>NC_044311.2:13883569-14521069 GCF_007474595.2 Lynx canadensis
ACTTTAGTACTGGACTCCATCTGCCACTGCACATCTCAGAGAAACAGAAACCCTCCTCCGGCAGCTGCCCAAGAGGGCAGGCTGGGGTATTCTACTTTTAAGATACTAAGGGGAGGGGAGGCTCCCACAGACCCACAAGGAAAAACGTGAGCCGATGATACAGAGTTCCCTCATCTGTGTTATACAGAAACCGGAACCACAGAATGACCTACCGAAAAATGGTTCTTTGTTCAGTTTGGGAAATGCTACATTTCCCAAATGATCCAACCCAGAGATCTGCAGAATTTTTCTGTAGTGGACCACAGAGTAAATACTTTAGGCTTTGTGGCCCATACTCTTTTACAGCTACTCAACTCTGCCATGTGGCATGAAAGCATCCATAGATAATACCGAAGTGAGTGAACATGGCTATATTCCAGTAAAACTTTATTTGCAAAGATGGGCTGGATTCAGATTTGCCCCACAGGCTACAGTTTCTATAGTGCTCCTGTCCCTTCACTGAAATGGTTAAGTACCAGAAAAGCTGAAAGGTTAACACATAGGACACCATTCCAACCTCTCTCTTGAAGAATCACTGCACCTTCTGGCATAGGAAATGCATTCAGAATATCTGCTCCCAAGACATACCCATGGGTCAGTTTGTCCCAACATGACCTGTCCAAAGAATCTATTTACTTAACTCTTTCCTTCTTGCTCTACCTTTCCCCACCCTTTTTCTGTCACTCAACTTCTTTTCTTACTGATATTTATTTACATCTCAGGGATCTAGTCTTCTATAGTACCTCTCTGAGGAAACAAGTTACCTAAATTGACATGTAGATCAATCTGAGTGAACAGTTTTATTCTCACGTTTTAGAAAACTGGCTTGGAACACGGAGTGCCAATGAACATCTTAAGCAATACCTTGACTTTCAAACACAGTGCAGTCCCAAAGATAGAAAACTTAAAAAATATGTGGGGTCTTATATGTGTGTGTTTTGTGGAAAACTGGCTGCTTGCCACGTTTTTCTGTGTCCTTTACCTCCCCTCATTCCTACCCTAGAAGTAAGGGATTTTACTTTTGGAACTTGTGGTATGAAAAATCTTCTATTAGGAAGTTATGGACTAGGTCATTACCTCCAGAAAATGTCAAGTCCCTAGCATATCTGAAACTTAAAACCTAAAGTTAATTGCATTGGCCAAATTAGCCAATTGATGATTTTCTGCCAAAGTGTCTTGGAAACTTATAAAACACATAGTGATTTCTGGGACTGTCAGAGTTCTTACACACAAAAGAAACCTTGAATTTCCTCATTAGTAGCCTATCATTATTGGTGATCATTGGCCAAACAGACCAATGCTGGAATAATATAGGAGGGGACCACGCCATGATGTGAACAGGAGACAGGGGTCATTCCCCGCAGGACATCTCAGAGGCTGCCTGCCACACAGAGTAGGTAGAAAGCAATCTGACAAGCAGATATTTTTTTTTTTCCCTCCCGAATCTGGTATTAATGAGGCATTAACCAAGTCATTTCTGCTCATCTATAAACTGAGGTGGCTGAACTAAAGTCAAACTTGCTGTGAACATGTGAGTCCGTTAATATTACCCATTCATATATTATTTCAATGTATATGCATATCAGTGATGCCACACAGTGGACAATGATAAGTCGGAAAGAAACTGGCTAGAGCCCAATTTCCCAGAACGGGGCAACCCCTAATCTGGAATTCCCACCCAGTCATTTCTTTTCCTCAAAGCCATGAGAATCCATAGGATAGTCAGACTTTCCTGAGCTTAGGTACCATCAACTTTTCAAAGCCTGAGGAGGGGGTGGTGGTTGCCAAATTTTAAAAGTGGTTTTTTCAAACGTCCATCAGATTAAAGATTCCTCTGTCTCCCAGACTTCATCACAAGGGAGACATGTAATGCTCAGAAGTTTTCCCCCATAAAAACATATCCTGGGACACTGCACAGCCCTCCATTCTGATTCTGGGACTTCCTCCCACCTCTTCATCAGGAAACAGAGCGGGAAGACTAAGTTCTCCTTCGTACAAATAGCACCAGATGCCGCCTCAGCTGCAATGATCCTCGTAACCATGGGCACTTGTGACAAGGCTCCAATCTAGCCTTTTGGCTGCGGGTAGCAAGGGGAACATGGTCACGCTGTCATAATGAATCAGGTTTGTCCTCATGTTATTCGCCACGTACAAAACACGCTTGGCACACAAGCTTTCCAGGATGAGTGTGTTTCCAGGTGGAAAACTTTTGAAGTCTTTGCTCTGTGACTGAATGGAATAGGTCAGAGAGAACACTTATATGACTCTTGCTGACAAATCCTCATGTGGCTGATCCTTTTTGTGGGCCTAAGAGATGTAGAAAAGTAGAAAAATATACTTCAGCCCCCACTCTACCAGGAAACTAAAGATTTTGTAATTCCTAAAGTAAGAAACAACTACAAAATTTTAAACTTTAATGAGACATGGTTATTTCTTCATAAAGTACTCATGAGTAAATTGGGGGTGAAGTTAATGCCTCCAAATACAGCCCTCTATTCAGAAGAATTTTGTTGCCACCTACATGATTTGAAACTTTAAAAATAGGGGAGGAGGGTGAGGAGGTAAAGAATTAAGCCTAATTTTAAGAGAATATGATTTGGGGCCAACATGTGTAAAAGCAGTCACAAGCATGAAATCACAAAAAAATTAACTGCCCAATGCCATGTGTATTTAAGTAGAGTCAATTCCAAGAAATTGTGGAAAGGCTGCCCTCTTCAGACACACTATTTTTTCTTAAGTTGCTATAGATTTTTCTACCTAAGTTTCTCTACAGGGGAAAATGGGAGTATGGGGTGAAGTATTTTTAAATCTGAGCTTTACTCTAATAAATAAATGTCAAACAAGGACATGGGAAAAAACATTACTGAGTACCTAGTTTGCCTGTCTGGATTTGCCTGGAATATGTATCTTATAAGTTTTCCACATAGCCCTTGAAGCATGTAAGCAAGCTTCCGGATCCTAAACTGTAATTAATTAATGGAGCTGTCTAGGCTGAAATGTTTACCTTGGCTGTCACATATCTAAGTGCATTCAGAATAACCACCTGAAGTCACAATAATTGGCTTTCATGTCATTAGAATTTGTAATAGCCATGATGAACTTGAATCTTACTCCACAAAAACCCTTGTTTTCGGTTTTATTCCTGTAATTCTGAACAACCTGAAACAACAATTAAGAGAGTCCTGTCATGATGCAAGGTATTGTGCATAGTTGGGACCTTGGGAGGGAAAGCACGACTTCTACTGTCAGCAGAGTTTCCTTGGAATACTCCACAGACAGGTACTCTACAGACTGTGAGAAGCAAGTGGAAAATTTCATTTGAAACACAACTCGTTTTTCTACATTTCCTGTTCTGGGCTTCTTACCACCCCCTACCCCTGACATTTACTTTTTCAATGACCAAATACAAAATATCAGTCTAATATAATGAGATGGCTTCCAAGAACCACACTCAAAAACCAGTTCAATTCTTTATAGTCAGTCCAGAACAAATTAGAGGTTAAAAAAAAAAAAAAAAAAAAACACTACCAACCAATCATGAAATACTCCCATTATATTATCTTCTGCAAGAAGATGAAATGTTTGTAAGGTGGCCTCTTTTGTTTCATAGCAACAATGAAGAGAGGGTACATAATATACTCAATTAAACAGAGGTCATTGGAGAGGGAATTTGTAAATGTTATTTCTGAGAAACGGTTGTTTATGAAAATCAAATTGGAGTGTGCAGGAAAATGGTGTGTGGGGCAGTGATAGCTACCAATTTACATAATACGTGACACATGTAATATACATGTGCACTTTTGCAGACAGACAAAGACAGAACTAACTTGTTTATAATTTGAGGTGAAGAGGCTGAGAGGAAGTGCGTGCCAGCATGTGTCTCCTCCGCCTTCTAATATTCAGCTTCATGTATAATTTGATAGACTACAATTTTATGATGGTTAAAAAAACAGTAAATAATTATGAAGATTTTCAAAGATCATCCATTTGCCAGGAAGACTCAGGTTTCCTTGACCATTCAAGGAAACATTGCTATTCCTCAAGGCAGTTCTAGCAGACCAGCTATTTTCTTTGGTTCTTATGCTCCCAAAGTGCTCAGGTTCAAAACTAAGCTGGTGGACACTAGACCTCAAGTAGACCCATGCTTTCTATTTATGCAGAGTCTTAATTGATAGCATTTTGGCAGAAAAGCCAGCCTAATACCAAATGCGAACTCAGATTACACCTGTATGCAGAGAAAATATGGAAATTCCGAATGGAACCACCAGAAGACGCTGTCCACTTGAGAGGAGGCCATTGAGATAAAAACAAGTTCCTCACATGCACTATAGCTTCAGGAGTTTCAAATACAGGGTCTATTTGTTACATCGTTAAAATTCCTATAAAATTACATTTTGAACTGTATCCAACTCTAGAGGTATATATACACACATACATAAAGTTTATAATACTTGCAGTCATATGAATATAAACATGTTATGGATATATATATTATAAATATAACTGTTTTATGTGCATTTCTTATTTAGCATTATTTCATTTGTTATACATGTATGAACATATTACTATGTGTAATACCTAACTATATAACATACTATTATGTATATTTCACTATATACTAATTATGTTGTATATTTAAACATAAGTTATATATTACATAATATAAATTACATGCACATATTATCTATTATGTAGGCATATTACATATACATATGACATATAATATGCTTACTATATCATAAGCTATATAAGGACAGATTATATACTATATATTATATTGCTACATAAATGTATATACTAAACATAGACAACTGAACTCAATTTGAAATTTAAGAAATTTTCAAGGGTAATCTCATAACCAATGCAATTTCTAACTTCCACGAGGACTTTGTAATGAAACCCTTTGTAAGAGGAGACACCGCTGTATCTATCCTCAACAGAGCACTCCACAAATCTTCCTGCTCCTGCAGACGTAAACACACCTTTAATACTGAGCTCAGGAACTCCTCCATACAATTTCAAATCAAAGCCAATTTGTTTTTTGAATTGGTAGTGGCTCTCTTGCCTTGGTCTACTGCTATTTAATAGAACTCTGTGGGAGAATCACTGATGTCTCTGTTGTAATGTGCAGTGAACAGAAACACCAAGTTACCCAGGAGACGTGAAATAGTGAGTTAGCAGCCAGTGTTAGACGACACCGTTTGATGGGCAGGTACTGTAACCACTGGACCTCCCAGCCCCTCCAGGTCCTCCAAGCTTTGAGAAGCAATGCTATGAGGCACCAGATTATGCTTAAGCCACAGCACATCATTGTAAAAGGCTCTTGAAACCCCTTCTTCCCCTCACATTCACATTAAATAAGCTAGCATTCACACCGTTTTCCCCTCACAGACAAACCTTACCAGGCCACTGTTACCATGGCACACACACACGCCAGGGAAAAGCCCCACACACAGAAGGGTCGTTTCTGTATTAGCTGGTAGAATCCAAAGGAGAAAAAATAGAGCTGGAGCTCAAGCCACACACAGCCATTTGTCCCACATGAACGAAATATTCATAACAAACAGAGCACGGAGCCAAGATGGCAAACTTCAGACATGAGCATGTTTTTTATGACTAATCACTTTAAAAACTATGGGAGAAAAGCAGAAGATATCCAATGTGTTCATTCCTCCAGGGCTTTGCTGTAGATCATGGCTTCACCGAGGGACAGGACAGAGGCTGCTCTTTCTTTGGAGGAAAATCTCACAGCTTGACCATGAGCAGGGAGGCACGGGATCCGCGGTTTGCGCACACGAGAGGTATGCTCGGCTCTGGTGGCACACATAACCCCACTCAACACCAAGGCAAAACTACTCCCGTCTGGATGTAAAGAAAAGTCTCACAGCTGCACCGTGGAGAGGAATGGCCAGGGGAGTTTCGGGAAGAGCTGGCACCTGCCTTTCAGCTTGCCGGTTCAGGATTTCTGATCACCATGCCAAGTCCAAGTCAAGCAAAATGGCAGACTCAGAATGCTGCAGCTAGAAATCTCTGCAGTGGTGCCTGTTGATTTGCTTGCCCAGTTTCCCATACACATTTTTCTTCTACAACAGTGGTGTATTCCTTTGAGAAACTCCTCTACCTTCACTAAACTCAGCAGTTCAGGTGTGCTGCCCTCTGGGTGACCCGAGCCTGCCAAGAAGTTTCATCAAGAATTTGGGTCTTGCATACAATGGCCCAAGGGCAACTGGAGATGATTAAAGTCAATGGAGGTGCCCTGAAGAGACCACTTATTAGTTCCTATAATTGTCCTAGAGCTTCCTTCATTGTTGCCTTTCCCAAACACTGAAGGCTCTTTTTTTCCCCCCTTGGAAATTTAATTCTATGTCCCACCACCCCAAACCCTTCCAGTAAGTTCCATTTTCCTTAGTTACCAGGGTTAGTTTCTGTTGGCTTGAAAACCAAAATACCATTACTGACACAGATTCTTAGTGGTTACCTTTTTGCCAATTTCTTTTCCACTCTTCACTATACACTATTTACCAAGTTCAGCTCAGATTATTTTCTCTCCATATATACACCTAACACACGCTACGTTATATTCTACATTACACTATTATACTATACCGGATTCTTTTTTGCCCTTAAAACATCCTAATGATATGCCTATTATTATTGCAAATGCACTGAAGATGAGGAGGTCATTGAGTTCAAAGAGATCAACTTAGTGGTGCATCAGGATAACCTAAAGCCTTTGTTAAAGGACAGAGTCCTGGTCTCCACGCCGAGATGACCGATTCAGCGGTCTAACAGAGGGCCCTCAGAATTCACTTTTCTAACAAGTTCCCAAATGAGGATGCCGCTCGTCCAGGACCACGTTTTGAACAGCACTAGATTAAATCAAAGCTTCTCAAGCTCTGATGTGCTCACAAATCCCTTGGGGAAGAGATTCTGCTCCAGCAGGTCTAAGGTGAGGCCCAAACAACCTCCATGCGAGATGAAGATGCCACCAGACCACACACGGCAGCAAGGATTACATGACTGACCCAGATCACACCAGTAACTGCCAGCGCCTGGACTGGGTCTCAGGTTTGCCTTCTCTTATTCACTCCACCGCCCCTCCCCTAAGAAAACCTGGTCTTTACAAAGGAGAAGCCCAAACCTCTGAAGGATCATACAATTTTACCAGATCTCACAGCTGGTTAGTTATGTATTTAACAGGACACAATTGTCAGCTTTGATCACCAGCCCAGACGGCTTTGCTCCATAGTGCTCAAGAGTTCAAAAGTACTGTAGCTCCATTTCTACTCTGCATTAAAGCCTGACAAAGACACCAAAAAATGGGCAAGGTCAGCACTCATTTACATTTCACTGATGGGGCACCCAAGGGGGGTACAGATTGCACAAACGCTTGTTTATGACCATGCCACTAGAAGGCATCAAAGCTCGACCGGACCGAAAACAATTCTAATGCCAAGTGCATGCTCCCACCACCTGCAACAAAGAAGACAAGACACGTCCTTAACCTGAAAGATGGGAGACCCCCAAATGGAGAGCCAGTTATGGGGACCCAAGACCCTGTAGACCAGGTATCAAAAACAGAGGTCCACTAGCCTCGTCTGGCCCACAGAAGCATTTTCCTCTGGCCTATACAGTGTGTTTATTGGTGGGTCAGTTGCCTATGTTTAAATACGGAGCAATTTTACATTCATTATAATCCAGAGTGAAAAACTGTAAAGATCTGGCAACACAGAGTCCGGATTCTCGCACCTTACAGAAACAGCTCTGGGTGTGAGGGGAGGAAGGTGGGGGCATGGCGGTCGTTGATGTGGCCACCTTGTCTGGGACATGGACTTACAGGATAGAAGATCGACCACTCCCCACCACTTGTTCATCAGATCACCACAGTCCCCAGTCAGCCTGCGGCCAGGAAACCCTGCAGGCGCTGGAGGCCAGATGGCTGCCAACAAGAGATCCACGCGAAGAGGGTACTATAACGTCAACATTTCCCCGAGAGAGTAGACAGAAAGGTGCAGAACTGAGCCATGTTGTTAGGAAAGAATGTACCTGTTAAAGTACTGGAGGAGAAAAATCCAGAGTAGTGCCCCCGCCTTTATGTGCACATGAAGATAGACTCTTACTTCTGAATGAAAGCTGAACTCATAGATGCCCCCTTTTTTCTCATAAAGTACGAGTTGCTAATACTATTTGAATCACCACAGCATACCCATTAATCCTGAAGTTTTGATAGCTTGATTGGTAATTGTTTGTTGGTTTCTGGAAAACTCTGCTTTGGTTAAAACAAACAAACAAAAAAAAAAAAACCCATATTTTCTCTACCCTCATGGATTAGTGGTCCCTGCTGCACACACAGCCAAGTATGTTCCTGAACGAGGCCAAGGATCCAGCTGGCAAAATCCTGCTTTAGCATAATTTTAAATCGCCGAGTCAACATAATGCCACTCTTCTGTTTAAATTACTGACAATTAAAACTATGTGGGGTGTAATTCCAGGCTAAGTCCAGTCTTGTATGCAGCTCTTTTGTTGTCATTGTTAAATGGCAATACCAAAGCATGTCCAGAACTGGACCGAGGGTAGAGTTTCAGGGCCACAAAATTTATGCAAGGAATTTAAACACTGACACACTGTTTAAAACAAAAGGTTTGCCCCCATAATTCATCACACCTTTAAGACCACAGTCACATATGTAAATATGTTTTTGGTTTTTTGGTGTTTTTTTTTTTTTTTTTTTTTTTGGGAGAGTCAACCCTAAGAGCAAACAGCCCTATCCCCTGGTGTTCCGTTGTCTCCTTGCAGCCCGAAGGTAGAAATAATGAGCCTGCAGAAGGGAGTGACAGATTTTATCTCGGAGACACTGACCCGAATGACTCCATTAGCATTGTTCCAAATGAAAAGTTGCCCTCCCTCTATGGGGATCGGAGGGGGCTGCCGGGGAGCTGGGAGGCAGTGAGATGTTCAACTTCCATTTGGAGCCAGAACCAAGGACGTGTTGTGCCCTCACCCCCCGCATCCCACACAAGCTGGGCCCTGCCTATTTCCTGTGTACTTGCCTGCGACAGAAGGAAAGCCTCTCAAATCAAGGAGCACTATCTACGCCCTCGGTGCTCTGGGTCACATCTATAACCCCACTGGGCCCACATCAAGGGGATCCAGGCAGCCCAACCTGATGGATGCCCTCCAGCCCAGCCCCGTGGTTTATCATTTATGCCTTCCTTTTCCAGGATCCTGTTCTCATAGAAGATCAAAGTCACTTGCCCTCCCCAGAGTTCTGCCTTTCCAGGGAAAGCCATCCTTTTCCAATTTTGAACCAGGAAAGGAGAAGGAGATAGAGCAAGGAGGTGGGGGTGATGGATGGAGGGCAGAGAGGGTTACACACACACACACCCACACCAGAGTCACTGAGGACTCCAGGCACCTCACCCCACAACGTCAAGGCCCACTAAACCTGAGAAAGGAGTTCATTAGATTGTTATTTTTTGTGTGCCAGATGGTTTTTAATCCAGAGATGCTACTTATGGGCAAGTTGGGGCCTGACAGGATTCCAAATTTACCACTTACTTGCTGTGGCATCTTGTACAAGTTTAAGTAACCTCTCTAAATGCCTATGCAGGGTTCAGTTTCTCCATCAGCAAAATGAAGACATTAGTTTCTCTTGCAGAATCATGTTGTAAATTAAATGTAAAACACAATGGTGCACCTAGAACAGTGCCTGGTGCATACAAGATAATTCAATAAGGGTGACCTAATTATAATAGTAATAATAGTTAAGCAAGCTCTATAGACACAAAGTCAAGAATTTTACATGCAGACGCAGCCCCTAACATGTAAAGCTTGCAGATGAGGCTCCTCCCTGCCTTCCATCCACATTGCCAAGTGAAAGCTTCTCAAGCTAGGTTCCTCCCCAAGGACTGTTTTGGGAAGCCCCACATTGATGGGTGAGGCTTTGGTCATGAGTTTAATGAGAGCTTGAGAATCCTGAGTGACAGCTCTGTGGCAGGCCTCGCCAGGAGGAATATTTCAGACAGCTCCCCAAGATAGCCCCGTCATTCTGAGGAGTCTTAGTATGTTAGAACATGCTGGAAAACACAGAATAAACACAGTAGCTCTTGTAGGAGCATCATTTTTACTGAATGGTCATTTAAAATTTAAGATTCTTTATAAAGGTTTTTTATTTATTGAGGGGGGAAGGGGGCAGAGAGAGGGAGAGAGAATCTCAGGCAGGCTCTGCACTGTCAGAGCAGAGTCTGATGCAGGGCTGAAATTCACAAACTATAAGATCATGGCCAGAGCTGAAGTCGGACACTTAACTGAGCCACCCAGGCACTCCATAAAATCTAAATTTTAAGAATGGTTTATTCTTGATTTAGACAAAGAGCATGTGTGAGCAGGGGGAGGGCAGAGAGAATCCCAAGCAGGCTCCGTGCTGACAGCACAGAGCCTAAGGCAGGGCTTGAACTCATGAACCATAAGATTTTGATCTGAGCCAAAATCAGCAGTCGGTTGAGCGTCCGACTTCAGCTCAGGTCAGGATCTTGTGGTTTGTGGGTTCCAGCCCCGCATCAGGTTCTGTGCTGACGGCTCCGAGCCTGGAGCCTGCCTCGGATTCTGTGTCTGCCTCTGCCTCTCTCTCTCCACCCCTTCCCCACTTGCACTTGGTCTCGCTCTCTCAAAAATGAATAAACATTAATAAAAAAATAAGAGTAAAATGTGATTTTACAATTACAATAAACATGGATACAAATGGAGTAAAAGGTGGGAAGGACAAGATTCTTAAAATATAAAACCTGAAATATAGAACTAAATTATTTCAGGCTCTTGGGGCCAAAATGGCAACCAGTTTCTGTCTGTTGCTTTTAGGGCTGCTGGGAAACACACCAGGTCCTCACTCACCCTCAAGTCAACAGGTGAGGTGGAGGTTATTACTGCCATGTCATTGGCAAAGAATCAGGCACAACTCACCTGCAGTGACAAAAGAGATCGGCCATTCCTAGGGCCAGCAGAGGAAAGGACCACAAAGGGACATAATTTGGAGGGTGACAATATTCTACATCTCGATGATAGTGTTGGTTACATGGCTGCACACATTAGTCAAAAAAAACTAAAATAGGCATAGTTTATTGTATAGGAGTATAGCAAAATAAAATTGATTTTTTTAATTTTTTTTTAACATGTATTTATTTTTGAGACAGAGAGAGAGACAGCATGAACAGGGGAGGGTCAGAGAAAAAGGGAGACACAGAATCTGAAACAGGTTCCAGGCTCTGAGCTGTCAGCACAAAGCCCGACACGGGGCTCAAACCCACGGACCATGAGATCATGACCTGAGCCGAAGTTGGACGCTTAACTGACTGAGCCACCCAGGCGCCCCAAAATTGATTTTTTTAAAGGGCTTCAGTTTTTAATTAAGACATTGAAAGAGTCTGTCGACTACGCACCCAATTACAGGAAAAAAAATCAGATCCTATTAGAAAATAGAAAAACATTGTGGGGATAGGATGGATAGAGATAATCGTGGAGAGTGTGGGGGAGGTGGAGGGACCAGTGCTGAGCCATTATTAGCCATTTAGATACACAGAGTGCAGCGGACCTTCCTGTGAAGGGAAGAAACAAGCAGAAAGAGGCAAGAAGAAGATAAAGAGGCAGGAAGAGGGGTGGGGTGTTGACCCAGTAAGCAGAATCTCTAGGGAAATTTGCGGGGGGGGGGGGGGGGGGGGGGGGGGGGGGGGGGCGGGGTTGGTCAGTGTCAAGAAACCTGGCATGCAGAAGACCTTCATTCGGATCAGGAGAGGGGAGGTATCTGGACACAGAGGCACTTCTACACATAGCCTCTGGTTCCCTGAGCCACCCACGTGGGATCCCCTAAATTCCACCACCCTGAGGGACAGTTTCAAGCAGTTTCACATCCCTGGTAGGTATATCCGAACCCCGAAAATGCAGCTGTCCCTCTTCCTTTGGCTCCGTGGGACATTCTCCCTACTTCTCTCTACAAGCTATTCTACCGCCAAGTGTCTTCGCCAGGAGGTGCCATACTTAAAAAGGCAGACTTATTTTTAGCTCCTGACAAATCCTCAAGGTCTTTCAATCCAACAGAAATATGAGTGACTAGGCTTCTTTTGGCTGGGGGTGTGGGGAGGGGGGTGGGAAAGAGAAAAGAAAACCAACCTCAAGTTTGTTGCAATGTCACTTTTCATTCTTCAATGTTAATTTGGAAATTTGCTTCAACTTGCTGTGAACCTTTCCACAGAAATATACTGCACCGAACACTGAAGTGTTTTAAAAATACTGGCGCACTCTGGTAACCGTCTGTCACTCTTTGCGGCACATAGCAATTTAAAATTATTGGAGCTCTTAAATTAAGTGCTTAAATTTGAAGGTGATCACCACTTTGAGCAGGTGGATTGCACAGCTATCTCAACTATACAGTGCTTCAATTTTCTTTAAGCAGGTCATTTTGGGGAGCGATAAGGGAGTCTGATTGCCCAGCATGCATTGATTAAAACTACTGGAGTCATCCATTCATTTCTACAAGCACTTCTGTTTGGGTGCAATCTTGCTCTGACGGCTAAATTGGGCCAAATTGGTCTATACTGCACATGCCCAAAACACTAATGTATTTTGGTAATCTGTTCTTTAAGGGCAAAATTAACAATCATTTCCGGCTAAGCCAAACCAACACACCAGCAGATATGTTTGCCTTTTAAAAATACAAGGTCATCTGGGTGGGATTTTTCTGTGTGTCTAATGTCAAAGAGATAGCAAGGGAATATACGTATGTTTTTCAGAGACATTTGGCCCAATAAACTGTATTCAATTTCTCACAAATAGTTTTATCAGAATGTAACACCTGTTGGAGAATTCTGTGTCCTTGTTAGAACCCACAGGTTAACAGTTTCTGGCCTCTGAACTACTGAGAGATCACCAGGTTTTACAACCTGACTGTGCACAGGAATACAAAAGCTTTTTTCAAAGTAAGTATGCCCTACTCAAGTTATAAAGCAAAAAAAAAAAAAAAAAAAAAAAAAAAAATTAGCAATTCAAAATTTAAGAAAATAACTGTTAAAAGGAAAAAGGCCAAAGAACAAAAGGTCTCATACCTTTTGGGATCTGTTGATCCCAAAATATCCCATCATCCAGTATTTCAACAAGAACAAAAAAAGCTTCGCTCTTGAAAGGAAGTGAGGAGGGGTGCCTGGGTGGCTCAGTCAGTTAAGCGTCTAACTCTTGATTTCAGTTCAGGTCAAGATCCCAGGGTCATGGGATTGAGCCCTGTGTTGGGCTCCACAGTAACAGCTCAGAAACTGCTTAAGATTCCCTCCCTCTCCTTCTGCCCCACCCCGCCCCCCCTCTCTCATAAATAAACAAACAAAACCAACCGTAAGGAAATGCTGACTCAGCTACAACAAAAATGACAGTGACAGCTGACATGCACTGAATGTCATGTAACCCTCACAGCATCCCCGGAAGGAAACTATTACAGCCTCCCCAACTTCTTTTACTATCAAGTAGAACTTGTCTTTCATTTATAAAGAAAATGATTCCCGAATCTCCAAAAAAAGATATCTTTAGGGGCGGTCAGAGTGAAAACACAGACATATGTTCTCAAAGGGTTTCTTATATAGCAGTTCTAATACGACCTAGCATACAGACGCTAATTCAGCCATTGTCATTACACTTCAAATGAAGCTTAGGAAATTCATACAGTGTACAACCGTCTCCACAATTCCAGTTTTAGAGCATTTCCTTCACCCCCAAAAGTTCCCTCGTGCCTGCAGTCAATCCCCACTACCACCCAAGGCCCAAGCGACATCTGATCTGGAGATTTCACATCCGTGGGATCATGCAGTGCATAGCCTGCTGTGCCTGCCTTCTTTCATGTAACACAAGGTTTTGAGGCCCATGTTGTAGTATTATCAGTAGTTGTTTTTTATTGCTGAATAGTATTCCACCATATGGTTATACCGCAGGTGACAGACATGTGGGTTGTCTCCCTTTTTGTGCTCTTATGAATAACCCTATGATAATTGACACGTGTCTCTCTATGAACACAGATTGTCAATTATCTTCAAGGATAGAAACCTAGCCAAATTGGGCATTCATAAATTCATGTTTAACTTTTTAAGAAACTGCCAAGCTATTTTCCCCCATAGACAGTTCATTTTACAGACGTGTCTTTCTACCAGCAATGAATATATTCCCATTTTCCTGAGAAGAGGATGTACAGCAGGATTAGATACTTAGCCCAATATTCCACAATGAATAACTGTGAAGCAGGGGGTCTGAAGCTAAGATTCCCAACCCTCTGTACAACCTCCTTAATTTCACAAAGTTACGCAGGTTACTTGAGGTTAAATAAATTTCCCTGTTGTAGGACTTAAGAGGATTTGGTGCCCTAATAATTGTAAGGAAATTGCGGGAGAATTGAATAGCATCCAGCACGTCCCCCATATATTTGGCCCAAAGGACCCTCTCCTATCTTAGCATAGGTCTTCTGCTCGATTCTCAAGAAGCAGAGCCTGAGAAGGGACCTAGCTACATGAAATTCGTGGAAGAAGCGTAGCAGAATGAGGGAACAAGAGAAAAAAGAAAGGGGTTAAGCAAAGATGAGGTTTCAGATAGAGCCCAGCTTTTGCCCAACTGGAGGTTAAGAGAAGCTCTGGAACATAAACTACAAACAAGGATCTTGCCAGCATTTTTCCTCCTCAAGTCAGCCAGTCAACGGCTATGGGCTACCCCTCCGTGGGGCAGAGTGAAGGGGCCTAAAACCTTCTGTCCCTGGTGCCTCCAAATGGTGGACAGCAATGCTCAAAAGGTGACTTCTGGGAACTATTAGCTGTCAGCTCACTGATTGTGGTCCTGGAAACGGTCCCGGGAGGGCACCCACAGCACCCATTACGAAATACAGCTTAACCCTCTCATACAGGTTAACACAGCAAACTCTTTCTCCCCTCTGGACTTTGCATTGCTGTCCTGACCTGAAAATCTGATCCCAACCCAACCAGTTTTTTTTAAATGTTTATTTATATCGGACAGACAGGCGACAGACAGACAGGCGACAGACAGACAGGCGACAGACAGACAGGCGACAGACAGACAGGCGACAGACAGACATGCCACAGACAGACACGCCACAGACAGACATGCCACAGACAGAAACGCCACAGACAGACATGCCACAGACAGAAACGCCACAGACAGACATGCCACAGACAGAAACGCCACAGACAGACATGCCACAGACAGAAACGCCACAGACAGACATGCCACAGACAGAAACGCCACAGACAGACAGGCGACAGACAGACAGGCGACAGACAGACAGGCGACGGAGCCTGACCCGGGGCTTGAACTGGGAACAGTGTGATCATGACCTAGGCCAAAGTCAGATGCTTAACCAACTGAGCCACCCAGGCACCCAATCCCCAACCGCACCATTAACACACCAGCTTCTTCTCCCTTCTCAGGTCTTAGCTCAAAATGTCAATTTAAAGGAAAAAAAAATGTAAAAGATGGTGATGGTAGTAACAGTCCTCAAAACTAGCTGTAACTTTTCTGCATAATTGAGGGCTCTCTGAGCTCACACTGAGCTCACACTTCTCAGATGACTAGAAAACCACAAAGCGTGTTGGGTAGAAGGCACTTCCTTCCACTCTGAGGCACTTCTCTCAGGACCACAGGCCTGCTGGGTGTATGTATCATTCAGGACAGGATAGCTCATGCTATAGTGACAATAAACCCCAAATCCCAGTGGCTCAAGGCTGTATCTTGCTTATACTACAAACTCATCGCGGGTCACCCGAGCAGGAGGCGGGTGCAGGCACTGTTCTATCCAAGTCACTCCCTCAGAGGCCCAGCTGAAAGATCAGCTATCGATCTCAGTGCTGCCCACCAGTTACTGCCAAACCAGAGAGAGTGTGTTCCAGAGGCTCTAGCATCAGCAGTGAAATGCTCCAGCCTGGAAGTAGCACCTGTCCCTTCCATTCACAGCTCACTGGTTACACCTGCTCACCGGGCCTGGAACTGCCACAGGGGGCCTAAGAAGGCCAACTGTCCCACGTGCCCAGCAGAGAAGAGGCTAGTGGAGGAACTTCTACAGCCTTCCTTTCAGGCTTGACTTCATCTGATCCGAAAATGGTATGGCTCTGGTGACTGTTTCCAGTCAACGAAATCACTCCCTTTCGGATGGCCTCCGGTGTTACACTGGGTTTGGAAAGAAGAGAACCTCTAACGGCATAAAGATAGAGAGCAATTAAAGAGGGCATAGTAGTGGTTAATGAACTTGCAAGCATTTCCAAGAGAACGCTGAAGAACTACTAAATCACAAGTCACCAGCCAAGTAAGTGTGCAGCATTTTCAAACGTGCAGACCTTTTCTCTTTCACTTTGAAGAGAAAGTTGGCTTGTTTCTACTTCTAAGGCAAATGAAGGTCAAGAAGGCCATAAAACTTATTTTAACACCAAGCCAGGACAGTGATCTGACAAGGTTATAGAACACAAAACCTTAATTAAAGTTCCCAAGGAAAGACAAAGAATTTAACTACTTGCTGATATTGTTCTGTGTGAAGAAAGTCTTTCAAAATTCGGAATCACAAAAGTCTCTGCAATTAAAACAAGTCATCTCTTTTTCAAGGTACTTAGATTTAGGATGCAAAGGTAGCTTTTAACTTAATTGTTATTTTTTTCCCCAGGACCTTCCACACACACCACAGCCAATTAGGAGAGCCTTCTTCTGCTATTCAGCATGTTTGTAGCTACCGGAAGTGTACTTAGATCCTGGCCTAGGAGATTAGCTAAATTTAGGATCCTTCCCCACTTGCCGGTGAGTTGCCTGGAATGACAAGAAGTTCTGAAAATTGGGAGACGGTGGGGGGTGGGGTGGGGTGGGGTGGGGTGGGGTGGGGTGGGGTGGGGAGGGTGGGATGGAAGAGACCACAATCTTGGTCTACTGACATAGTATTGAAGTAATTCAAGCATAAACCATCCACATCAGCCATGCAAAATTGGCTTCCAGGTTTAAATTAAGAGGGATCACAGAAATTGCCTATTTGTTTCCCTGGATATAGGAGGAATTTGAGAATTGTGATGATCCACTCAAGAGTCGCATCTTGGGGTGTCTAATTTTGCTTATATTTGCACTTGCAGTTCCTCTGAGTGAAAGTAACTGAACGTTGGAGGTAGGAACACTGCCTTCCATCACCTGGTAGCCCCTGATCACTTCTCGTCAGTTCTTTGGCTACGCACACCTAACCAAATTGCAATACAGAAGAAATGTTATATGCCTAGGCTGAAGAAGGATACCACCAGTCCGTTCACGTTTTCCTATTTGTGGAGTGCCATTCGTTCAATTCTCTGACAGCCACGGACAGAGAAGGGGGAAGGCTTTTAATAATATGCTGCTTGACTGCTATCACTGTTCCCTCAGTCCTCCTAGTCCAGCCTCCTCGCTTTTCTTCAAACATGCTACATCCGTCTAGGCCTGCATTACTTCACATATAAAACAAACGTGTTTGACTCCTGAAAAATTAGAACATCTGGAAACAATGACCCTACCCGGCCATTGCGGCTACTGAGGCTGAAGTAGACCAGCAGCTGCCCACTTTGGCTGGGGCACATACGTTCCCAGTTTGTCACGGGGCCAGGGGCGGGCTGCTGGAAAATATTTAACAACCAGCCCTTGGGAGAGAGGGAGCCCTAATTGGTACTGTTTGCCAGTTCTGATGGTATAACTACTCCCACCATGCTCGATTTCAAGCTACCACTGGAGTACCAACCATCTTACACATTTCCTGACAATTTCACAACCGGCCCTCCTGAGCTGGTATAAGCTCATTGCAGCAGGCCACTACCCAGTGGCCCACACTCCACACCCACACAACGTAAACACATGAATTAAACCCATACCTGCTTCCCGTGCTCCTTTACCTGGCTGGGCTCTTTAGGCATCCAAATTAGCCACCACTGGAATAGACAGAGGACCCTAGATCTTTCCAGCTACCACAGGAGAGGATGCCATGGCTTACAGGGAAACTCCTCAGAGAGCACTTTCTGCATTAATAACAGGGCACTGCATTATGGCCTCCCTATTTTTAGATCTAGAAGGGGCTGCTAGAAGGTTGAAGATGTTATCTACATTCAGATTGGACTGTACAGTCTTCACCTCCTCATCCTTGTATTATGGATTATGTATTTTGGATGGTCTCTCCCACTCCAGCCCTTTCTGCAGCTAGGCAGCCATGGGAACGATAGCCCTCCATCACCATTTCATCATGTTGTTCCCTTACCAGGAAGGCCTCAGAAGCTCCCTGTGGCTTGTCCTATCTAATCTAAACCCCTTGGTGTGGCATCCAAACCTGTCCGCCCATAAGCAAGAACAATAACCCTGGGCTATCATGGCCCTCTCCCGACACCAGGGAAGGTCTCTGAAATCCCTCTAGACCCTCCACACGGTGTCTCAATTTCCTCATTCCCAGAAGACCGTGATAACTCTAATTCCCATCTTTCATCAGACTTGCTAGAATATCAAGTATCTAGGAAGCATGCTATCTGCATATTAAGTCTCAGGGACTTCCAGTGCTTTTTCAACACACTCATGTCCCCGCTAAATCACAAGGCCCTGTGAAGATACGTGACATGGAAAAAAATATCCATTTCCTTTCAACACTTTCGGGGCTACCAGCAAAACAAATTTTCAGACACCAAGGAGGTGCTCTTCTCCCTACTTCTACTTGTAGCTTTTGGGGTCTCGAACCGGGGTCTATTCAGAAAACGATTCCCCTAGCCCACAGAACGACAGTCAGAGGATGTCCCGCAAGTGGGGTCTTTTTGTGTGTCCTACTTGTGTTGTACCAGGAGCTGGAACAAACTCCTCCGTGTCATACGCTATAGGTTGAGGAACAGACTCTATTGAGGACAGAGAAAACTCAAAGACAGGATGTAGAAGCTGATGTGGAGGTCCCAGCCTACTAATCCTCTTAGTACACACCTGAGCTCGCCTACAGCTACGGTAGACATTTCCAGCATGCTGAGAACATCTCACCTTAAGCACCTGCCCTCTCTTCAACTCTGAGGGGTTTTTCTCCCAGCACCACCTAAGCTTGCTAGGTAGCAAGGAGGCGCAACCAAGAAATGCAAGGCAATTAACGTCCTCAGGGGCAGCCACTCCCAATTATGTGGATAAGCACACCCAGTTCTCCTTCTTTGGAGGGACACCACCACCGAAGAGCATTTTACATGGTTCCTCAGAAGGTCCCAGAGTCATTGAGCCTCATTTATCCCAGCAGCAATCTATTAGTTAACATACATCTTATCAGCTTTCCTGTTTTCACCTGTGTTTCCTTGTTCTCCCAAATAAACTACCTGACCCCCTATCCTGAGCTCTTCTTTTGGAAGAAACAGAGCTAAGGCATGCAGTCAGTGAGGGAAGAGAGTCTTAAGTGCCCACCCTCCCACTCTCCCTGTAAGTAAGCTGGGTCCCGAACAATCACCTGGTCATTTGTAGTAACGGTTATTTGTTCCAATGGGGGATTCCCGCCCATGTCATGTTTCCCTCCTTGTAGATCAGCAGTTCTCAATGAGGCGATTTTGAGCCTCTAGGGACATTTGGTTCCGTTTGGAAACATTTTTGGCTGTCACAAGTGGATAGGTCACATTTTGGCTGTCACAACATTTTTGGCTGTCCTCCAACGCGTCAGCATCGGGGATGCCGCTAAACCCCTTACAACGCACAGGATAGCCCTCTACAGCAAAGAGTTATCTGGGTCAAAACAGCAGCAATGTCAAGGTTGAGACATCTTGTCGTAGCGCGAGCACGAGAACAACTCTGTTCATGGAGGCTAATCAGACCACTGTGGTACCGGTTCATCTCAGTTTGCGTGTCAGCTATTGACAGGAGTTATCTCGGCCCCGTCTGCCCCACACCTGGAGGCTTTGGGCCCATGGAAGATGCAGTCCCCCTGGGAGGAGAAGAAGCCACATTCCTATGGGAAGCGGAGATTGGAGGGCGCCCCTCCTCTAGAAGGACACAGACCCTGGTACCAGCTGTTTGTTCAGGTATTTCAAAGTGGGTCTCTGGGGTCCCTTTTCGATCTGGCACCCAGGAAAGCTCTATAACCTTGCCCTCTTTCACTTCTCCCTAAGGAGGATATTCTTAAGACCACCCTCTCGCCCTGTAAACGAGTGGAATAATGTAGAAGAAAAAAAGAAAAAAATGCTCCCTTTACAAACTTTTTCATCCTCGAATGAATCACAACCAGAGAGGCAGTCACCCTCCCCTGCCACTCCTCCCCACCCCCACACTTCCAACGAGCCTCGGGGTGAGAAACAGAATCAGATCCTGAGGTTGGCCTATTGCCACCTGGGTTGATCCAAAATGAGTAGTAGAATTGGCTCAGAAGCCTCTGGACACAAAGAACGCTTTCCTTCAAGATTCTAACTCCCAACGACATCACTAGGAGTCCCACTAGGGTCATGAGGGGTATCGAATTACCGGGGCCCCAAGTTGGGGAGCATCAGACAGGACAACCGTCCCAGGTCAGTCACCTACCCGGAGGGGTTGGACTTCAAGCTGCTTCTCGGGACACGTTCAGCCCCCACTGCACCTAGTAGGGCTCTGAGCGGGCATTCTACGAAAAGATTCCAGGCAGGACTGTCACTGCCAGGCAGGCATCGGCCTACCTGCACAGCCCCGTGGCTGCCCGAATTCATAAGCTCCACTCCCCAAAGGTGGCTCCCCGCCAAAGCAGGGAGGTGGCTCCCCGGTCCGAACTCGGGCCTCGGCCTCACGTGACAGCCCCATGTGCTCCGGAGCCGCTCTGCAAATCACTAACGGTTTCTTTTTCGGGAAACTCGAGAAGCAGGGAAGTGTGGCAGCCAGCTGACTGACAGAAATCCACAGAGCTGGCAGCCGGCCCCGGCCCAGAAAAACAAAAGGGTCTTTGGTTCACCTGGCAAGACTGTGCTCCTTCCTCAGGCCCCTTCCCATGGAGCTTATCTGATGCCTTCGGCCAGGTGTGCTGGAGCAGAGAGCACTGACATCATCGCCCAGGGTAAGCGGCTGGCTGCTCCGGAAGCCCATATCTTGGGCTCTTCTGCTGGAAGAAACTTCTGCCGGGGAAAGCCGGCAGAAGACGCTGCCCTCAGCAGACGGCCGGGGAGGCTTGGATTTCTCTCCTCCAAACTGGTAGCTCTGAGGTACGGGGAGGAGCTGGAGGCCGGGGCTGGTCCCCGGGAGTGGGGGGTAGTCCTCAGGATTTACCCCTGGCCCTGGCTTCTTCCTCCCGTGGGATCCTTCCCAGAACTAAAGGACCCTTTCGAAGCTGTGAAGAAACGTCGGCGGGGCTTAAGTGAATCGGGCGGAACCCTCAGTTATTATCAGTCGGTCTCTTCCACCCGTGTTGACAGGCAAGGTTGCCACTAGGAGTTTCTTAGAGCAGTAGTTCTCCAAGCGTAGCCCCCAGGACAGGCACCCCCAGGGAAGGGTTTTCAAAATGCGAACGCCCCCACTGACGCCACCCTCACCGCCTTAAATGGAAAACTCTGGGTGGGACCTAGCAGTTGGGTTTTACAAGCCCTCCAGGTTGATTCTAATTGTGTGCCATCCACTGTTGGGAGGGGCTGAGCTCATCACCAGGCCCGGGCTTCCCAGGTGCTTCCGGCTCTCAGAGGGTTCACACCTGGCAAATGCAGGCCTTCCGTTTAGGCTTCCTCACCGATGTCGCTTTGGCACTAGCACCCCTCTCCCAAACATATTATTTACTGACTTCAAGCTTTTCAAAATTTGCAATTTAAACTTCTCCTCTGAGTGTGAATGTTATATTAGCATAGATTTCTCATACGATGCAAATGTCGCCAGGCAGATGCATTTCAACACAGAAAAGCCCTCACACCTGTCGGCCCCTTGGTGAATTTATTTTACCCTAATACAAGCAATCCTATATGAACCCCATCAGCATTTTTTAAACAAAATGGTTACTTGTTTGCCAATGATTATACGGAGGGGTGGGGAGGCAGTGAAGGAAAGGATAGATAGGTAGATAGATAGATAGGGATATACACGCATCTAAATATGTGTGTGTAAGGTAACTATCATGGGCAAATATCTCACAAAGATTGCTTGGGGGTTACTTCCTTTTAGAACAACATCACATCACCTCTCATCTCAAAAATGCTAATAATAGGGTCACAATATCTCACCCTGGCTTTCACGGCTCTCCAAAATCATTCCTCACTGCAGCCCCTCTGTACTCTATAGTCAAGCTGTCCAGACTGCTTGCTCTGCCTTTTACAAATAGCCCACGTACTTCTAGGCCTTTCTGTTTCGATTTTGTTGCGCTCCTTACTGACCTCCCCTGTGACAACTGCCCCAAGCCCCCAGTCAGAATAAATTCTTCCCAATCTAACTCCCTACTCAATTGGCAAAGATAAAAATTTAGTATTCAATGTTGGCAATAATAGGAAGAGAGAAACACTTCCATGTACTTCTCAGGGATGTAAATGGGAGCAACTTTTCAGGAAATCCACTGGGCAATATAACCCATTACCCAGTAAATCCTCTTATAAGAATCTAACCTGAGAAAATTTTAGGAAAATAATGTTCAATTTTTAGGGGATCTGTCTAATCCACAGACTGACCATCCTTTTGGTAATGGCTCCTGGGGTATACCGGTAATATAGCACAAAGGGCTATATATATTAATATACAATATGTGCCTTAATATAATACTAAGGGCAGATTTTGGAGCTCACAGCCTGGATCTGAAACCTGACTCTGAGACAGAACACCTGTGGGACACGGGATAAGTAACTTAAATTTTCTGAGTGCCGGCATCCTCATCCACTTAAAATAATGATGTTAGTCCTATCTCTCCTATGTGTAGACTGTCCAAGATGCCCATGGTTAGCATTTGGCACGGTGTCTGACATCCAGTTCACGCTCAGGAACTATAAACTAGCTTTGCTTTATGACTTCATGTCTCTCTCCTATAGCTGATTGGCCGTACGTAAGCTGGATCCATCAGATTTTTCTCCTGGGAAGTTGGAATTGTGGCTCCGAGCCAAGTAGTCAGTCTGTTTGTTGCCTGGAAGCACAACATAAACCACATTCTTCCATGTGGACTGAGAATTTGCGAAGCCCTCTGCAAAGAACGAGAACACGGCAGCAAAAGCAAGAAATGATGCGAGCCCTGGGAGCTTCCCGATCCCCAGTTCTGCTCTCTACCGGCTTAATTCCTGTCCTTGATTTGAAGAAACACTCAGTTCCTTCTAATGCCTAGAAGAGCATGATGATTATTGCCTCTCCGCCCCTCAGATCCAGCCTTTGCTCTGTGCCTTGGGGACTGAGAAGGGGATTGTCATCACCCAGGACCCCTTGCCCTTTTAACCGCACCCCATGGCCTTGTGATTTCATGTGTGAGTTCTTTTTTAATTGAATTCTCAATCCTATTATGCTCTTCTATGACATAAAAGATATGCATGGGATTTTCTTTTATCCCCTGACTTATAGTTTGCTTTTAGACTAGGTTCTTTGTCTTCTCCTGTTATGCCTCTTTCCCCCCTCTACAGAGTGCTTTACAGCTGCCATGTGGTTTTCTTTTTCATCCCACGGTCATCATGAGACATTTGTCCAGAATTTCTATTTGATCTGCTACAGTGTGACTGAGTTTCCTTTAAGTTCCTTTCCACTGAGACCTATCTATAGCTCTCTAAACTACAAATAAAGCCTGGCATTCCAGGTCCTAGCTAGTTGTTTTTGTTTTCATCTTGGAGGACCTAGCAAGCTTGAGTGGAGGCGCTGAAAGAGAAGGAAAGGGAGCTTACCCGAGGCTGGGAACAGTTGTTATTAGAAGACCTGGATTCTCGAATGTCTCCTGATTTGACAGATGCCCAACCTAAACCTGGGTCCATGCCATCTATGTAATAGTGTATCCCATGGCCCTGGGAGCTATGCCAGGTGTTCAGATTGTGCTCTTCCTCACTTTATGGGGGAGCCCTGGAGTCTTTCCTTCCCCAGGGAGGGTTGTCCTCACTTACTTCTCATTTAGCCATTTCACTACCCTTAGTCAAAAGAGGGAAAAGTGGGGTGGGGGAGTCCTTCGTTTCACTTTTCCCGTTTGGGGATGGCCAATGGAAATTATAGAGATTGTGTAGGCTCTGTGGCAGACACCCCTATGTTCACCAAAACCTTTCCCTTTTCTGGTGGGCACACAAAAGGACTTCCGTTTCCTAGCCTCCCTGGCAAGTAAGGAAGTCTGGCCAGGTGAAATCAGCCACTCCCAAGCTTATTCCATAAAGACTTCTCATCCCTGATTGTCTGCCCTTCTTCCTTTTAATGGAGAGGTATGTAATGAGTGAGAAAGAAACTTGCATGTAGCATGTGAAACACTGAAGTTTTAGCACCGCGTCTTTCGACTATTAGCCTACCCTGAATAATATATTCACCAGTACTGCTTCTTAAATGCTTTTTTTCCTTGTTTTCTTTCTTTTCCTTTTTTTTTTCTTTTCTTTTTTTTTTTTTTTTTTTTTTTTTTTTTTTTTTTTTTTTGAGAGAGAGAGAGAGAGAGAAGGGAGACAGAGGGAACAGGGCAGGAGCAGAGAGAGAGAGGGGACAGAGGATCCAAAGCAGGCTCTGGACTGACAGCAGAGAGCCCGATGCAGGGCTTGAACTCACGAACTGTGAGATCATGACCTGAGCCAAAGTCAATGCTCAACCGACTGAACCACCCAGGTGCCCCTCACCTATGCTGCTTCTTAAATTTCGTAGCTGTGGTTCAGAGACATGTCGTGTCACACTACAATATTTTAATTCTTTTCTTAGCTGCCACTCAAGAAATGTAGGCCATTCAATGATTCCCTTTTCCTTATTTTGTTCCACTAATGATCTACTTTTTGTTACTTGCTAGTTTTTACTAGTGTTCATTCATTTCATCAGGGATATTTGTAAACCCATGTCATGCAATCATTGTTACCCAGAAGTGACACACTGAATATATTTTTTCAGTCTGTTATACCATTTTCCCATTCCATCTTGCAATGTATATAGGCAATTATAAACCTGTTCCTTTTCCAGACGGTAAGCTTCTTGGACTCAAGAATGATGACCTAGTTTTTTGGTAACTCTCATGGGTACCACAGCAGCTGGTTCATAGTTGGCACCCAATATTTCCTGACTAATAGGTATACTTGTCATCAGTAACAATGGCCAACCAGAATTTTGTCTGCAAACAGCTGAAGGTAAATAAAAATGGAGTAAACATTGTGAATAAACACAAAATATAAGCTGCACATATATCTATGACCAAGTAGAACATTCTGCCAGAGTACCTCAACTAGCCATCATTTTACCTGCCACAAGAAAAAGTCAACACAATCTACTGCAGTGCAAAACTTCTTGTCAATTACACAGAAATTACAATTACATGGTAGACAAATGTACTTTGGGAATAGTACCAGAACCCCAAGTAAAAATTTTGGAACTATTAATGTTGCACAAGCACAGGCATGCCAGTTTTGCTGCCTATTAACAAAGGCCTATTATGATACAAATCTCTCAACAAACTTCCAATAATATAATTCAATTTTTCCTGTAAAGTGTACAATCAACCCCATTACTTTCGAAGGACATTGGTGCAGTACATTCTAGCACTTCACTCTGAAAAGTCTACAAACCAAAAGACTCCTAGAAAAATAATGAGACACGTCAGTGGGACCAAATGGACAATTGCCAACTTCTGACTTTCCTTGGGCTTTCTGAAATATAGTCTGCCCAAGATCCCATGCACAGAAATTCAAGGCCATGGCTGGTAGTCACTGGAATATAAAGCGTAGGTTTAAACTAAAGAAAGATCTTCCTTCATTCCGTTTTCATATCTACATATCTATCTCTCCATCATGAAATGGAATAAAAATGTCTTTTCCTACCAGCTGATGCTCCCAAATTTACCTCTTCTCCGAGTTCCAGATCCAACTGAATACTCAGTGTCTCCATATGGATGCCTCACAGGCATCTGAAAGTGACGTGCAGAAGACAAAACTCTTCCTTGCACCATGCCTGTCCTACCCTAAACCTACTCGATGGTTGTCACCATCTCAGTGTATGTCCTATCCTTAATCATGCCACATCACCAGCAGCCATCTTTGATTACATTTTTTCCTTCCTCTATTTATCTCTTCAAAACACTCTGTTATCCCTCCTTCTAAGTGTATCTCTCTACTCTCATCTTTCACAAAACTAATCTTGGTCTTCATTGCCTCTCACTTGGACCCCAGACACAGTTTCCTACGTTGTTTCCTTCTTCTGCTCTTGTGTATTGCCAGTCTGTCTGTTAGAGTAGACACAGTCTATCTACGAGATACAGCCAGGTCAAACATTAGCCTCCCTTTATGAAAGCCTAAACGGCACTAAATAATTTCACCCCTATGCTCTCTATCCACATTCTGTATCATTTTCCCCCTTCAACATTTCCTTTTAGCTATAACTTTCATCCTTTTAGGTTCTCCCAACGTGCCAGGCTCTTTTTCACTTCATTTGGCTTTTGCATTTGTCATGTAACCTCCTGTTAAATATTTTCCCTCACCTTGAAATAGCTGATTCCTTACTCTTCCAACCCCACGTCAAATGTCTCCATCTCAGAGAAGCTTTCTAAAATCTCCCTCTCCCAACTTTTCCATCTGAGACATTGTTTACTCAGTGTCTTGTGTAATATTTGACACTCAGTTGATGCTTAATAAATATGATTTAAATAAATGAATAAATGTGAGAATTTCTTTAAGTGAGAAGCCCACTGCGATTGAGATGAACTTTTATATTCTTGTTGCTTGTTAATTTATCAGTCAACTGTTACCCATGTTTCATAGCAAAACAGGCAGAGTTTTTCACAAAGCCAAGAGAAGAGTTATTTTTGCTCCCCAAAGGGAGAAAAAAGCAGGACTAATTCTGGTAGAGAAAGTGCTGGTAAGGTCAAGACTTAACAAAGGCAGAGAATAGAAATAGCTAACAGGAGAGGTGGATTTATCTAATGTGGAGTAGGTGTGAACTCCTCCTTTGTCAATACCATAAAATCCACCTTGCTCTCTAATGCATTTTGAGAATATCAACAGACGCTAAATCTTGCATCTAGATTAGTATAGATTAAACCAATGCTCGTATGGCACAGGGCAATCCCTGATGTGTGCTCACGTAGACTAAGGAACCAGAGGATGAAGGAGACGGTGACATCTGCATGACCATGTATAATGAAAGGATTTTTAGAACAAGATACAGAATGCACAAAACATGAAAAACTTCGTACCTTTAAATACATTGAAATTAAAATTACTTTTAAAACTCACTATGAAAAAAAGGAAAAGACAAGCCACAGAAGGAAAATATATTGGCTGTGCATATACTCAACAATACTTCATTCCCAGAATATATAAAGAACTCCAACATTTCTCTTTAGAGAGCAATTCAGCAATATTTGATAAAGTTGAAGATATTCACATCCAAAAACTTAGCAATTCCATTGTAGTCAGATCCTCTGGAGAACCCTTACACATGGCAACATGGTTAAGAATGTTCTGTGCAGTGTTGTTTGTAATGGTGAAAAACTGGGGACATCATAAGAAAATGGATAAATAAATTATGGCAAAATCATATCAAAGAAAACTACATAGTTGTTATGAAATTTTAAAACCTGCATAACAAAACTATTTCTCATTTATGGATAGAAAAGTATGTATTAAAAATATGAAAACATGCATGAGAAAAAAAAAATATCATACCATGATGATGGTTCTTTCTGGAAAGGAAGGCAAAGGAAAGTAATCAGCAAGCCTTGGGAAAATATGACCTGATAGGAGTGGAAGGAACATCCATCAGGGCTCATTACGTTTGCATTAAAATCATTTATATGTGTAAAATCTCCAAAAGTTACATTAAAAATTTTTTTAAACTCAGAAATAACTATAAAGAGAAGAAAAGTGGAAGAAAGTAAAATGAAACCTTGGCTAAGGTTAACACACAAAAACCAGACACTGTACAAAAAATAAAAATAAAAAATAAAATTCTAATGCTAGAACATTTATTTAAATAATCACTTTAAGTTGTGTTTTAAATTGTAGGAAGTGTAAGTCTTTGCATGCAGATCACAGTCCAGCATGGATTCAGGAATTTTGTAACCACAAATTTGGGGGAATTTCAGCAACTGTTGCGACCGGTTCCCTTCCACAGAAAGAAGAATCAAAATTCACTGCCAATTCTAGTGCTGCCACTCGGCTCAGTAGGAGAGGTTAAGCATCTTGCCTGGTGGACATACTTCTAGGTTAGGCTGACAGGGCATAAAGTGCATCTCTAAGAGCGAATGAAATTACATTGTCATAAATAGGTAACAGCTCTGGCCAGGGCACAACATGAGCAACTGTCCAATGAATCACTCCAGGCTCTTCTTTTTGCCTAGAATAATCCAGGGCCTTCTATAGTGAAGGATGTCATGAATCTTTCTAATCCCCACACAGCATGAGCATGCCTCTGCACTTTGGCTATGAGACACCTTCCTAAGACAGAGGGAAGAAGAAAACAGTACAGCAAGAATTTGGACTCTGAGGAGGAAAAAAAAAATGGGTCATGTTTTTGTCTCATTCTGCTCATCTCTGGAGAAACTAAATTCACTTTGAATCAACTAGGGATTTAACCTCCTTGTATGGAGGCTAAGATTTTATCATAATATTAAACCTGACACAATTACAACAGAATTTAAAGCAGATTTGCTTTTGGTCTTTGTTTTTCCCATTAGCTCTAACAGACACTACTGCCCAAAAGAAATCAGCAATGTAAAAAAATATATTCTTTTCTTATAATAAGTCAGGACACATCACTTCACATCCTCATATTTTCCCGGTAGCCCATTGCCATAGCCATCATTGGGCAACACGGTCTCCTTCTGGGGGATATCTTAATCCCAATCCTCCAGGACAAAGTTCAGATTCAAGTGCTTTCCTTGCTCAACTCCTTGCCGTCTGTTTGATAAATGCGACCTACATTCCCAAAGGAGTGTTACCCTCATCCCAGCTTCTGGAGTTTAGAAACAGAAAAATGGTGCGGTAGCAAGTACCAGGTCACCCCTGCCTTCCACAGAGAGCGGTAGGCTGTGATATCTCCATTTAGAAACAGACCAAGTCCAGGTTGGGATGTAGACAATATTTTATCGCAAACCACCTCCAACCTAGATTGTGTAATGTAAATGAATGTGACACCTCTAGGCCCCAAAGCATGGTTTCCCTATTTGAGGATCCTCTAGGGATGGTTAGAGGGCACTTATTCAGAAGATAATGTGCCTGGGGCACCTGGGTGGCTCAGTCAGTTGAGCGTCCGACTTTGGCTCAGCTCATGATCTCATGGTTCACGAGTGCGAGCCCTACATCAGGCTCGCTGCTCTCAGCTCAGAGCCTGCTTCAGATCCTCTGTCCCCACTCTCTCTCTGCCCGTCCCACACTCATGCTCTCTCTCTCTCTCTCTCTCTCTCTCTAAAATGAATAAACATCGGGGCACCTGGGTGGCTAGTCGGTTAAGCGTCCGACTTCGGCTCAGGTCATGATCTCACAGTCTGTGAGTTTGAGCCCCGCATCAGGCTCTGTGCTGATAGCTCAGAGCCTGGAGCCTGCTTCGGATTCTGTGTCTCCTTCTCACTCTGACCCTCCCCTACTCATGCTCTGTCTCTCTCTGTCTCAAAAATAAATAAACGTTAAAAAAAAAAAAAACTTTTAAAATGAATAAACATTAAAAAAAGAAGACAATGCACCAGAGATAGCATCTATAAGGCTTCCGCTAGCTTCATGTCTGATCAATGCAGAAGTGTGTTAATTAGCATAATGAATATTATAGATTTGCATTGGTGAAATCAATGATTTGTTAATAAGCCTAATGGTTATTAGATATGGGCTTTCATCAGTGAAAATGATGGTGTTCAAGATACAAGGACAGGCTAGAATGCAGCTAATATATTCCTACTCTAATATGAACAGAAAATTTTAGAAAATCTAGCTCTCCTTGCACCCTTAGTGATGGCTCCCTAAGTTAAATTTCTACTTAGTCCTGGGATGCTAGTTTTGAAAGTCCTTGACCTTTTGATTCTAAGAAGAAAAACAGTTCGAAAATTCATGCCATGAAATATTACACATTTGCCTTAAGTGAAATTCTCATACAAGATGATTTGGGAGTAGACAAAAGAGCAGAGAATGAGGATTTCATTGATTTCACAGAACTCTGTGCTTGCTTGCTTTAGATTTCAGATGTCTGGAAGAATCCTGCTGTGACTTGTTTTTCTTATGCCATATTGAGATACCAGGAGTGGAATAGCAAACATTACCTATCTCTGATACTAAAAGGAAGCTAATAGTTGTGCAGCACCAATTAGATTTACATCAGTTTTTAGCGTAAGAACTAAAGCCGACTCAAATAATGGCTTAATGAGGAAGCAAAATAGAAAAAGATCTGACGGTGTAACTTGACAATAAATGACTGATGGGAAAAGAGAATTAGAGACATGTAGACTTACGAGGCCAGAGAGAAGAAAATAAAAAACAAAACGGAAAAACTGAATGTAAAAATCAGGAATCAGAATGAAAAGAAACACTGAAAACAAATAGGTAATATTAAAATACACTTTAAAACCTTGGGAATAAGATAACATAATGACTTTATGTCCTTTTGATGTAATAGGAATATTGTCTACCAAGTCTTCCCAGGATTATTTAATTTTCTAGGAGAAGGTGCCTTTGTTTGACTATTTGGCATTGACTGGAACTCTCTTTGAAGTTGAATGTTAACTTTAGACTTTGATAAAAGGGGCGCCTGGTGGCTCAGTGGGTTAAGCATCTGACTCTTGATTTCAGCTCAGGTCATGATCTCATGGTTCATGAAGTTCCTGAGATTGAGCCCTGCATCTGGCTCCACGCTGACAGTGTAGAGCCTGCTTGGGATTCTCTCTCTTTCCCCCCGCCCCCCCCTCTCTGCCCCTCCCCTGTTCATGCTTGCTCTCTCTTTCTCTCTCTCTCAAAATAAATAAACAGATAATAGACTTTAAAATTCTTTAATGTTTGTTTTTGAGAGAGAGAGAGACACATGCACACACACACACACACACACACACACACACACACAGAGTGTGAGCAGGGGAGGCACAGAGAGAGAGGGAGACACAGAATCCAAAGCAGGCTCCAGGCTCCGAGCTGTCAGCAGCGAGCCTGACTCAGGCTCAAACTCATGAACGGTGAGATCAGACCTGAGCCGAAGTCGGACGCTTAATCCACTGAATCATCCAGGCGACCCCCAAAATAGATTTTGATAAAAACACAAATGATATCTGAACAGTAGAAATGGTAATGCCAAAGGTTACCATTTTTATTATTTATATTTCTATCATTTTACCAGTTTTATTGCCCTGTAGGAAGTGAACAAATTTTATATTTAGCAGCCTTATTCCAGCAGTAATTTTTTTCCGAGCCCATATAGACTTAGTTTTTCAAATTCTCTTTGAATCAGCTGTAATATCCTGCTGCTTCCCTCGTTAATGAGTTAAATAAGTCTTTGACACGTTAGTCATGTTTTTAAATTTTTTTTAAAAATTATGCTTTGGGAGAAAAGTTGGAAGTGTTGCCAAAACATTCATAAGCAGCTTACAGTGCTCAAATACCTAAGAGACAGATCGTTGTCTTATTATTATTACTTTCCAAATACTGATGTAGAAAGATGCCAAATGTTTCCTTTGGGAGAAAAATGTTCATTCCCATTTCACAGAGAAGAGAACTGAGCTTGGAAGAGGGCACGTAAACTTGCTCTCATTAAACACACCAGAGCTTGCACTCAAAAGGCTGCCCGAGCTCTTTCCCCAAGTTATACAACCTTTAGACTCCATGAAGAGAGCTGCAAAATGAAATTAAAGAATCGTCACATAAATAGGCTTTCATCTCTAGCAACCTGTCAGTGCCACCACTCTGTGCTGCCCCAGGCATTTCGCTGAAGCCATTCAGTGCTGTCTGGCCAAGACTTGCACTGCCTGAGGCTGACTTTCCTCCAGCTGTGAGCTCATCTACATTCTTATCAAGGAAAGGAGGATGTTTTATGGGCTCCTTCCTACAGCTCTTTCCTAATGCTAGGATGAAATAATCTTGGCTCTGGTTCTAACTAGGGCATTTAGAGAACAATGCCATTATTATTGCAAATTTTTCAATTGTCAGGGAATGAAAAAAAAATTAATCCAAGGAGATCAAAATGTTCTGAAACCAACATTCTCTTCCATCTTAAGATCAAAGTTTTAAAAAGTGGTATCTCCCACCTCATTTTTTCAGTTCCTTTCTTCCTTTCAAGGTTGAAGGTTGGGGCGCCTGGGTGGCTCAGTTGGTTAAGCATCCAGTTCGGCTCAGGTCATGATCTCACAGTCTGTGAGTTCGAGCCCCGCATCAGGTTCTGTGCTGACAGCTCAGATTGGAGCCTGCTTCAGATTCTGTGTCTCCCTCTCTCTGCCCCTCACCTGCTCATGCTCTGTCTCTACCTCAGAAATAAACAGCATTAAAATATTTAAAAATAAATAAATAAATAAATAAATAAACAAATAAATAAATAAAATTAAAGAATGAAGGTTGATTTTAATATACAGAGAGAGGACTGAAAAGTAAGAACTTCAACAAGACCCCCCAAAAAGAGACATTGAGAACTGTGGAGATCGAAAGATGTGCTGATTCTCAAAACCCTCCCATTTGTTGTACTTTGTGGGTGCCCTGCACTGTGATAGATACATCCACCTGAATAATTCTGGGTCTACTTTCAAAACACAAAGTGAAGTAATAGTGATGTATGGGGACAGATGGTAGCTACCCTTGCGGTAAACACAGCATAATGTATAAACTTGTCAAATCACTAAGTTGTCCGGGGGAAAATAATGTAACATTATGTGTCAACTATACTCAAATAAAAAAAATCCAAAACAAAAGATAAAGACAAAGTAAACATTCAGCATATAGCTCAATGATCTAGTATCAAATATTGTGGGGGCACCTGGGTGGCTCAGTTGGTTAAGTGCCCAACTCTTGGTTTTAGCTCATGAACTCACAGTTCATGGGTTCAAGTCCTAGGTGGTTGAGCTCTGTGCTGACAGCACGGAGACTGCTTGGGATTCTCTCTCTCTCTCTCTCTCTTTCTCTCTCTCTCTCTCTCTCTCTCTCTCTCTCTCTCTCTCTCAACCTCTCTCTCTCTCTCTCTCTCTCTCTCTTCTCTCTTCTCTCCTCTCTCTCTTTCTCTCTCTCTCTCTCTCTCTCTCTCTTCTTCCCTCCCTCCCTCTCTGTCTTTCTGTCTCTGCCAGTTCCCTACTCACACTCACTCTCTTTCAAAATACATAAATAAACAATTAAAAAATATATTGTGAAACAGACCCTAAGTGTTACGGAAATTCGAATCAGATTTCAAAACCCAGCAGGGTGTCCAGGAAATTATAAAGTTGGAGAGCAGGAAAGATTTCCAAGGGCAAGGTCGGTCTGTCTGTAGAGTCTGCATTGCACAATAGCCATACCAAGGTGCTATTTACTGAGTGCTTACTTTTTGCCAAGTATACTAAGTAGCGATTTACACATATGTTATGGGTATCTAATTTTATTTGGTCATCAGTCACGTGAAACAGGTAAAAATCACACCCATTTTGTAGCTGAGAACACTGACGTGGTGCCAGGATCCTACCTGGGGGTTACTGAGTTCGATCCCTGTGTGTGTGTGCACATAGAAGGCAGCAGGGCCACATGTGTGCTAGGGTGGAGGTGGGATGGTCGCTTGGTGAAATATCAAGGAACCAAGAAACCCTGGAAGCTGCAGACTGTGGGTTTGAGAAAAACATGCATTAGAGAATGGTTGTGGATTGTTTTCTTCAGTCTATGGCATGAGGAAATCACGGTGAGAGATAGAAAAGCAAAGACAGGGAAAGGAAAACCTGGACCATAGGCACATATTTCTTGCCATCTCCAAAAGATAAGTCCCTTCTATTGAAAAAACAAAAAACAAAAATACCTTTTGCCCTCATACAGTTGTATATACTTCTTTAGAATTTTTTTTATTTTAATTATAAGTTTTAGTCAAATGTAAACCAACCATAAAGAATAATTTGGAAATTTGCTTCATAATTTTAGAAATATTTAAAATGCTTTACTTTAGAGGGTGCTAATAACGCTGTGAAATAGGAAGGGTAAGGACTACTTAATCATTTTACATATGAGGGAAATGAGGCACAGAAGGTTTCAACGCCCCCCCCCTTCTCTGTCCTCAGTTGCCAGGAATGATACCATTACTTGTCTATTAGAGTCAAACAAAGCAGATATTTGAAAATCATCCTTAACTCCGCTTTTTTCCACATGGCCAAACTCCAATCAGCCACCATACGCTAACAGTCCTACATCATTTTAATAATGCCATGCCTCCACCCTCTGCTTAGACTGTCAGAACCGAGGCAACCATCACTCCCAGATTATTCCCACAATGTAAAATGGACCAACCTGCCTCTAGTCTCACGGATGCCCAATCTCTTTCCCAATGACTACCATTTTGCGAGACGTTAATTTGATGATCTCTCAGCCACCACGTCAACTATTTAATTTTTATGAATAAATACAAACTCCTTGCTAGAGCATATAAGATCCTTCATGACGCAGCCTTCATGAAACCTGAGTATTATCTCTCGCCATTTCCCCTGTACTCACCAGCCCTAGTCAGGCCTCCACCTCATGCACCGTATCTTCCAGCCACACAATACTTTCTTCTGGTTCCAGAAGCTTCACACTATAAATCTCTGCATGTGTTGTTCTCTGTGTCTAGAGACACAGAGAACTCATCCTCATTGTTTTCACAGATCACTCCCTTTCCTGTCCTTCAAAATTCATTAGCTATGTCTCCTTCCCCAGGAAGCCTTTCAAGCATTCCCTAGACTAGCATAAGATGACTTTCTACACACACGTAGCAATATGATAGCACTTACCACTCACAAACCACACTGTTTTCTTGTTCGTCGGTCTCACCAGTAAGTTCCAACCGGGTCATTACATGTCATGAGATTGTTTTGGTCCTCTGCACGCATATGTGTGCCATCCGTTCCTTTAATAGCTTTCAAGACACATCAAGATACATATACATCTTAACACATTAAGTGGGCTTTCCTGGGTAGAGCACTCAGCTGGGCTCTAGAGAACCCAAAACACATAAGATATGTTCCTTGTCCTTAAGGGAGATTTCTACAAACCTGAAACAGGAGAAAACTCCAGGAAAAATAACACATACCCAATGTGATAGGTTAAATGATGGTCGCACAAAAGATGTCTACTCAGACCTGTGAATGTAACCTCATGTGGAAAAAGAAATGGTCTTTGAAGGTGTAATTCAGTTAAAATTTTTGATATGAGATCATCCTGGCTTATCCAAGCGGGGTCTAAATGTAATGACAAGTGCCTTTATAAAAGGAGAAGATACTAACATAAGAGAAGAAACAGTGGAGAAGGTGACGTGAAGACAAAGGCACAGGTTAGTGCCATGTGTCTCTGAGTCAAGCAATGAAAAGGACTGTCTGCAGCCGCAGAAGCCATGAGGTGTATGGAACACATTCTCCTATAGCTTCCAGAAGAAGCCAAACCCACTGACACCTTGATTTTGGAATTCAGGACTTCAAAGCTGAGGGGAGATAAATTCCTAATGTTTGAAGTCACCCAGTTTGTGGTGATTCATTATAGCAGCCTTAAGAAACTAATATACCAGTAAGTAACAATATCTGAAATAATAAGAAAATAAGACCTCACTTATTTTCAACGGGCTTTTGCACAGATAAACACATGTCCAACAATTTAAGATGGGATCCTTTTCTTTCTGCTTGCATGCTCTTTTTCTAACCGTCAGACCCTAACGTAGGGATGTGCATGGAGAGATGCACTAAATGCTTTGTAAATATTGATTGACAGATAACTATATTTTGTATGATAAGGGAGAGATACTACCACAAGTGAAGCAAAAGTGAAAACAAGTACAGAAATGTGGGCCTCCCTTACTTCTAAAAAGGAAAACAAAAATCTGTCAGAAATAGGAAAGAACTGTCAAAAGTACACGGTATTGAGTACAAACATTGTGAAACACGAGTCACAGTACAACTTGTTTTGTGACAAGTGTAAATGCATACATTTTCCATCAAGTTAGCAAGGAGGTATCGACTACCTCATCCAAAGGACATGTGCTCTTCTCCAACATTTTAATCACACTCTGCAGTAATCTGCAGTTCAAGAGAGGTAAGCTGATACATTCAGAGCTATTTAGGATTTTAACACTGGGGAAAATGGTTTCTTTGAAAAAAAAGGGGGAAGGGGGAAATAAAAGAGGGAAAAACATATGATAAAGACTATTGCCTGGGACTGACAAGGATGGGCGACGAATGGCAGCCAAACTTTCCTCCTTTTATGATTTGAAATTCAATAACCTGCATCTTTTGATGGTAAGTGTTGTACTGCCTACTTCGGGGGCAAAGTCGCCCAAACTCTCCGACCACACATGCTAGGGCAGTGCTTACAAAGCTATAAAGCGCTATGTAAATCGGTGATAAAAATAGCAGTGAAATCATCTGCTTCCACATAATGGTAATAGTTAATAATTGAGTGTTTATCATGCAATAGGCACTTTCTAGGCTCTTCTCAAATTACCTTATTCAGTACAACAATCTATTATTATCTCTATTTTACAGAGCAGGAAACTGAGGCAAGGGAACTGAAGTAAACTGCCTGCTGGTTGAACCAACCAGGAGGTGGTAGTGACAGGACTGAAACCCAGCAGGCTCATTCCAGGCCCCTTGGTTGCAATTACTGTTTTCTCTTGCATCTAGATGGAATAAGAGTGACTGGCAACAATTAAAAAAAAAAAAAAAAAAGTCATCCTATAGAATGAATCAGTCCTTACTCCACATCACAAAGCACAAATTAAACAACCACTTTAGTCGCACACATAACCATGTGAAAACGTGTGGAAAATAACAACACGGTCTTTGCAAGATCCAAGATTCAACAATGAGACAGACGTGAATGTGCCTATAGCACAGTGCTCCAAACAAAAACGGGAATTTAACAAATATTGAATTTAAAAAAAAAAAAAAAAAATATATATATATATATATATATATATATATATATATATACATACACAGATTATTCTATGACCCCCTTTCCCTATCTTTTAAGCATTAGCTAAAAATTGGGCTGCAAATGCGTAAAGGTCAAAATTGAAATCCCCAAAGTATATAACAAATCCAGAAGTCATTGCCTACAGCAGAAATACATGTTATATTTTCACTAAACTACTCTCTTTTCTTCCTGGGCACATAGAAAGGCTCCGATTTGTAGCCCAGCTTGCATCTAAGAGGAGCCACGAGATCTTTCCTGGCCGACAGAATCTGAAAATTTCCATACATACCTCTAGATCTGGTCACTAAAACTTACCCTCCTGGATCTAAGGTATCAGCTCTGGCAGACCAGTCCTCCAACAGAGAACAATGAGAAAAATTAGATGCAATAGAAAACAGAGCAAAACAAAAGGCAAACTTAGAAGGCATGGCAGAGTTATCAGGGCAGACGGAACTTAAGAAACCCTGATGCTACCCACGAGTGACAAATCACCGAGGTGAGCATGACTTTCTCTACCACTTCCATCAATCTCATCATCTCTCAGCATGTGTGACAAAGTGGCCACATTTGGAGAGACAGAGCAGAAAGCGGTTGCTGGGAGACTAAGATGCTAAGCTTTTGGCAATGCATCATGTTGGGGGGCACAATTCAGAAGTTTAGGGTCCACCTCAGGGCAAAGTCTCTGCAGGATCACACTCCACGGTTAGAACAAAGCCGAAACGGACCACATCTTACAAGGATTGGAAACTCAGCCTCAAATCAGCTCTAATCATTTAGCCAGAAAATAAATCGCATCTTTTATGGTAAAACGTAACAGTATCCCTAGACTCTAATATTTATTAACAAAATGTCTGGCCTTCCGTTCAGAATTACCAAGCATATGAAGAGACACAAGAGAAAAGGAATTAACAGAAACAAACATGGGTCATCCAGGTATTTGAGCTGCCAGCACAGACTTTAAAATAACTGTGATTTTAGTATGTTCAGGAAAATCGCGCGAAGATGAGAATTTCACCAGAGAACTTGAAAACTAAAGTGGAAATTCTAGAATTAAAAAATAGGTAATTACTGAAATTCACGCAGCTTAGAATTCTATACCAAGTGAAAATACACATCAATAACGACGGTGAGGAAGGTTTAAAGAGCTTGGAAGTCACTCACCACTCTGTCCCAACAAGTAAGTACAAACTAAACAGAGGGAAAAATCAACAACTCTTCTTGGATCCCTAAGAAAGGGGAGGTCCAAGGACAAACTGCTGCCCCTCAAGACCGGAGAGAAGGGTGAATACAGATCATCACAGCTTCCCAGAGCAGAGAATCACGAAGAAATTGCCACAAGAAGCAGTGCTAGGGTAAGAAAATTTGAACTGTGATTTATGAATTAATTGCTGAAGGCTCAGTGTGGACAACTCTCAGAGTTAAAAACTCCAGTGGGACCCAATCACAGGGAAGGTCCACAACATTGTGAGATTTACCTCTAGGAGCTCAGCCAGATTCCTTTAGTAAATATCTGGAAAAAAAAAAAAAAAAAAAAGGAAGGAAGGAAGAGGAAGGAAGGAAGGAAGGAAGGAAGGAAGGAAGGAAGGAAGGGAAAGGAAGGAGGAAGGAAGGAGGTAAGTGACTTAAGTGAATGAAGGTACTGCGGAATAAAACGACAGGAAGGAAGGAAGGACAGTGAAGGAAGGACGTCAGGAAGAACGGAATTCCTCTCCTTTTCCTTCCTTCCTTCCTTCCTGACTACTCTTCCCCCTCCTTCCTCCCCTCACCTCCATCCCCTACCTCACAATCCCCGTCCCAAACTCACGATACCCTCCCCACAAGAAAAGAAAATCCCCACAGGCTTTCTTCAGGGAGGGAGAATAAGGAACCATTTTTCAAATAAGCCAGAGGCTCTGTTCTTCATTACAAGGCCCGTCCTCAGGGAAAAATAGTTAACCTGAAACTAACCTGCTGGGTCCTTATCAGAGCCTAGTTTGCCTGGGGAAAGGTAAACACCCAACACCAGTCTATTGGTGCTATCCTGTCCCACCTAAATGGAGAAAAAACCTGAGAAACACTTGTGAGAAAGTTCACAGTCCAGACACACAGCATCCCTGAGAGACTGAGACCTAATCAATCACGGGACTAGAGAGTGCTTCCTGGGCGCCTGGGTGGCTCAGCTGGTTGAGCGTCAGACTTCAGCTCAAGTCATGATCTCACGGTTCGTGAGTTCAAGCCCCGCGTTGGGCTCACCGCTGTCAGCCCAGAGACCATTTCTGATCCTCTGTCCCCCTCTCTCTCTTTCTCTCTGCACCTCCCGGCTTGTGCTCACTCGCTCTCTTTCTCTCTCAAAAAACAAGTAAAACATTAAAAAATAATACTTACATAGACTGCTTCCCCTTCCCCACACCTCACCCCCACGTCGCTAAAAGCCCTATCCACTGGAGTTGCTTTGACTCAGTGCATCATGTCTGATTATGAAGAAAAAGTTAAGAGGGCATACCAAGAGGTAAAAATATAGTTTGAAGAGGCAGAGTAAGCATCAGGATGCTTGCTACACCAGATGCAGCATTATGGCAGGGAAATTGGAACCATCAGATTAGATATTCGAAACAACTATGATTAATCTGCTAAGGGCTTTAATGGATAAAGTACATGGCTTGAAAGAACAGATGTTCAATGAAAGCTAAGAGATAAAAATCCTGAGAAAGACTCAAAAAGAAATACTAGAGGTAAAAAAAAAAAAAAAAAGAGCAAAGAAAACAAAAGAAACACTGTAAGAGAAATGAAGACCAACTTTCATAAGTTGGACATGGCTGAGGAAAGAATCAGTGAGCTAGAGGATATAGCAATAGAAAGATCAAAAACTCAAAAGCAAAGAGAACAAAGATGAAAAATACAGAACAGATTTCCAGGGACTGTGGACAACTACAAAAGATGTAATGTTCACAGAACGAGAATGCCAAAAGGAGAAGAAAGAAAGGAACAGAAGAAATATTTAAAATAATAATGACAGAATTTCCCCCCAGTTAACACCAGACCACAGCTCCAGGAAATTCAGAGTTCACCATGAAGGATATATGTCAAAAAACCTCCACCTAGAAAAATGAGATACAAAGAGAGAGGGAGGCAAACCATAAGTGATTCTTAAACACAGAGACCAGACTGAGGGTTGCTGAGGGGAGAGGAGTGGGGGGATGGGCTAAATGGGTGATGGGCATTAACGAGGGCACTTGTCACTTGTCACTTGTCGGGATGAGCACTGGGTGTTATATGTTAAGTGATGAATCACTAAATTCTACTCCTGAAAACAATACTACACTACATGTTAACTAACTTGGATTTAAAATTTAAATAACATGTAAAAATTATTTTAGAAAATCTATACCTAGGAACATCTTCAAACTACAGAAAATCAAAGATTAAAAAAAATATATCCTGAAGGAAGCAAGAGAGTGAAAACACATTACCTATAGCGAAACTTCTCAGAAACCACGCAAGGAAGAAAAGAGTGGAGGGAAATATCGAAAATATTGAGAGAGAAAGGAGAGAAAAAAAGAAATTAGACATTTCATAACAGACAAAACCCGAAGAATCTACATTACATGAGTTTTTACAATGTGTTTTACTTTGTGAAAATTCATCAAGCCACATACTGAACATGATAAAACTTTATTTTCTTCTAAAATGTTTACAGAATGGTGAGGAGGAGGGGAGATGAGAAATAGGAAGTTTTAATGACTATATTCACCCTTCCCACTGTAAACCACCTGTCACAGTCTCCAGTTCTCGATGGGGAAACTAATTAACTTCAAATCATGTTCACAACTTTGCTAATTACAAAAGACTGGACATTTTGACTACTGGACTTTCAATTACCTAAATATAACCAGAAAGTACATAGGGTTCCTGAGCCTTTATCCAGAGTCAACGATATATACACTAGGCAACATGGCACCCGGTGATCCTTCCGAGTCCTTGGCTATACAGGTTGGGGAGGCCTGAACCAGGCCTCCTATGCCGAGATGCTTCAAAGCCTTGTTGAAAATGTCTGGGTCCCCCTTGAAGCCCCATCACACCCAAGTTTACCAGGAGATTTAGGTAGGAGTGGGGTTGATGGGCATCATCGTTCATAAAATCAGGAGCGCTGATGAAAGAAGTCAAGCTTTGAAAGCTTTGAGTCCTAGACCTGCTCAGGGTCATCATTAACCAGCTTTACTTGGAGTACACATCAGATGGGGCATCAGTCTGGCTGTAGATCTCAGGTAAGCTCTGTTAGAGGAGAACATGGAGCACTGCTGTTCACTTGTAGACGTACTGCCTTTGTGGCATGAATAAAAGGACCTGTGAGGTGCACCAAAAAAAAAAAAAAAAAAAAAAAAAAAAAAAGGCATTGTGTTTGTAATTATTTTCAAACCCTCCTGAGATGGTCTGCTTGCTCTTCTCTTGTCTTTGTGCTCAAGGCAGAGGATGCAGTGGAGGATGGGAGTCACAGCTTGGAACATAGCTGCCCCATCAAAAAACTCATTTTGGACTTATTGTGAGTGAGACCTAAACTTTAATTGGGTGGAGTTACAATATTTAAGGCTGTTGGGTATATATTTAGTCCCATGTAACTAACGTACTGCTATTAGAACTTCCAAGGTAAACCAGACCACCAAAGGCTCAAAGATGAAAAAAAAGGGGGGGAGTGACAGAAAATGTAACATGTTCATCAAGTACTGTTTTGTGCTAAAGTCTCTATTGATAATAACTAACATTCGTCAGCATTTATCACTAGCCACTGACGATGTAACCTTCGTTAGATACATTGTTTCATTCAATTTCTACAAACACCATTTCAGGTGAGTATGATCATTATTTTTTTTTTTAATGTTTATTCATTTTTGAGAGAGCGAAACAGAGCGTAAGTGGGGGAGGGGCAGAGAGAGGAGACACAGAATCTGAAGCAGGCTCCAGGCTCCAAGCTGTCAGCCCAGAGCCGGATGCAGGGCTTGAACTCACAAACCATGAGATCATGACCCGAGCTGAAGTCAGATGCTCAACCAACTGAGCCACCCAGGTGCCCCTGATTATCATTATTATTACACAGATAAAGGTAAATGAATAACAGACTGACTTTTTTTTTAAGTCCAATATACTTAACATACAGTGTTATATTAGTTTCAGGAGTACAATACAGTGATTCACGAGTTCTAAATATTACTCACTGCTCATCAAGATGAGTGTATGCTTAATCTCCTTCACCTAATTCACTCACCAACCACCCCTCTGGTAACCATCTGTTCTCTATAGTTAAGAGTCTGTTTTTTGGTTTGTCTCTCTTGTCTATTTTTGCCTTCGTTCATTTGTTTTGATTCCTAAATTCCACATATGAGTGACATCATATGGTATTTCTCTTTCTCTCACAGACTTATTTCATTTAGCTTATACTTTCTAGCTCCATCCATGTTGTTGCAAATGCAAAACTTCATTCTTTTTATGACTGAATAAGATTCCATTGTGTATATAACCACTTGTTTATTCATTCATCTATCAATAGACACTTGGGCTGCTTTCATAATTTGGCTATTACATGCCGTTATAAACATGAAGGTGCATGTATCCCTTTGAAATAGTATTTATCTATTATTTGGACAAATACTCAGTAATGTGATCCCTGGATCATAGGGTAGTTCTATTTTTAACTTTTTGAGGAATCTCCATACTGTTTTCCATAGTGACTGTACTAGTATGTATTTCCACCAAGAGTGCACAAGGGATCCTTTTTCTCCACATCCTCACCAAGACTTGTTGTTTCCTGTGTTTTTAGCTATTCTGACATGTACGAAATGATATCTCATTGTGGTTTTGATTTGATGATGAGTGATGTTGAGCATCTTTTCCTGTGTCTCTTGACCATCTGTTCATGTCTTCTGCCCATTTTTTAATGGACTATTTGGTTTGGGGGTGTTGAATTGTAGAAGTTCTTTATTTATTTTATATACTAACCCTTTATCAGATAACCCATTTACAAATATCTTCTCCTAAACAGTAAGTTGTCTTTTAGTTTCATTGATTGTTTCTTTCACTGTGCAGAAGCTTTTTTATTTTGATGCAGTCCCAGTGGTTTATTTTTTGAAACTTTGTTTCCCTTGCTTCGGAAGACTTATCTAGAAAACAATATTGATATGGCTTGTCAAAGAAGTTACCCACCACCTATGTTCTCTTCTATGATGTTTAGGGTTTCAGGTCTCACATTTAGGCCTCTAATCCATTTTGAGTTCATTTTGTGTATGATGTAAGAAAGTGGCCCAATTCATTCTTTTGCATGTAGCTGTCCATTTTTCCCAATACCATTTGTTGAAAAGACTGTCTTTTTCCTCACTGCATATTCCTACTACCTTTGTCTAGGATTAACTGAGCATATAGTCATGGGTTTGTTTCTGGGCTTTGTATCCTGTTCTGTTGATCTATGTTTCTGTTTTTGTTTCTGTACCATATCATTTTGATTACCACAACTTTGTAGTATAACTTGAAATCTGGAATTTTAATAACTATAGCTTTATTTTTCTTTTTCAAGATTGCTTTGGCTCTCTGAGATCTTTTGTGGTTCCATAAGAATTTTAGGATTGTTTTGTTTAGTCCTATGAAAAATGCTGTTGGTATTTTGATAGGTATTACCTCAATCTGTAGATTGCTTTGAGTATTATGGACATTTTAACAATACTTGTTCTTCCAATCCATGAGCATAGAATATCTTTCCATTTGTTTCTGTCGTTTCAATTTCTTTCCTCATTGTCTTATGGTTTTCAGAGTATAAGTCTTTCATTTCCTTGGTTAAGTTTATTCCTAGGTATGTTATTATTGTGCAATTGTAAATGGGATTGTTTTGTTAATTTTTTTTCTCTTTCTGCTGCTTTGTTATTAGTGTATAGAAAGGCAACAGACTTTCTACATTGATTTTGTATCCTGTGACTTTACTGAATTCATTTTTATCAATTCTAGTAGATTTTTAGTGGAGTCCTTAGGGTTTTCTCTATCGAGTGTCATGTCATGTACAAGTACTTGTAGTTTTACTTCTTCCTTACCAATCTGTATGTCTTTTATTCCTTTCTCTTATCTGACCGCTATGGCTAGGACTTCCAGTACTCTGTTGAATAAAAGTGGTTAAGAGTGGATATCCTGATCTTAAGAGAAAAGCTCTGTTTTTCCTCATTGAATATGATGTTAGCCATGGGTTTTTTACATGTGACCTTTTTTCTGTTGAGGTATATGCCTTCTAAATTTCTTTGTCGAGGGTTTTAATCATGAATGGATGTTATACTTTGTCACTTTATTTTCTACACTGATTGAAATGATCATATGCTTTTTATACTTTCTCTTATTGATGTGATGTATCACATTGATTGATTTGTGAATACTGAACTACCCTTGCTTCCCCAGAATAAATCCCACTTGATTGTGGTGAATGATTTTTTTAATGTATTATTGGACTTGGATTGCCAATATTTTGTTCAGGATTTTTGTATCTATGTTCAGCAGAGGTATTGACCTATAGTTCCCTTTTATTTGAAGTGTCTTTATCTGGTTTTGGTATCAGGGTACTACTGGCCTCATAGAATGAATTTGGGGGATTTCCTTTTCTTCTATTTTTTGGAATAGTTTGAGGAAAATATATATTAACTCTTTTTTAAATGTTTAGTAGAATTTGCCTATGAAGCTATTTGCTCCTGGACTTTTGGTCGCTGGAAGTTTTTGATTACTAGTTCAATTTCATTGCTGGTAATTCCTCTGTTCAAATTTCTTATTTCTTCCTGGTTTAGATTTGGGAGATGATACGTTTCCAGGAATTTAGCCATTCTTTCTAGGTTGTCCAATTTGCTGACAAATAATTTTTCATAATATTTTTATAATCCATTGTGTATTTCAGTTGTTATTTCTCCTCTTGTTTCTGATTTTGTTTGAGTCCTCTCTCTCTCGCTTTTTGTTGTTGTTGTTGTTGTTGTTCTGATGAGTCTGGCTAAAGGTTTATCAATTTCGTTGATCTTTTCAAAAAACCAGCTCCTGGTTTCCTTGATCTGTTCTACTATAGGTTTTTTTTTTTTCTTTTTTGTTTGTTTTGTTTTTTGGTTTTGTTTTGTTTTTAGGTTCTATTTCATTTATTTCTGCTCTAATCTCTATTATTTTCTTCCTTCCATTGGTTTGGGGTTTTGTTTGTTGTTCTGTTTCTAGATCCTTGAAGGTGTAACATTAGTTAGGTTGTTTATTTGAGATTATTCCTGCTGCTTGAGGTATGCCTGTATTACTATAATCTTTGCCCTTTGAACAGCTTTTGTTGCACCCCAGTGATTTGGGACCATTGTGTTTTCATTTTCACTTATCTCCATGTGCTTTTTGATTTCTTCTTTGATTTCCTGGCTGACTCATTCATTGTTAGTAGCATGTTATTTACCTTCCACATTTTTGTGCTCTTTCCAGATTTTTTCTTGTGGTTGATTTATAGTTTCATAGCATTATGTTCAGATAAGATGCATGGTATGATTTCAACTTTTTTTTTAATTTGTTGAGACTTGTTTTGTAGTCTAATATGGAATCTACTCTGGAGAATGTTCTATGTGCACATGAAAAGAATATGTATTCTGCTTCTTTAGGGTAGAATGTCCTGAATATATCTGTTAAATCCATCTGGTCCAATGTGTTGTTCAAAGAGACGGTTTTGTCATTTTTTTTTTGGTTTGAATGATCTATCCATTGAAGTGTCTAGGGTGTTAAAGTACCCTACTATTATGGTATGATTATTGATTATTCCATTCAGGTTTGTTATTAACTGCTTTATGCATTTGGGTGCTCCCATGTGGGTATATCAATATTTACAATATTAATATTTACAATTGTTATATCTTTTTGTTAGATTGTTCCCTTTATGATGACATAGTGTCCTTCTTCGCCTAATGATACAGTGTTTGTTTTAAAGTCTATCTTGTGGGGCGCCTGGGTGGCGCAGTCGGTTAAGCGTCCGACTTCAGCCAGGTCACGATCTCGCGGTCCGTGAGTTCGAGCCCCGCGTCGGGCTCTGGGCTGATGATGGCCCAGAGCCTGGAGCCTGCTTCCGATTCTGTGTCTCCCTCTCTCTTTGCCCCTCCCCCGTTCATGCTCTGTCTCTCTCTGTCCCAAAAATAAATAAACGTTGAAAAAAAAAAAATTTAAAAAAAAAAATAAATAAAATAAAGTCTATCTTGTTTGATATAAGTATTTCGGCCCTGGATTTCTTTTCCATTTCCTTTGCTTTCAACCTTTACGTGTCTTTAAGGTCTGAAATGAGTCTCTTGTAGGCAGCATATAGATGAGTCTTGCTTTTTTATCCATTCTGTCACCTATCCCTATGTCTTTTAATTGGAGCCTTTAGTACACTTACATTCAAAATGATTATTGATAGGTATGATTTTATTGCCAATTTGGTACTTATTTCATGGTTGTTTTGTAGTTCTGCTCTTTCTTTCCTTGTTCTCTTGTGACTATTTGGCTTTCTTTAGTAATATACTTAGATTTCTTTCTATATTTTTGGCATATCTATTGCTGGTTTTTCATTTTTGGTTACCATTCAGTTTGTGTATAACATTTCTGCATATAGCAGTCCATATTAAGTCGGTGGACATTTAAGTTTGAACACAGTCTTTACTCCTCTACCCCCATGTTTTAGGTATATGGTGTCATACTTTACATCTTTGTGTGTGTGTGTGTGTGTGTGTGTGTGTGTGTGTGAGTCCATTCACTGAGTATTTAAAGATATACCTATTTTCATGGCTTTTGTGCTTCCTACTTTTCTCACTCTTACTTGTGGTCTTTCCTCTCCATTCAGAGTCCCCTTTAATATTCCTTATAGGGCTGGTTTACTGGTCGTGAATTCCTTTAACTTTTGCGTGTCTGGGAAACTCTTTATCTCACCTTCTGTTTGGAATGATAGCCTTGTAGGATAGAGTATTCTTGGCTGCAGATTTTTTTCCTTTCAGCACTTTGAATGTATCATGCTACATCCTTCTGGCCTGCAAAGTTTCTGCTAAAAAGACAGCTGACAGCCTTATGGGGTTTCCCTTGTATGTAATTGCTTTCTCTTCTGTTTCTGCTTTTCAAATTCTCTCTTTATCACTACAAATTTTATTAAAATTTGTCATTTTAATTATTATATGTCTTGGTGTGGGCCTCCTTGGATTGATTTTGTTGGGGGAGTTCTGTGCCTCCTGGATCTTGATTTCTATTTCCTTCCCCACATTTGGGAAGTGTTCAGCTATTATTTCTTCAAATACTTTTTCTGCCCCCTCTCCTTCTTTCTCCTTCTGGGATCCCTATAATGCTTGATAGTGTCACTGAGTTCCCTAGGTCTATTCTCATTATGCAATTTTTTTTTTGTTTCTCTCATCTGCTCAGCTTATTTTCTATTACTATCTTCCAGGTAAGATTCACTCTCCTACTTCCTCTAGCCTGCTATTTATTCCATCTAGTGTATTTTTTATTTAATTTATTTATTTTGAAAAAGAGAGCAGGAGAAGGGCAGAGAGAGAGGGTGAGAGAAAGAATCCCAAGCAGGCTCTGCACTGTCAGCACAGAACCCAACGTGGGGCTCAAACTCACGAACTGTGAGATCATGACGTGAGCCAAAACCAAGAGTCAGCCACTTAACCGACTGACCACCTAGGTGCCCCACATCTAGTGTATTTTTAATTTTATTTATTGTGTTCTTCATCTCTGATTGGTCCTTTTTTTATCTCTTTTGTAAAGGTCTCCCTGATGTCATCTACTCTCTTCTTGACTCCAGTGAGTATCGTTATGACTGTCACTTTAAATTCTATACCAGGCATATCACACATCTCCATTTGTTTAGCTCTCTTGCTGTGATTATGTCCTGTTCTTTCAATTGGTACCTATTCCTCTGTCTCACTTTGTCTAACTCTCTGTGTTTGCTTCTACATGTTAGGAAAGTCAGCTATGTCTCCTGCTCTTGAAAGTAGTGGCCTTATGAAGAAGAGGTCTTATAGTGCCCTACAGTACAGTGTCCCCTGTTCACCAACACCTGGCATTTCAGGCATATCTTCTATGTGTGTTGCATGTGCCCTGCTGATTTTGCTGAGCTGATTTTTCCTTCAGTCCAGTTGTCTGCAGTGGCCCTCTTTGCCTATTGTGCACAGTGTTTGGTCCCTGTGGTGTTAATAGGCCAGTCGGGGGCTTCCTTGGGCTTGCCAGAGATGCAGTAGCACCAAACTGCAGGGTGTTTTCCCTGCCCTGTCCCTTGAGAGGCTTTCATCGTTGAGTGGGGCCTATAGCCAGACCAGTTGTCTGCCTCCAGCCCACTGCCGCAACCACATTCCAACTTGCATGTCTGGGTATCTTACACTCCCCCCAGGACAGGAGTCACCTTGGAGTGGTGCTGGCCTCTGGTGCAGCTGCTTGCACACTGTCAGGCCTTAGGTACCAGCCTGGATGAGCTCCAGACAGGAGCATATTGGAGGGGGGTATCTGCAGCAGCGTGCACGGGGGGTAAGGAGCAGCAGTGTTAGCAAGTTAGGTAGTGATTGCTGGAGCTGTGCTATTTCCTGCAGGTGGCTATGTGTATATGCTGAAAGATGAGGTGGGATATGGACCTTGCCAGTTCCTTTGCTCCTAGAGGAGTCTCCCAAGATCTCTATCCCTCTGGAACATGCTTCTGAGATGAATAAACTACTCTCCTTCCTGTATACCTCAGGTGTTTTTCAAACTGCTGCTTCCATGCTGTATCTGTGTGAGGTTGTTTGCTGTCCTATCTCTTAAAGGGCAAGGACTCAATTTTCACTTGCCATTCTAGTTCTCCCAGAGCCGAGCCCACTGATTTTTAAAATTCCAGTTTTTAAGTCTGACTGGTAGTAAGAACTCACAAAATTCAGCCCCTCTGGTTTTCAAAGCCAAATGTTATGGGGATCCATCTTCCCCATGTGGGCTCCCTGGTGTGAGAGTTTTTTTCCTCTCCTCTCCCTGACATCCTTCCCTCCCATGGATGGCCATGGTCCATTTTGCTCCCAACTGTGTCTCTGCCATTCTTACCCTCTTCAATGTGGCTTCTTCTTTACATCAAGCTGTGGAGAGTCTATTCTGCCAGTCTTTGGGTCAGTTTTTGGATTATTTAAACTGATGTGGATGTTTTCTAGTTGTATCCATGGGATGAGGTGAGCTTAGGGTCCTTCCACTCTGCCATCTTCCTCGGAAGTCCTCTAAACCCACATTTAGAAAGCAGCAATCCATTCCAGAATCCACTCCATTCTAGATTCAAATGCAGGTCAGTCTCGGCCATTCACCAGAGCTGGTGAATGCCATTAGACCAGCATTTTTCATACTGAGCTATCAGATCCCTGGTTTCTCAAGGAACTGTGTGACTTAGGAAGTTACTTTAACTCTCCATGCCTCTGTTTCCTCATCTGAAATTCTCAAATCAAAAACAGTAAAACAAGGACTATTCTAAAGATCATACATATAAATTGCTTGAAAGGTCCTGGACACATGGGAGTTGTTTAATATCAGGTGGGTACTGTTTTTACTAATGTGGGTGGGATTATCAAATAAATAGATGACTCAAGCAAAATAAAAAGGGGGAGGAGGTCCGTAATGAAATAAATGTGGCAAACCGTGGCATTAATTCATTTAAAAGATGTTTATTTATGGCCTATTATATATCAGGCACTGACACAAAGACGATTTGTGCAGTTCCTCTCTTGAAGTTAGTAGACAGAAGGGGAAAAATACAAGAACAAGTGAAAAGCAAGCAAAGTTACAAACCGTGAAAGGTTCTGTGAGGTGGAACCTGAATGTACCTTTGAATACTGGGAAAGTGTAGAAGAAAAGAAGGTAAGGGACAGGCCACAGGGGAAAGGAAAATAACTCATGAAAATTTTCCATGAAAATCAGACTTGTCTCCAGGTAATAGTTTTATTCCTCTTTGTTGTTCCAAAGACTGATGCATAATCTCATCAAAAACTGTATCTTTCTAGATATAGTCATTTGTCCAATTCCACTATTGTTACTATGATAATCAAAACACAGAATGGTACAAATAGAGAAGAAATTAGAAACTTTAGTATAAACAGTAATTATGTGAATGAGGAAACTGAGGCCTAGAGAGGCTCAATGACTGGTGCCCCAATCTGGCTGCCTGGACCCACACTGTTCCCATAACATCATTTTCAATCCTCACAGAGCATCATTTCCTGAACTAGAAAAACAAACAAGTTAGCAAATACTTATGGAGCTTCGTACAAAGCTAGGGGCTAGGGAGGATTAAAACAAGTAAAGTGGCTAACAATATACCCCCTGCCCTCAGGGTGCTTAGAGTCTGGTTGAGGGAGCGGGTAGGAACACAGGGAAGTAATACAATCAACTCTTAACAGAATTTCAGGACAGCAACCGAATAGAAAAACAGACAGCACTTCACAGTGCCCAGTGTATCTAAAAGCACTAATTATTTTAAGAGTCTAGGGAGGGGTTTGGGGTACCTGAGAAGTTCTTTTGTAAGAAATCCAATCTGAGTTAGGTGTGGAAAGTCTGGACGTATTTGAGAAGCACAGCGAAAGAGAACATTTCCAAACGAAGGTAATAAAGGAGTTATGCAGGGAAGTTCAACGTGTGTTGCATTTTGAGGAGTAACCACGTATGCGTGTGGCAAAATAGGGAGTGGCAAACTCCAGGCAAATAAAAATGATCAATTCAGTGGATCCTTTGGCGTGAAACCCCTCTTAGAGCTCATGACGATCATCAGGAGGAGTATTCAAGTCTCTGTGGACCTAGTATGCCCTTCATTCATTGATTCATTCATTCACCCACCCATTTGATATTTAAGGACAGCTTGTTCTATGTCAGCCAGTATTCTAGGCTCTGGGGATATACAAATCAACAAAACATAGTCAAAGAAAAGAAATATCCTTTGGGAGGTTATATTCTAATTTGGTGCTTCTCAAACCTGGCTGCACATTATAATTTCCTGAGAAGATTTTTAGAAGGATCTGAGGAACCTTAAATACACATTAATAGGTGACAGGAGCCAGTCTGAAAGGCTACACACTGTAAAATTCCAACTATATGACATCCAGGAAAAGACAAAACTAGAGACAATGAAAAAGATCAGTGCTTGCCAGGGGTTCCAGGTGGTTTGAGGGGGAGGATGAACAGGTGGAAGACAGAGGAGGATGTAGGGACATGAATCTATTCTGTACGACACTGTGATGGTAGACACATAACGTCTGCACTTATCAAAACCCACAGAAGGGGCGCCTGGGTGGCTCAGTCGGTTGAGCGTGCGACTTCAGCTCAGGTCACGCTCTTGCGGTCCGTGAGTTCGAGCCCCGCGTCGGGCTCTGGGCTGATGGCTCAGAGCCTGGAGCCTGTTTCCGATTCTGTGTCTCCCTCTCTCTCTGCCCCTCCCCCGTTCATGCTCTGTCTCTCTCTGTCTCAAAAACAAATAAACGTTAAAAAAAATTTTTAAAAAAAACCACAGAATTGTACAAAACGGAATGAACCCTAATATAAAGCATGAACCTTAGTTAACAACGTATCAATGCCAGTTCACCAATTGTAACTAACACACCACATTAATTAAGATGTTCACAACAGGTGACAGTGTGCAGGAAGAGGGGATACATGTGAACTGTCTGTACTTTCACAACTTGTCTCTTAACCTAAACTATTCTAAAAGATAAACTATATTAACACTAACAGTTTTTTTAAATTATAGATTTTACCAGGAATAAAAAAAGATCTGCACTTGGGCCACACACCTGGAAATTCTGATTAAATACAATGATGAGTCTCAGGTACTCTTTTAAAGGGTACTCCATGGGGCCCCTGGGTGGCTCAGTCGTTAAGCGGCTGACTTCAGCTCAGGTCATGATCTCACCGTCTGTGAGTTGGAGCCCCGCATCGGGCTCTGTGCTGACAGCTCAGAGCCTGGAGCCTGCTTCAGATTCTATGCCTCCCTCTCTCTTTGCCCCTTCCCCTCTCATTCTCTCTCTCTCTCTCTCTCTCTCTCTCTCTCTCTCTCTCTCTCAAAAATAAAAAAATAAAATAAATGAAATGAAATAAAGGGGGCTCCAAGCTTCTAAACCTACAATACCAAATACTAGCAAAGATTTCAGACAACTAGAACTTTCATCCATTGCTGGCGAGAGGGCAAAATGGTGTAACCACTTTGGAAAACAGTTTGGCTGATTCTAATAAAATTAAACATATACTTACTATATGCCCTAGTAATCCCACTCCTAGGTATTTACCCAAGAGAAATGGAAAATATTCACACAGAAACCTGTGAACAGATATTTACAGCAACTTTATTCATAATTACCACAAAATGGAAACAATCCAGAAGTCCTTTAAATGATGAATGGATAAACAAACTTAGATGCATCCACCCAGTAGAATTCTACTCACCAGTAAAAAGGAATGAACCACTGAGACCCACAAGGATGAATCTCAAATGCATTTTGCTAAAGGAAAGAAGCACTGCTCTAGTGAAGTAAGATAATCAACAAACAAATAAGCAAACATGCAGTAAATCACACAGCAATATATACTATAAAAATATAGCAGAGAAACAAGACAGAGAGTCTGAGGGATGGACTGGCAAATTGAAACAGAGTGGTCGGGAAAGGCCTCCCTGAGAAGGTGACATCTGAGCAAAAAGACCTTAAGGGCATGAGGGAGGGAGACCTTGTAATACGGCAGGACAGTTCTGATTTTATAGGAGGGCATAAGAAAGCCATCGGAGGGTTTTTGGAGAAAGGTCATGAATGAATTTCTATTTTAACTGACCTGGCTGCTCATTGGAAAATAGATCCTTGCGGTTTAAGAGAAGAAGCAGGAGACCACTAACGAGACTATTTATAGTAGTGAAGGTGGGAGATGATGGCTGAGAGAAAAATTCATGCTGCACAACTTCCCCCACCCCCACCCAGAGACACACACAGAGGTTTGGAAAGGGACATTCTTTCCCTAAACGGAACAGAGACAGAGCATCTACAATAGGCATTATGTAGCTTGTGCAAAGCGCTAATTAAGCTGGTTATGGCAGGAGTAAAAGGAGAAAAATGCTCACTCTGAATGTTCCTGAGACAAATGTTGACCGCGTTCTTTGAAGAGTGGCAGTGGAAAATGAAAGCTCGGTCTGATGAGCACCAATCTGTCTTCTGCAAGTGCTATGTGATGAGAAGGCTACGGGACACAACTGATAGGAGAGGGACGCAAGGAAGCAATGAAAAGATCTCCTCTGTTCAGAATGCTCCTCTGTAAGCAGAGTCCCACCTGCTCAAGACTCCGACACCCAGGATGCCAGCGAATGAGATTCTATAAGCAGTACTTTCAAGTCAGTACTACAGAACCTGAAAAATCAGGCCACTGCCCAGGTTCCATGATAAGTGAGAGACACAAAGAGCCCACATCCTTTGTTCCTTTCTTAGTTTGGGTTTTCCCAGACTCCAACCCTAAGCAGGGATTCAAGTGCAAGCGTTTCTTTGGGAGTTGCAGGAAGCATTACTAAGTAAGTGAGAAAATGACATAGTGAAGAGAAGGCAGGCCATCAAGCCAGCTTCCCTTGTGGATAAATGGAACTTAACCCTGAATGGAAACTCTGGGGAACTGTGCAAAATAATACCTGGGACATATACCACCCAAGGAACTAGGGAGCTGGGGTATTTATACACCAACTCCTATCAGTCATTGGTTGAGGGCTGCTGAAAAGCAGGGACAAAGTTATTTTCCAAGCACCTCTTTACAGTGGAGGCTTTGGAAAAAAGCCATTAGGCAAAGAAAAGCAAATACTAGCATCTGGAAGTCAAAAGGAGCTCCCTAAACTCATAAGACCCAAGGAAAAGAGCAGAGCACCCACTCATTCTTCTACACAACACAATTCTTCTCCATGCCACAAGCAAGACAGTTCTTTACATCTGGCCAATATTTCCTCTGCACAGGAAATGATTTCAACAAATTGCAAAAAGGAAGAACTCTTCCCTCCATCCATTTCTCTCAAAGCACTCCTCATTGATTTATCCATTACATTATTGTTATAAATTAATAAAGTAAGGCACACGTTAATTTACTTTATAGTTTTCTCAGCCACTGATTTCCTATTATCCCTTTCTATTACTCAACTCACTGACTCCTGCAGATAAATTGTCTGCAACGCAAATGCATCCCAGACTCTTGGATTTTATTAAGTATATAAAAGGTGTGTGATTTGTATTAACAACTCAACTCATCACCCCATATTCAAAACTTAGCCAATTAAGCTCAAGTGCATATTAAAATAGGAAAGAGTTTCCCAATTTCTAGTTAATATTCTCATTGCCTAATGAATTGCTCATTCTTTCTAATTTTAGTGCCATTTGCTTAATTTTCTTTTAATTTCTAAAATGTAAGAAAAACATGTCTAATTTCCTAGATGTGTGAAAATATATTGTCTTATTATTGCTTGTTAAAATTTCTTAAGAACATTGAGAAAAGTGCCATAATGAGTGATAAGTAATAGATTCCTCATCTGACACAGTGACTGGTACACAGTAGGCACTCAGTAAATGCCCGTTGAAAGGACGATTAAGCCTACAGTTACATGACTAATGCCCATGCACAAATCAGGAGACCAGCTCAGTAATCACTGTAACAGCTTGTTTATTTATCTGGCAGCTATTGTCCTCATAGGTTTTTGGTGAGCCGGGTAAAGTGAAAAAATATGCTTTTCTTTATACTATTTCTTAGGACTAATTGGTAGTTCTTGATTTTTATAGCCCTTTGGTGAATTAATAAATTTCAATAGGAACAGAAACCATTAATTCACTCATTTATTCATTTGCAGTATTTATTAAATACTAACTATGCAGTGGGACTCATGAATAATTTCATAATGCAGATAAGGTTAAAATGATGCCCAGCCCTCTACAATGTCATCTGTGGTGAACAGTTTAAAATGCAACCACAGTGCAGCTTGCAGAACAAGAGAAAATGACTCCAGAGGCAGTCAGGAAAGTATCATCCAACATGGGATATCTGCCTGAGGAGGTTTCTAAATGGTGAACAAGTAGAGAAAAGCATATCCTACCTTTTTTTTTTTTTTTAGAAAGGAATCTGTTGTAGTGTCACTGTATTAATCAGCATTCTCCAGGGAGAGGAAATGTGTGTGTGTGTGTGTGTGTGTGTGTGTGCGCGCGCGCGTGTGTGAAAGAGTTGATGTTGCATCCGTAAGTCCAAACTGCAAGCCAACAGGCTATAGTCTTGAGGCAGAATTCCTCTTCTTCTGGAAATCTTAGTCTTTGCTCTCAAGATCTCCAACTGATTGGATGAACCCACATTACGGAGGGTAATCTGCTTCACTACAAGTCTACTGATTTAAACGTTAATCACATCTGAAAAATAACTTCCCGGCAACATCTAGCTAGAGCAACGTTTGACCAAAAACTGGGTAGCAAGGTCTAGCCAAGTTGACACATAAAATTAACGATCACAGTCATGGACTTAGTGGCTCTCAAAGCACAGTGTCCAGCCAGAATAATCAGCATTCCCTGGGAACTTGTTAGAAATGCAAATTCTTGGGCTCCCCCCACCACCCCCTGACCTCCTGAATCAGAAACTCTGGGAGTGGAACCCAGTAGTGTTGTTTTAACAAGCCTTTCAAGTGTTTCTGATGCACACCAGAGTCTGAGAACCAATGGACTAGAGTATTAGGTTCCACTTAGGTCATAAAGAAAAGTGTTAACACAGAAGCAGGATATTAATTGCCTTATTTTTCATGGGCCTTAGTCACTTGATAGATTCCATGTCTAAATGGCATATCTGATAGTCCCAGCAATATCAAGTTGTATTCTAATTCTGGAGAAACAACAAAAGAGGGCACTATTGATTGTTTATAAATCCTTACTCAGAGATACTAAATAATGAATCCATTGAACGCTTCCTCCATCACTACCTCCAGCTCTTGAGCTGTAAGACTCTGCTAGGCTGGCTTCAATTTCCTTGACTAAGGTCAATAGGACCCATATCAGAATTTGCCTCAAGACAGTCCTTCTATTGGTATTGATCACACAATGGGAACAGTTTCTGAACTGTTTCACAGCAGTCAAGAGACAGTATATTAAGATAAGCAATGGGAGTAGTTACTGTTTGAATTCTTGTCAGCGATTTAAGTACCCTGTTCTTTAACTGGTCCCCAAGTCTTTTCTGTCCCCATAGTAACACCGTATAACAACCACAAAGCCTCATGGCGTGCAACGATGCGTGTTAACTGCTCATGTATCTTATGTAGGTGGCTCTGGTGACCTGCGTGGATCTCGGTCTCATGTCTGAGGATTAGCTGGATGTTGGTTGATCCTTGGATGACTGCAGCAACTAGACACTGCTCCATGGTGCTCATCCTCTAGCATCCCCTGCTAGGCACAGTCTCCTCAGCATGATGGCAGAGTGCGAGAGGGCAAGGAGGAATGGAACATTTTTTATTTAGGCCTCTGCTTGCGTGCCTACTAAAATATCATTGGCCAAAGCAAGTCACATGGCTGAACCCAGAGTTGGGGGGTAGGGACACTGCCAAGTTACTTGGCAATGGGCCTAATTCTTCTAGAGAGAGGTAAATTGAGGCCATGTTGAATATCTACCTCACTCTCTAACTGGAAAACTGTTCCCTATCTCTTCTCTACCCTCTTTCCCAGGCTACCTCTTACCTCTCAGATATAACTTAGGTGTCACTTTCCTTGTAAACCTCCACTGACTCCAGTGGAGGGACTCTAGTCCTCTCCTGTGAGCTTCCCTGTAGTTCCCTGTAATTTCCATTACTGAAGCCCTTAGTGATATAGATGTAAGGTAGCAAATCCAAGAAAGCTAACTGACAGGGATGCCAATAACATTTATTTGGAAAAAGGCGGTGGTATTTGATTCCTAAATGATTGAAGAACTGTATTAAATGTTTGTTGGGGGTTTTTGAGATTTTAACTTCTACAGTAAATGACATAAAATTCTATTTAGTATGAAGACTCATTTTCCTCACCAATATCCACATACACGACTGCTTTTCCATATGCCCTTCCTTCCACCTGTAACTTTTCCCCTCTGTGACAAACTAAATCCTCAGATGTCAAGATTCCACTAGCCATGGGAGTAGCTATCCCACAGCACTCCACTTACTTTATTTCCATACTAATGACTTGGTTTTACAACTGATGTTATGAAGACAGTGGGTTATTTACACTTGTTAATGGGGTTCTGGTATACCTCCAGACAGTCCCCTCAATGGTGTAGGGACAGAATGGAAACTTAACCAGTGTGCCCATCGTGGACGAGTGCCCAGGCACCGGTGTGAGCATCAGGCAACAGTCTCACTCTCTAATTTCCACCATTTGATTCCAATAATCTCAACTAACTAGACTTCTGCTCATGCTCTGATTTCCAGTTTCTTTTTGGTCACTAGAGCCTCACTGAAAACCCTAACTTGGACCCTCAATTCTTTACTTAGGTATTAAGTATTAGGTATTATCTTTCTATGCCCAGGTAGACTAGACCCTGTTTCCAGTGTAGTTTCCGGACCTAAAATTCAAACACAGCAGTAACACAAGCCCCCCTCCCTGGCACCAACATACTTCCAAAGGCTCCGTTATTTGCACGGTGAGCTCCTTCGACCTCACCTCCAAAGGCTGTTTCTCTTTTGCAGATTTCCTGCCTCTACACATTCCCGCTGAGATCCGAGCATCCTTGCTTGGCAGCAAGCTTTTAGAATTGCTCTCATCTCTCATTTCTTCTCATCCTTTCTCTGTTTTTGCTCTCTCTTTTATAAAATATTCATTTCCCATAATGTTTTAGTTCTCCCAAATCTGGGTTTTCCACTTCCATTTTCTCTTACAAGGAACCATGCCCTGCCTGCTTACCTGCCAGTCCAAAGTGGGAAACTAGATGATGGGATCTTATAATAATAATAATTTTAAAAAAAGAAAAAAAAAGAACCAGACTCAGCAAGTACACATCATTAGCAGGAAGCATGTTGGTCCCAGGAGTGGTGATTATGCATTTAAAGAAATAATAAGGATGGAAAGCTTGAAAACTCTACAGCAAAAAACATTAAAAAGAATCACTGACTGGCCAAATTTGTGAAGTCAATGACTTGCAAGCAGTTTGATTTATAACATAAAAGGGCCTTTTAAAAAAATTAACACACCAATGTGCTATGAAGTTCCCTAGTCATTCTTCCAAGGAGGCAATGAAGGCTGACTCAGGAAAGGGTTTCTACCATGGACTCTAGGGGTCCTTAGGGCTCTGTCCTAACTTTACATGCTACCACTAAGAGATGGCAACCACTATCATGGATTGCACTTCCACTTGAAACCACTGGCATCCGTAGCTTTAGGCCATACTATCTCTCTGAGTTCCAGACCCACATAGGCCATCGTCTACTGGCATTTCCATTTGGGTGTCTTGGAGGCACTTTGTGCTATTTAGATTTCATTTGTTCCTGCAAATACACTCTCCTTTTCCTTCACTCTGCTCTGGGCTCCAGGAGACTATCTCTATGAGCTTCATCAACTCGATCCCTGACTTTTTGAATCTAGATGAGTTTAATGAGTCACTGGCAGGAGCTCCAAGGATGAGGGTAAAGAGGCTGGGGTCTTTACCCTCGCAGCTTCCACCCTGCAAGGATGTGTTCTGACAAGTCTACAACACTATGCCTAAGGCTGTGTTTGTTGTTGGATGGCTCTTTCCTATTGGTAAAGTAAGTTCTGAGACCCATACTTTCTCTTTGATTTTCAGACCTATAGGTAGTGGTAATGATTTTCCATTATTGTTGATGCCAGATTGCTTCACTAGCTGTGGCTGATTTGCCCTGTTCACAACGTTGTGAAAGGACTATTAAACGCTCTTCAGTTGTATGTTCTGAGCTCATCTCTGCATTCAAATTCACTATGTCCACACTGGACATTCCTCATCCTATCCATGCCCAGCAGCCCCCGTCCTGACCCTTTTCCTCTACTATCTACCACAGTGAATGGCTCCACCACCTATCTGCTAGAACTATCCAGAATCCTGGACCATATGGATGACCCCTTCCCATCCCACTCACTACTATCTATCAACCATCAAATCTAAGACTCCCTCACATCCTTCCACTTCTCTTCAATCCCACTCCAGGCCAACATCATCTCTTATCAAATTTACTGTGCCAGCCTCCCAAATGATCTCTATACCTTTGATTGACCCATTCCAACTCTAATTCCTATGAGTGACTTGATGACTTAGTTTTGTATCCTCTAAACAAGTCACCCCTCTTTGTTTATCCCAGTTTTTCCTTGTGTCTTATCTCTTCATCCATATTGACCTACAGTTGATGTTTGTCAATGTGATGGTCATGTAGTATATTAGCTGTAATCCTCACAAGAATTAGGCTAGATGTTAATCTCCCTTTGGCTGAAAAGGGAAATAAGCTCAAAATACATAAGCAAATATTTCAGGGTCACGTTGTAAGAAAGTGACATAATCAGAACCCAATTCTTTGAGAGTCTAGTGCCCATGTACTTTCCATCTCTGCCTCCATGTGGTACATGATACAAGGAGAGGTCAGTGACCAGCACTTATTTTTGTTCCTATAAAGACTCAGTGAGGCAGCTGGCAGAGGAGAAGCCCGTGGCTTCCTTTCCTGCATATAGCAAACCTTTCACAACCAGTAGAATCAAAGATTAACAAAGGCAGCTCTCAGTGGCAAGATGTGACTTCTTCAAATGACTTCAAATGGAGTCCCAAACTCTCTAGATGTTCTGAGCAAATTTATCGTGGTTAACCAAACATCCCCATCCTTGTTCCCTAGCTTTGCCTCGACTCTGGATTTCACCAAGAACTCTGAATTGCTTAGTAAACCCTTTGAACATTCCCCCTACATTAACTTACCAAGTGGCCTTTTCACAATATTACATCATCCTTGGGGCTAGGTGTGGTGCCCTGGGCATGCCCTCCTTGTTTTGGGACCTCAGTCCAACCCTACTTACTTCCAGCTGGCCATGTCCATTTCATTTTCACATCACTAAGTCCTCACTTTGGTCTGAGGTACTTCTACAATAAGGATGGAAGTGCCCAGGTCACAAAAGCCTAGGAAGAGAGCAGGAGCTCTCGTAGGGCAAGAGCTCAACACACACTAGCTAGATCGGAAGTATACACTTGTGTGGTTAAGGCAAGCATCTCTTGAAATCCATTCTGTTAGGAATTTCTAAAAGGAGCCAAACTTGGAATGGGCATAATCCAAACAATAAGAAAGAAAATCAAACCGGAGACAAAGAAAAGAAGTCCTAATCATGCTTTGCAATGAAAAATTACTGAAGATAAATGGACCATTCTATGTAAATCACATGCAAATATGCTTTATAATACAGACCAGCTAGTCCCAGTCTGAGGTCATAAGAGTCTGGGATTTGGAACATTCTAATCTGGCCCTGGGTTTGAATTAAGTACATGAGAGGCACCAATGTAATTCTGACAAACAGCGACAAAGGAGAAACCAGCGAGGGCAGTGATGTTGGAAATATCAGTGTTTCAACTGGAGAAGGTACAGGTATGCTAGCCATGGGGAAATACGGCAGCATGGTGACCTGTTTCATGATAAGGAGAAGCTAGAAGGAAACAGAAGAGCATTTCTGCATCAAATATGCATACGTTATTTAGCTGGGCAATTTTTAATTACTTTCTGGGAATCTCAGCGTGAGATAGCACTTTAAAGGTGACGTAGTCCCCTTTGAAGACTCAGTTTGAACACTGAAAAATACGAAACACATGGGCTCCCAAAAATCTGTGTTTTCATTTCAGTTAGACCTTTCACTGGAACACCTAAATCCATAAAGTTGATAGAAGAGCTACAAGACTTAATACTTCAAAGGAAAGGTATATAATGATGTGGGCAGTCATTCAACGTCTCATGCTCTCAATTTTCTCATCCCCGTGCATTTTGAGAGGCTCTAAAAAGATGGCAAAGCCATTTGTAAATAACAATAACAATAATGGTAACTTTAGAAAAACTTCCCATGCTCTGTGTGTCAGGCACAGTGTGTATTCACACTTTCCATACACTTTTTAATGCAGTGCTGCCATCAAGGCTCTTAGACACGCCATAATTATTTCCATGGTGGCGCATGGGAACTGAGGCTCCCGTGGCCCATGGGGTTAGGTCACATGAACAGCTAGTGAGACAAAGAGTTGATATTTAAAGCGGGAGTGTCTGACTTAGAGCCCAAGGCTGCCTCTCCCGCCCCAGTAGTCCGTGGATGGTAATTCTTGGGGCTGTTTGAATGCGCTCCTCGGGGAGCCCCAGAAGCATGGCCAACCTGACATGAACAAAGTACAAGAGCCGAAACAAGGCACTGTAGGACTAAAATGGGAAAAGTCAGAAGTTTAAGGTTAAAAATGGATAGAAGCCTCGCTCGCTTTAGAAATGCCCTGGCCATAGTTCTTGTAGCCAAGGTGGAACAGTCAGACACATGGCCTGGGTGAATTCCAACAGTAGGGGAGAAGGCCGCTGTGCCTCACTCATAAAAGAAAGCTGCGGGAAGGCCTGGGATAAAAGAGGAGACACAAAGCATGTCAACAGAGCAGGGAGGGCACAGTGGGGCAATGAACAAGAGAACAGAAACAGCCTAATTGTTAACAGAGACAGGAAAACGGGCAGAAGTTAGCAGGGTAAAGGCTGCCTGATGGCACTGTCCTCTGGGGAGTAAGAAAAGAAGCCGCAATTGAGGGCAACTTGGGGGCACTTCCTTAGAGTTTATTAAAAGCACAACTGCATGGGGACCAAATGGGAATGTTTGCTACCAGCTCTTCCTTAATACTTCTCCGGAAATGCTTTTCCTTCTAAAAGCTAAAGAGCTTCAAATCTGTTGGAGGCTGCGGAAGAGAATTTTGAAATTAAAACTCTCAGAGGTAGAGCTCTTCCAGAAGAGGAGTAGAAATAAAGGTTCTTTAATTTTTCTGTTGAGAACCTGGAGAGAAAAGGTAGAGAGACTTTACATGGAAAGGAGCCAAGAAGACTTTAATGACGTCCCTTCTCGGGGCCAGCTAGGAGCCTGGTGGACGCTGGACCTGAGGTTTCCCAGCCTTACATAAAACTACCATCCAGCAGTGTAAACCATGGACTTGCTTCCCACTTCAAGAACAAATCACTTCCAAGTGCAAATTGGTGTAACTTTTTTGAAGAGTAACTTGGGGATACACATCGTAACATTAAGGATTAGTGATTCCAAGATTAGTAATATTACCTATGAGGTATACACATCTATAGGGATGTGTGATTGAAGATATATATTAAAGCTTTATTTATAATAATGAAAACCTGGACAACCTAAATGATCATGCATAAGAGACTAGTTAAATAAATAATGCTGCATTGTATAAGATATTTGCACCTCTTGGTCTATTTTGGGCAACGTAGAAAGATCTTCAAAACACAGTCATTAAAAATAACAACATACAGGGGCACCTGGGTGGCTCAGTCGGTTGGGCGGCCGACTTCGGCTCAGGTCATGATCTCGCGGTCCGTGGGTTCGAGCCCCGCATTGGGCTCTGTGCTGACAGCTCAGGGCCTGGAGCCTGTTTCGGATTCTGTGTCTCCCTCTCTCTGACCCTCCACCATTCATGCTCTGTCTCTCTCTGTCTCAAAAATAAATAAACGTTAAAAAAATTAAAAAAAAAAAACAACATACAACTTATGTAACCTGAAAATCCTAATTTGTAGTAAATGAATCTGCACACAGAATTCGATATACTTTTGTGTGCATAAAAATTTCTAGAAAAATTCATTGAAAGAGTTGTTTTCACAGTGAGAGGTAAAGCGAGGGCACATCTGAGATGGAAGTCATTTTCATTTTCATTTTATATCCTTCTGAACAGTCTGCATTTTTAAACTATGAACATGGACTTAAAAACAAAACAATATTTAAAAAGTTGAAAAGAAGATTCTCTGCGAGGGATTATAGTTGAAAATGGAATCTCTTTAAAATTAAGATACAAATCCCTGAGCAGAAACTATAGTAAAATGGAGTCAATACTTTAATAAATTTTTCATCCTTTATGACCAACCAGAATTTATCCCAGGGATGTAATAGAGGTTTAATATTAGAGAATCTATTAACAAAATACATTACATCATTAGGCCAAGGAAGAGGAATTACATAATCATCTTATTGGATGCCAAAGGACATTTGGTAAAAAGTAAAACCTGATAAAAAAGAAAAAAAAAAAAACCTCTATAAATAGTAGGCTGTCCTAATGGATAAACAGTAAGTATTTGAAAACAACAGCCAGCATCATAATTGGAATTATGGACACATTCCAATTATACAGGACATTTTATACTTTTGAACTTTTTAAATGATATTCATGTCTAAGTTTTACATTAAAACAATTATGTTTCAGAATCTGTCTGGAAAACTCCTCTGAGACAAGTAAGAAAGGTAAATATGTGAACGTCAGAAAGCATCCTCAGGCATTGAAAAACACCCACCTTGCTCAGCCCCAAATCAATGGGCCAAGGCGTCACTTGAGAAGTTAGAGCTCACCACCACCGTGTTGGAGAACCCTGAAACTCTTCCCATGTGTGACCCTAAACTGCTTTCATAATGTGCTTTCCTTCAAAATCATCTAACAAGAAATTACCCAGCACTTTCTCTGTGATCAGGACTGTGTTAGGTTTGAGACTCGCAAGATAGAAAAGCATGTAGGAAAAGGAGCAGGGCACCAAGAACTCCTAGAAGGTGTCCCCACGTGAGGGCAGGCAGTAGAGCATGACCAATGTCCACATCGGGGGATGACTCTGAGTGTAAGGAAGAATGGCTGCAGGGAAGACAGGCGGAGCTTTGAGGCAGTCTTTCATGCTTCAGTTAAGTGTGGCAATTTTGAAGGTGGCAGTGAGGAGGGAGCTGCTTCTCTAGAAGCATGCTGTGGGTGGCCAGTAGCCTCCTGGAAAACCAGGGTGCTGCTGAGACACAAAGAGATGGAGAGACCGCTCGGGGACAAGTGTGAAAATTTAGGGTTACTCGTTCACAATGGGACGCAGGTTCAAAAGACTGAGAGAAGATAGAAGATTCAGTCTCAGGGCTCAAGCGGATGGGAGAAGTGACTTTTCATTCGATAACCATGATTCCCCCAAGGAATCCCCCTTCCTTCCAAAGGAAGCATCTTTGGAATCTTATATACCCTAACTTAGACACATGATGTCAGAACTACCCAAGACTTGGACTGAGGTCTAGTGGCTCCCAATTTGACCCCCCTTACATCTTACTCTACCACTGCACGAATGTGCCAGTGGATATTGAGCACTCTGTGTGTGCAAGGCACTATGAAGAAGATAATGGAAAGAATTATGGCACACCCCCCCCCCCGAAAAAATATTCAGCACAACTAATTAGACCTGTGACAGTGATTCTTAATGGTAACATCATCAGGATCGCCTGGAGGGCTTATTAAAACAGATTTCTGGGCCCTACGCCCAGAATGTCTGACGCAGCAGGTCTAGAGTGGGTCCTGAGAATCTGCATTTCTAACAAATGCCCAAATGATGCCAACTGCTGCTGGTTCAAGGACCACACTTTGAGAACTACTGACCTATGAGAAATAGTTAACTACAGATGCCGTGGGAACTCAGAGTATGGAGATACTCATTTACAGAGATAAAAAATCATATTATAAATAAAATTTTTATAAGTTCTCAGAGTTATGACTTTTAGGTCTATGACATCCTCTGAAAAATGCATGTGGTTAATGTGCTTTTCATAAAAGGAGAACCAGGTTCCAAATAAATTCAAATAATGGGGGAGAACACACTGCCTTGATTCAGACCTACTCAATCAAGCATTTGAAACAAGGGCTTCCGGAAATTGACAAGATCAAAGCCTGCAGTACAAAGTTCATGGCACAAGCTCATGGTCTCTGCAAGTGTGGGCCAGTCTGGGCCCCTGGAAACATCTCTCCGCTCAAGCTTTCTGGGAAATATAGTAACAAGAGCTACAGTTTTATAGCACAAGGCAGTTTACAAGTACTTTTACATACATTTACCCAAGGGGCCAATTGAGGAACATATGAGTAAGTGTGCTGTAAACTGTAAAGTCTATTTAAATATTAGGTTATCATCATAATTTGATCCTTACAAATTCCCAAGCATGAGTATCGCTAATTTTTAGCTATGAATAAAGTGAGACTATAAGAGAAAAATGGCTTGACCGCAGTCAGAAAACTTCCAAGTAGCAGAGATACAATTAAAATTAAGACATAAAATTTTGATTCCAAATTCTGTGTTGTAGGAGATGGAAGATATACCAGAAATGTCAGTCTCTGCACCTGCTCCATCCATAGTCACCAAGGAAGGGACAGCCCTGGGTAACCACATCTTACACCATGCCATTCTCTGCCCTCACTTTTTCCTCCCTGGGCCAGAGCTGAAGATCCAGCCAGCCAGTCCTTAAGCCCAGGGTTAGATGACGATTCTCAAAGTTAGAGGTGCATTAGAATCACCTGGAGACTTGTTAAAACAGATTACTGGGCCCCCACCCCAGAGTTCCGGATTCAGTGGGTCTGGGGTAGGGACTGAGAATTTGCATTGGTAACAAGCTCCCAGATGATGCTGATGCAGCTGCTCAGGGGACCTCACTTTGAAAACTCTAATTACAGGATCATTGGCCAATCAGATTCCCTCCCTTTCTTCAAAATTTAAACCAGCAAATTCTGAGAGCATGAGGTAGTTAGTGGAGGAGGGAGATGAAAGGAAACATGGAGAGAGGGTTAAAGAGTAAGAGCTGTGAGAGGTTACAGCAAACTAGTGTTACAAAGCAACAAACTAGAAGTGAAAGCAATGGGGCCAAGAAATATTTTAAGAACAGAGAGAAAGAGTGAGCAGTTGACGGCAGGGCAGATAGTAGCAACCATGCAAAGGGCCCCTGTGCCAAAGGAGCTTCATGGCATAAGTCCAGGTTATGTAGCTTCTTCTAGATCCCCTCTCGATCCTCCCTCCCCTATTAGACATAGAACCTCAGGAAAGTTTCTCTCCCTTTCAAAGAAAGAACTGCACTGATCAAAAGAGAAGGTTGGAGCGTTATTCAATAAGCCACTCTGTTTGTCTACTTCCCAGTACAGTCCATAGACTTGGAAACACTATCACCTCACTAGCAATGTTCTGCAAAGCACGGTGGCTGCAGAGTCACCCTGGACCGCCAGCCTCCTTAAGATGGCCATTCCCCATCCCCGGGTGCCCCACAAGGTTGGTCTGATCTGTAACCACCCATCTCTCCCGGGTTATTGCCCCGATCAGTACTTGACACGTGTTTATTCCCCCAAGATACTTCTTCTCCTGGGAGAGTTTCCAGTACACCTCCCAGCCTGGTAGAAAGAGGGAAAAACAGCCAGGGAGTTAAAACAAAAAATCATACTCTAGTTCTCAACACTGTAAATGACTAGTTGCATGATTTGGGGCAATTACCTTTTAAAAAAAAATCATGCCCAGAAGGCTTATGTCTAAGATTAAAAAATGTCTTTAAATCACAGTTTATGTGTCAATACCAATCAACTGGTAGTGATTTCCTTGGAGTGCTGCCTTGAGAAGGATAATGAGCCTATGTCCATCAAGGGTGTCGTGACTGGTTAATAATGTCTGTCATGGCATGAGAAAGGGAAGGGATATCTGAGTGCTACATATTTACCCTTCCTGATCCAGATGCTATCAGGCATCCCTTCCATTTCTTAATTCTATGATTCTTGGTTATTATCCTTAATGTGAATGCACCAAGCATATATTTACCTCTAAGATGTTCGCTTTATTTCTCTTGAAGGGTCATCGTCCCGGCCTCCTGTTGGGTCTTGGGCTCCACTTTTTTTCAGGTGAACATCACAAGGCTCCAGCTCCCAGCGTTAAAAGTGCGCAGCAAATGCATAATAATATAGTGTCTGGTAAGCACTGTCTAAAAAGTAGCATTAATAATTCACACCACATCCCTGCTTCCTTAGAAAAGCCTGCATGGGGCAAATGAATTCAAATCCCCAGTAGGGGGGAGCTGCAGCCCTGTGACCACAGTTCTCGGATCCAGATAAAGTGGCTGCGAGAAAAGACCTTTGATGAAAAACACCTCGGTTTCCCCTATTTGTTTTCTTCCTACGCCTCTTTAAGAGTGGTGTCATATTATTCTGGGGGCTCACGGGTGGCTCAGTCCACTAAGTGTCTGAGTCTTGATTTTGGCTCAGGTCATGACCTCACTATTTGTGGGTTTGTGCCCTGCATTGGGCTCCACGCTGACAGTGTGGAGCCTGCTTGAGATTCTCTTTCTCTCTCTCACTCTCTGCTTCTCCCCACCCCCACCCCCACTCGCCCTCTCTCTCTCTCACAAAATAAAAACTTTAAAAAAATTATTCCAATGCACTATGGGCCTTGTTTCTGTAGAAACTATATAGCGCAAAACTGCGTAGCAGAGAAAAACATTAGGTCAAAACATTCTTTCAAAGAGCATTAGAAAGACAGCACTACTGGGGCACGTGGGTGGCTCAGTCCATTAAGCATCTGACTTCGGCTCAGGTCATGATCTCACGGCTAGTGTGTTCGAGCCCCGCGTACGGTTCTGTGCTGACAGCTCGGAGCCTGGAACCTGCTTTGGATTCTGTGTCTCCCTCTCTTTCTGCCCCTCCCCCGACTTGCACTCTGTCTCTTTCTGTGTCTCAAAAATAAATAAACGTTAAAAAGAGAGAGCGAGAGAGAGAGAGAGAGCACTACTTCTCTTGTACTGCAAGTGTCAGTGAGCTGCCTCTACCCTGGGTAAGTCACCTCCCTGAGCCTCAGTTTCCTTATTTGTCAAAGGGGTTTAAAATCGATGACTTCTCAGGTCCCTTCTCTATGACCTTCTCTGCAAACGACTGCGACATGGGATTGGGAAATCAGATGTATTTAAAAAGGAACTCTCCGGGGCGCCTGGGTGGCGCAGTCGGTTAAGCGTCCGACTTCAGCCAGGTCACGATCTCGCGGTCCGGGAGTTCGAGCCCCGCGTCAGGCTCTGGGCTGACGGCTCAGAGCCTGGAGCCTGTTTCAGATTCTGTGTCTCCCTCTCTCTCTGCCCCTCCCCCGTTCATACTCTGTCTCTCTCTGTCCCAAAAATAAATAAACGTTGAAAAAAAAAAAAAAGGAACTCTCCTGTTATAGCATTTATAATTAAAAATTATAATTGTCCTCTATCAGTGAGAATCCCATAAAAATACAAATTGAATTGGTTAAATATTGGCTACCTTCAACTCAGTTGGACACACACCCCTGGTTCTCTGGGAGAGAGTAGAGACAGATACCCAGGGAAAATCTGGGACTATCTGGAGACATTTTTGGTTGTCAAAACCGGGCTGGAGGAGGAACGTCCCTGGCACCTAGGGAATAAAGTCTAGGTTGTTGGTAAACATTCTGCGATGCACAAGACAGCCATCCCATGTCAAAAAACTATGTGGCCCAAAACGCTGACAGTGCTGAGGTGGGGAAACTATGCATTAATTCCATCTCATTGCAACAGAGTTCACAAAGATCTTAAGAGTGGAAAATGAGATCCTCAATCTGATATAACAACAAGTTTCAGTTGTTTCGATTGATGTAGCTCAAGGTAATTGTGCGGTCTGGGTCAACTGCCACTACAAGATAGCTAAAATAGTCAGGATTTCTAAATACTACTAAGTGGTGAAAAAAAATCACACTTGGCAATTTCTGAGCTGATGAGTACTACTTGAAGCAAGTCATTTTTCTATAGTAACATACTTTGCCTGTATGAATTTCAGTCTCTCAATTTTATTTTTAACTTTTTTCAAGAAAAGCTGCAAGATCCTCTTTAATTATCATTAAATGCAATAAATGAAACAGTTTTCTATTTCTCAGCCTCATTCAGCTAAAATACGAGAATGGAAAGTCTTGCCAAAAGAATGTGCCTTCTATTTTGGAAGGGAACCAAAAGCACCTTCCTGTATCCAGTGCTGAGATTGCCAAAATGGAAGCTATAGAACAAAAACATCTTTTTGCAGTTCTGCTAAATTTTATTTTTGCATGTTAACTATCTTTAGAGGATTGGAAAGATTCCCACAGAAAAGCCACTACACCTGCTTTCCTGCCTGGCCAAAAAGGAAAGAAATAATAATTTTTGTGCTACACTCTTAAGATCAGAAGATGGTCATTATATAGCATAAGCCAGCCTATCCTGACTAATGCACTCCGAAATTGGCCCTGTCTCTCTAGAACAGGACAACAAATTTGGGCCCCTCATTGCCTCAGGCGTATAGGAATATCCAAGATCTTAAGTAACCTAACTCATAATTACAAACAAGTAAATCCCAGATGCTGCTTTTTATAGACACCCTATGCCTCTTTGCTGTACGTTAAACAGGGTCTGAGACACTCCGAAATCAGTGTCTCCACTGGTACAAACTTTAGTCTCGGTTTCTGAGCACCTTCCTTAGGGGCGACGGAGAAAAGATGATCAGTGAACACATTTTCATAAAGCATCCTTTAAAAAAGTACATTGTTAAGTGATGGAAAATCTATATTTGAGTGGATCCTTCTTCCTACCTGAATTCATCCCAAAATACAAATTTCCCCTTTGACAAAGATGCTAATCCCAAGTATCCTACTTGATAATGATCTGAGCCATCTCTGCTTTATATTCTTGTGACACTTTTATGTGCAGAGACTTCTTAGGCATAGTTAAGGGATTTGATTAATGATTTGACCTAATCTCTGCTCATGTATTTATTTTACTCTTTCACATCTCTTCTTGATGGCAGGCTTTCTGTGGTCATGAAGCCCATCACAAACACTTCACAGGAAAGCTGAGTCATTTATGCAGACTCGTACATCTGACATTTTATTCTGGTCTCAATTATCCAAATAAAGTAGAACTCCCCCACTTTACCCCCTGCCAACTGTCCAATCAATCCCACTTATTACCAAGTCGCCCATTGTCTTTTATGTGTGGAAACCTGATTTATAAATTCTCCAACTTTCGACAGGTCATTCCTCAAAAATATGCTCTCTATTGCTCTTAAAATAGCATGCGATTTTTTTTAACACTGTGAATAGTTTTATACTTTACTGTGGAAAAAACTCACAAAATCTTGTATGAAGCCCTGGAGTAATGAGAACACGGTGGATCATCTTTGGCTTAAAGGGCAGACAACAGGGGGAGAAGTTTGGATTCTGGGAAGATGGCGGCGTAGGAGGACGCTGGGCTCACCGCGCGTCCTGCTGATCACTTAGATTCCACCTACACCTGCCTAAATAACCCAAAAAACCACCAGAGGATTAGCAGAACGGAGTCACCGGACCCAAGTGCAGACGAGAGGCCCACGGAAGAGGGTAGGAAGGGCGGCGAGGCGGTGCGCGCTCCACGGACTGGCGGGAGGGAGCCGGGGCGGAAGGGCGGCTCGCCAGCCAAGCAGAACCCCCGAGTCCGGCTTGCAAAAGCGGAGGGGCCTGACGGACTGTGTTCCGACAGCAAGCGCGACTTAGCGTCTGGGAGGTCATAAGTTAACAGCTCTGCTCGGAAAGCGGGAAGGCTGGAGGACAAAGGGAGGGTGAGCTGCGGAGCCCCCAGACCACAGAGCTCAGTTTGGCGGGGAACAAAGGCGCTCGCCAGCGCCATCTCCCCCGCCCATCCCCCAGCCAAAATCCCAAAGGGAACCGGTTCCGGCCGGGGAAATTGCTCGCTCCGCGCAAACACCCAACTCTGTGCTTCTGCGGAGCCAAACCTCCGGCAGCGGATCTGACTCCCTCCGGCTGCCACAGGGCCCCTCCTGAAGTGGATCACCTAAGGAGAAGCGAGCTAAGCCTGCCCCCCCTGCCGCCGTGCACCTTGCCTACCCACCCCAGCTAATACGCCAGATCCCCAGCACCACAAGCCTGGCAGTGTGCAAGTAGCCCAGACGGGCCACACCACCCCACAGGGAATCCCGCCCTTAGGAAAGGGGAAGAGAAGGCACACACCAGTCTGACTGTGGCCCCAGCGGTGGGCTGGGGGCAGACATCAGGACTGACTGCGGCCCCGCCCACCAACTCCAGTTATACACCACAGCACAGGGGAAGTGCCCTGCAGGTCCTCACCACACCAGGGACTATCCAAAATGACCAAGCGGAAGAATTCCCCTCAGAAGAATCTCCAGGAAATAACAACAGCTAATGAGCTGATCAAAAAGGATTTAAATAATATAACAGAAAGTGAATTTAGAATAATAGTCATAAAATTAATCGCTGGGCTGGAAAACAGTATACAGGACAGCAGAGAATCTCTTGCTACAGAGATCAAGGGACTAAGGAACAGTCACGAGGAGCTGAAAAACGCTTTAAAGGAAATGCAAAACAAAATGCAAACCACCACGGCTCGGATGGAAGAGGCAGAGGAGAGAATAGGTGAACTAGAAGATAAAGTTATGGAAAAAGAGGAAGCTGAGAAAAAGAGAGATAAAAAAATCCAGGAGTATGAGGGGAAAATTAGAGAACTAAGTGATACACTAAAAAGAAATAATATACGCATAATTGGTATCCCAGAGGAGGAAGAGAGAGGGAAAGGTGCTGAAGGGGTACTTGAAGAAATCATAGCTGAGAACTTCCCTGAACTGGGGAAGGAAAAAGGCATTGAAATCCAAGAGGCACAGAGAACTCCCTTCAGACGTAACTTGAATCGATCTTCTGCACGACATATCATAGTGAAACTGGCAAAATACAAGGATAAAGAGAAAATTCTGAAAGCAGCAAGGGGTAAACGTGCCCTCACATATAAAGGGAGACCTATAAGACTCGTGACTGATCTCTCTTTTGAAACTTGGCAGGCCAGAAAGACTTGGCACGAGATTTTCAGTGTGCTAGACAGAAAAAATATGCAGCCGAGAATCCTTTATCCAGCAAGTCTGTCATTTAGAATAGAAGGAGAGATAAAGGTCTTCCCAAACAAACAAAAACTGAAGGAACTTGTCACCACTAAACCAGCCCTACAAGAGATCCTAAGGGGGACCCTGTGAGATAAAGTACCAGAGACATCACTACAAGCATAAAACATACAGACATTACAATGACTCTAAACCCGTATCTTTCTATAATAACACTGAATGTAAATGGATTAAATGCGCCAACCAAAAGACATAGGGTATCAGAATGGATAAAAAAACAAGACCCATCTATTTGCTGTCTACAAGAGACTCATTTTAGACCTGAGGACACCTTTAGATTCAGAGTGAGGGGATGGAGAACTATTTATCATGCTACTGGAAGCCAAAAGAAAGCTGGAGTAGCCATACTTATATCAGACAAACTAGACTTTAAATTAAAGGCTGTAACAAGAGATGAAGAAGGACATTATATAATAGTTACAGGGTCTATCCATCAGGAAGAGCTAACAATTATAAATGTCTATGCGCCGAATACCGGAGCCCCCAAATATATAAAACAATTACTCATACACAGAAGCAACCTTATTGATAAGAATGTGGTAATTGCAGGGGACTTTAACACCCCACTTACAGAAAAGGATAGATCATCTAGACACACGGTCAGTAAAGAAACAAGGGCCCTGAATGAGACATTGGATCAGATGGACTTGACAGATATATTTAGAACTCTGCATCCCAAAGCAACAGAATATACTTTCTTCTCGAGTGCACATGGAACATTCTCCAAGATAGATCATATACTGGGTCACAAAACATCCCTTCATAAGTATAAAAGAATTGAAATTATACCATGCATACTTTCAGACCACAATGCTGTGAAGCTTGAAATCAACCACAGGAAAAAGTCTGGAAAGCCTCCAAAAGCATGGAGGTTAAAGAACACCCTACTAACGAATGAGTGGGTCAACCAGGCAATTAGAGAAGAAATCAAAAAATATATGGAAACAAACGAAAATGAAAATACAACAATCCAAACGCTTTGGGACGCAGCGAAGGCAGTCCTGAGAGGGAAATACATTGCAATCCAGGCCTATCTCAAGAAACAAGAAAAATCCCAAATACAAAATCTAACAGCACACCTAAAGGAAATAGAAGCAGAACAGCAAAGGCAGCCTAAACCCAGCAGAAGAAGAGAAATAATAAAGATCAGAGCAGAAATAAACAATATAGAATCTAAAAAAACTGTAGAGCAGATCAACGAAACCAAGAGTTGGTTTTTTGAAAAAATAAACAAAATTGACAAACCTCTAGCCAGGCTTCTCAAAAAGAAAAGGGAGATGACCCAAATAGATAAAATCATGAATGAAAATGGAATTATTACAACCAATCCCTCAGAGATACAAACAATTATCAGGGAATACTATGAAAAATTATATGCCAATAAATTGGACAACCTGGAAGAAATGGACAAATTCCTGAACACCCACACTCTTCCAAAACTCAATCAGGAAGAAATAGAAAGCTTGAACAGACCCATAACCAGCGAAGAAATTGAATCAGTTATCAAAAATCTCCCAACAAATAAGAGTCCAGGACCAGATGGCTTCCCAGGGGAGTTCTACCAGACGTTTAAAGCAGAGATAATACCTATCCTTCTCAAGCTATTCCAAGAAATAGAAAGGGAAGGAAAACTTCCAGACTCATTCTATGAAGCCAGTATTACTTTGATTCCTAAACCAGACAGAGACCCAGTAAAAAAAGAGAACTACAGGCCAATATCCCTGATGAATATGGATGCAAAAATTCTCAATAAGATACTAGCAAATCGAATTCGACAGCATATAAAAAGAATTATTCACCATGATCAAGTGGGATTCATTCCTGGGATGCAGGGCTGGTTCAACATTCGCAAATCAATCAACGTGATACATCACATTAACAAAAAAAAAGAGAAGAACCATATGATCCTGTCAATCGATGCAGAAAAGGCCTTTGACAAAATCCAGCACCCTTTCTTAATAAAAACCCTTGAGAAAGTCGGCATAGAAGGAACATACTTAAAGATCATAAAAGCCATATATGAAAAGCCCACAGCTAACATCATCCTCAACGGGGAAAAACTGAGAGCTTTTTCCCTGAGATCAGGAACACGACAGGGATGCCCACTCTCACCGCTGTTGTTTAACATAGTGCTGGAAGTTCTAGCATCAGCAATCAGACAACAAAAGGAAATCAAAGGCATCAAAATTGGCAAAGATGAAGTCAAGCTTTCGCTTTTTGCAGACGACATGATATTATACATGGAAAATCCGATAGACTCCACCAAAAGTCTGCTAGAACTGATACATGAATTCAGCAAAGTTGCAGGATACAAAATCAATGTACAGAAATCAGTTGCATTCTTATACACTAACAATGAAGCAACAGAAAGACAAATAAAGAAAATGATCCCATTCACAATTGCACCAAGAAGCATAAAATACCTAGGAATAAATCTAACCAAAGATGTAAAGGATCTGTATGCTGAAAACTATAGAAAGCTTATGAAGGTAATTGAAGAAGATTTAAAGAAATGGAAAGACATTCCCTGCTCATGGATTGGAAAAATAAATATTGTCAAAATGTCAATACTACCCAAAGCTATCTACACATTCAATGCAATCCCAATCAAAATTGCACCAGCATTCTTCTCGAAATTAGAACAAGCAATCCTAAAATTCATATGGAACCACAAAAGGCCCCGAATAGCCAAAGGAATTTTGAAGAAGAAGACCAAAGCAGGAGGCATCACAATCCCAGACTTTAGCCTCTACTACAAAGCTGTCATCATCAAGACAGCATGGTATTGGCACAAAAACAGACACACAGACCAATGGAATAGAATAGAAACCCCAGAACTAGACCCACAAACGTATGGCCAACTCATCTTTGACAAAGCAGGAAAGAACATCCAATGGAAAAAAGACAGCCTCTTTAACAAATGGTGCTGGGAGAACTGGACAGCAACATGCAGAAGGTTGAAACTAGACCACTTTCTCACACCATTTACAAAAATAAACTCAAAATGGATAAAGGACCTAAATGTGAGACAGGAAACCATCAGAACCTTAGAGGAGAAAGCAGGAAAAGACCTCTCTGACCTCAGCCGTAGCAATCTCTTACTCGACACATCCCCAAAGGCAAGGGAATTAAAAGCAAAAGTGAATTACTGGGACCTTATGAAGATAAAAAGCTTCTGCACAGCAAAGGAAACAACCAACAAAACTAAAAGGCAACCAACGGAATGGGAAAAGATATTTGCAAATGACATATCGGACAAAGGGCTAGTATCTAAAATCTATAAAGAGCTCACCAAACTCCACACCCGAAAAACAAATAACCCAGTGAAGAAATGGGCAGAAAACATGAATAGACACTTCTCTAAAGAAGACATCCGGATGGCCAACAGGCACATGAAAAGATGTTCAGCGTCGCTCCTTATCAGGGAAATACAAATCAAAACCACACTCAGGTATCACCTCACGCCAGTCAGAGTGGCCAAAATGAACAAATCAGGAGACTATAGATGCTGGAGAGGATGTGGAGAAATGGGAACCCTCTTGCACTGTTGGTGGGAATGCAAATTGGTGCAGCCGCTCTGGAAAGCAGTGTGGAGGTTCCTCAGAAAATTAAAAATAGACCTACCCTATGACCCAGCAATAGCACTGCTAGGAATTTATCCAAGGGATACAGGAGTACTGATGCATAGGAGCACTTGTACCCCAATGTTCATAGCAGCACTCTCAACAATAGCCAAATTATGGAAAGAGCCTAAATGTCCATCAACTGATGAATGGATAAAGAAATTGTGGTATATATACACAATGGAATACTACGTGGCAATGAGAAAAAATGAAATATGGCCTTTTGTAGCAACGTGGATGGAACTGGAGAGTGTAATGCTAAGTGAAATAAGCCATACAGAGAAAGACAGATACCATATGGTTTCACTCTTATGTGGATCCTGAGAAACTTAACAGGAACCCATGGGGGAGGGGAAGGAAAAAAAAAAAAAAAGAGGTTAGAGTGGGAGAGAGCCAAAGCATAAGAGACTGTTAAAAACTGAGAACAAACTGAGGGTTGATGGGGGGTGGGAGGGAGGGGAGGGTGGGTGATGGGTATTGAGGAGGGCACCTTTTGGGATGAGCACTGGGTGTTGTATGGAAACCAATTTGTCAATAAATTTCATATAAAAAAAAAAAGGGGGAAAAAAAAAAAAAGGGCAGACAACAGGGCGCCTGGGTGGCTTGGTCGGTTGAGAGTCCGACTTCGGCTCAGGCCATGATCTCATGGTCTGTGGGTTTGAGCCCCACGTCGGGTTCTGTGCTGACAATCAGAGTCTGGAGCCTGCTTGGGATTCTGTGTCTCCCTCTCTCTCTGCCCCTCCCCAGCTCACGCTCTGTCTAGAGCTCTGTCTCTCAAAAATAAATAAACATTAAAAAAAAATAAAAGGGCAGACAACAGCTCCATGCAAGGAAGACCCAAGACATCTAACCACAGCACATGGCAAATATGAATGGGTCAGGATATCTAAACACCCTCTCTGTCCTCGGAATCTTTACTTTAAAAAGCATGGGTAACCAAATGTATAGTAATCACCTGTTTACCTCCGACAGAATATAGTAATTTATCTATTTACAAGTCTGTTTTTCTGGGACTTCAAAATGAGCTCTGAGGGCAGGGAATGTGTCCTATTTATCACCTCAAGGCCTAGAACAGTACATGGCACATGGAAGGTATGTGATTGATTGAATAACTACGTGAACGAACACCAGTTTTTCAACCTGATTTATCTGGCATATATATACTGTTTTGCTCTGCCTCTCAGATTGATTTTGCATTAAGGAGCTATCACTAGGAATCTCCAACAACTTTAGAAAAATTTTCCCTTCTCCAATGAGATCCCTATAACATCTGTTTTGTTACTGGTAGTCTTAGGAGGATGCTGACACTGCGTGCCCTGGTAAGATTGACCAAGAAGAAATGGCGGGAGTTAGGGTTGCAAATAAAGAAGGACTTCCTTATCACAGTGACAAAATATTGAAATGGGGATTCCAAAAGACATTCTGGAATCTCTAAAACTTTCTCTTCTGAGGAGACCAAATGAAAACCCAGGAATTCTTTATCTCATGAACTCTCAGAGGCCATTCTTGCTCTATGACAGTACTGAAGGGATGATAGCAGGAAAAGAATTTAACCACATTACTGTGCCATAAAACAGGAGTAAAAATGCCAACCTCTTCACTGAAAAGCAAAAATAAAGGAGACTCTAAAACATTTTGCAAACTTAAAGGATTCTAGCAATGCTGAATAATAATTTTAATGCCTTCCAACACAGCCACTACATTTGCCAGGATTATCTCGAAATAACAAGTGGGGTCTATTCTGCCTAACAGAATAAACATTTGTTGTGAGTGCCCTGGAAATCCATATACAAGGCTGTTCTGTCTCTTGGGTTTCTCCATCTCTCTGTCTCTCCCTCCCTTCCTCCTTCCCCCTCTCTACCTCTTTCTCTCCCTCTCTCCCTCTTTGTTTTATAGTCTTATTCCTGTTAACAGATAATGACAAAAAAAATGGCTGCGGTAAAGAAAATATCACCCAATTTACTTAAGACATGGAGCAAAACCTTAGTTCTTTTTCATTTCAAGTAGCAGAATGCTTCTTAATGAAAGCTAAGTAACTGAAGACCAAATTACTTCCAAGTATTCTAGCTTTAGGAACCTGGGCAAGAGTAAATGCAAAAGGACATGGTGGAAGACTGACTGCATCAATGCCCAACTGATGGCCATGCTGTCACCTCTCCCATGGCAATGTGGCCTGGCAGCTCCTCCCATCAAGAGGAGGCGTTAATTTCTTCACTCCTTTAATATGGCCTGGCTGTATGATTTGCTCTGCTCAGTAGAACATGGCAGGAGAGATGCTGAGTCAATTCTAAGCCGAGGCCTCCAGGCACTTTGCACATTTGCACACTCAGTCTCGGAGCCTCCACCAATGCTACTCAACAAACCCGGGTTAGCTCACTGGAAGGGGAGGGACCACATGGAAGAGCTCCACGTTGCCCTAGCTGAGGACAATATCAATGACCAGTCAGATATGACCGGCCCAGCCCATATCAGCACAGCTGGCAACCCAACAGGAAACTCACCCCCCACGCCTGCACCTGAGTTAGTTTAGCTGAGACAAGAAGAAAGCTGAGCCAAAGACTCGTACACAATTATAGATGATTATTGTTTTAAGCCCCTAAGTTTTGGAATGGTCGGTTATGCAGCAATATCGAAATGATACAGGCTTCATCTTTATCTTCCTACTACATGATCGATCGATCTGTCATTTATTAACTTCAATGGAGTTGATACATCCCAAGACCCTGGACATATATATACTTTGTACCTGCTGCATTATGATAAATGATTAACATTTAGAGCATCACATGTGGTGCCTAAACACCCCTATGTTTATGACTATCAAAATCCTAATTACAATTCATGGACACCTTTCTGCTGTTGCTAATATTAAAGCAACCATGTCCAAGCATGGGCAAAACGGTGAAGTAGAACATACAAATTGTCAACACCATTTCATCCGCTCTCTATGATGAAGTCTTCTTTCCTCTCATAGTTATTGCCCTATTTCAAAATTCATCAGGCAGTTTCTGTTATTCATGGCAGAAAAGAGAATGAAAACCTCTACCAAGACCAGAGACTTTAAGTAGAGACTACTAACCCTATAAGAGCAACAGAAAATCTAAAAACTCCTTGAAATTGTGAGCAAACATATGTATGTTCATATATGTATTTTTTACTACAAAAATTGTCCAGTATCCCCTCTTAGCAACCAACAGAATTTTTAGGCAGAAAATTCAGCAAGGATAGAGAACATTTAAACAACATAACCCACCAAGAGAATCAATAGGACACTCCATCCCACAACAGCAGAATATACATTTTTTTCAAGTGCACATAGAACATTCAGTAAGATAAACCACCCTGGGGCCATAAACAATGTCAACAAAGTTAAAAGAACTGAAATTATGTAGAGTATATTCTCTGATCATAATGTATTCAAACTACAAATCAATAATGGAAAGCCAATAGGAAAATCTCTAAAAATATGACAAATGAATACACTTCTAAATAATCCAGAGGTCAAAGAGAAAGTCTCAAAAAAAACTAAAAAATGCATGAGCCTAAATAAAAACAAAACACAACAGAACATATCTTATGGGGGACACAAATAACACAGTACTGAGAGGGACATTTATAGCACTACCTGCTTACATTACAGATGAAGAGAAGTTTAATTAAAAATCTAAGTTTCTACCTCAAAAATTTAGAAAAAGAGTAAGAATGGGAAAAAAATAATTTCAAATAGGGAGGCAAACAATAAGAGACTCTTAAATACAGAGAACAAATTGAGGGTTGATGGGGGGTGTGTGGGAGGGGCAAAATGGGTGATGGGCATTGAGGAGGGCACTTGGGATAAGCACTCATGGGAACCTACCCCCAAAATCAAGATCACACTGTATATACACTGTATGTTAGCTAACTTGACAATAAATTATATATATGTGTGTGTGTGTGTGTGTGTGTGTGTGTGTGTGTGTATATATGTATATATATATTTTATATATATATATATATATATATATATATATATGTAAAATAAGCTCATAGCAAGAAGAGGTAAGGAAATTATGAAAGAACAGAAATCAATGAAATTCAAACCAAAACAATAAAGAAAATAAGGGAATTAAAAAATTAGTTTTTAATAAAACTAATAAACCTTTACCAGGACTAACAAGATTTTTCATGGAGAGAGAGAAGGCACAAATCACCAATATCAAGAATGAATTAGGCTCTTAACTATAGAGAACATTGTGATGGTTACCAGAAGGGAGGTAGGTGGGGGGATGGGAGAAATAGGTGATGGGATTAAGGAGTGTATTTATGATGAGCACCAGTGCTGTGTAGAAATGTTGATTCACTATATTGTACACCTGAAACTAAGATTACACTATCTGTTACCTAATTGGAATTTAAATAAAAACTTTAAAAGGAGGGGGTGCCTAGGTGGTTTAGTCAATTGAGCGTCCAACTCTTGATTTTGGCACAGGTCAGGATCCCAGGATCCTGGGATCGAGCCCTGTGTCAGACTCCGTGCTGAGCATACAGCCTGCTTAAGATTCTCCACCGACCTCTCACAAACTCTCTCGCTCTCAAAGAAAAAAAAAAAGGTTATTTTCTGTAGGGACAACTACAGGTCCCGCAGCCATTAATGAAATAATAAGAGAAGGTTATGAACAACTTAATGCTCATAAATTTGACAATTAGGAAAGAAAGGCATCAATTGCTCAAAAAACACGAACTACAAAAATTCAACCAATATTAAATAGACAATCTGAATAGGCTTATAACCATCAAACAATTTATATTCATAATTCAAAAGTTTCTAAATAAGAAATCACCGGGGCCAGAGAGTTTCACTTAGAATTGCGTCAAATATTTAAATAGGAACTAACCCCAACCCTGGCATTATTGACATTTTACACTTGATCATTCTTTGCTGTGGGGGGCTATTTGGTGTATGGTAGGATATTTAGAAGCATCCCTGATTTCTACCAAATACCAGTCTCCTCTTTTTTCCACTGTGACAACCAAAAATGCCTCCAGGCATGCCCAATACCCCACTGGAAACAAAATATGTGCTGATTGAGCCAGTAACCCCTAACTCTGTGGGGTTACTATGTAGGAATATGGGAATATACAACTTTTTTTAATGGGTATTGACTGCAGTGTTATCAAATGTCTACTATAACCTATTCTAGCCTAACCCAATGAATAAAACTTTAATCGCCTTGATTCTGTAGTTGTAAATGATACCTCAAAATTCCAACTTAAATATTAAGGTAAAAACAGAATGCTTAGTCACTCTACTAATTTGTTTTAAAAAGAATCCAGTGTGGCACACACCTTTGGTGATGACACACATTTCAGAAGCTTGCTGGGAGAATTAGTACTTAGAAAAGTGCTCTAAAGATAAGACCATATTAAAATTATTAGTGCAAATTTTAAAACCTATATTGCCCTACAACTAGATTTTGCCAAGAGATGTTCTGAATTTCTCAACATAAAACCTCTACGCATCTCTCTCTAATTACTTGTTAGTGGATTTTACAGATGCAGGGCTGTCTGTAGTGCTATGTTTATTGGTCCCTGACATTTAATACTTATAAAATTTTTGTTTACAGAAGGTGACCTGTTATATTACACAGCCGTAACTGGTTCATATTCTTCTCCAAGCCATTGCTGGACCTTAACTGAAGGGCATAGGGAAAAGGGAAAAAAAATAAAAGACTGGGTGTGGCCTGACCAAGGGGACTAAGATGGTATGTGGCCAGAGGACCAAATAACCAGTGCCCTACGAGGCTTGAATCCAGAATCTATGCAGCCTTGCACATTTGAGCTGGCAGGAGGGCTATGGTTCTGGGAAGTTTGCATGATTTAAAGAAGGTCTCCAGGCATGAACTGACGATAGATAACAGCAGACCCAAAAAGCAGAAATTATAGTGAAGAATGGGTTTGGTGGGCATCTTTTCAAACGCTTGGTCAGAAAAGCAAGACTAACCCCAGACCTATCCTGCAAGAGGGAATAAAGCTGCTGACACATTCCAGGAGGTCAGATCTGGTTCAGAAACGAAGAAGAGCTATGGCTTCTGGACGTTCAGAGGCAGCACCTGAGCATGCTAGAAATGCAGGCTAACTTTTATGCTCATTAAGATATTCTTGGACCCTGTGGATCGAAGGGTGCTCCTTAGTAATGTAAAACACGACTCTGTGGAGAGACTTACCCAAGACATCCTGACATCAAGACTCTGAAACCGGGACAGTGAAATATACATGAATATTCCTAACTACATATTTAAATGCCTTGCTTCAGAGGCGAGTTCCTACGATTCATACAGAGATGAAGATATGGCTAAGGAAATAGGGAAGCTAAGAAAATAGAGCTAAGGAAATAGGGAAGGAGAATATATCTGTCAGGGGCAGAAAAACAAAATCAGCCCAAATGTTTCAAATCAAGAGACAGCGCTACCGGTTAGCAAGGGTAAGAAAGGAACAAGGGATGTTGAAGCATCAAGACGTTAACAACATTAGGAAGCCATTATCTCCTGCTAGAGCCAAAGAGGTAAGAGCAAACAATAAGCATGACAGAAGTTTCATGAAAGTTGGAGCCATGGCAGAGGGACTCTCTTATAGAGGCTGACATCACACAGACACAGAGCTGACAGAGATGGGGCTTCAAAGCAAGGAGGGGACATAGAAGAAATAGCCTGAACTCTCTTTCCTGATGCTCTATGATATCTTTCTGGTGCCTCCCATTGGCCAAATCCTACTGAAAGCCTATATCAAGGGGCCCTGAGGGTTGTGGTCCAGAGTAATCATCCTTTAATGTCACAAATCAAGGAACATATATGCAGAGGGTAGATCTATGTGTCAAGGCAAATGGAAAATTAGCACAGGAATAAATACACACTGAATATTTACTATAAAAAGCAGACACTGGAGTAGGTAGGTGTTTTTTCTAAATAAAGTCGTGTGTAAATAGAATTGGTGGGTGATTTGAGGAAAACTTCCCCCCAATATATCCCTATCAACCGAAAACTTCCACCATTCAGCAAGATTTGAATTTAAATGGGTGCTCTGGTAGTTTTCTGGAAGAATAACTCTTTATATAGGTAAAAAACATAGTTTGGTAAAGATTTTCCAAGAATCACTTTTGAGCTTTTCTTTTCACAGCTCTTATATGGATATCATCTAATCACAATCATTTAATAGCAGGTGTTGGTGGATTCCATCTAGAATATCCTGTAAATTTGGCTGGAGGGCTGCTTAGGGAGGAGAAAGAAAGCATGGAAAAGATTGTGGTGATGAATGATGGTGATTGCTATCTTCAAATGCCTGATGGGCTGTCAAGTGAGAGAGAACTCACATTTCTTTCTTATAACTATGGGGCTTAGAACAAAGGTTGAAAATTAACGACCCATAGGTCAAATCTAGCTGTAGAAGTGGTTTGGCTCTCAGTGTTCACCCACAGAGTGTTGTAAACATTGTGAACTGGTTGGCAACTTAAAAGCCAGGAGATGCCACGTAAAAAAATCCATATTCTGATTTACTCGAAAAAAATTAGAATTATCTGGCCCGCGTTTCTCTAAAGAGACAATATATAAGAGCTGAAAAGCATCCTATTCTTCAGTTTATCATAGTCTGTCCCACCACCTATTGTATTCACTACAATGTGGTCACATACCAGATCCCATTTATTCTAATACTTGAACTTTAAAATTTTTATATCTGGATTACTTAGCTCATATTTACTACCTGTTAAGCCGCTGTAGGCATTTGAATTTGAATTTCTTGCGTTAGAACTAGGATCTATGAGCAACATCACAGAGACTTAGATTTTCACCTCATAATAAGGGTGAATTCCCCAGAAATGGTGCTGATTGCCATCTGGAAGATAACAAGTTTACCGACACTGAGGATTTCCAAGGGAAGCTGGATCACCATTTGGAAGCAACTCCACGGAAGGAATTTAAGCATTGGATGATAATACTTAAAATCCCTTCCTTGAGATTTTACTAGTATTTACACTGTGATCTTTTAAAGTCATAGAGTATTCCTCATTCATCACTGATTCTAGTATAGGAATTAGAATATGACTGAAGAAAGATAAACATACTATGTCAAATAATACTACGATTCATTAACTATTTCTTATTTTAAGGCCATGATGGCTACAACATTTTTTTTTAGTCTGGAAAAATGACATATTAAGTTATTGTTGTTCATTAACAAACCCATAATCTTATCTGCTTACTTAGTCAGATAGAACAACCCAGCAGTCATGAAACATAGAATAAGTTAAAGAGGAATGAAGAAATAAATTCTAAAAATATCAGAGAAGTTCTCAAATGTTTATATCCTTCAAAATTTTGAAAACAGATCACTCCAGTGAGTTTCACAACAAAGTTAGTCGCTTATAAGAAAAAAAAAAGGTACAGAACGTGTTGGGCTCAGCAAAAAACAACAAAGAAAGAATTCTACTAATAGTGAAAAAACTCTAGCTAAGTTGCTTACAAAATATTTGGCTTAGTTTAGCAATTATATAGTTTGCACCTACTTATACATGCCATTCCTAAAAATAAAAATTAAAAAATGGAATGACTCTGTTCAAGACCCTCTTTTGTCCATTCCTAAGAGAGGATGCTGACATAGGACACAGACCAAGATCACTATCTGACCTTGCGGCGAGAGCATAGAGTTTTGCTCTAATCATAGAAGCTAGTTTAGAAACTAATAAGCAAAAATTTTAATAGGTTCCACATAGCATAGACTCTTTGGATTTCTAGTCTTTTTAGAATTTCCCTTTAGAATTTACTGTCATTGGTACAGTAAGATGATCCCTGGACATCTTTGGGATATTTATCTTTGAGTTTATTCTTTCCTGCCTTTTCTTGTCATAGGATGCAAAGATATCAAGGGCCAAGGTAAGGTTGTGGCCAATGGGGAAAGAAGCCAACATGGTAATTTGACTTGCTTTTGATCTAGATCACAAAACAACAAGAACTTTTGAGATCTAACTACAGGCCAGCCAGCTCACCCAACCTAGAGTCTACAAATAGTAACACATCAGGATTTAACATGTTAGAATGATGAACACTCTGCTTGCTCCTTCTTTTGTGCCACCGTAACTCCATTTCCACAGAGCATTTTCCTGCTTTAAACTTCTTTAATGTTTTCCCATACCATGCTCTGACTGAAATCCCAACTCTCCCCCATAGTCTACAAGACCCAATCTTCTACTTTAAGAGTAGTAGACCCATCTTCACTTTAATCTCATTTCATATAACTTTCATTAATAACTATCCTCTCTTCCACTGGTCTTTCTTAAAAATTTTTTTAACATTTATTCATCTTTGAGAGACAGAGAGAGAGACAGAGCATGAGCAGAGAAGGGGCAGAGAGAGGAAGACACAGAATCCAAAGCAGGCTCCAGGCTCCAAGCTGTCAGCACAGAGCCCAGCACGGGGCTTGAACTCACGAACCTCAAGATCCTGACCTGAGCTGAAGTCGGACGCTCAACCAACTGAGCCACCCAGACGCCCCTGTTCCCCTGGTCTTTCTTAAACATACCAAGCTTATCCCTGCTTCATGGCCCTTTGCATACTGTTCCTTAGTTTAGAACACTTTCCCCCGGTCCTCTGCCTGGCTGGTTTTTTCCCATTCTTCTGGTCTCAGATTAAATGTCATCTGCTCAGAAAACGCTCCCCAAGCACATACATTTTCCATCCACAGCTCTCGTCAACATCACTTCCTCTTCTAGAACATTAGCTCTAAGAAAGCCTGGTCCTTCTCTGGCCCCCAATGCCTGGCACAGTGCCTGGCCAAGAAAAGGCTCTCAATAGAATGAATTTGCCAGGAATGTCCACCTCAGTATTTCCCATGTAGAAGTCCACAGGATTTTGGAGTTCAGGATCCAATACCACAACCACCAAACGTCACAACCACCAGGTTAACAAGCACAAGTCAGAGGTGAAAGCTCCCTAGAGTAATGTAGGACAAACAAAGATGAAAGAGTAATGTTGGCTGGTGTGATCAAGCAACCCCCTGTACGAAAGTAGCATTTTGTAGGTACCTTTAAAAAGTGTGTTGGATTTCAATAGGTTAAAAAAGGAGACGAAGAAAGAGCAATAACACAAGCAAAAGGTTAAGTTTAAAGCCCAAAGATTGATATTACACCACTAGAGACAGTTCATAAGTGAAGAGTGAGAGAGGAAAGAGAAAGTAAGGGAGGGGGGGTGTTGGAAAATATGGAATGGCAGCATAAAGAGTACGAACATACCTCATTACATACTGGGAGGCACGAAAGATTCTAGATCGGGAGAATGCCATGACCAATGACATGATGTGGGGGGAAATTTGTGTTTCAAGAAGGACTGCAGTAGAAGGGCACCTGGGTGGCTCGGTCGATGAAGCATCCGACTCTTGATTTTGGCTCAGGTCACGATCTCACAGTTCGTGAGATTAAACCCATCATCAGGCTCAGCACTGACAACGCAGAGCCTGCTTGGGATTCTCCTTCCCTCTCTCTCTGCTCCTCCCTTGCTCACTCACGCACACGTGCCTGTGTTCTCTCTCAAAGTAAACAAACACGTAAGAAAAAAAAAGATGGGCTGCAGTGGAGAGAGACTGAAAGTGAGAAATCAGTTAAAAGGCTTTAACAATCATTTGAATGGCAGCATTGGGTGTCAAAGATACAGTTTTGTCAGAAGATGGAATAAAGGGATGAATGTCACAGAGACACGCTGGAGGCTGAATATTGTGGATGTCAAGGATCATCGAGAGAGGTTTTAGTAAAGAAATAATATAACTTATATTTGGGAGAAGAATAGTTAAGGAAAAGCTGGGTTAGAAAGAGGAGAGGCTGAGTCTTGTGACAGGCAAATGGTTTGAGTTGTTGGACGGATCCAGATAAAGATGTCCTACAGTCAGTGGAAACAAAGATTCAATTTCTCTCTCTCTCTCTCTCTCTCTCTCTCTCTTTTTTTTTTTTTTTTTTTTTTTGGGTGGGTGGTGGCGGTGGTACTGTGAAATCATCCCTCTAGAGATAATAATTTATTTAAAGAGTGTGAAGTTCACTGATAGAAAAAAAAAACAGAGGTCAAGGAACAAAGAAGACAGAACTTTAAAGAACATCTACATTTGGGGGACAGAGGAACAAGAAAACAAAGGAGTTTTGTCAGGTAGTTCCAAAATAGACTGAACACCTGCTCTGTGTGTCAGAAGTTCAAGTTCCTAACAATAGTATAAATAAATGTATCTGTTTATCTTCCAGCATGATTCTTCCTGCAGGATTGCAAATGTCTTATTAATGTCACCTACACCATCCATTTATCATAGCTGTTTATTATTCATCTTGAAATGACAGCATACCTGGCACCTGCTTAAACAGTTAGGAAGATAGACTTCCTGCTAGAACAGGTGTCAGGTAAAGGGAGATAAGGTCTACCCTCAACCTTAAAATCAAGATTTAGAATATGGGCTTCAAGATACAAAATCCCTTTGTACGAGTTCTTTCCCCCACCAAAGCGTTTCTTATAAGAAATTTCATTGCTGTACATTTATGGTGAAGATAATTTCCTACATGAATTGTGAAATCTGTTGATTTTTTTAAATGTTGTTTTTATACTTCTCTGTGCTTACAGATATGAGATCTATAGCCGATAAGCGGTTAGAGTTTCCCAGAGAGAGTGGAACAAGGAATAAGAGGCAGACCTGCTTGAATACACAAGGTTCACAATGATAATTCTAATTTTTATAACCCAAGGACTCGTCTTTCTAGAAGCGTTCCCTTACTACTTGTTCTTACTTACTCTTCACTTTGATCAACAGCCTCAAAGTTTAAGCTCCAAAGGCTAGCCCCACCTAGCCAACAAAACTTACTTTATGTTCCTTACAGTGGTCCTCAGGGTGTGGTCTCCCACCCGTCAGCATCAGCCCCACCTGGAACTCGGGAGACATGCACATTTTCTAGTCCTACCCGAGACAGTCATAAGAAACTTGAGAGCGGGGCCCAGCAACCTGCATTTTAACACCCCACCCCATCCCGGTGATTCTAATTTGAGAATCATGGTCTTAGACCAATGGTAAAAATTCCAAGGAGTTTTCCATTCGCTGCAGGACAAGATCTCAATCCTACACCTCATCAGAGCATTCCTTTTACAGATGAGAAAACTGATCATTCTATTGTATCCCAAGCCTATCTTCACTTGGATCCTGTCTTACATTTGTCAATAAAGGAAGTACAAAATGGTGACCAATTACACATATAAGGTTATTAAATGAGAAAGGCATGTGATTACAGTTTGATTACAGTTGATAATCCAAGGAAGAATGGTGTAGGAAAATACATTTTAAAAATTATTATTAAATAAAAATTTAGAATTGGTAATATTAGCACTTACATGAGAAAAAGATAATGAAAACTTATTACCTTAAATACTTATTTTCCAGCACATCCATTACAATGGCCAAAATTAATATTATTTTGACTATCTTTATGTTCATGGGGATAAAACTGATAAGCAATCCTACTGCTATTCTCTACTAATAAGATTCAGGGCTTCTCAAGGACTAAAATTTTAGCTAATGGTAGAGAAAAATCAATACAGGTATAGAATATCTTGCTGCCTTTAAGCAAGAGACTTTCAAAAACGTCTCAGGAGCAACACTGAAAAGACAAAGGAGACTATTTAAAGGGGTGTCCACGTAAGAATAATTTGATCAACAAGAATAAGTATAGTTCTTTGGAATAACTGGTACCTAATGAAGAGCCTTGAGTCCATAACAGTACTCAACAATGGAAAAGTATAAGGTATACAAAAAGGTCATTAAAAAACAAAAAGGGCATATTTTTAAAAAATATTTCTAGTAAGTAGGTTGGAGATTTGACATATAGAGATGTTCTGTTTCTTTTATTTTACATATTTTTTTCTCAGTAAATAGAAAAGAACAGCCACAGTGAATCTGAAGTCAAGTAAGTCAAGAAAATTTAGAGATTCTTCTTGGTTGACCAGAGAAGTGATCCACTCTCAAGTGGATCCACACACAAGTCAGATGTGTGTTGGAGGCTGATGCATGAGGCAGCAATCCCAAGAAGAGAACCTGCTGTCCAGACTCCTCCTTTCATCCCCTAGATGAAGAGGTTGCTGGACGTTTTCTTATCAAAAAGTACTGAGAAACCAAGTCACTGATGACATAAAGGCTCACTGCCTTGGGACTAAGATGGAACTGAACCTTGATTCTAAGAAAAACCTCAGGCCAGAAAACAGCAGCCCAAGTCTGAATCAACTTTGAAGAGATCCACTAAGATCCCACATGCCAAACAAAAACCAAGTGGTGCCTACCCCAGAATCTGTAAACTCAGCTAGTCTGAGACTGTATTCTTTTTCAGATTACTAGTGTAACTTTAGGAAAATATAAACACTGATAGCACAAAAAAAAAAACAGGGAAGGGATAAAACAAGTTTATAAATAATGAAGACGTAACTCGAATCCATATTATAAACATTTCTTAATCTTTTAAGTGTAGGTCTAATACATTCTGAATCCCATGATGATTATCATGTGTGTGTGCGTGCGTGTGCATGTGTGTGCGTGTGTGCGTGCGTGCGCACTGCTTTTAAGTTTGTGAAGCTTTTATATGACATTGGTGGAGATTTTATTGAAATATTTAGGTGAATCTGTCTGCTTATTTCTAACCAGTATTTAAATATTTAAAATGATTTGATTCGTAAAGTATGTTTTACTTATGGCAAAAGTAGCATTTGAGTGTTTAGGAAAAAATTATTAATGAGATTGAAAATGTGAGTATGGGGTGCCTGGGTGGCTCGGTCGGTTAAGCGTCCGACTTGGGCTCAGGTCATGATCTCGCAGTTTGTGGGTTTGAGCCCCAAGTCGGGCTCTGTGCTGACAGCTCAGAGCCTGGAGCCTGTTTCACATTCTGTGTCTCCCTCTCTCTCTGCCCCTCCCCTGTTCATGCTCTGTCTCTCTCTGTCTCAAAAATAAATAAACGTTAAAAAAAAATGTGAATATGAAAAAGGTGTCAATGGCAGTAAATGTTTTCCCTACATAAAATAGCCTTGCACATTTTAGGAACAATGTTATTCTCTGAGTTTTTCATAATAGGATTCTTGCGTAAAACACAGTCCTATCCTCCAAAACCTTAGCAAAGACTACTAAGAAAAGAGATAAGGCAGACTCTGATACATACTAGGGTACCATTTACATCTCTGATAAAATAAACATCAAAGTCTTTACTGGGAAGCCCAGACACGAAACATGTTTCTTTGTGCATCCTCCTCCCAACACCAAAAATACAGAAAGTAGGTGTGTGATGCCTCTAACAAAGAAACAGGCACATCTCTTACTTTACAGGGTTGACATTTTCAACGTTTATCTTTAGAAGCTACAGTAGGTCAGTCTGACATGCTTTTTGGAGCATCATAACTTGAACTTTGAGAAATGGCCCAAGTTGATAATGCTAATGGCAAAGACGAAATCCCGTTGGCAAAACTGCCACGCCGGAAAAAGCAAACCTCTTGTACGACAGTCCTGATCAATGTGTTAGCTACTCCACACAATATTCGATATGCCCACCAAAATGTCCCAGCACAACAAAGGCTTGCGGACAGAGAGTGCCTTGAAGCCCGTGTAATGGGATTTGACAAGAGCCAGGCACTTTAGGCAGGCTCAATCAATGTTAATTGAAGCAGAAGTGATTCAAAGGCAAATGGAAGTCCTTGAGAGGTGAAAGGGGGGCTCTGGGATTGTGACTCCCTCCTTTTCCCATTACCCCCTTATATTTAATTACTTGTTCTAGCCGGTGAACTGTAATTTGATTTGCCATCAGGTGACTCTTGCCTGGTCTCGTATGTTAGTTGAGTCTTTCATTTAAAGGAAAAGTATCTCAGAACCTGTGGGGGTGCCTGTTTCACAGGAAGGAAACTTCTCTGGCAAGTAGGTTTCAGATTGATAAAGAGTCCTTTCCAGTCCCTAACATAGCAGAAGTATCAGTAGAAGGACAAGGGGAGAAATGGTTTAGTCTTGAATGATACTGCTGTATTTTCTCTGGGGCATTATTATCTTGATAATTGACCAGCACCTGAATTTTGAATTCACTTGGGCTCCCTACAGAAGCAGATCCTAAGACGGAATTTATGAGAAAATTAACACTTACTGGGGAAGGGATTCCAGGAAACACTGGTTGAGAAGCAAGAGGGTGGACACAGGAAGGAAAGGCAGCCAACAAAAGTGGGATAACAAACTAGTTCCCACCATGGGCAACTAGAGTGTCACCTCACTGGGGAACTCCAAGCCAGTGCAGAACATGCCTCAGTTGGCCCACCCAAGGGTGAGGAGCTGTGGCATTTATATAGCAACTCTCTTCAGAGGGGTTGAAGGCTAGTCTCGGTGGGGTGAAGAATGGACACCCCAGCACTTCTGGCCCGGGATCACACAGGCCCCACAGCCAGAGAAAGCCCTCAGACACGGACAAGGCCAACTGCATCTGCTATGACCTGCCTACAAACATATAAACTGCTTTATACTCCAGTGTCCTTTCAACACATACACCATAACACCACCTTCTGGATGAGCTGTTGGAGCAAACTGGAAAAAGGTTGTTTCTGTGTGACAGAAATGATATCTTTTGATACAGCTTTAGGAACCAAGGTTGGAGACAGCATGGTCAACCAAATATTTTGCCTACCTAATGGTATTTTGCCTATACACGGTTGCTCTCTCATTTACCCTTGAGAAGTTCTTAGACTCCACATTCGCATCCATTAGGATCTCCTCTGGATAAGATGCACTGAAATCTTTGAATGCTAAACAGAAGCAGAATTCAGCCTAAGGTAGGCCGAGCCTGGACTCCATCCAGAAGAACACCTTTACTTTTCATATTGATTTGCAATTAGTTGCATACATTTGCCAAGAGCTTAGATAGTAATTGTGGGAAGCAGGCAGGAATGGTTGATAATTAATCGTCCCAAGTTATAAGGAAGGACAATGAAGGTGCAAAGGGAAGGTTCACAGTCAGAAGCCAGTAAAGCAGACAGGGAACTCGGGCCAAGGAGAGGAAGCAGCCGACCAAAGTGGTGAAGAGCCCAAGTTTTGGAGGTCAGGCAGACCTGGTGCATTCCAGCTATGACTCTCACCAACTGGGGAGCCTGGTCCACTTACACAGCAATTTCATGCCTCAGTTCCTCATCCAGGTAATGCGAGTTCAAAGTACCTACCTCACGTTTGCTGTAATGAGTAAATGAGCCACTACTTATAAAGATCTTTGCCCAGTGCCCATCACGAAGCAAACATTTAGTAATTGTTACCTGCTTTTCTTTTGTTATTATCACCATTTGATGACTTCAAGGTAGAAAGTAGAAAATGTTCTTTCTACTACCATGGCTTGAAGTCCAGGGATACCCATGGGACTATCATACACACAAGGCAATCAGAGAACAACTAATTTATTTGCCACCCTCCGTGAAATGAATCGTCTTAGCTCTGCTTTTGCATCACATTTTGGTCATCCAGAAATCTCAGGTGTGATGGTGGAGACAGCAGGGGCGTTTTCAAAAGTGCTTTCTCAACGGAAGTGGCAGTCTGCTGAGGCCGAGATGGCTCAAATTCTTCCCCCACAGTGAAAGGGCCCTCTTTGTCAGTATTTAGAGACCCTACTGCCCTCGGATGCTATGGGCCTGATGTTGCAAACAAGTGGGAAAGATGGTATCTCAGACATCTATGTGAATGGTAAATTTCACTTTCTGTAGAAGCAATAGCGCTGTCTCCGTGAAGCAAGTAAAACCCCTGCTGTATTCCACAGAGGGAGGAATCAAGGTATTTGGCTACATGGTCAAGGGAGGGAGCAGAAGATTCTCTTCTCCCATGAATCTTCACCTTTCTTTCTACTGGCTTTAAGCAAAGAAGCCTAAGATGCTATTCACAGGCTACTCGGTGCTCTCAGTCAACTGTATAGTCAACTATAAGGACTTAAGAGTGTTCTTTCAATTCTTTACTAACAAAGAAAAGAATCACCATTTATTGAGTGCTGCCACGTCCCTGTGTGTTTACCATGCGATGCTCTTTTATAGGCACGTATCACCATAAATACAGGATCATTATTCCCGTTTTGTGGATGAGGGAATGGACATTCTGAGAGTTTGTAGCCTGTTCTAGAGTCTCACAGAAATAAATGGGGACTCCAGAATGAGAGAATAATGGCAGATGGCAGCACAGTGGCCTAACTGGGTTACGCCATAACTAGAGAGGTCTAGAGTTGACTATACCATGAAGAAGAGAAGTTGACCACACACACGGACCGCACGTGTAGACAACAGGTAACTCTGTATGCCACTGAAGGAGCACTGAGCTTCATCCAGCCGAGATCTCTGACTGGTCAACCACTCAAAGGTCTACCTTGGACGTTCTTACACAGCACTGAGGACACGATATTGAAGGAAATTGACAGAGACCTTGTTGCTGAGTCAACCAAAGGTGTTTTATTGCAAAGCAGGCAGTTACAGAGCATTAAGTCAGCAACGCCACAATTTCCGTAAACTCAAACACAGAAGCAGGCCTTGTTCTCTGATTCTTCCAAAATGAGCAGATCCGCAGACGGACCTGCACAACCCTGCTGATGAGGTCAGCTGATCTCCAGTTCCTGCTTTGCCTTGGAAAACGGCATTTCCAAACTGTCCACTTATTGTTGGTTAGCTCACATTCAGGGTATTTGAAGCCACTTTTGGTATTTATAATTTCTCTACCATTCTAACTGCAGGATCAGACAGGAATTAAATTTCAACCTACAAGGTTTGTGTTTCTTTGTAGCGTAACATATATATCAAATAGTGTGCAAGAGCCCCAGGTATAATATATGTTTGATTATATTTCAACTCCAAGCGATACCACATTGAGATCGCTTCACTAGCTAAGCAAATGTGACTCGGGCCATTACCTGGATCCAAACTTACAAAAAGAAGCAGAAAGAAAGAAAAGAAGAAAGAAAATGTATTTTTAATCTAAGGATCAGTACTACACAAATCAAACCACGCAGCCCCATTTACTAGGTAACCTGGGATTGCAATTCAGAAAATCCTTCGGGACAGAATTTATTCATAAACAAGGCTAATGTCAGCAAGAGAATTATACTTTCTAAAACAATTCTTTTCTTACAGTTCTCAGGGCCAAGAGAAGAAAAAGAAAAGACAGTGGGGTGGGGGGGAAGGAAAGAAAGCCAACCATTTAAAAGCATCTAGAACTGTGTTATGCACGTGATGGCAAAGCCAAAACAGTCCGATCCGGGACCACACGCCGCTCAGAGAGCATCGGTCTGAAGGGGTGCTGGGCTTGAGTCCCACTCCAGGTGCTTCCTGGCTCCAGCCGCTATGTTTCTGTCCTGGGGACCAGCAACATCTTCCTCACTGTCCTTCAGCAGTTCCCCCAGAGACCTGAGGAGGTGGTCTGTCCTCTGGCCAAAAGCAGAGCCTGTGGAAGGACACACGGGAAAAAGCCCCTCAGGCCTGGGCCCGACCATCTGACAGCTAAAGGCCGATGGAGTCAAGGGCAGAGGGAAGAGTGATGTTTCCTCACCTCCGCCAGGCTTCCTTCCTGCCGACTCTCCAGAAGGGTGGCTTTATGCTTTGGAGCAGCCAGTGGCTTGGAATCTTTGAGATCTTGTAGTGAGCTCATTGGGGTACCCATCACCTTTCAGTCCATGATATCTCTGTTGGCAAGAACATAAAATAAATACCCCTGCATCACTGGTCGATGAATCTTGAGGAGAAGGAGACACAACAGAGTAACACAGACACACAGAAAGAAGAGAAGGGAGGATGAGAGAGAATAAAACTCAGAAAGGATACTCTACCTGCCACCTTTCCCTGGAACTCCCCTAGATGGTCGCATGCTGGACAGGAGGCTCCAGGTGAAGTCTAAGACCGCCCAGAGGTCTCAAAGGTCTGAGAGGTCAGGAAGCATCGTTCCACTGCCACGCAGGCACCTGAACTCAAAACTCAGCTCCTTGAGAACCTCAGCCAGCCTTGCCCCGACTCTCCTGAGTGGATCCTGTCACTGAAATACTACATAACAGAGAGCAGTTGGAAGTTAGCAAGAGGTTCTCCATTTTCCTTTGCCCCAGGGTGGTGGTCAGGGAAAGGGCGGGGTGGGGGGGTAGGAGGGGTATCAACAACCGCCTGGTCTTCTCTTTAGTGACTTCAGTCTTCGACTTCAAACTCTCAACTTCCCACCCAGTGATAACTCTCATGAGCTCACGGTTCAGGAGATCAAGCCCCACATCAGGGTCTGTGCTGACAGTGTGAAGCCTGCTTGGGATTCTCTCCCTCTCTCTCTCTCTCTCTGCCCCTCCCCTGCTTGCGCTCGTGTTCTCTCTCAATCTCTCTCTCTCTCACAAAAATAAACATTAAAGAAGTATTGTCTAAATTACCTTCCCTATTAATAGACATCAAGATGCCATGAAAAATATTAGGCCTGGGTTAGAATCACAGGTCTCATCCAGAACTGTGTGATGCTGGGCTAGTTGTAATTAACTTCTTTAGCTTATTTCCGCACCTATAGAATGAGGAAAAGATCACCCATCCCATAGGGCCGTTACATCAAATTAAATAATGCACACAAAATATCTAGCCTGAGAAAGTATTCCCTCCACAGTTATTTGTTTCTCTAGTCTCTTCAAAAGGGTCGAATCTTATTCTTTCATCTCTGTCCCCTCTTCCTCACTCTTGCGGGACTTACCCAGAAAAGTGGTAAAATGTGTAGAGAACGCAAGGGGTACTGAAATGAGGGTAGAGATTAGCTTCATCACAGGCCCAATTGGAGGACTGAAGGAGGGAATATGTGTTAAGTTCTTAGATCGAAACCTGGTACATGGTGTTGAGCCATGGTAATGTATATGAAATAAAATAATTTTGTAAATTTATATAGGATTCCCTGACTCCATGAAGCACTCCAAACATAAATTATCAAGATACTCTTTCCCCTGCTTCAAACTTCTTCTCTCTTTCTCAACAAAATGCCAGAGGTAAATAGAGACAGTGGAATTTTTAGAAAATCACATGTTAGACCTTTTCCCCCCTTAGGTAATGTATTAGGAAGCCATGATGTGTGAAGTACCATACTAAGAACTTTGTAAATAGTGTCTTAACTCTCATCTGAACCCTGTGAGGAGCTTCCTTGAGTATTCCTATTTTACAGATGTGGCAACTGAGAGACAGGGAGGTTAAGGAATCTTCCCAGGGATGCACAGCCAGGAAGATGGGGCACTACGTTTTTTAACTAGCTTTAGAATCACGTTCTCACTCACTATGGATCTACCTCAGAACTTTCTGTGAGGATGGAAATGTTCTGTGCTAATATGGCAGTCATTAGCCATATGTAGCTCTTGAGCTCCTGAAATGTGTCTAGTGTGACTGAGGAACGGACTTTTAAATTTTAGTTAATTTTACTTAATTTAAATCTAAATAGCCACACATGTCCAATGGCTGCCATGCTGGATACAGCGCGTCTACTGCACCTTGAAGACCTTGCAGAGGCCTCTTATTTTGATGTTAGAGATGACTTGATTTCCCCTAGACATAAAGTCAGGGCAGAACCTTCAGAGGCAGGGAGCAGGGCTACGCCAATTACACAGCACAGGGTTGGAACGAGATAACACCTGAGTTCGAAACGTAGGTTCTGTCATTCGCTGGCTGTGCCCATAGCCCATCAGTCAACCTTCCTGTGCGTCTGATCTCTTTTTGATTAGGGAGGCATATAATACCATGTCTAGGGCCAACGTGATCATCAAGTAAAACAGCACATGAGAAAGTGCTCAGCACATACCTGGTACAATTCAAGGGGAAGTTGCAACACGTACACACGTAACTTCTAAGAATCCCTCTCTCTGTGCTTGGTGAGAGAGCAGAAGAGAGGGAGAAAATAATAATATCTAGGGGGCAGACGCACGTGTCTGTTCACAGACGGAGCACAGGATAGTAGACAGAAATGTTTTCTCATTTCAACAGGCTCTTAGAGTCTTCGTGCCTGATTCTAGTGTTTATGTGTGATTTCCCCCTAATGCTCTGATTTTAGAACTTAATCACCACCCCACCCCCTTGCTAAATAAGGGTTCTAATGCTATTCCCCCCTGCACTAAGTTCTTACATGCAGGCTATTATGATGATTATTTTTATAACCGAGTAGCAACAATCTTTATCCCAGCCAGCTCTTGGCTACATGCTTGTTCTTGCCAGCTCACTCACATGCCCTTTCTCCCTCTGTCTTTCTTTCTCTCTTCTGTGCATACACACGTTTATGTTCTCTCTCTATGTTGGTTTTGTAACTTAATTGTGTCTCGTGTCAAACCCATCCTGCTTCGTAGTGCCGGGGCTGGGACTCTGCAAGACACATTTCCCCTGGGCCGCATGCGGGCTCCCTGCTAGGTCCAGCGGCAGGGGGTAGAGAGGGATCTGGCTCCCCTATCTGCTTCATCTTCTGTCACGTGGCTCCAGACAGAAGTCTCCACCCATCCTGGCAACAGCAACTGGCTCCAGTCAGAGCAACTGACTCCACTTGGCAGTCCCCTTCAGACGTACCAGCCCAGCTAGCCATCCAGCGCCCCCTTCTCAGAGGTAGGTTTCCCCGTCTGCAAGGTCCATCATCCAAGTATTGAAGTTTTCCTTATCCTAACTTCTTCCCTTTGCGCCCCCAGCCTTAGAGGTACAGCTGCTTCCTGCGGTCTGTGGCCTCCGTGAACCTCGGTTGTCCCTTTGCAACTCTTGGATTATCCAACACCTGGGTAACAAGTGATGCGGTTTGGGAAATGCGCCACCTTGGCACACGGAATATTTAAACTGAAGAAGTTTGAGAACGAGAAGAAGCAGTAAGGTTACTCTGACCTCCGCCTGCTCGCCCCCTTCTTCTCTGAAACAGGTCAGGAAAGCCCTCCCGTGAGGGTCCTCTCTGTACCCGGAGGAAAGGAGCACCCTTATCTCTCAAGACAAAGGGACACCGTGAAGAATCCTAACAAAGGGCCCTGCTCAGTCTCCCCCAGTCACTACTCTCACCTCCTCCTCTGGGACCTGGTCACATCCCCCCACGGCCGCCCACCCCTCCAGCACGCCCCGCTGAGCAATTCGCAGCTCTAACGGTTGCCGTGGGTCTCATTTCCTTGGGAAGGTTCCACGTGGCATCACACTTCTATTAAATAAATGGATATGCTTTTCTCTTGCTAGTCTGTCCTTGCTGGTTGCTTTCCGGACCAGTCGTGGACCCTAAAGGAGTCAAGAAACTTTTCTGTCCCGTACAGAACTCTTCACAGTACTTCCTTCCACTAAAGTAACTTGCTTAGCTGTCTCCTGATCAGACCCAACCTGACACACTCTTCCTCTCTCTCTTCTGTGACAGAGCTATGTCACTGTGTGCATAAGAATACATGAACACATCCTACATTTTTCCCCCACATAGAGCTATCATAAATTATAAACATATCCTGACATTTCTATTCTAGATCTCTCCGCCTCATATCTAAATACAGGATAGAAAAGGGGAACGAGCACATCAAATCCTATAATCTGACACATCAGAGAGTAATTAACCCCTGAGGTGCAGTCTCTGGGAGCTCATTCCTGGGCACACCGTGGCCTGGACAGCTAAAACTCAAGTAAGACACATGGACATTTCCATTAGCAAAGATCAACACGTGGGAGTCCTGGCAGGGGCATTTGCTAAAGCACGGGGTGCAGACCTTCTGTAGCAATACATCACCGACTAACTATGTCAGATGAATGGGAGCCCTCTGCAATGCTGCGACCTTTGACAGTCTTAACTGCCCCCATCTGCCAGCTCTCCAGAGAAGGTACAAACACAACATAATACAATGCAATGCAGTGCAAGAGGAGACTATACGGTATCAGAACCACTTTAGAGGTACTGATCACGACCACCCCCTATCCCCACTTCTCCATAATGCTACAGTCTTATCCTCAGTAATATAGCAGGAGGCCTGGGATGGAAATCCCCACCGCGTTGTTGGTCACCACCTGCTTCTTCAAACTAGGTAGTTGAAGAAGCACCTGTTAAGCCACAGCATCTCCAAATACATGCAGCTCATTCTTCTGCAATGAGCCCTGTGGCTGAATCAGGACTTCATGCCACAATAGAGTGGCTGTCTATAATCCACAGTGTGGCTACACCACCTGCTAGCCCCAACAGATCTGCAGCCAAGATATGCCTAGGAGAACACGGGGCATCCGAACTCGGAGCCATTACAACCGGATCCTCAGACTCCAAACTGCCCTTCCGTCATCAGTAACCTTCAGCTGACACCTTCTTCCCTATGCCACTTGAACCACACTCCTCGAGGAACTCACATAAGAAAGCGTATGGGTTCTGGCTTCGATGTCACCCACTGTTAATCTGGGCCTTCACACACAGTGGCTTCCTCAATGTACAAAACCTCTCTCTCCTTACCGTTCCAAGCTATTGTTCCCGTTAATACCTGTAAATGTAGCAGAGGCTGTTGACATCCAACCCGCCCTTATCATTCAGCCCTCTTCAAGGCCAACTCCGACACCATTAGCTGCATCTCTTGCATTTGAGTTTTCTCCAAAAACTCTGTATGGGCATGGCAGTCCAGGAATATGTGGGCATTAACTCGTCCTGAGAGGAGTCCTCAACCGGAGGATGATAGAGTCCGGGGGATAATGTTCTTAGCTGCTCCCCAGAATTTCCCCATAGGCTTGAGCTCAAGTGTCCCTCATCATCCACCCCTGGCTCAGTAACACAACCTTTATTGGCCGCCTTTCTATCTCTTAGCTTCCTTTCCCATTCCTCTTAGTGGTGTTCCAAAACTTCTCAAATAAACTACTTGCCTCTTAAATCCTTGTCGCTCAGGGTCATTCCTGGAGACCAAAACTTAGGCAACAGAAAACTATCTTCTTCCAACTCCAGCTACTTCAAGGGCATTTCAGTAAATGCCTTAACTTTATGTACATATTGATATAGGAACATAAATATGTGTTCCTAGGCTACTTTAATTGGATTTATAATAATGAACAGTAGGTGTCTGGCTGACATTGAATTTTCATATATTTGCTTTGTGCTGTTCTCACTCTCTCCTGTAAGTTGATAAGATGTTCAAAGGCCAGGAGTGCATCACCTCCTTCTTCTATAATTTTCCACGATGCCTGGCAAGATGCTCCGCAGAGTGAATATTCAAACAGGGCTGACAGACAAGAGGCCACAGAGTCAGGTCCGCTTGTCCCGCAGGCTTGTCAAAGGTGAGAAAGCTCCTAAGAGAAGGAACTGTGATGCTATTTTCAATTCTTTGAAGGATGAGCCTGGAAACCCAGATGGAAGCTGGCACTGAGACAGGCACCAAGTCAGGACAACCAGAGTCATGTGGCCCGTGCGAAGCCCTCCAGGCACACAGGACGGGGGATGCTGCATCATCAGATATGTTCTCTCAGCCTGTTTCTGAGCGAGAGTCCCAGTCAGAGGCAGAAGGGAGCTAGAAGAGCTACACAGAGCAATGTCAGGTTCATCCCCAGCAGATCTTTCCTGCAAATTCTGGGCCTCTGCTGAAAATAAGTAGCCTTCTGACTTATGAAGCACCTCAAAATGCTAACAGGTGACAGACCCAAACAGATAAAGAGAAAGCCCTATCTTGACCCATGTTATACTCCACAACTGAAGGTTGGGAACAATTAGCACAGGCACACAGCAATGAAAACTAGTACCCTTACCTACAAATACCCTTACCTTTGCTTGGGTTGTCATCCCTGTCCTGGGCCAGGAGGACTTTATACCCTTTCCACTTGCATATTTCCTGTCCCAACTAGAATAGAGTCTGGTTTCACACACATTCTAGGCCTCCAATCTTTATTAGCTGGCTCCCTCAGGATATGAAGATTCTAAAGGACCTTCTGAATCAAAGAAAGGTGAAATGACACTCGGTGTTATTTCAGAACTGAGTATTCTGTTGCATTGTTTCTAAGCCTTTACAACTGACAATCCAAATAAAGTATTGATTACACAGATCACATACCATATCCCCATCTCGGCTGCTGACAGACTTCACTGTCATATCCTTCAATCCTTCCGGGCTGAGTCTAGTGCCTCAAGAGTGAAAGGCCACCGGAAACTTCATGCACTCAGCACCTCAGAGGCTCTGCCATCGCTCCTGGTGCATGGGGCAAGCCTGCTCACAGAACGGACCTGCCTACCAGTTAGGGGATTCTAAAAGAACATTTCTAAGGCTTTATCTGAGGAAATCACACCAAGTATGGCTTTACATAAATCCTACTTGATTGAGGAGCTTAATTCTATAGCAGCTTTCTAAAAATAATTCTGATGGGAAAAGAAAGTCCAGCCCTTTGCACAGCCTAGGACTGGTTTGTCCGCCCCCCAACCCCCCACCGCATGGGAACTTAAAGAAGCCACAACAACGATAAGCAGACAAAGCAATGGTAATTCATCCAGAAATGAATTGCAAACAGAATATAAACAGCTGTCACAATGGCCGGAAAGAAGCCAGAATCAAGAAGGGCATGGAAAGAAGCACAACAAATAAAGACTTCTAAGCAACCCAATATGAAGGCGCACACACATGTACTTTCATGATCTTCTCTAACTTCTGCTCCTGTCTGCACAGAAATGCTTCATCTGTCAGTCAGATCAACTCACTTAGGAAACAAATAATAATTTACATGAGATACACTGAAAATAGATACAACAGCCAGAACTACCAAGGGTCAGAGTGAAGTTCTAGATGATCTGGCCCATTCAAAGGATTCTGCACATTATTTAGGGAACAACTCATTGCTAAGTTTTCTCACACGTGAAAAGTACAATGCCAATGGAATGAATGTTTAATTACAGTCACCTTCAAATCTCCAGGTCTACTGAAAGAGAACCATGCAGAAGGGAGAAAGGAAACACATTTGCATTAGGCTTTTTTACTCCCCGGGTTCCTTGCATGCATGAGTGCCATTACAGAATGAAAATGGTATCACAGGTTGCCACAATTGTACCCATACAGAAGGAGGATTTCAGCACTTCCTTAGGAATCACGTTAAAATATCTATGCTATCCCAAATTGTGCTCAAATTTTCATTCCTTCATTGGCTATTAACCTATGTAAAGTTTATAACATTAAACATGGCCTCTTGGTAGCTTTACTAATGCCTAATGTCTTGAATATTAAAGGGTGGTGGCTTATTTGAAATCAATTCTAATTCTACCTAGTCTCTAGTCTAAGGCAGTTTAACCTCTCCCCACCTGAATTTCTTTCCTTTGTCCCAAAACTGCATTTGTCACTGACAGTTTCTCGATTATTATGAGTCAGGAATGGACAAGGAATTACTTATCATATAGTGTTTCTATGACGTTGGTGGTCAGTGCCTCAAAGAAGACTCGAAGCTCCTACTCGAACATTTTTTGTACACATCTTGACCTAGAGTACAAACTCCCTGAGGGGTGAAGCTGGTTTTCACATATGTTCTTTTTGTAAGTCTCATAATGCCTAGTTTCAGTGCTAGAAATTGAGTTAAAGTGCCTATCTTTTCCAATAAAAAATCCTGATGCTCACTGTAATAGGAGGTATGTTGCAGCCTCCCAACTTGGATTAGGCATCCCAGGTTTCCCAGGGTAGATTCCAGAGCAGTGTCCCAGATAAAGATGGTGCCATGAGTCTCCTCCTGGAGGGCTTCCAGGATTTTCTCATTTACTACTCACCTACTTTTACTGTAACTCACTGGTTGACATAAAGGCTAGGGATAAGATATAAATGCCAAAAAACTAACATATGCAGGTCACTGAGAGCAATACTGCAAACATTCTTCTGCCAGACCATCACAATGGGGAAAGAGGCCCTAGGAAGTCCTTGTGGTTGGCCCTGGGACAAGGCACAGAGCAGAGCTAGAAGTTTTTAGTCTCCTAAGCTCAATCCCTTCCCTTTGGTCCTTTGCAGACTGCTGCTCATAGGAAACATGAACATGAAAGGGTACCTTTGTCTTTCTTCAGGAATTCTAGAAATGGAGCTTGCTGACTTGCCTGAGAGACATCCAAGAAATAAGAGGGAATCCTGCTTATTACTGAGAGGTGCTGGTGATATATAATGGGTCTTCCCTAACTAATGTAACTTAGATCACTCTGGGTTTCAATTGCCTCATCTACAAAATGGGAATGCTAATGCCTTGATCACATTGAACACCTCATATTTAGACATGATGTTCATGACAAATGCTCTAATCACTGGAGGTGTCTTGGACAATGTCCCCTTACTGTAGCTCAAAGAAGGTTATTAAGGTCAGTTTCCCAAATGGGTTTAAGTGAGTTTTTGCATCCACGTCTATACCAGTAAATTTCCAATCCATCATCATTCCAAGCTGTGACCCAGAGGAACCAAGTTCCCAGGCAGGAAATGAATATAAACAGAGTTCACATTTGTCTGTGTGTGTCTACACAGATGCAAACAGATTACTCAACCAGGGCAAACACATGAGGTGCAGCATCAAACCCAAATAGTGACAGAGCCAATTACGACTCATCTCGCCTTCCTGATTTTGAAATGTCACTTATGCTGAAGAAATGCTCTGTTTGTAAAAGCCCTGCGCCAAAAAAAAAAAAAAAAAAAGACCCACACCACTCTGATTTCATTCTTATGGATATCATGAGGAAGAAGCCGAGTAGGGCCATCAACTTGCTGTGCTATACCACAAACCTTTAAATTCCCTTGATTTGGAGAAGTAGAAATCGTTAATCCAGAAGTCAAAAAACTCACATGAACACAAAGGCTTTGGAGGTAACAGAGACAAACGAAGAGCACACGATTCAGTCCCAATGGTCATTTGCCATGAAAGGATTAGGGCCTAGGGATGCCAGATCTTTCCATTTTTCAAAAGAAGCCAGAAATCTAGATTATTTTATGGGAAGCTTGCTGACTTTAAAATGTCGGCAAGTACAAAAATTGTTTAATTGCCACGCAGGCAAGCAAGACACATCCCACGGGCCAGATTGTCTTGCAAGTTGCCAAATTCCTAGGTTTCTCAGATAAATAGACGTGAAAAGAGCGAAGTCCAATGGTTTCGATGTAAACAGGGTATACTGGATGAGCATCAGCCTTGGAGTCAGGAAACCTGCGCATCTGTCCCGGATCTGCCATGCCCTTTGGGCGCAAGGGTAGACAAATCACTTTGCTTCCTGGAATCTCCATTTCCTTCCACCTAAAATAGCGCTAGAATGTAAGGCTGTTGTGAGGCCTACGTGAGAATGGACTAAACTACATGAAAAGCCCTCAGTGCAATGCCTGGTACATTATACCACCATATACTTTACCGCTCAGTCCCCTCCACTGAAAACATGGGATAATAACGATTTCACCTCAGAAGAGCTGTTATTGAATTAAGCGGGGTAATACAAGCAGAGGGCTTAGCACAGCATCCCACAGAATACGTGCTCAGTAGTGTTTCTTGTTGGCATGATTATGTGGAACCACGAAACGAGTTTGTAAACCCTAAATTTTACCAACACGGACACAGTGACCCAGAGAGAAAGACACTGGTCAAGTCTCGGCAAATGTGCAGCAAGTCAGAATTAAACAAACAGGTTTCCTGACTCCTGACCAGCAGATTTTTCCCTAAAGCTCCGGTTTCCACTAAACTCTCGGCTCACAGAGTGTTCTTTCTCTGTATTAATTTCACCAATATAGTCAATATAAAACAATGGGCTGGTGTTATTTTTGTTGTTGTTAATGACTGATGAAGTTGATATGATGGCGTCTTAATTTATTGATAAAGGGAGAAGAGGCAAGGAACAAAACCAGAATTTCTTTATTGTATAAAATCCAAAGGAATCAACTAATTTTGTTAAAAAAGAAAAAAAAATTACTGTATGGAAGTGACCTGCATTATGATTAATTACATAAAATTATAATTTTGTTCTACTTTCCTAGGACAGTCCTGAAACTGACAGTCGCTATGATCACAAACAGTAATATGTTTGATGTCTGCAGGAAAAGAATCTTATTCTATTTAGGTAGACAACAAAATTACCCAAGCCACTGTTTGGGTAAACAGGGCTTAAGTATATCAACACTGTCAAGGTAAAACACTCAGGAATCCAGCATATCTTCTAGGAAAGCAAACTGCAAAATGTTTGGAATCCAAGGTAAGGTAGAAGACAGTACTGTAAGGAATCAACAAAACCGACAGTTCCTAAAGCATGAAGTTCCACTTGAATGTAGGCCTGAAAAGAGGGCCCTATTTGTTAAAGTTTATTCATTGCTGGCTTTCTGTCACTGATCTGCACTCTGTTTCCTTCATCATCTATTCTTTATATCTTGTCTCCCATTAGGACCTAAGGCGCTAAAATCTCCCCTTCTCTCTCAACTTCCTACCCAGGCTCCACGGCCACCAGGCTGAGATGAGCCTGTTCAGACAGTCTATTGTTAAGTGTCCACAGCATCATCACCATTTAACCATGAGCTTGAAGGGATGGCCATTTTTACCTCTGTCTAGGTAGGTCCTTAGCTTTTGAAACCGCAGAATAAACAAGTCATAAACCTTACACTCCTCAAGCCTTGCTTCAAATCCTCCTCTCCATCTCCTTTATGCCTGATTTTATCAGTCAGTCTCCCTTAGTAATATGCTCTGCTTCATCACAGTTGCTTTTACTAGTATTAAACATGGATCCCTTTATCTCCTTGATCACATTTTACGTTTCTTGAGAGAAGCGACTGAGTGTTGTGGCATTTGGCAACATGTCCCCTAGTGACCACTAGTAGAAGGTCCTGCACTTAGTAGGTGTCGCTTGGAATAACTGTGTAATTGAATTATGTCTCAAACTCATGTCTGGTCCTCATTTAAAACACGTCGGCCTTTAAATTTCCCCTCAGTGCTCTAACAGGAGAAAGTGGGAGATGAATTCATTACTATGCTTGGCAAAGTGAAAGGCCCAAATTGGATCTGCCTTGCCCTTCTAGTTTGTTACACAGCTGGAATGTGAAGCTGGTTAGAAATCACATCCATCTAGGCTGGCAGATCTATCAGGATCCCTGTTGAAGATGTTAACATATGAGCTGGTTAGAGCGGGATTTATGCATTTCCATCACAGGTAATGGAGATGAAAAGGAACCTGTCAAATCATAGGGCCTATTTGTCCTGCCCAGGGAGAATGTTCAATTAAGCAATTATATAGATATATATTATAACATATATATTATATATTATGTATATATATATATGCATATATATATATAATATATAGATATAGATATATATATATTCTGCAGAGCTTTAAAGACTTCATTCTTCATATCCCTTGGGAATCTGGCAAGGAACAAAGGGAATGTCCATTTTGCAAGGTGAGCAGAGAGTAACTCAATGAACAATCCCAGATTCCTTGGTAGATTGAAGCTCTCTCTGTCCCCGAGCTCAGACAATGGAAATGTTCAGGCCACAGATTTCAAGATAAAGATTCTTTGGCAGGTTTATATGCTCCTAATCAGAGTCTCAGAGCTAATTACAATGAAGTTTACTGTCATTTTATAGGCATGGCTTTACAGAAAGAGACTATTCATTTCTTCCTGAACACTGCATACAGGTCAGATATCCACTTGCCAGCTGAGCGGTGGTGGCTTAACAATGGTCCCACGGGCTAAAACAGAGATATAAATAGCATCATCGTTCCACTCAGGTAACGTTTTTTCCCCCACAAAATAGACACAATTATTGAAACAATTACCTTTCTCTATGTTTAGTCAAACAATAAACAGAGCAATAGCAAAAGAAATTTCAACTCCTAAGTACAATGAGGTGCCACATTGAAAAACCTTACCTGTTATCAGTCACTACTTAATCTAAGCATGATCATAAAACACAAACTTGATTAGGTCTCATGCTGTCCTGGGTTTCTTGTCCTCTCTGTCTCCGCATCTCTCTCTCTCTCTCTCCCTCTCTCATCTCTCTCTCTCTCTGTGTGGTGTGTGTGTGTGTGTGTGTGTGTGTGTGTGTGTTGGGCAGTTCTTTGCTCAAAATCATCTATCCTCCAGTATAATATCTAGACTCCATGTGGCCTTCTCTCATATTTAAGTTTTCACTTTCTCTAGCATTGAAACTAATAGAAAATGCATCTCTCCTGTCTGCTAGACTACTTAACACAGAATATTCTCTCCCTTTCTAAAATTTCTGGTTCCCCATCTCTTCATGGCCTTTGCAAAAAGAATAAAACAGGCAGCCTAGAGATATGACAAAGTTTGTAAACACTCTTACAGTTTCTACTTTGTAAGATAGTTCTACAATGATATTAAGGAGTCACTCTGTGTATCACTCTGAGGTTTATTCCATATTCCTCCATACCTGCTGACTGACTCAGTCACACACAGCTCACAGATACCACATTATTTTTAAAGGACTTGGAATTACCTAAATACCAACATATTTCAGAACTTTTCCTTTAAAAACACGTAAATAAAATATTTTCTCCACACACATACACCACACACAAATACACACAGCATTTAAGTGCCCAAAGGAACTGCACTATATTAGACATCTTGACATTTGTTTTTCCTAGGAGCTTATAATAAAATAGGTAACACTGACTCAGACAGACATGTAGTGGGCATTCAGCGAACACTACCTACATCATTAAACTATGAAGAAACAGTGAAATGTCTGTCCCATATACTACAGCCCAAGGGCTTTGGAAGAAAGGAACAAAGATAGGTATAAAACTGCGGAAAACAGTCCAATAGCTAGTGACACCCATATCCAGTCAGCCAAGGATGCTGGGAAACCTTAAGTTCTTTGCTCATCAGACCAAAGCAAATAGAACCGTGGCATCATGGCTGGAGAAATTAAAAAGGAAGATGGCTCAAACGAGGCAAGAGATTACTAAAAGAAGAAACTCTGATAACACAATCATAAAGATTCAAATAAACATAACAGGAAAAGATTTTTAAATGATAATACTAATCAAGTGGCTGCAGAGAAAGCTCTCTGATGAGCTTATATTTTCAAAGGGTGAGTACGAAGACAGGAAAAATGTGCAATGTGAAAGATGCACACAAAGTGTCAGGCTAACGCAGAGAAGGAAGCAAAGATTTTTTTAGGCAAATATGAAGAAACATAAGCACACTTTTTCTTCTGTTAAGTCTTTCTAATTAAACTCAAGGCAAACAGGAAAACAGAAGTGGAGACAGTTGGGGCTAAGTGTAGTATAGATAATGTTCATAGCAGAGAGGGAACTGAACTACTCTTTGCTGGTATTTTCTCTATCAGGGTAGTTTTTAAAGAAAAAGAAGCAAGAGTGGTAAAAAAAAATATGTATTTATTTACTAGCTAATTTGTTATTAATTCCCAAGTGCCAGGAATTGGGCTAATCTTTAGAAACGTTGGAGACTAAGACAAATACGGTCTCTGTCTCCATGAAACTTGATTCCAGTGAAATTAAAATTGAAAGGAAACGTGACTGCTCCCTTAATATAATCACACACAGATCCTCCAAGGTTAGCAATGAAGTTATCTGTAACTCCTTTGCCAACGTTGGAGTGTTGAAGATTCATTTTATGAAGGGAGCTGTCAGATTACTTTACAATGTCTAACCAGATGATGAGAAAATAGTAATGGAGGACTTGACTGAGTTTGAGACTCCAGAACCCAATAAACCAGATCCTAAAATATTGAAAGACTTTGAGGGGTAACTGTAGAAGACTTAGTGAAGCACACTCTTCCATAAAAATTTTATAAGAATGTCAAATACTACAAAAGTATTTAATGCCTTTTTTTTTAAACAAATCTAACAATACAGAGATTACAGAAGTCAAAGAGATCACAGTAATGTAATTGGAGTTCTAGTGCACATGTCTTACAAGCATGCCCATACAACGGTGTGTGTCTTTTCCCAAGGCTGCACATTAATAGCTTGAACTTGGCCATGGTGAGAGTATTTACAGTATAGAAAGAGGCAAGTGCCACAAAGGAGAGATTTTCTTTCTTCCTTTCTTCCTTTTCTTCCTCATATCCCTCCCTCCCTTCTTTCCTTTCTTTCTTTCTTGAGAGCCAGTAGTTAAACATTTACCCATACATGGATGTCTCAATGTAGTATGCTGTGGTTTCTATATAACCATATTTTCCAGTGGGTGTCTTTGGTGTGTATACTTTTCATTTTCATAAATTCTACTGGATTATTTTTCCTTAATGTATAAATCTACACTGTGCCCATAAACATATGTAAGTATACATATAATGAAGTCCCATCATTTATATGGTAAATGTTACACCTGCTTTTCATTGTAGCCAATCCTAAAGGTGGAAAATTTTTATTCCAATGTTGTTTAATTTATGCCATCTAGATTACAAATAAGGTGAGGCATATTTTTATAAGTTATTGGCAACTTGCATTCATTCGTCTATAAATGGCCTGTTTATACACTTGCCCCTTTTCTTATTTAGTGGTTTACTTTTCATGTCATCTTGTCTGGTCCTATTACTTATGTAAACTTCTGTCAGGTGTTATAAATGTTTTTCCTAGTTTATTTTTGATATTTGGACTTTGATATCTTTCATCAAACACCTTTTGTTGACAAATGTGTCTCTCTCTCCTTGGTAAGTCCTGGTTTTCTGGGTTTACTTAAGCAGTGCTACCCTGCCCAAGGTCTACGATCTGAATGTGTCCTCTCAGCCAAATTCACATTTTGAAATCTTAATGCCTAATATGATGGCATTAGGAGGCTGGGTCTTTGAGGGGTGCGGGTGGACTAGGTCATGAGGGCAGAGTTCTCATGAATAAGACTAACGTCCTTATAAAAGAGGCCCGGGAGAGCTCCTTTGCCCATTCTGCCATGTAAGGATACAGTGAGAAATCTGCCACTTGGAAGGGGGCCTTCACCTGACCACGCAGTCTCTCTCATCTCGGTCTTCCAGCCTCCAGCACTGGGAAAAATACATTTCTGTTGTTTACAACCCACCCAGTCTGTGGTATTTTGTTAGAGCAGCCAGAACAGACTAAGACACCCAAGCATCAAGGAAAGTCACGTGGATAAGTAGTTTAACAGCTTAGGCTCTGTACTCAAACTGCTTCTGCTTGAATCCCAGCTCACCATTCTGAGTGCCAAAGTCTGTTTCCCTGTTTACAAATTGGGGGGGGGGGGGTGGGGGGAAGGACTTTATGGAGCTATTCTGATGAGTAAATACTGCTCAATTCACTGTTCATCACTGTTCTCCCCTGTCTTGAAATATCTATTCTTCTTCAATTTTCATTTGGTTATATGAGGTCATCAAGTATTTTGACCCAGTATAAGAACGGATTACAGTCTAAGGCTGTGCAGGTCTGATTATTTCTGTCTTTTGTCTGACTGGTGAGTGAAATCTCTGAGATTCCCAACACCAATGCTCTCTCTCAATAGCCTCTCGATATCCCACTGTCTTCTAGCTTTAATGGTTGCAGGCTAGTGCTGGTCTGATTCTTTCCCTACTAAAAAATTTCTTCTCAGGGTGCCTGGGGGGCTCAGTCGGTTAAACATCCAACTCCGGCTCGGATCACGATCTTCTGGTTCATGGGTTCGAGCCCCACATCGGGCTCTGTGCTGACAGCTCAGAGCCTGGAACCTGCTTTGGATTCTGTGTCTCCTCTCTCTCTCTCTGCCCCTCCCCATCTTATACTCCGTCTCTCTCTCTGAAAAATAAATAAATCAACATTAAAAAAATTTTTTTTAAAAAGAAATTTTTTCTTTCTCGAAGGTTAGAAAAACTTCTCTGTCTCCTTGTCTTTCTAGAATTTCCAGGAGATACAGATTACACATATATACCCTGTATTCCCCTGCATAAACACACATGCACACACACACCCTCATGTATTTATAAGTCCAGTGTATACATATCCACAGGGATTCATAGGTGTATTTACATGTATGTGTATATGTATGTATATATGTGTATATTTATGTGAGTAGATATAGGTATGTGTGCATATACATACTTCATTTTTTCATGAAACTGGCCTGGACCTGAACTATATTTTTCAAATAGAAATTTCAAGTCTTTCTTTATCTTAAGAAACTTTTTTCTCCTTCTTGTTTTTAAATTACTGTTGCTCCTCCATCTGTTCAGTTTTTTCCTCCTGGAATTTTTTTTTCGAGTTAAGTGTCTTAAAACTGCCTTCCTATGTCTCTTCTATTTTTTATTCAGTATCTTCATTTCTTGGTAGTTTTGCTCTGTATTATGAAATAATCATTATGCTCATTCTTCAAGAATCTAATTCAGACTTTAGACAAGGCTATTCTCCTTTCAAATTATCTGCTGAAGTTTTAAATTTTCAAGCATTTTTTTTCCTCAATTCTAGAATTTGGGGATTCTAATTGTAATCTCTTAAAAAGTCTTCTGACCTTTTTGGTAAAGTCTGCATCCATCAACTCCATTATTTCTGTATCAACAAGAAAATCTTTTCGGGGCGCCTGGGTGCCTCAGTCGGTTAAGCGTCTGACTTCGGCTCAGGTCACGATCTCGCCGTCCGTGAGTTCGAGCCCCGCGTCGGGCTCTGGGTTGATGGCTCAGAGCCTGGAGCCTGCTTCCGATTCTGTGTCTCCCTCTCTCTCTGCCCCTCGCCCGTTCATGCTCTGTCTCTCTCTGTCTCAAAAATAAATAAACGTTAAAAAAAAAACTTAAAAAAAAAAAAACAAGAAAATCTTTTCAACTGGCCTATTTGGCTGTTCACACATACTTCGGTTCTCTCTCTTTTCGGACACACACTAGGACTGTACTTCCTGGCCACACGAAGGCCATTGTTCTAATTGGTGGCTTTTCTATCATCCTGAACCTTGTAGTAAGAGCAATGATGCCACATGGAGAGAAGAGTCCTCCCACCAACCTTCAGTGAAAGTGTAGCATGGGTGAGAATTATTCTCATTTAAAAAAATTTTTTTTCAACGTTTATTTTTGAAGGAGAGAGAGACAGAGTGTGAGCAGGGGAGGGACAGAGAGAGAGGGAGACACAGAATCCGAAGCAGGCTCCAGGCTCTGAGCCATCAGCACAGAGCCCAATGTGGGGCTCGAACCCACGAACCATGAGATCCTGACCTGGGCCAAAGTCTGATGCTTAATCGACTGAGCCTTCCAGGCGCCCTGAGAATTAATATCATTTTAAGCCACTTAGTTCCGGGGGTCATTTGTTATTGCGACAAAGTCTAGTATACTCTGAAATAGTCTGTTTAGCCTTCCTCTCTTAGATAAAATTTCACTTTTCTGGTCACTGTTGACAACCTCTTCAGGAACTTGCAGAAATTAGGCAGTTAGAGTTCCTCATGAGTGGGGAACCATGAGTGAACAGAAAGAGATATCTTTTATGCTAATAGACCAGCTACCAATGACCTAGCTCTTCTCCTCAGATATGAGAATGAATTCTTTCTTCTCAAAGTTTCTCATTGTACAAGAGGAGTTCTTCTTTGCATGTCAAGACTGTGAGGCAGGCAGGCAGTTTACCCGTGTAGTAAAACATTGTGTTACATGGAGTAAGCAGGATTAGGGACCCCAGAGAGAGCCAAAGCAGCAGGTCAGGAGACGCGGGCTCCTCACAAAATCTTGCAAGTCATCAACCTGACTAATCCCAACATTTACGGTGAAGCAAACCATCTTCTCTGTTGGTTATCCCTTGACTTTTTTGTCCAACGACTATGACAAGGAAGCTCTGTGCCTGCTCTGTCTGCAATCTCTGGGGAATGTGGAGCCACAGACCCAGCCTCAACGGTCCTCTAACGTCCTTCCTTTGGTTGCTGTGAGGCTCCAGAAAATCATTAAGAGGGGTAGGGAGACAAAATAAGTGAAAGGCAGCCATCTTCACAGATCCCCCGCCTGCAGATTTAAGAAGAACAGGAGAGATGCCACATTTCCTAAGAGAAACGAATGTTCTGATTTTTTAAAGCAATGAGCATGTGCAACGAAGACAGAAAAACCCCAGAAACTGGTGAGCTTGATATCAGGCCTTACTTAAATTCTAATATGTGTATTAAATAAATTGTGGCTGCTTCAAAAGAAGTGATTACCAAGAATTAATATTTGTTTACCTAGATAGGAGTGCCAAACCTGGTTGATTCGGGGAAGTACCACGGACGTAAAACAGCAAGCTCAGCAAAAGATTTTACTGTCTCAAGATACCCTTTTAAAGAAGACGAAGAATGACTAGGAATGAAATGGATTAATCGCTGGTTGAAAATAAAAAAAAAATTCCTAAAGAGTGTTGATGAATGACTTCAAGTCAAAGTGGAAGAAAATCTGTATAAGTTGCAGAAAGTCTTTATCCTTTTCAATGGCATATATCAATGTCAGACACAGTAGCACAAATCTGGCTTCACAGAAGCTCATATAGAAGAACTGGGGACATTCGTTAGCCACAAGGTCAAAATAATGCACAAATAATACATGCTTGCTAAAACAGCATAGGAAATCTTAGGCTATATTACAAAGATATACAGAGTTTAGGAGGGGAGAAAGGGTCAGCATACCTGACTCAGTATTGGCAAGCCCATACCATGCCTTTAGGCTAATAAGAAAATGGAGGTCCTTTCTCTGTGAAGACACAGCTCTGAGACGGGACATGTGGCTTGGTGGGTGGAGTGAAGGCTACAATTTAGCCCCTATGCCACCTTGCCAGGCACACATGTACAGTACACAATCTGCATAACTACGTGGCAATTTTCGTAATAAACCGCGATACTCAGTACCGCTCAGACCTCGCCTGGCAGATTTTGCTCTGAACTGGGTATTTCTTTTTAAGAGAGACTTTCAAAGTGGGATAATTTCAAAGATGAACAGAATAGCAATTAGTTTGGAAAGTAACTCATATGAGAAAGGATTTAAAAACCTGGTAAGGCTAAGACTCGATAAGAGAAAACTCAGGGGACCGTGATAGCAGACTTCAACTATACGAAAGGAAAGGGATTAGATGATTCTAGGTGGATCCAGAAGGTCAAATGAGGACTAGCAGATAGACTCACAATGCCCTGTATACAGTGAGTGTTCAAGAAATATGTCAAGTCATAATTATAACAAGATATATGTTTCACTTAAGTTAAAGGGGTATCTTTCCATAAATATGGCAATTCAAAAATAGGATGGTTTATTTTTTTTAAGTTTATTTATTTATTTTGAGAGAGAAAGAGAGTGAGAACACGTATGCTCGTACCAGGCCACAGTAGACAGACAGAATCCCAAGCAGGCTCCATGCTGTCAGTGCAAAGCCCAACATGGGGATTGATGCCACGAACTGCGAGATCAGGACCTGAGCCGAAATCAAGAGCAGATGCTTAACCAACGGAGCCACTCAGGCACTCCTAGGATAGTTTCTTTTACAAATAAGCTCCTTATAAGTGGAGAGTACCATCAGTCAAGAATTTTATAGCAGAGGCTTCATTAAGCAAAGATGGAACCAGCAAAACTCTTCCAAATTTTTACACAATGTCACAGCACACAGTGTTTGACTATGCATACGTAAGGGGTTGTAAGAGATACAAATATAAGAACACACATTTTATGCCTTTAAGGAGTTCACAGTCTAGTGATGAAGATAGATGGGTACACAATCATCACACTAAGCTATAAACAATTATTTCCTGAATACAGCCAGTATACAGAACAAACCTATACAACAGAAGCCATGTATCTTATTTTTACTCTCATCCGCAAGAATTGGAGCCTGAACCATCCAATAATTTGCCATTATGTGTTTATTCTCTTGTCTTTACATATGTAACCCCAGTAGGAACACTAAGAACATATTTATTCACAACATCCACTAAAGTCTACTTTCTTCTTACAACTCTCATTCATGTTTTCATCTTATTTAAATCAGAGTTACCATTCATGCTTCCTAAGGAGCCTGTATATCTGGTTTGCCCAGGAAGGTCCTGGCTTGTGCTACTGTCCCAGCATAATTACGAATACCCCATCCTTACCTCTCAAAAGTGTCCAATTTGGACTGTAAGTTATGTGGTCACTCTGATGCCATCCTATCTTCTGAATGCCCGATGATCCATTTTGTGGGACATAAAGAAGCCTAAAGACCACTAAATGAGTAGTTTTAAATTGAACAAGATACTTTATAGGTGACCACTAACACTACTTAAATGCCTTTACCACAAAGCAGATTAAAATAGTTACCTAAACAAAACGCAAAGACCTATAGAAGTAATGGTGGCAAAAGAGAAGAACTACAACTGGTTACAACACAAAGGCTCTTTGAGAAACAGGCAATTTCCTTAAAACCAAGAAACAGGTTAAATGTCAGTACGTGGAGAGGGCATTCCAACTAGAACATGAAAATACTGTTCTGCTCATGTTTATTCATTAGTTCATTTATTCACCCAACAAATAAGAATATAAGTAAAATTGGTTCAAGGAATAGTATATTATGTAGGTAACAAAATCGGGAAATGGAAATATTAGGTTAGTCAGATATTCCTACATCAACATTCCTTTTTTGTTGTTAGTAACAGAAATTGAAATGGAAGGAAAATAAGACTAAATGGGTTTTCTAAGGTATTTTACATATTATTGTTAGCAAATGTGATTCAACATAACCATCTAAAATAGTAATGGTTTGTCCCTTAGTGATTTTCTTCATTCAAGTCGTTTTCTCTCTTTCTCCTGCTTGGGGATTTATGATTTAACAGGCTGTAATAGGCAAGATAAAGCCATTCATCATGCAGGCTTAATGTGGGAAAGTAAATTTAACTTGGTGAGCTTGATATATAAATATTGGCCTTTTTGGGAACACACAGAGCATATTTACTTGAGTGTAAAATCCAGGCTATATACTATGTCCAACAAACTTCTCTGGCTCAGGGAAGGACCTTTCAGTTATGAAGCCTGTAGAGAATACCACTCAGGTGGGAGAAAGAGGTTATGTGTTTCTCTTGCCCCTACTCCTTTGACAGCATTTTAGTAACAGTACACTTTATCTCAGAATTTAGACATATATGTATATTTATATTTAAAAGACAATGGAAATTAACATATAGCCACCTGGAAATTTGAGAGTGGGTTTACTCTTGGTAGATTTACTCACAAAGATGGTTGGAATGTCTCTGACAAAGACAAGATAAATGAAAATGGCATTTAATAAGTTTTAATGCTGTGTCTAGACATTATTGATAAGCCACCAACCATTGTATATGCCAGAAAGGCTTTGGGTAATAAATATGGAGAATACCATCAGAAGGAGCTGACTGAGGCTATATATCAATCAGTCAATACCGAGAAATATTATCAACCTGATCAATCAAATTCCTTCACTTTTATTCATTTTTAGCCAGTGATTCTTGCATTCTTTAGATAAAGCTAATATTTAAACTGAGAAATTTGAAAATGTACCTTCACATCTCCATTTAAAGCTTTAGTATTAAGAGCCAGGCTTAAAGTTTCATGTTAGATATGTTCCATTCATAGAGTTAAAAATATTTTGGGATACTGGTCATTTTATTTTAAAACACTGAACTTGGGGCACCTGGGTGGTTCAGTCAGTTAAGCCTCTGACTCTTTGTTTTGGCTGAGGTCACGATCTTACAGTTCGTGGGTTCAAGCCCTGCGTCCAGCTCCACGCTGACAGTGTGGAGCCTGCTTGGGATTCTCTCTCTCCCTCTCTCTCTCTGCCCCTCCCCAGCTCATGCACGAGCACATTCTCTCTGTCTCCCTCACAATAAAATAAATGTTTAAAACATTAAAAAAAAACTAAAATGGGGGGGGGCATATACATAAAGAGCACAACTCTCATTAGACGGGGTGGTTTAAGTCAAGCCATCAGCAATATCAAAAGTTTTGCCAAAGCCAAAACAGAAGCCATCTCAATGCCAGTCTCAGCTAGCATACCTTCAGTTAAATACAAACAATGTCCACAAGCAGAGTTATCAAGGAATGCTGTATCATATCTCTGTTTTCTGAATATCATTAAAATAGGCATACTATATCCAGTTACTAGAGATAATTCAGTTTAACAGATAATGTGAGTGCCTATGAGTTGATAACCTCTAGGTTTTGGGGACTGAAAGTTAAGTACACCGTAGCTCCTGTCCTCAGTAAGCATAATCTACTAATTTAGGGTATCAGCCTAATACACAGGCAAGGAGATGGACTCAGATAATTACCTTTCCATTTGTCCAACTGCTTCATCTATATACAAATACACATACTGGATGAGGAAGGGGTATACAAAACCAGGGTAGTGAACTTGCCCTTCTGGGACTCATAATTGAGAATCTGGATTATAGGAAGACAGGCGCATACAGAAACAACATGATAAGACTGTACTCCAGGGGTATCATGAACACATTTTGTAATTCACTTGATGATATAGTCAAGGCGGTCTCCAAGATGGTCAGGGAAGGCTAAAGAGAAAGGGTAGGGCTTTACACTGTACTGGATCCAGAAAGACAGAAGGCATTCTAGGAGGTTAGGGTCAGTGGAAAAATCACAGCAAAGAAATCTATGCAATTTTCTCGAGATTAAAGTGGAGCAAAGAAAGCAATGAGACAGATGTTATAGCTCAGTTAATAGGACAAAAGACCTGAATGAGGCCAAAAACATTTATGGTGATCTTCTAGTCAACTAAATAGCCAGAAAGAGTAGGAAAATGAGCCAAGGATCAGTGTTGTTGCAGCCTTTTGATGGAAATTTCCAATTCACAAAGTCAGGCCATTCACAGTTATGATGGCTGACATCATTAAGCGATGATGCTAAACAGAAGACAGTCACTCTGTGAAATGCACCCAAACACAAAATACTATACATACATGCCAACGGGTAAGGTTCCAGTTACCTAGAGGATCTGATCATAAATCCTCAATTCTGTGTTGGACAATAAAATCCTCGCTTGTCTTGAAAAGAGAATTTCAGCATGAAATTAACACACTATATACATTGACTGTCAGCCCAAGTAGATCAGCTCTTTGCATTAATTTTAAGTACATTAGAGCTTTCAAGCGGCACAACATATCCTGTGTTATGAAGGACATCATTAGTCATGTGTATCAAGCCCTAAAATGTCAAAAATGATTCTGACATTCTCTTAAACTGTTAGAAGTCTGGAAAGTCACAGAAGTGTAACTTTACTGATAACAGTAAAGTACCTTAGGGAAAAAAAGAATAAAGAGGTAAGCATGTAAATTATAACCACACATGTCTGTTTCCTTTAGGGCTTGAAAGTATCATCCAGGTGATAATTACGACAGCATACACACTAAGCTTTTGATACAAGGCTGACAAATGACTCCAGGATAAGATTTGGGGGTGTCAGAATGCTTAGCTGAATGGGTTAGGAAAAAGATATGATTACAGAAAACCCTTCGGCTTCAAAATATATTGATCTTATAAGTGTTCCTATACAGATAATGATATTCAACAGAATGTGCTCCACTTACATTTAGAAGAGAAAATTTCCCTTCCAGATTTCATAGTTAGAATCTCCTAATTGCATTTAAAAGCCTCAGAAAGTGTCCTCCAGCCCCAACTGGTCACTGTTTTAAAATATCTTTCTATAAATAAGGCTAATAGCTTCATTTTCTTTACAATAATGGAATTAACTATTTATAGACCTAACGACAGGTCAAAAACCAATCTCCATTATCTGCCAGATGAAAACAATTCAATAACTGCTTTTGGCATTTTTCTTAATGCAGCGGCTGTAACACAATTATATTCGAGATAACTACAGACCTTTGTCAGAATAAATACTACCAACACAAACCCTGAAACTATTGCAAATTCAAGGTGCTGAAGGGCTAGGGGAGCAAAGGCAGACTTTATAACAGGTCTTCCTACAGGTGGCAGCTGCTTATCAGAATGCGCTTGATGAAGTCACTATACCTGCCATTTGCTTTTTTGTTCATGCTCTAATGTTATCAGTTCTTTGAAGAGGAAAAGATGCCACAGTCATCTGTGTGCCCACCAGGTTACCAAAAGAGTCAGCTACTTTGCTGAATTGCCAGAAATGAAAAATAAACTGTTTCCTACAGTTAAGAAGTTTTAAGCATCAGTTTTTTATGAAAATAACACTGGCAAAGATAAAATAGCAATTATATTATTCTGGATGTTCTATAGCTGTCTGAACACTTTTCTAAAAAAGCACTCTTCATTTTTAATGAGTTGGGGTGAATTTTAAACTTCTCCTTTCATTGTACCTAGGTGACCAACCCACCATCTAGAAAACCTGTGATCCTTATTATGGGGGCAGCCTTCTGAACTATAGAGAAGGGTTTCTGGTCATTATGTTGGTTTTGCCTACCCTATAGACTCCTCTCTGCATCCTTTCTTATTCAGGAATAGTCATTAACTGATCCTACAATTGGCTCACAGGAATCAACTGGCTCTTCTACTCTCAACCTGCCCTTTTAGTCTCTCCTTCTTTTATATCTTATAACCTTCACCACATGAGGAGAAAACCCTAAAAAAACTATTTTTTCATTATTTACTTCCAATCATTTGAATAATAATCTACATTTAAATTTTAAAAATAAAAATTTTGTCTCCCCATCTTCTCCTTCTTTGTCACCCTCCCCCAGCCAACGTCCCCCCCCCCCCCGCAATTTACCACCCTGCGGATACTATTTCATTTTACCGATAAGCCTATAAAACATCAGTACATCTTTATGGGTGCCAATCTATTAAACCATCTTTACATTCCCGGAGATGAGAGTGACAGCAAGTTATCCAATCAAATAACATCTAGTGCCAATAATAAACTCATAACCTGTCCAAATTAAGATCGTGTATACAACATGTAACTTATTGGGGACATCACTTGTATAGCAATTCCTCCATTTTCTATTTTATACTGGACACCATTGTAGGAATGAGTCCAATGAGTCAAAAAGAATTCAGGGACCCTTATTCCAAACAATGAATGCATGAGATTAATGAGATTTTGGAAACACAAGTGTTAATTGCAAATCATCGAATCACACTGCATACAGATTACTAAGCAAGTATAATAAGTTTTTTAGTTAATTGCAAGCACAAAATAGAAGTGTTATTTTGCTTTTCATCATCAATCCTTCCCTATTAGAGAGATGCTAAAAGTGAGAAAATCCCAATTTGTTAGATCAGGAGATCATCCCTGGATCACTGGTTTTCAGCCACTTTTAAACCAAACCTACTCCTACTCCTACCCAGCACCCTTAAAATCTACAAAAGACAATCTGAAAACCACTTAATATAGTCTCCCCATTTTGCTTACTTGAAAGGGACTGATTGTATGCCTTGCCCAGTGACAGATTCATGGTTTAGAGGCAGAGCACATGGGTTCCTGACTCCCACACTGTACCCCTCCTCCTTTCTCCTTTCCTCCTTTCCCTGCCCTTCTCTTTCCCTTTCCTTTTACCTCCTCCTCTTCCTCTGCTTTGGTGATGGGCTCACTTGCCTAGGGCCATGTTTCATGTCTTCCTGCTGTATGGGCTTCATGCCCATGGTTCCTTTACTGGTCTGTTTTTTGCAGACCTTCTCTCAAGACCATACTCTCCACTCTCAAGACCTTCTCTCAAGACCATACTCTCCACTTGAAAAGGAGTGTCACTGTCCTAGGTTCCCCCTAGGTCACCCTTTGCCTCCCAGATAAAGAGCCCATTACTCAAGGTCATATGCTAATTTGTACAGGACTCCCAGTAGCCTTTCTGCTCTGACTTACTTCACTTATTAGAGTGTAAGAGCAATTACTTCTCACCTTCATTGTTTCTAATGAGAAAAGACTGCTTTACTGGGATAATACCTCTGGAATGACTATCACTCCAGGACAAGAAAACTTGCTTCAACAAGTGTTTTTTGTTTATATCCCTCTCCTCCTCCACCACTTTTAAATATTTATCTGGAAGCTATAAAAAACACAAAGTGACAATACTTCAATTGATGCCATTTACACTTCTAAGTACTCCTAATCCCAATATGGTTGGCTGATTTCAGAAACAAGGTTGCCCCATCTGCCTAAGCAGCCATCCCATGGGCTCGCTCATTATTAATTCAGAAATTGCCCAAGATCTCCAGCCTAAGATCTGAGGAGATTGACCTGTGGGTACCAATACTGATCCCATAACATCAGCCAGGTATGAGCCTTCATTACTAGACTGTGTAATGAAATCTTTTTACCTCCCTCTTAGAATGATCATAATGGCAATACTACACAGAGACCTTCAACTCACATGGTTTATTTAACTGCATATCTGCCAGAATTCATATTAGGCTAGATGTTCTTCTTCCTTTATTTAGACCAGATGAGTTTATTGTTAACATTACGGCACCTCCTGCTTGGGGCAATGAATGTGATCCTCATAAGGACAGAGGCCAGTTAGCAGGTGGCAGCTTTTCCTACATTCTTGTCCTTAAGAAAGTGGGAGTGGCAAGGACCACACCCAGGTTTGAAAACTAGCAATGCAAAGAAACAACACTCCATAATCATCAGCTTTCAGAACAAAATGAAAACATAAACTCAATCTATTGTCAACTTCAACAAACACTTTAAAATATAATAAATGCCAGTAAGGACAGTAAAAGCTACTACAAAAATTAAGAGCACTAAGCCAAGAAGAGAACTGTCCAAAGAGCTGTTTGCTGCTAATTTTGTGACGCACCTCTTCAACTGCTAGAGCATAAAAACGGCTTCATAGTTTATGGGTATTTTGTCTTTTTACCATAATTAAAAAATTAATTATGGCTAAAATCTACACACTGGATACATAGAGATATGATAATATATTAGTCCTGGATAAACACACAACTATAAATCCTCAGTCACTGTGAACAAGAATTCACTAAAAGTATATTCTTGCAATTTGTTCTGATTCATTCAAGTACTTATCGGGCACCTACCATGTACCTGTGACTGAGAGTGCTCAGAACAGAACAGAGAACAGGACAGCAAAATGTTCTGCCATCATAAATTTAAAAATCAGAATTGTTTTTTTAAGGTTACTGCACTTAGTGCTCTAAAGGCATAGTTACAGGTGTGTCTGAGTGGCTCAGTCGGGTAAGCGTCAGACTTGGGCTGAGGTCATGATCTCACAGCTAGTGAGCTGGAGCCCCACATCCTGGAGCCTGCTTCGGATTCTGTGTCTCCCTCTCTCTCTCTGCCCCCTCCCCCACTCAGTCTCTTTCTCTCTCTCTCTCTCTCTCAAAAATAAATAAAAACATCAAAAAATGTTAAAGTCGTAGTTACAAATAACCACCAGAACTGGTTTTACATCCATTTAATCACTAAGTGACAACTCATCTCAGTAAAGGCTCTTCTGAAAGCCAACGGAACAGTAAAACCCTCGGTCTGTCTTCCTGTTTCTATCTCCCTGCCCCACTCTCAAAAATAAGGTTCAGGAGGGCAAAGTCTATGTCTGTCTTCCCCACCCCAGCTCAGCAGCATCTAATTTGGTTCCTGGCATATAGTTGGAACTTAGTAAATAGAGCTGACTGATTAAAAGTGAGGAAAGCAATCTGATTAAACTAAATCATACTAATATGTGAACTAATGTTAGCTCTTTAAGCTCCATACCTATTACACTTCGAGAGGACCAGACGTGTTATACTTAAATAAAATTGACACTGTAGGGAAATAGGGACCTATGATTTGGTTAGCCAGAGATGTCACATTCATATTCCCAAGATCAGCTGGACACCTGGTTTCCATCTTTTCTGAATCCACAGAATTCTAAAAGGCCTCAAATTTTCTCCCAACTGCTTCCCTCCCTGGGCTCCAGCAGCAGACAAGACACGTACACATATTTAGATGATCATTTGTGGGAAGCGATTGCCTAATTTACCCTTGTCCATGTATGTGTAACAACACCACTGTGAAACGACTCTCTCATCCATCCATCCAACTTCTATTATCTGAAGTGTGATTGTTATTTCACTAAGGGATCACAAAGAGAGTACCTGTTTTGTATGTTGCTGCTTCAACAGTTTGAGATGTGCATCCAAATGCGGCTTTTTGTTTCAGAGGGAAAGGGAAGAGATGGGGAAGCAACCACATTTACTGAAATGTCTCTCAGTCAGATACTCCGCTGTATATTCTACTCACATTATAAAACATATAATCAAACCTATTTATTTGGTGATTCAGCAAGTTACTCAACCGTTCATTCAAAACATGTCTGTGGAGGATCTGGGCTATACCAGGTATTGTGCTCAGCACTGGAGATAAAACAGTAAACAAGATGATGTAGGGGGAAATGTACATTAGAATGATACTGGTAGGGTCAGTATCATTAACCCCATTTTTCAGACAAGAAAACAAGTCTCAAAGAGCTTTAAAAACATGTCCATGGCATACAAGCTTCAGAGCCAGAACCACCTAGGCCTTTCTGACTTGACTGTGAAACTCAACCTTTTTGCTACCAAGCTCCCTCCCCTTCATTCAGCCATTTCTACTCAAACTACAGTCCCCACACAGCAGCAGCATCTAGAAGCTTATAATAAAAACAGAATCTCTGGCCTCTATGCCAGTCAGACTTCCTGAATCAGACTGCATGGGCAAGAATCCTCAAGGGACTGTGTATGCATTCACATCTGCACAGGTCTAGATCAAGAAGCTCTTTAGTAAGGTGAAAGATGGAAGAAAAAGAATTAAAACACTTTGTTAGAGCTATGCCGAAAGGGATTCCACCAGTGTGGTCTGCATTTTGAGATAAAAGCTATAGGCTGAGCCTGAAAGCTTATAACCTAACCGAAAATAGTTTATGTACTTAACACTCAAAGAAAAGCACAAGAAACACAAAGTTGCACTGAGACCCTCAGAACATATAGCAACTCCTGGAAAGCATTGATTTTATCTACTGGTTTGCTAAGAGTCTTTGGGATATACAGCCTTATACCACTTCTAACTTTGTTCAGTAAATCCTCTTAATTAGAGCAACCTCATACGCCCCGTAAGTTGCCAAGCTAACCTATACTTTCTTCAAGACACAAGTTTACTCCTGCTCGTCAAATTTTTGAAAGCCTGTTACAGCTGAAGAAAGATCACTTGTAGGAAGCAAGAGCTTTTAAAAGATGTCAGTCATCTGCAAAGCCTCTCTGCAGGAAAGTTTTCCTATCTCTTGACCAATATCTTCTCTCTACCTCATTCCTCAGGACCTACATGCTCTGCTTCCTCTAAGATTACTCTTAATTCTCAGCTTTAATTGTGACAGAGGCCTCCTGATCTCTGAGTGACTGAGATCTGGAACTGTGTGTGATCTTTCTCCCGCCATTCTATAATGCTCTAGTACCTTTCTGCATTCACTTTTAACTTCAGATCTAAGAACAGCTAACCAACCAACCAAACAACAAGAAAACGCTTCAGAACACTCTCTGAATTCCGATCCTATGACACAGCTTCCTTCAATTCAATATTAGAAGTTATCAATAAATTCTAAATCATCAAATATATTAACTGCTTTGGGCAAGTTATAGTATTATAAAGTATTGTTCTTCCTATGGAATTCCTTCCTCAGAATCGCCACGGCTCTTTTCCAGAATGTTGAGCGAGTCACTCTTAGGGAAACAAGAAACAAAGATTGCAAAAACACTTCACCGTAAATTCAAAAGCCACTCTTCAAAATGTGCAAACCATTTGCACAAATGAGCAGCAAAAGAAGAAAGAGAGGAGCTGTGTAAGCAGGAAGGTGTGAGATCTGAAACCAATATCCCTCTAAAGTGAGTACCATCTATGGCCAGAAGCTGGGACTATGAAGGCATGCCATCATCCAGATGCCACTGAGGAAAACCAACTCACAGTGGGCAACACGGGGCCTGGTGATGTCTGTGTCCTGTAACTTTGCTTCTGACCCCATCTGCCCCACTCCACGTAAACAACCCTGTGCTTAACAATAAGGACACTCATCAGCCCCTGGAGGTAGGGAGTTCTTGAACATCAGGAAGAGGAGGAGAAAATTCCCGCACCCGACCAGGTGGTACCAGCTCAAACCAGTTCCAGATCCCTTCTTCAACGAGGCCAATGTTGGAATTTGCAACCCGTGCTATTTCCGCAGATGGCCTACTCCTGAATACAACTCTACTGGCCACTGACCGTCCTCAAAACACTCCCTCGCCCTCATGGATCTTTACGAGCCCGGTGATCACTCCTCTTCCACGGATGGTTCCTTCTCAAGTACTGGCCGCTTTGGCTTCCTCTCACACCCTCCACAGGCCTGCCTGCTGCAAGGCCCCTTCTCCTCACACCCTCCCCCTCATCAACAGGGCACTGCTTCTCCAAATTCCTCAGTTCTTGGTCCTCCGTTCCTTTGTGTGTGTGTGTGTGTGTGTGTGTGTTTCTACAGTGGTGTTTGACCGATTTAAAGGTGAAATTTGAACAATTTAGGCTACAGATCAAAAGGGCCAAGCAAGTAGATGGATAAACAAACATGAATCCTGCACCGAAAAGCTTACGTTTGGGGAACAGACCTCAATTGTACCAGCCACATGTAAAATCCAAACAGGCCACGCCATGGTCAGAGAGATTGGAAAATTGGGGTAATTAACTGGGTAATGTAGTAAAAGAAATAAATTCCAGCAACTGAAGTAGGGGAAAGCATTAAAAAAAAAAAAACTAAAAAAAACAAAAAAAAAACTAAAAAAAAAAAAAAAAACTAAAGGCACTGAGGTTGCCAGTCTACATTGATCAAATTGACAAGAAAATTGCTCAATTCTCTATTTCCCATTTCCTGGTAAACACAGTGAAAGACGTCCAGATGACTGAACAATTTCATAAAGTGACAGAAGTGTATACATTATCCTCAGGCCGTAATACAATTTACATTTGTGCAAATGCCTTGCACATAGTATCACGGAGAGATGACTCTGTGTTTGCATAACGACCTCTGCCAAAGGTGGGCCCGTAGACAGCTTTTCAAGAGTGGAAAGAGAAATGCTACACCTCTCTCTCAGCAGCTGAAAGCTGGCCTAGGCTCTCCTTGGGGGTTTTCTGGGTGCAAGAGACAGAATGATTTTTTTTTAAAGCAGCCTCCTATCTCCTTAAGGTAGTATTCCTAAATTCTCTCATATCAAAACAGTTCTTTGGTGACCATCTAAACCAGAGATTAGAAAACTTTTTCTATAAAGGGGAAGATAGTAAATGCTTTAGGATTTACAGGCCACACATTACATCTACTCAATTCCACCACAGTCATATGAAAGTAACCACAAATGACACATAATTGAATGGACATGCTATAAATATGAATATGTCCCACCTAAATACAAGTATAATTTGTATCTGAAGACATGTGTGCTAAAACAGAAACATTTTGCCTGGCTCCAAAGCATTAAGTTCAAACTTCCTCAGAGTTTTCATTACCTACTACTGCTAATTATTCTACTAGAATTTGGAGTTAGTAAAATATTTTATTTTGAAATTATTCTATTCAAAATGTGTGGATAGGTAAAAAGCCTCTTGAATTTTTAAGCCACGCTCTATTTACTAACATTCAAATACAGATAGTAATTTCAGAGAGCAAAGTTACTGTTTTTGTCATTTCCTTTTCTTAGAGCCATTGTGTAGAAACGACTGGTTCACCATGACCCGTCTTCTTCCTCCTTGAGCATCCTCCTTCCTCCTCTACTTCCTAGCCTCCTGTAGCCAGTTACTAAATAGAGGAAAGCCTCCCTAGACAATCTCCTGAACCCCCACATTGAGCCAGCTTCATAGGCATCTGACCATTACAATCACAGAGGAACCTACATTCTATGCTTGGTTTAATGTTCTGCCATGACTCTTTCAGAATTCTTTGCACCAGACTTCACAAATTTATACCTAATCCTGCCCACAAAGCTGACACTGCATGAGTTGTGTGTGAAGTCCCTGACATTTTGAACCTGTTTGTTTCTGCAGTGTATACCTACCCTATCCTGACGAATGCAGCCATGGCACCCTTCAAGCCCTAGTAAGTGAAACTCTATCCCACTGTTTCCCTAAATTTTCCCTCCTCCCCTCTGAGACAGGTGCCTTCACTAGGTTGTCCCCATACTAGTATCATCCACTCCAACATAACACTGGCACAATTTATTGTGGTTATCTCCTGTCTTCCCCTGGTGGGCACTCTGGATTTCCTCCATTCACATTCCAACACTTCTAGAGTAATTTCATATGTGGCAGAAACTAGAAAGCTAAAAACTACATTTCCCAGACCTCTTTGCAGGTGAGATAAATGATGTAGCCTAGGTGTTGCCCACTACATATACCCTTGAAAGATGTGGAATGAAAAGAAGGCAATGAGGGGTGTTTGGGTGGCTCAATCGGTCGAGTGTCCAACTTCAGCTCGGGCCATGATCTCGTGGTTTGTGAGTTCAAGCCCCGCATGAGGCTCTCTGCTGTCAGCGTGGAGCCCACTTCGGATGCTCTGCCTCCCTCTCTGTCTGCCCCTTGCTTGCTCTCTCTCTCAAAAATAAATAAACATTAAGAAAGAAAGAAAGAAAGAAAGAAAGAAAGAAAGAAAAGAAAGAAAGAAAGAAAGAAAGAAAGAAAGAAAGGAAGGAAGGAAGGAAGGAAGGAAGGAAGGAAGGAAGGAAGGAAGGGGAAGGGGAAGGGGAAGGGGAAGGGGAAGGGGAAGGGGAAGGGGAAGGGGAAGGGGAAGGGAAGCGAAGCAAAAAGAAAAGCAAGCAAGCAATGTGAGATCCCTGATGCCCTTGAGGGGACTGGTTCCTCTTGCAAGCATGATGTCCAGGGGATTTCTTCCTCTGTGGCAGCGTGGCAGAGTCTTGCCCAGTACTACGGCAGTGGCACTTCCCTAGAGCAAGCCTGTGGGTGGGCACTTCTCATACTTGGTGATGTGGCCTCAAAAACTGATCCCAGGGGTTTCCAAAGAATTTGTCAGCTACTTAATGCCTTCAAATAAACTTTGTTTTTCCCCTTAGAATGGACTCTGTTGTCTACAACATACACTCTCCACCCACTAGAGTGAGTGTAAGTCTTTGAGGACACAGACTGAATCTTATTTATTTTCAAAATGACCATCCTCTCCCACCAGCCAGTCACCTAGGACTAGCTTAGTGTTCTGACACATAATAATGGTTCACTAAATATTTCACAAAGAAATGCAGACAAGTAGGCACACAGGAAGGAAGGAAGGAAGGAAGGAAGGAAGGAAGGAAGGAAGGAAGGAAGGAAAGAAGGAAGCAAAAGAATACTGTTTCCAAACATCCATAGAATTGGAATACAAACCTGTCAATAAATGAACCTCATAGCTTAAACATATTATAAACATAATATATTGCTCTGACACACAGGACTTCAACCAGTCTTGTAGTTATCAAAAAGTTGAATATCTCAAGGTCCTTGTGCTATGGTCTAAATGTAAACATGAGTGTTTGCTGTATTTGAGTTTCTGTAAACTATCTATTTTAACAAGCTCTCTGTTGTCAATTCATTTCCCTGATAATAAAATTCTTTAAAACAGTGAAAATTATACAAATATATATATATATATATATATATATATATATATATATATATAAAACCTGTGTTTTTTTCCACAGCTTGAAAGCCAGATTTTCATCAGGCACAGATGTATCACATTACCCACCATGAGGTAAGCTGCAGTCCTGGTTAGGGAAAGAAAATTTGTCAATGTGATCTCAGTTGAGACCTCTCTCTTCCCCTGGGGCTCCTACGAAGTAAGAAGTTTGCTCACAGTCCGATCGGCAGCTTCTTGTGGTACCAACACCTTGAGCTGCCCCATATTTTTAAAAACTCTGCAGTCTACATACTCAGCAGATAAGAAAAAGAATTGGTGCTGTTCAGGCAAACGCAGTCTTTGCTTTTCCATATGTTCTCTGCAGTGTGGAATGTGCCACTACTTTATATAGTATCAACTTCTTATTTGTAAATTGTACATTCACTGGAAAGTAGGTCAAGGCACACTGGAGCTTTCCCATTTCCCAAATACTCTATGCCATGCATGAAAGTTGAGACTTATCAGGGTTGGAGTACAGGAAAGGGGGGGGGGGACAAGGAGAGGATATGAAGAAATGCAATATATTTCCCTCTAAGCCCCTTCATAAATCTTCATCTTCTTTCCAACAAGATCTAGGAAAATCACACTTTCACTCCAGGTCAGGGATGCTCATTACCCAAGTTCAAAACCTATGAAAAATTACAGTGGAAAAATCATTCACAATTGATTTATGGTTAAATTGAAAGAAGTAGAAGGGTTGGACCAATCACCTGCTTTTTAAATATCTTTCAATCTCAACCCCACTCTAAAGCTTGGCTCCAATCTGCTTCTATAATTAGAGTACCAAAACACAAGGCTTTAATATCACCAACACATCATTAATCATTCGAGCTACCTCATGATGGAGGCCACAGCCACGGACGAGAGGCAGGGTTGAACAAATAAAATAGTCATTGATCTCTATTTGAGGACTAGAGCAAGACCATTCACTCTATGTGTGTTTGTTGGTGTATGTCACGCTGAAATTGTTACACAGACCATCAATAACAACACCATTTCACCTTAACAGCCTGAAACAGAGACAGAAACTTTGTGTGTTTCCTGCTAATAAGCAAATTAAGGTTTTAGGTACCTACACTTAGTAAGTACTTGTTTTGTACTTAGTCTCTAATAAGTGATTGAACAGCAAGCATCACTGTCTCCTACTACCTCAATATGGAGACAAAAATTGATGTGTATTCACTAAATGAGTGCAAAATTGTCTGCTGGATTCTCTTGAATCCTTCATGGATAGAAATGCTTTTGTGAAAGCAGTAAAATCTCATTAATATGAATTTTTCTGTGGATAGACCTTCTAAACAAAAGGGCAGGGGGGAGTAGTAATCAGATGTGTTTTCCTTAAATAAGCGAGGTTACCTTCCTTTTATGGCTTGTTAGAAATTTCCGAAGATTAGGAGACAACAGATGTACAATTAACTCTAGTTCACCTGCTTTGGAGAGGAAGATAAAACTCCAGGCACCCTATATCCCTCATCTGTCCACCCCAGATCACAATTCTTGCCCATCCTTCCTTCAATGATAGTTTGGAAGATGGAAGGATTTAATACTTTTAAAGTAGCTTTGCAAAGTTGAGATCACTATGCAAAGGTAAACTTCCACTAAGAGAAATAAAGACAGAAAAGGATGACTCCTTATTAGCATATTACTAGTTTATCTATAAATGGATGCTTAGATATCACTTGAACATTCTTGTTAAACGGGAACAACCATTTGTTCTAATTTGCCACATTTGACGAATTTATCATGTACTCTCTCTATATATAACCCCCAGCTTCAGATCACATGTGAAACAGCAGCACTTCACTTTGCCTAAATAGCCCATGGTCCCCCAAGGCCAAGTCAACACCTGCACTCTCCCGTGGATAGATCCTGCATAGAAATGCCCATAGAGCCCTGAAATTACTAACTGTATGACCATCAGAATAATTCTTCTCCTCCTCTCCATGCATCGGTAGCAGAGCAGACTGAGTGAACGCCTCCCTCTGAATCTTTCACTATCTACCTTGTGATGAATAAGGGTAGAACAGAGCTACTGGCACAGAAACGGAGTCTGCCTCTGGTTCTGATATTCTAGGTACCAAATGCTACTGCCCCTGTGGCTGGCCCAATAAAGATCTTCTAGAACTCCTTTAAATATTTTCTAGGACAGTGTTGCCCAATAAACTTTCTATGATGAAGGAAATGTTCTTTACTCTGCACTATCCAATATGGTAGCCACTAGCCATCTGGGGCAGCAGGGGCCAGCCTGCAGCCAGAGTTCACTGGGGCAGGAGCAGTCAGGTGTTCATCTCATGCTCCCTCCTCTGTGCAGAGGGCATCACTCTCTGCTCTGCACTGCACTGCCCAGGAAGGACGGCATGAGTAAGGTAAAACTGTTCTTCCTACCCTCTTCAAGGAGCCTTTTCTCAGTTCTGTGCCCCACCTAGCTACTATAATCTCTCACATGGAGTCCTCAGCCCTTGTGAAGGTTTATTTAAGTGTGGATGGCTATTCAAATGGATGTCTCTGTGAGTGGAAGGGCAGTGGAAACTCCCAACTCCACCATCTTGCTGACATCACTCTCCAAAATGTTAAACACTTGAAATGTGGTTAGAATGACTGAAGATTTTGACTTTTTTTTTAAATTTAAACTTAAATAACCATATGTGGCTAAGGGACAACAAATTAGCCACTGCAGCCTTAGAGGTTTTTTTCCCAGCCAAATTCCAGTTTTGCGATTCTCCTTGTGTGACTTCAAAAGTTTCTTAACCTGTAGGAACCTCAACTGCAAAATGGTAGATTTACTAGCCCCCCACCATGTAAGGTTTTGGTGAGAATTAAAGATAACATATTAACTACCTGGAGTTGGTACTGAGGTGCCATATCCTTCCTCACCTTTGAGCATCACCTCCTCCAGGAATTCTTACCTGGTCTTAAAATCTGGCCTGAAGTCTCTTTGTAAGAGAGCCTAAGGAACCTGCATTTCCTTTACTTAATTGTCTGTACTTTCTCACTGAGACTTGGGCTATTGATTCACCATTATATTGTAAGCACTAATGCCTAGAACACAGCAACCCAAAGTGACACTTGAAAGGCTCTTCTAACAAGGTCCAATGTATCCACATGCCCTATACAACGTGGGTTGTTTCTTCATTGCTCGTGGATGCTGGTTATACATATGACAGATGAGAAATAACTAGTCTAAGACCCACTGTCTATATTCTCATCAGAGGCACAAACTAAATCTGATTATCTGTAAGAGTCAAATAACTCACTAAAAAAGGATTCATGACGGAAGTACCCCAAGAAGATCCATCAGGTCTACGGTGGAAAGGAAGAGTAAGAGTACTGTTCTGGGTTCTCTTGCTCAAACCTTTTAAGAGAAGCAGGCACAGCCAATGAAGACAATGGTCCTTCACTGCTCAGAGCCAGAAAACACCAGACCCTCAATCCAATCTACTTTGATACGCAATGAACTCCAGTGGTGCCATTGACAACACAGTGACTGCAAACTGGGAGTCCTGTTATACTCATAAAATTAATGCTGATTGCACCCCCACAGAGAACGTGGTACTCTTCTGGTTCAGACAGAAAAGAAACCATAAAGCTAAACACAGCACCATGCACGGACTGTGGCCATAGAGTTTAGATGAGGCATCTGCTCCTTTTCCTTTCTTCAAAAAAAAATTACTGTCTTGGAAGACAGTAATAAATTAACCTAGAGTTTAAGGGAAGGATGGACATTCTAATGCCTAAGTATAGAACCCATCTCATGATTTCATATAATAATAGAGGACTAGTATTATTTAATCTATTTAGGACTCAGTTTCTACATCTGCAAATGGTACTTACAGTACCTGCCATGCAAATTTGTGGTGGGCACTAAAGATAATGCATTAAATGTGTGAAGGAGGTACTCAAGGCTATTATTCTATACATCTCTCCTTCTTTCTCCCCACTCTCCCACATACACACACATGCCCAGGAAAAAAAAAAAACAACCAAGTACTATGCTCAGCTTGAGAGAAAGAGTGGATTGAGCAAATACAATATTCCTTGATTTTTTAATAGAAATGTAATATTCCTCAACAGTATTTCACTTGGCCATTACAATAATCCTATTAGGTCACTAGGGAATATTGCACAATCTAGTTCAATACAGGAAAGAAATAAAAGATTAGATGCAGAGATATTTAGTGGATTCTCCAAATCTGGGAGTTAATACACAAGGAGCCCACATTGAAACCACATGGTGTCCAGGATCTTAAAAATGGAAGTGCCTAGGACACTTGGAATTAGGAACTGCACCTATGTCTGTGTCTGGGGTAAATTCCTGTGCACTATGCCCAGAAGTAACCAAACTAGGAAACAAATGAGTAAGCATAAGCTATTAAAATGATTTTCACATTCTTCACTTTGAAACTGTGTCTCTCTTGCCTTTGTCAATTTAGTAACGTCATTTCTGAATCAGTTCATGAGTAGTCAGTGGAATTCAGTCCTATCACCTAGATCAAGTATTAGCAAACCACAGCCCACAAGCTAAATCTGCTCCAGTTTTTGTAAATAAAGTGTTATTGGGATGCCGCTATGATTATTTATTTACATATTATCTATGGCTACTTCCTTGCTACAACAGCAGAATTGAGTAGTTGTGACAGAGACCATATGGCCCACAGTGCTGAAAATATATATTTTACCATCTGGCTCTTTACAGAAGAAATTTGCCAACCACTGACCCATGTCAAGTATGGGTCCTTGACTTTCCCATTGCCACCACTGTTATTCTTCAGCCTGTTAACTTCATAAGGACGATTTAAAGAGTATCGGAGAGGTGTCCAACAATAACCGTTTGTGGGCAGAGACAGAAACATCTATGACTGATTTTTTAATAATTTTAATTTAACCAGGGACTTAGTTCAGAGAAACTCAATATACTTTGAACATCATCTCATTTTTTTCTGACAGATTTTATTAGAAAAAAAATTGGGATTACCAATACATTAAAGACATCACTTAAATCGTTCAAGATATCATCGGTTCCTTTGTGCCTTCTCCCACTGTCAGTGTTTTGAGAATTAATTGCTCATTTGTGCATAGTACTGTACAACGCAATTTAAAAAGACATGGTATTTGCCTTCTGGGAGCTTACACGATCTGAGACAGCAAGGATGGCAGAGAAAGAGTGCTCCTTGGGGGGGGGGAAGGGGGGCACTACACAAACCCATAAAACAAACAAACAATCATGAACGTAATGTATTCACAAAAGGTGAGTCCAGATTTTAATGGGAAGGCAAATAAGTGTTCGTGAAAGTAACCAGCTCTTCTAACAAACTCTTACAATTATTTAATGGAAGGTTTCCTGGAGATGAAGTTGTAGATAAAGTGATTAAGGTGACCTGAGAAACAATTCTAGGCATATGGCTTAATTATACTTAAAAGGGCTAATTAGATGTAAGCGTTGGTACAGCAATTTACCCAGGAAGGCTAAGGAAAATCCAAAGCATTCTAGCATCCAACATTGAAAGGGAAGAAAGACAAGGCTGAATGCGTAGGATGGCAAAAATGGAGCATGAGCACTCCCTATGTCCTCACCCACTCTGATGGCAGACATCCCAAACTGATCACAGCATTCTTTCTACCTAAACAGACACAGATTTCTATTTTCCTTTACATCACAGCACTATGAGTAGACGCAACACTGACAAATGATTATAAGTGGCCCTTAAATTGAAGAGGAAAGATACCACTTCTTCTCTAGGTTTATATTCATTGGACAATGAGAGGAATACCTGGTTGCCCTGATCTGCACACACCCTCCCCCAAAAAGTTGCAAACAATAAATGATAACCTATACAGTGACAGACATCGATTTTCTAAAAAAGCAATACTGAAATTTGGGGTCTCTAGAAAGAAAAGCTAATCAAGTGAAACCTAGTGGTATGAAAAGAGAAAGAAAAATGGATGCCCAAGAGTAGAACAGAAGCAATCCCAAATACTAAGCAAGTAGTGGATATCGTGGGGTGTGGCCATGTCCCTTCAGGACTGAGGCACTCAATTCCTCAGTGATCAGAAGTGCCACCTCCTGGGTAGCTCCCAGCTGTATCCCTCTCCAGCAGCTGCCCAAGGTCAAAGGGAACCCGCACATCCAAGGGAACGCTGCCTCCCCTAGGGAGCCCTCACCTAATGACTGGCTGACACAGTAACAGCGTTAATTCTGATAACAGTTGATGATTCTGACGGATCATCCTGATTTCAGTCTCCCCCTGGGTTTGGTTGAGGCTTCAGCTGCAACTGCGCTGCAGTTCAACTTCTCCGTCTACCAAATCCTGCTGCCTTCTCTTCCTTACAAACGTGGTTCCGGAGACCACTACCCTAGAACATCTTTTGCATGTAACGCTCCACCTTAGAGTCTGTTTCCGGGGAAACCGATGTAAGACAGGGCACTTTCTAAATGGTGAAAACACTTACGTACTATTTTTTAAGGTCTCACAATAATTCAACGAGATAGTTATTCCCATGACCACTTGAAAGATGGTTGAGGCTCAGACAAGTTAAGTCACATGCTCATAGTAAGTGCTACAGCCAGGAGTTCAACCCAGCTAGGTGTTGTGCTGTTCAGACCCACGACTGACTGGCAGGGCCACAAAAAGAAGTCTCAATATTCAGGCGAGCGGATGAGACCAGAAAGGTCAAGATTATAAATTTCAGAGAAGGCACTAGGCTGACGGACAAGAAGTGTGAGGCAACAGCAATAGAAACTCGAAACAAGATGAATTTGGGGACAGGAAACGTTGGCCCTTGAATCTCAATGATGCTTCTTATCCATGTGTGATCCCAAGCATTTGTTTGTATACAATAATAATGATGATAAGGGGCGCCTGGGTGGCGCAGTCGGTTAAGCGTCTGACTTCAGCCAGGTCACGATCTCGCGGTCCGTGAGTTCGAGCCCCGCGTCGGGCTCTGGGCTGATGGCTCAGAGCCTGGACCCTGTTTCCGATTCTGTGTCTCCCTCTCTCTCTGCCCCTCCCCCGTTCATGCTCTGTCTCTCTCTGGCACAAAAATAAATAAACGTTGAAAAAAAAATAATAATAATGATGATGATAGTGGCTACTGTTGATGGGAAAGCAACATCTAGCCAGGCACTCTGCTATGTTTTACATATACTACCCACATACATGCAGTATACATTTCACATACATATTATCCGCATATTTACATATACGATCCATTTTTAAATCCCCAACGTTGCTATGAGTAAGTAGCATGAACTCAGAAGAGTGGAGTAGCTTGTCCACGGTTAGTCTTCAAACACAGGCCTGTCTCAGTATTCAGTTCATGATGCTCGTAAAGAGGAGAAGGTGACTGGTGGAGATCCTGGCACAGAGGAACATGATGCTCCTCCTACACCACAAAAAGTGAGTCCTAATGGAATTGTATGAATCCGATATTGATAAAAACAACAGCTAACAAAGACAACATTTATTTGGACCAGATATTTTCTGCCTCTTAAATCTTTCCAACAACCCTATGATAAAGGTTCTGTTATTATCTTCATTTTACAAAAGACAAAAAAATACATATGTTGAAATAGAAAACGTTTAGCCAAAGTTACATAGCTAGGAAGGACAGACCTTGACCCTAGCCACCTAACTCCAGTGTCCTTGTGTGACACACCAGCAGCTGAGGTATAGAAGACAGGGTGACAGTCCCTTAAAACAAATAATGAATCAAAAATTGCTCTCAAGTGGGTGACTTGAAATCTCACAGATACACTATGGTGATAAAGAAACTAGAATTAGGGAAAGAATCATGGAGTAAAGACAAAATAAGTGCCTTTGTGTCCAGTTAATTTGGAGTAGCTTTAAAAAATCCATTAGATTTTATTTTTATGTTAAAGGATGTATTTTTCTTTAAGTAATCTCTACACCCGACGTGGGGCTCGAACTCACAACCCCGAGTTCAAGAGTCACACACTCTACCGACTGAGTGCGTCCCTACGTTCTATTTTTAAGTAGTATTTTATAGTTTCAAAGAGTTTCTTCTTTATCATTATACAAAGTACATGATTTATGCAGGACTGGGTCAAGCTGACCATTCAGGCGTGGCCAGGGCACTGGGGTATCACCTAAAAGTGAACAGTGGCCAGACCCAGAGGAGAAGGTGACTGGTGGAGATCCTGGGACAGAGGAACCCACAGCCGAGGGAATGAGACTGACAACAACCCACTCTGGCTAGAGAGGGAGGAAGCTACATAAAAGATGACTATGCCCCGGAAACCCCGTGCCTAGTGTGTCTGAGAGGGAAAAACAGACTGGAACTTCCACTTAATAGCCTTTCCATATATATTAAGAAGTAGTTCTCATTTTTTCCTACAAATGCCTCCTTCCAAAACAAGTCTGTGGTTATTCTCATCCCAAGCCTGACATCACCTCTGGCACCTTAGTCAATGCAAAAAAAAAAAAAAAAAAAAAGTTTCTTTCCGACCAGCCCCAGGGACTGTAATCAAGACACAATGCTTCTTAAGGGAGGCAGTCAACTCCTTTTGAACCCAGTCCTGAATTGCTGGTTGAACCTTGCCCTAAACAGCTCTTTGAGTAACTCTAGGAACCGTTTCCTGCACCGCAAGAGTCTCCTTGGGTGGCCCTCTCCATCTGGCCTCTGTTTTCTCTTCCTGATACTTGAGCAGAAAGAATGAGACAACATCCTCTTAGAGGCCCCTTTATCATCTACTTTTCCTCAGCTCAACATTATGTAAGTCCATTCCTCTTCTTTCTCAGATATCCCTTACGCCTAGATTTTCAAATATTGTCCCCTTCTCTTCTTGCCCTATCTTGCCCATCTGCGTGGGGATCACCAAGCCCATGACTCCCACCTGGAAAAAAGTACCCTAAGGACTGCTGCTTCCTGCTTCTCCTCTCTGCCAGTATTCATCTCCCTGCCATCATTTCGCATTATTGCTCTTCAGCATTACCATCTCCTCTAGACTCACAGTTTCGCCTAAAAAGGCAAGAGACATCTCAGCTTTACTCGGATCCTCATATGATGTTAACCAGAGAATGACCCATCACGTGTAGGATGAGACCTCAGTACAAAGAAGTCCGGTGACTCCGTGCTCTCCAGCTCTGTGAAGCCCCACAACTCTTGGCTCCTTCTCTATTGCCTTCTATACCAAGGCCTTCTTCCACCTTTAGAGAAGTGTGATAGCAAATACACTCATGTCCTTATTCATACCACTATGTTTTCTAAATAACAAATAGCATTAGCTGGCTTAGAAACGGCATTCAGTAAGATCTCTCCACTTGTACATTCAAGGCATAAAACCATTATCAACTAACGTTGGCAAATAAGCATGAGTACCTTACAAATACAAGACACTGTGCCCCACTGCTTTTGAGTCAGACGTGACAGCCTAACCAGTTTCTCGGGTCTGGTTTTGAAAATGAAGTCACCAAGTGAGGCACCTCTGGGTCTAGCAGCCTGCGGCCTAAGTGCCAACAGAAAATCCGGGCGTCTACTGAAACTGAATGGGCACCAGATGCCTGCCTGTCTGATACCACCCTGTCTGCTCCCTGGGTGGTCCTGGCTGCCTCAGTCCAGTTCCCTCATAGGATTTGGCTCAAATGAAGAATGGGTCATAATGGGAGACAGGCTGGTCCTAAGGTCCCTGCTGATAGGATTAGTGGGGATTAATCCAGGGTCACCTTCCAGAACCACAATGTGTCAGAGGAAATTGCCAAATGATGAGCTTCCTGTTGGACTGGAAAAGGAGACGGGAGACAATAAAATCCAGAAGCTGAGGGTTGGGGAAAGCTTCAGTGAGAAAGTTATTCTATTTCCCAGAACACACCAGAAATGTGGATGAGAGAAAGCAACATAATGGATGAGTGGTCCCTACAGCCTTGCTCATGTTAGACAAGGAGCCGGGACAAAAGCAGGATCTGGGAACCAAATCAAACAAGTCCGGCACCTCCTGCATTTTAAATCAACCAAGCGTTTAAGTTAATATCATCTAGGACACTGGGGCATTGTTGAATTTAAATAAAAATCAATGTGTTTTGCAGAACATTTTCCATAAAATTATGAATCTGGAAGAACAATCAGTCATGGGGAAGACAATTAGAAAGGCTGAGAAGTTGGTTGGCTCTAAACTCAACCGCTGTAGAAGAAAAAAGAACACTGAGAATTTTTCTCATATTTAAAATTTAGGAGAGACTGAAGGAACTAAACTTGCTTATCCTTTATAAAACAGTGCTCCAAGGTAGGGCATGATAGATAACTCCATATAAATATTGGAAAGTAAACAATGCTGAAAAAACAAAGGACTACTTCTACCAATATTGGCTTTGAGACAAGAAAACGGCTGAGGCAGACAAAAGATTCTCTGTGCCGAGCCACTTGTCTCCCTGCCCCTTCCACTAAAAAGCAAACAAGGTTTTATAGTAATACACACAGACGTGCAACCTATCACCTAGAAGTTAGGAAGCATTCTGGTGCCTCCAACCAGCTTTAGCCCTTCTGACAAGGCTGATGCTCAGCTAGTAAGCAACTGTACTGGCATACCAAACACCAAAGTACGTAGAGAAACGAAGATAAAACCAAACTACTGAACTGCTTGGAAAATGGTGGCTGTACCTGAATTCCTCCAGGTGTCCCCCACCCCGACTGCCCTTGGCGTTTCAGAACTTTCTGTATCTCCTCTTGATTCAGCATCTAAAATGTTCACAGCTGCCATATCAGGTGGCCCCTAGGACCCTGCTTCAGATTTAAACCCTGGATTATTAAGACTTTTCGGTATTCAAGCCCTACCATTTAGTAATATTAAATATCATCTCTCTCCTCTTTCCTCTTCTTGTGATTGACAGATAAGTGGATCATACAAAGTTACTTCTTCCCTAGGCAAAACCACCAGCACACCATTCCTCAGATCAACCCAATGGAGCTACGGTTTTCAAAGTATCATTCTAGACAGTGCCTTTTCTGCCCTGAGAATGTAATATGCATCACCCCAAGAATACAGAAGCCTGGACCTGGCATGCCAATGATTTGGGTTAAATGAAGGCTAGATCTTTCCCCTAGTTTTGTGGCCATGATGATCCATGTTCCTGAGCTTCAGGGTTGTGTTCACCTGCAGCACTGAAGTACAGCCAAGGACTCTGAAGGGTTTGGGGAGGATTAAACATAATATTTATAAAGTGCCAAGCATAGTGCTAGGCATCTGGCAGGAGGAGTTCAATAAAACATTCTGATCTTACTACCACACTAAACAGGATGTTAGACAGGCGATCTAGAGCTAATCCTTAAATCTATCTCTGAACTCCAAAATATATTCCTATCATTTCCCCAGTTTTTTGTCTACTGAACCCTTATTTTATGCAACATCAATGAGCTCTCAAGACCTCTTGTGGGTAGATGCTACTCTGATGGGAAACCAGGCACAGCCAAGTACCAGCTGGTAAGACCACATCCCTTACCTCCATGATGTGACAACTCCAGGACCTCAAAGCCCATACCGTGAACCATCTATAACCACCTCCCTATAGATGAAAGATGGACTAAAATAACACTCAAGGCTGATATTCAGTTGACATTGGCCTGGGTGGTCCTGACACTGAGACTCCTTTGAACCATGATCTTTCTCTGAGAACTGGCAGCCAAACTCCAGCAAGATACCCTTACAGCAGGAGTCTCTGGTGCTTGCTGGGTTCTGCATGAGAGGCAAACCTCATGGCTACACATTCTTGGGCTTGCTGCAATGTTGCCTTTGGGGATGATGCTATGAAACTTTATTATGAGACCAGGATATGATGAGGTGCTGACTATACACCCTTGTCTAGACAAGCTCAAGACCAGGCTAATTTATACTGAATTTTGACATACCATAAGCTGTTTGAGAGTCAGGCCCCAGGGGATAAATACAAAAACTGCAGTGATAGCACTTACTGCCTATTGAGCATGTTTTAGAGGCTATGCACTGTGCTAATTATTTTCCATATTTCACTTACAACCACCTACGACACAGGCATTATCTCAATTACACCTATAGGGAAACCAAAGCCCAGAGAGGCAAAATCAATTTGTCGTGACTCACAAAGCCAAGAATAGACAAAACCAGGATGCAAACCATGTCGGTTTTACCTCAAAAGCCCATGCACTTTTCAGTATGTGATGCCTCCTATTCATATTTAGCTTTCACGCTGAGGCAGAAGTCACTGTCTACACTTTGCACGAAGAAACTTAAGAGAGGCCCATACTTCTGAGAGGTAAAGACAGTATAAAAACCCAGATACACTGTCTCCCTCCAGCTAAATGCATGCAAGATGCAAACACTAGACGTGAGAGATTTAGCATTTATTTTATTTGAAGACATAAACAACCTCCCTTGGTGGGAGGGGAGACACAAAGAATGGAAGATGAGTGAACAGGGTTGAGAAAATGAGTAGGCCCCTTGCAATAGGCCTATCATCTCCATCTTCCTTGGAAAAGTCTCCAGGGAAATATCAGTCTATGAGTTTTCCCCAAATCAAGTTTGCCCCCAGTCTTTGATATTTTTTGTTAATGGGCCACAAATCCCCAGCTCAACAATCTAGTTGCAGAAGGAAATTTGTCATCTCTTGACCGCAGAAGATAGACTTCAGCTCATCTTCTCTTCTCCAATCTTCAGGGACTTGATCCAAGATCTTGCAATTTATTTTAATCATGCAAACTACGTTCTTCCCTTCATTTCTGACAGGACCAGTTCAAGGAGTTTTCAACGATCAGCACAAGAGGCAATGTGCCCCATCTGATAGAAAGAGTCACCATTTGGTAAACAGTTAACACATGATGCGAGTGGTCAAGAAGAAATTGAGGCTGAAAACAGCAAATACTGCCTGCTGCTGCTATCCTTACAGAAACCTCTCTTGGTCCTGAATTTCAGCGCCTTTATTTCAAATAAGCAACACAACTGCCACTGTTTGAGAATATTAAAAGAGTAAATAATGACACCTTTACAAATTCAGCAGGCTCTCCCACCAAGGGGCTTGAACATAACCGCCATGAAGCCATCCCACACATAGTGAAAGGAAATAAAATCACTGCTCTCACCAGCAAAATAAATCAGTGGGTAGTCCTACAAGGGTGGTTTCGGGGAGGGAAGGCAGTTTGCTTGTTAAGAAGCTGATATCACATAACATTTAAATTTAAAAACAAAAACAAAAACAAGACAAAATTCCCTTCAGAAGCAAAGATTTCACAGATTGAGAACATTCTAGGGCAGTTTTGCCAATTATTAACACATCTAAGGAAGCCGCACCTGCCATAGCCACGCTGAGAGATGTATCTCTACACTCCCCACCCCAACATGGCACTCACTCTGCCTGGGCCGAGGCCAGATGACCCTGGTATTCTAGCCTTTACCCACCATGCTAAGTGCACGTAATAAAACTCAGAGCTTTCCCATTGTTTAAACATTTGAGCCATTCTGAGCCCCTCTTAAGAATGGTTGCTGTGGGAGCCCGGCTGGCACATGACACTTGATCTCAGGGTTGTAAGTTCGAGCCACACATTGGGTGTAGAGATCACTCAAAAATAAAAATCTTGGGGCGCCTGGGTGGCGCAGTCGGTTAAGCATCCGACTTCAGCCAGGTCACGATCTCGCGGTCCGTGAGTTCGAGCCCTGCGTCAGGCTCTGGGCTGATGGCTCGGAGCCTGGAGCCTGTTTCCGATTCTGTGTCTCCTTCTCTCTCTGCCCCTCCCCCGTTCATGCTCTGTCTCTCTCTGTCCCAAAAATAAAAAAAAATAAAATAAAAAAAAAAAAAAAAAAACGTTGAAAAAAAAATGAAAATCTTAAAAAAAAAAAAAAAAAGAGTGATTGCTTTAACTAAATGGAGCCCTTAATTAGACCCAGACATCTAGAAAAAAAACTTAATGTCTGGTACACCTACAAGATTGTTGAATTCACTTGCCTCTGTTCTTCAGATAGGAAAACAGGGAGGCACAAGTAAGAGACAACTTGTCTAGGAGCTTTTGGGAAGTTTTAAAAGACAATTTTAGTAAATATCAGACAGCCTAGAGTGGAGAGGTGTTCCTATAAAAAAAATGGTTTTTCCCCCTTGTCTTCTTAATAAAACAAGCCTACATCACTCAGGGAGACCTTTAATAGGCCTTTATAAATATACTAAAATCAACTTTTGCCTAACTAGGTAGTTGATGGTTTCAACATTCACACTCCCATATCAACTCTCACCAATATTTATCTCAAAAAGCTTAAAGCCTCATTAAATTCCTGTGCTCTCCCATATATCAATCCTCAGATACTCTTTAGATATGTAAGTCATCTGTCCTTCATTTTCTTTCCATAGAACTGCAGAGACGAGTGCCTTCCTCACTCTTCTTTTTTAATGTTTTTATTTATTTTTGAAGGAGAGAGACACAGCATGAGCCGGGGAGGAGCAGAGAGAGAGGGAGACACAGAATCCGAAGAAGGCTCCAGGCTCTGAGCTGCCAGCACAGAGCCCGACGCGGGGCTCGAACCCACAAACTGCGAGACCATGACCTGAGCCGAAGTCGGACGCTCAACCGGCTGAGCCACCCAGGCGCCCCCCTTCCTCACTCTTCTATATGGCCGTTAACTTCCAAACCAAACATGGCCAAAGGGCATTCTTGACTCCTTCCCTTTTAGCCCATTCTTCATTCTTTCTCATCGCAGAAGAGGTAGGACCACCGTCCCAGTCATTGACAAGGAACAGTAGGTAGTCAGCCCTGATTCTGATTCCTCCCTTCTGCTTACCCCCCCCCACCACCCCCAATGGCTCCTTCCACTTCTTCAAGAATTTTCTCAACTCAACCTCTAAAATCAATCTTTCTCCTTCTACTATCAGCATCTTAGTTCAAACCACCACTGTCTCTCAACTACACTGCTGCAGTAGCCTCCTAATGGATCTGTTTTCAGCCTTGCCCCTTCCAATACTTTCTATATTTAGCAATGACAATCTCCATATATATACATATATACATAGCATATTTTGTACATACCTATTATCACTCTCCTTCTTACAAACTTGCACAGGATTCTCCCGCTCTTTTAATAAAGTTCCATATCCTCATCACCGACTTTAAGACCTCCTGTGGGCTAGCCCTTCCTAAGTCTTCATTTTCACTTCACATTCTGCATCACCCACCCCCACCCCTCACCCCTGCTTGGGCTACCGACATCCCAGCTTCTCTGGTCTTCCTGACATAGCTTGAATGCACTGAACTCATTCACACTTCATGGCCTCACACTTGCTTTTTCCTCTACATGGGATACTTGTTCCCCAGCTGTTGACAAGGCTGTTTTCTTTGCATCCTTCAGGTCTCACCTCAGTCCTTCACTACTAAATCATGCCTTCTCCCACCTCAGTTGCTCTCTACCACATGACCCTGTAGTAGAACTTCCCATTTTCCCAAGTTTTCTTAGAACTTCCCATGCTCTGGAACTGCCTTGTTTAAATGTATTTACTCGCCCCCTCACCCCACCCAACCATGGAATACAATCTTCTGAGGGTCAGGACCCTGTGAGTCACATACACTTTTGTATTCTCTTGGTCTAGAACAATGCCGGGCACAAAGTCAGCGCTCAATAAATATTTGTTAGGTGAATTAATATTCACAGCCATCATTCCTTAGGGTTCTTACGACTTTCTAATGTATTGTCTCCTGTTTTACGGGGTGAATTGTCACTACAGCAAAGCTTTCTCTCATTATACCTCGCAACAACCCCATTCCCCAGCTTTCTAATAAGACGCTTCCAATTATTGGTGATCCAGAAAAAGAAATCAAAAATCTGTTAGCACTGAATGTAGCATAAGAGCAAATAAGCTCTGAATGAAGATCTAAGTAAGGAGCTTGTATTTAGTCCTATAATTTTATGACACTTATCTTAGCTACTCAGGAGACAATTTTTGCTTATATCATATTTATAGGTATCCTCTTATAAAGTATGGCAAAAAAGAAAAAGACTTCTAGAAAAGAAAGAATCATAGTGGCAGCAGTAGTAATAATAAATTTAATAATAATTAATAATCATAATAACAGCAATTCACATTTAATGAGCACTTACTAATTGTCAGGTACCTTCATAATTGTTTTCTACATTTTAACTCACTTAATCTTCATAATAACCCTGTGAAATAAGTACTGATAATATGCTAATTATACAGATGAGTAAACTGAGGCACAGAGAGGTTAAATACAGTAAATTTCCAGAGGGAAAGTCATTTAATTGGCAGAGAAAGAGTGTGAACTCAGAAAATCTTAATTTAAAATGTGCATTCATAACCACTACTCGACACTACCTCGCAATGAGCCATTACTGACTTGAAAGTCTACGGTTTAGTATGTTAAGCTACTAACATATGAATGGTTTACCCATGTGTATATTAAAAGTAATGATATTTTAAATTAATTTATAACCAAAAACATTTAAGTCCATTCATCACATTCTTTGACTTCTAGAAAAAAATTTTTTTTTAATGTTTACTTATTTGAGAGAGGAGAGAGACAGAAAGCATGCACATGCACAAACAGGGGAGGGGCAGAGAGAGGGAAATAGAGAATCCCAAGCAGGCTCCACACTGTCAGCGCAGAGCCCAACATGGGGCTCAAACCCACGAACCATGAGATAATGACCTGAGCTGAAATCAAGAGTCGGACATTTAACCGACTGAGCCATTCTGGGAGCCCCAACTTCTAGAAATGTGTAAGATGACAAAAAAAAAAACACAAAAAACAAAAAACAAAACAAAACAAAAACGAATAAAAGGATGTGTAAAAAAGAGTAAAGCAAACAATAGCAGAAGCATGAAGAACTTGAAACAGCACCTTTGTACACATATCATTAATTATGAACCACTGACTAAGAAGAAATACGTATCTGCTGCTTTTCAAAATGGAAAAGATATTACTACCATGATATTGTTTTAAAAAGCATTTTGGCTCTGTATAATTTGCATGTGAAAAAATTAATTTAAATTTTAGCACAGCTGATCCCATTATGTACTATGTGTCCTTGATATTCATGAGTACGCACCTAAGGACTGCTGGTTGGATAATGCAGGAAGATGCCATCCAAGGTGGTCTTGATTGAGAAAGGCATCTGGCAGTCCTTTACCACATTCCTGGGTACACACTAGAGTCATGTAGACTCATGACAGTGGGAACCTATCTTCGCCAGGCTTTCCGGAAAGTAAAGCGTGGGTCCAAGGGAAATAGGAGTGAGCAAACTGAGGAGTGCGATAGAGGGAGAGCCACAGCCACCAAGTCCTACCTACCACCTATTTATCTGATGCTACTCAGGCATCCGGGGGGAGAAAGAGCAAAGAATGTATCTCCAGGCTTCAATCTCCCTTTGTTCAAAGCTTTGCTCCATAGGGCAGAAAACCTCACATTTCCAGGCTGACCATGCATGGGCAGGATTGTGGTCCTCAGGGCATCTCATGCTTCAGTGTCAACAGGAATGTCTCAGGACACTCATGAGAGCAGCCACAATCAGAGTCACCTGTATGGAGCCAAAGACAGCCCACATTGAGGTCAGAGCAGAAGTTGGAAGAAGTTCTGAAGCCAACAGGATCTGAAGTGGTTCACAGGGGTTCTGAGAGCTGGCCCGGTGTGTTTTTAACTGGTTGAATCATGCGGCCCAAAGAGAGCGGAGGGGCAGATCCCCTACAGCCTGGAAGGGACCATGCACTACAAGACTTGAAAGGGGGTACTTTTCAGGACCTTCATTATCTACTTGAATGAAAACACAGAAAGCAAACTACTGACCATTTAGATGTCACAAGACTGGGAAAGATAACTAGCAGATTGAATGGCTGAATTAAAATTCTAAAGATTTTGACAGGCTGGAATGATGAATGACAGCTAGTAAGATGAAATTTTATAAGGGAAAAATATTGCTTGGGTGGGTGCCATGGCTGGAAGACGAATCACCAGCAGGAACGAACATCCTCAGGGAAAAAATCATGAAAAGAGAATGTGTATCTCTAATTCTCTAACCTGGGGGGCTGGACAGGGGACACCAGAGAAAACAAGACGGCGCAGCGTTATCGACCAGATGTCCACGAATCCATGTCTCCCCTCCAGTAGATGCCAGTTCCCTGGGCTCTTAACACCACCAAGGAGGCAAATAATAATTGCTTGCTGAATTTAAAAAGTGAAAAGAATACTATAATGAACTCTCATATGCCAATCAAATCGATCTGAATTGTTAACATTTTGCCATGTTTACATGTGTGTTTGACCCAAGAATGTGGAAGTGACACAAAAAACTTCAACGTACATTGCATAACCACAATTACCTTCATCACATTAACAAGATTATATCAATTAACCATAATACTCTAATCATATCCAAAATCCAGTTCCTATTCAAATTTCCCCCACCTGACCCATAATATCTCTTATAGCTTTCCTTTTTTCACACTGAACCCCATCCAAGTTTCCACATCATATTTGTGGGTCTTTTTTTAATCTCTTGTAATCTAAAGGAAACTCTGTATTTTTTATTTGGGACTTGTCCAATTGTTTCCTTTTGGTGTCATTTAAATGATTCCTATATTCTCAATATATGCTATAAACTGGAAATTATGTCTACATCTTGATTAAATTCACCTTACACATTTCTGACAAAAACACTTCACAGACAATGATTTTTCAAAATCTTGCGTCATGTTTGGAGGCACATCACATCTACCTGTCTCACTATTAGTGATGATAAGTTTGAGTACATGGATAAAGTAGTCACTATTTTAATGCTTATAAATGCTGTTTTTCCTTTCACAATTAGCAAGTGATCTGCAGTACCATCATGCTTTTACTCCATAGGACTATACTTTTTCCCAACAATACTTTATATAAAGGTTTTAGAGCCATTGACAATCCTTGTCTGGATCGATTATTTCACAGGGACTGTAAGAATGGAGATTTTCTAATTCTGTCATTACTTCTTTATTTGTCAGCTGCCATTCCTCATTAAAGAACTTTCCCTCATCAAGTGCAGATGATTATAGTTCTTCCTAAAAATTGACATCCGATGTTTATATCTTCCTCACATATGAGAATTCTAACCAAACAATCTGTGGCCTAAAATAGGAATCAGCAGACTTTTTGCAAAGAACCCGATAGCAAGTATTTTAGGCTTTCCAGACCATATGCCGTCGCAACCATTCAGTTCTTCCACTGTAGCACGAAAGTAGCCATCAACAGTACATAGATGAATGAATGTGTTTTATCACAATCTGATAAAACTTTATTTACAAAAACAAATGGAGGGCCAGGTTTGATTCTCAGGCCACCATTTGCTCAACTTGGTCTATAATAATATCATTTACTTTTGATACATTTTATTTGTCCTACTTAGTGGCTTTCAAGGTACTTTCACATAGATCATCTAGTCTGTTCTCCACACCAGCCATATCACATAGATGAGGCATATGACTGCTATCAGACAGAAGAGATGAGGCTCAGAAAGGGTCAAGGAGAGCCCCCAACCTAGATTTCTCAACTCCTTGCCTGATGCTTATATCCCCATTGTCTCCCTTTATGTAGCTGGATACAGACCCCAAACCTACCATCACGAACAACAAATGTAATGCCCCAAAGATTTCTGAAAAATTAAAGGTCAAACACTCTAATCGCTAAATTATGCTTTCCACAGAGAGTTAGCTATTGATTTGCCAGAATGAAAAATAAACCATCCCAGCAGAAACATACTCCAAAGACTACAGTTATGTTTCCATTTCCATGAAAAGAAAACAAAATTTAAAATGTCCTGAAATGCATAACCCAGATGGAAATTAATGTCTGGCCTTAGTTTGTTAATAGAATATAAAAATAAATAGAGGTGCAAACCTTTCCACATTGCCATTAACTTTGCAACTAAATTTATCAAAATGTCAGAAGCCACAGTTTTCTTCCCTAACTCATTAACAGGTGGTAAAATATACAGAAGCACGCCAAGCACTGTAAAGTGCTCGTGCATCATCCGTCAATATTATTGCTGCCACGGCTGTTGTTAAAGACGAACGGATCCTTACACGGTAGGACAAAACGTGCATTTTGCCTAACCGACTAGGCTTACATCCATGTTGGGAAAAGAAACTGTATTGAAATACATGGTAAGAAGCTCCAAATCTGGCCTGTTTGTTACTGAGTCTCACCAACAAACAGAACATTCCAGAGAACACATTCCTTTTTTTTTTTTTTTTTTTTTTTTTTAAGGCAGAATTGGTCTTGAACTCCATGGGAAAAGGCCAGGCTAGTTTTATACCCTATCTCCATAAAATGTTGCCAAAATTTGAGAGGTATATCTCTCCTTCCACTATGAAAGACAATCGGGTTCGGCAAGAGCAAGGAAGCTAACTTTTATGAGGCAATTAGTATGACCTGATGATTTACATTAGGCCCACCCCTAATACTGCAGCGGCAAGAATACTGAAGAAAGCCTACGCCCTGTGCTTAATACTGTAAGTTACGTATAAAAGCTAATGAGTCATTAAAGAAAACATGTTCTATTCTCCTACCTTGAGAAATACTTCATAACTGTAAAATTTTAAGTGCACGTGAAGTTACAGTTTTCATACAAGTAGAAGTCAGCAAAACATTGGAGACAACTGAATTTAATTGTTATTGCACACATCTGGGTGTTCCGCTGATGGACCTGTGATTTGGAGATGAGTAGTTGGTTAATAATGCAAAATGTGCTTCATTCGCCACGTGCAACTATTGCAAAGAGCAAAGAGCTCCCTAATTCACAAGTACCTCCGGAACCATGAAGGGAAGCAAGAAAATGAATGTTCAGTACTATTGAAAAATAATACTTGCTAATGTAATAAACTACTGCACTTACGCTGAAAGGTTTTACAATTTAATTAGTCTTTTGTCTTAGCTAAGTGCTTTTGCTACTCAAATCCTCCCCACACTCCAAAGCAGCGCCCGTTTCTGATAGCACAACCCACTAATGCTCATGGCATTCAGATGCAGTCACCCTTTGTTTGAGAATATTGGGCAAGAGATGTGGGAAAGCATGTCCCTGGGGCCTGAACAGTATTAGTAGTCATGAGGGTTGATGTTTACCTGCCAATGCTGAGGACTGAATCCTGAGTAACAGAGGCACCGTGTTTTCTTTACCAAATACATACAGTCCGTGTGTGTTGAACCTGAGGCCTTCCGAAGTGTGTGGCCCAGGACAGAGGCCCCTCTTGCCCAGTTTGAGAGGTAAGTGCTGCTTGACATTTATTTCCTTCCTCAGTAGAGCCGTGAACCACTAGCTCTCAGCGCTTATCCCTAAGTCCATCATGTTCCAGAAGTGAGGGCCTTAATGACACTCACTTTGCCATACTGAGCTAAATCCAAGGTTTCAAAATAGCTATTCAGTATTGACAGTCACCACTATTCATGGTCACTTCAAAGACAATTCCAATTTTCCCAAGGACAGTTAGATGTGGGCAGGGCAAGGGAAACAAACACTGGAGGTCTGGAAGAGAAGGAGGAGAGGAGAAAAACTGGGAATATGTTTCTTCCAAGGTAACTTTTCTCCAACTCAGACTTTTCCACATCAGAATCTCACCAATGCCTTCCAACTCCTTGGCAACTTGGAACCCTCTTTCAACATTTACCCAGTAAGTTGTGCCAGGCACTGTCCTGGGCACTGGGGATAAGAAGACTGGTCCCTCCTATTAAAGGTCTCGATATTCCAAATCCATGGGTTTTCTGTCACCATTTCCCAGCCAATTATAAGGAAAACATGCATTACTTCTTTCCAACACTTTCCCTTTCACTATTTCTCTTTTTTAGTCAAAGGCAATAACTATAGCATAAGAGCATGATGCTATTTTTCCTCATAATTGAGAGAAGATGCACATCCTGTCAGACATTCTAAGGCCAAAGAACTAACCACTTTCCCATAGGGTTTGTTGAAAGGTAATATCAGCAGAACCAACATTAACCTTTTCCAGCCCATGCCTCCCTATACTACCTTGCCGTTTGAAACAGAGCACAAATCAGACAGAAAGGAGGATTTCTCAGAGAAGATTTCTCCTCACCCCAACAAGGAGAAGGGAGGGAGACTTCAAGCAGAGAGGAGATGACACAGTGGGACACCAATATCACTGAGCTTGACAGGAAGTCCCTGGATCACCGGAGGCAGGCAAAGAGCACTGGGTATAGACGGTACAAGAAAGGAAAACTTGAGAATTTTCTTGTTCCCGAGATACATGCAAGTTAGATCTCAACTTGCCATTAGGCCACAAAGATGGAAACATCACCAATGCCAGGTACACTGTATCACGACCTGGGCAGGCATAGGGTAAGGCAATATCACGTGATGTCCCCAACTTGGGATCAACAAGAAGACAGGGCTGAGTTGTGCGCAAGGAATCACATAGGAGGGAAGCCTTTGTCGGGAGGGCCTGATGGAGTCACCAGCCATCCTCAAGGAGCCCATTAATCATAAACTAGGTCAATAGGTATGTTCAACCAAGAAGACTCATGCAACCCCACCACAGGCCGACATGCAAGGCAACATTTTCACACCGTCTCCTTCCTCACTGACCCAACATTAAATTGGTCACTACAAAAAGGTAGAAGGAATAGATCGTGACCCAGAACCCTCCACACCCAGGGAGCCAGAGTCACAAGTTTAGAGTGAGGAAAGATGGGTAAGATGAAGAAATGTGTATTAAACAGAAGACTAAAGTTTTAAGTTGATAACACTGAGACCTTAAAAACTTTAAGTGGGGTGGTTTTTTAAGAAATAAGAAGTGGATGTCGATAGAGCGAATTGGTAGCAGTTATTGAACAAAATAAAACCATTTCAGGTATATGCCAGAGCATTCAGACAGCAGGAAACTGAGAAATTCTTAAACATATTCATCAAGCCACAATTGGTGACAAAGTGATAAAACTATATCACCGTACTACAGAGAAATCTGATGTGCACCTAGGAAGAGGCCCCTTGAAGCAAGCCTTGGGAACTTCAGCTCTATGCTACCTCCCAGCTGCTTGGAATTATAACAAAGAGTGATGCTGTTTGTCTTGATCCACAAAGGCATTTAAATTTGGCAGAAGGTCCCGCTTAAATGTTTGCAAACTGTCTACATTTACAGCTGGGATCTCTTTCCCTAAAACTGCAGAGAACGGAAAACTGCACTCTGTATTTTTCTCTTTGTACCTTTTCTCATCTTCGTGGTCGCCCATTAAAAGTGATCGCCTTTGGAAAGGAGATCAGAAATTGCTTCAGAAAGGTTCTGTTCTTCCAAATGACATTGTTAAGATGGGGGTGTTTTTTTATAAATCTGTTTCTCTTCTGATCTCTTCACTTTGCAGCTAAAGTCTTTCAACCGCCTTGGGATGAAAGAAGTACTGTAGAATATTGATTTTTTTTTCCTTCCCCCTGGAAATTCATGACAAATGGTGAACAAAAGCTTATCTGGAAGTTTAGACGTCCAATTAAAATTTTACTCTCAAGTGAAAATTCCTCTAAAAAAATAGACTCCAACTTCTGTATACTCTATATATCTTCACTTCACTGGAGACATGTTCCAGGACCAATATCAAGAAACTAATCTTAAAATTAACTTGGGGAGAGAGGGAAGGGGAGGGAAGGTAGAAGAGAGGGAGAAGGAAAGAAAGAAAGAAAAGAAAGAAAAGAAAAGAAAGAAATAAAGAAAGAAAGAGAGGGAGAGCGGGCAGGAGAGAGAGAGCATGTAAAAAGTGAGAAGCATCACTCAACATACTTTATCCCTTTGGGTCAAAGGGAAAGGAAGAAATGGCATTTGCTGGAAAGATGATAGGATTTATGAATTTGGTGGCAATTTAGATCCAGACTGCAATATAGTCATTTAAAAGAAATAATATATTTGGTCATTCAGATGATGATTCATATATTTGATCTTTATTCAGTTCCTGAAAACTTTCAGAACCATAAAGGTGACACGGGTGTTTTGTTATTAATGAAGGTGAATTTTGGACCCCACCCAAGGGCAGGGGCTGGTTGCCAGGAGGACCAAACATGTGATGACACAGTTGGAATGTTCATTCCCACCTCCTGACCTCTAAAGGGGAGGGAGGGTGGAGACTGAATCACCCAATGGCCAATGACTTAATCATGAATATGTAATGAGGCCTCCATAAAAACCCAAAAAGACTAGGTTCAGAGAGCTTCTGGGTTGGTGAATATGTAGAGGTACAGGGAAAGTGATGTGTCTTGAGAGGGTACAGAGTTTCTGTACCCTACAGAGTTCCCCATATCTCACCCAGTGCATTTCTTCATCTGACTGTTGATTCAGATCCTTTATTACATCTTTTAATAAACTGGTAAACATAAGTGTTTCCCCGACTTCTGTGAGCTTCTCTAGCAAATTAAAAGAACTTAAGGAGGATGTCACTGGAACCTACAATCTGTTGCTAGTTGGACAAAAGCACTGGTGATAGCCCAGGTCTTGCAACTGGTATCTGAAGGGGGGTTAGCGGTCAGTCTTCTACAACTGAATGCCCAACCTATGGAATCTGACGCTATCTCCAGCTAGAGAGTGTCAGGATTGAGTTGAATTCTCCGACATGCTACTGGTGTCTGAGAATTCCTTGATCTTGTTGTGGGCGGGACCACCCCTCATGAAGGGGAACCCTAAGAGTTGGTGTCATTAGGCCCAGAGTGGGTCTGGCCATGGTGAGGTAAGACCCAGGGAGCCAGGAAGGGAAGGGCACATTATTTCAGGCAGAGTGTGCATGTAAGAGTAGAGGCAGGACACAGAGGGCAAGGGAGGAGGGCTGGACAGGTAAGAGCAGGTTTAGGTGACAGACACGTGGTTTGCATGACGAGAAGTCAGAAAAAAGTCTGGAAAATAAATCGAAACAACCTTGCAGATGTCCATTTCATAAAAGGTTTAATATTTAAATTGGTCCTTTGCTCACCTTTTTTGTTTCTTGCCTTTGATTCTCTCTTTGCATCTATTAACATCCCCTGCTACAACTCTGCCCGATAAGCTTTACCTCCCTCTTTACGTACCTTCTTCAACAACCACTTGAAATTATTACTGAAAAGGTAAAGGTCCCTTTGGTATAAGAACACTCTGGATTACATGAAATTAGTAACGAAACACTGGGGTGACAAGTATGATTCCACATGCCAAAACAGAAAGATAAATGCCTAAATAACACACAAACAGGCACACGTGCACATACACGCACACAGGCACACACGTATACATGTGCTCACATGCACGCAGACACATACGCGTGCCCACCTGCACACACATGCATGTGTATGCCTGTACACATGAATAGGCAGGCATATGTGTCTACACAGAGAAAGATAAAAGAAAAGAAAAAGAAAAGGTGATTTTCCCCATCAAAAGCACCACCTGGCCCTGACAGAGCCTACCAGTCACAGGTTCGCTGTGCTATCCCAAGTCCCAGTACTTGCCCACCAAGTAATAAAACCAATAACACACTATTGATAATCCAAACTCAACTTGACCATCGTTTCTACGCAGCGCCACAGAACAGCTTCGAGGGAAGGATTTAGATTCTATGTAAATGTACAGCTCTACAATGCCAAATTCCTAACTTCCTCATGTGGGAGCAGCCTTGGGAGCCCCAGAGCATTCCCGCGGTCCAGCCTGCCTCACATGCCTGTCTTCTCCAGCAGCATTCACACTCCCCTCTGGGAAATTCTGCATTGCTCTGGTTCACGACTGGGTGCTGTTGGCAAGCCTGCCTATCCTTCATCCAAGAATTTCATCTTCATTATTCTGGTCAGAAAACAAACCTACCCGTCACCTGGAGGGAGACCCAGTCAGTCTCTCTCTTCCAGGTGACACAAGGTGTGCAAAAATGCAAGACAGCCATACAGAATTGTCTTCCAACGATAGCTCCTAAACCACAAGGAATGACAGAGGTGAGAGGTGGTTCTCCCCAAAGAGGAAATACGCTGTTTCCAAAAGGAAAACCCTGAGCAGACAACCTAACCTGGGTGTATGAAACCTCTGTCTGGCTCCCCAACTCAGTTTTACTTGCTAGGAGTGCCTGACACTGTTTTCATACCTGGGTGAATTGATTCAATGCCAAATTCAGAAAGTTATTGCCACGTGAAAACATGCATCTCTGAAGCCCAGTTCTCTGAAAACACCTCAACGTCCTGGCTGTAAAACAAAATATCACTGCGAACCACCTGTCCGCATGGACCATGAGTACAGACTATGAACTCCTGCCTCCAAAGTCCCAGCCACAGTTGGCCGACTCTGTAAGTATCTGAAGTTGACAGTTTTGCCCGTGTGGTCACTTTGCTCCTCTGTCAACCCTTGGGTCCACGCAACTCAAGAGGTGGACTGAGACCCAATGTGTAGGCCGGGAGGTGAGGTATCCTAGAGTAGGTGAGGAAGCAGGAGGCTCAGGTTCAGAATTTGCTTTGTCATGTAACCGCTATGATCCAATCGACCCATGAACTCAGAGGAATGATGTTTAAGCTCCATGGAAGGCATCTTGGAAGAGAAGATTGGCCAGAAAAGATACAAGCAAGGAAGGAAAGGAGTCTAAGAAAGGAAAAGGTCCCCAGAGAAATAGCCCATGCTGACAGACAAGGGACAACTCCCAAAGGGAAGGCACTTGAAATCGCACAAAACTATCTCTGAGAGAATCCTGTTATTTTCAGCCAAAAATATGTTTCTCGAAAACTTTGACCTGATCGTGGATAGACAGCACTATGATACAAAGATAAATGGACCAGTTCCTTGAGTCACAGACACGGCTCTATTAAATTCAGAACCAGATTTTCTTGAAGAAAGGAGTTTCAAGGGATACACACGTTTTGAAACAAAATGGGTGGGGGTGCTGACTGCTCCAGGCAATTCTGAGTCCTTCAGCAAAAATTTCGAAAATAAACCTCAGATATGTTCATCGACAGATAAACCAGTGCACACAGCTGTAGCCAAGTGCTCCATGGCAGGAATCCTTCTTCCGGTTCCCCTAAGTTTTTCCTACAACTCCCAAGCATTCCAGAACCTCATCCATCCATCCACCTATCCAGTCACTGAACAAATGTTTATCTGCCAGGTACTGCTATTCACTGGAAATTCAGCCGTGACCGAAACATACATGCCCCTTTTTTCTTTTTTATTTTCAATTTTTTTTTTCAACGTTTATTTATTTTTGGGACAGAGAGAGACAGAGCGTGAACGGGGGAGGGGCAGAGAGAGAGGGAGACACAGAATCGGAAACAGGCTCCTGGCTCCGAGCCATCAGCCCAGAGCCTGACACGGGGCTCGAACTCACGGACCGTGAGATCGTGACCTGGCTGAAGTCGGACGCTTAACCGACTGCGCCACCCAGGCGCCCCTACATGCCCCTTTTTTCATGGGAGTTCCCAACCCAAGCAGAAATGTAGCTACTCATAACACAAAACCACAAATGAATACCATAAAAGATTATGCTAAAGACACAAAGAAAAGCTTCTCTGCAAGAGAACAAGCGGGAACATGACCTTTGTTCACATGGTCAGGTGTGGCTTCTCTGAAGAAGTGACAGTGCTGTGGTACAGGCACTAAAATGGGGGAAAAGAAGAAGGCTTCCTGCACAGAGCAGAAACCACGTGAAGAACTGGAGGCTAGAAAGAGCCAGGGCAGGGGCGGTTGGGTATGGGGCTGGGTCCCGGAAAGAGGCAGGTGACACAGTAGAAAGACACGGAATATGCAGATGGGGCAGGGCGAGGTTGGAAAGCCAGGCTGGTCAGCCCTTGTGGCCTCGTGAGCCAGGCAAGAACTTGAGGAAGTACTGGGAGGAGACAAAGCCATCTGACTTCGTTTGTAGCAGAGCATTCTAGCTTAGCATGGATACAGTCTGGGGGCCAAAGAAGGAGGCAAGGAGACTACTGACAGCACAGATACGCAGCGTGAGGTCTGAGGACCAGCGACATCAGCGCCATTAGGGAACTTAGAAGAAAGCAGATTCTTGGGGCTCCTCCCCTGACTTACTGAATCAGGAACTGGGGGTGGGAGACAGTAATTGTGTTTTAACAAGTCCTCCAGGTGATGTTGAGGTACATCGGAATCTTCCAACCACTAATCTAGGAGGTTACCTAGTTTAGGAGCTGGCAAGGAACTCTGGCGCTTGTAGAAGAATAGTGACAACAGAGATGAAAGCCTTTAATCTATGAGCAATTCAGAAGTATTAATACATGCTCCTTACAAATTTGGCAGAGGTGAGGAAACGTGCCATCGCCTGGAGCCACCAGAAGAGTATGAGTGGAATAAGTCTGCAGGTCTGGCAGCACAAAAGACAACTGCTCTCCTTCAGGAACTCTGTTTGCTTACTTGAGCCTTTCTTCCCCCATGGATGTCAATATTTGGAGTTCCTTTCTTTTTAAGATTTTTAATGTTTCCTTATTTTTTGAGAGAGAGAGAGAGAGAGAGAGAGCAAGCAGGGGAGGGGCAGAGAGAGAGGGAGACACAGAATCCGCAGCAGGTTCCAGGCTCTGAGCCGTCAGCACAGAGCCCGACACGGGGCTCAAATTCAGGAACTACGAGATCATGACCTGAGCTACTATCTGATGCTTAACCGACTGAGCCACCCAGGTGCCCCAATGCTTAGGGTTCCTTCAAGAGTTGCCACATCTAAGAGCTAACATTTGAAACAAATTTGTATGCAGTTCCATTCAACAAGTCTTTACCAAGGGCCTGCTGGGTACAGAGTGAGGCTACAAGCAGCAGAGGCTTATGAGAAATTCAGAAAAAGTCTTCGTAAGTAGCGCCCACCTGGCAGGCCTAGAAAATAAAAATGGGGCAGTGGAGGAATTCCAGAAGGTAGCGGTTGTTGCATAGAAGCTGATTTGGGCAGAGTGGGCAAAGAGAGGGGGACATGGCCGCCTGGTCCTTAAGCTGATCACCACATTTTGCTGGTACAGCTGCTCTTTCTCAGCTCCTTCAAACCCATCCTTCCCTCAACACTCACTCACAGCCACATACACAGGCATCATTTTTATCCAACTGCTGGGTGAAAAGGAAAGGGATACCGTGCCGAATACCACTCCTCTGTGGCTGGAATGAGAAACACATCAATTAGCCCCTGGTCAAGGAATGAGAATCGCCAACTCCGTGGACATGGTTTTTTCCTGTCATCTCTAGTTCTCGAAGGAGAACTGAACTGTTTGAGAGAAAGAACAACTTTCTTAGATTAGGTCCCCAAATGCATCCAACCAGAGTATTAGATATGTGGAGAGGAGGTGAGTGACCACCTTTGTCAGAGGACCCCCAGGGAGATCAGGGACTTCCCTAATGGTCATATTAGTCATAACAGACCTGGACCCTAGAGCCTGCTACCTCTCCCAACTCCTCTCTCCTGCACAGCTTCCAAAGCCTCATTACACTGGGAAGGTGTTCATTTATGTAAAAAAAAAAATGTTTTATGGGGCGCCTGGGTGGCTCAGTCGGTTAAGCATTCGACTTCGGCTCAGGTCATGACCTCATCATGGTTTGTGAGTTTGAGCCCCGCATCTGAGCTGACAGCTCAGAGCCTGGAGCCCGCTTCAGATTCTGTGTCTCCCCTTCTCTCAGCCCCTCCCATGCTCGTGCTCTGTCTCTGTCTTTCAATAATAAATAAACATTAAAAAAAAATTTTTTTTAATGTTTAAGTAAACTTCAAGTAATGACTATGAAATAGGACATTGCCGAGGATTCCAGCGTAATCAGGAAGCAGTCTGTTCAAGTAACTCCAGGCTCTGAACATTCCAGCTAAGATTTCACTCTGTGTCCTTAGCTACTATTCCACTCTCAGCATCAGACGTGCTCACATGCCGTGAAGATAATCATTAAAGGGATTAGAGACACTTCCAAGTGCAGAAGAGTGACAGAGTAACCAAGAGAGGCCTCCTCCTTGGCAACATCAATTAGGCAATCCAAATTGCCAGAGTGAAGCAACATCTTACTTCAAATAGAAGGAAGCTGGGCGGGGGGCGGCAGGGGGGGAAACACATGACAAACATCAAGAGAGAAGCAGTAGCTCCAATAATACCTTCATACAAAAACAAACCCCAAATGTTAACAAGTATATCAGTCGGTATCCTTAGTTGTTGTTGTTGTTGTTGTTGTTATTGCTATTTTCTGCAAATTCAGAACAGCTGAATGGCATGGGAATTTTGAAGGAGACAAATTTCTCTGCTTTGGTCCCCCAAAGTTTATTTGTTCTGGTCATTTTCTCTCATCTGTTCTTAACAGATCAATATGTGCCTTCAGTTACTCCTCCACAATCCAGCAATCTGAAGGAGAACGAACTTCTGCAGAAAACTTGTGACTCCTTGGGGGGTTTGGGTTGGGGCATCCTCAGCAGATTTGAGTTTGGGGAAACCTTCCTGTCGAGTACGGATGTCAGCACATCAGCTGAACTGAGATCAAATACTCAGGGGGGAAATAGAATTACTTTTTAATTAAGGGAGCTTAGACCTGAATAAAATAACAGAAAGAAAAACATTTATGCTTGCCGTTCAGTCCTAAAACAATCTCCGACAGAAAAGTCCTTTCCCGTGAAGTCTGGAGCTCACAACCACTCTGGCTACCCCATTCCAGGCATTTTTGGTAAGCCAGATGGAATATGCTATTGGCTAGGAAGGGCTTTGGGGAACTTGCCTGCAGGGGAATCTCTTTAATAGACATGCCTTCAGTGCCTGCCTTGCCCAGAGAAACCCAGTGAGAGAGAAATTAGAGAAACAGAGACACACAGTCAGAAAGAAAACAAAAAAACAAAAAGAAAAAAAGAAACACACACATGCGCACACACACACAGATGCACACAGAGCAACAGTTGCTCCAGGGCTCCCGGCTTCCGTACCTCTACCTTCCGCTGCCACATTCTCTGTTTCCTGTCCTTGGAATTCCTGAAATCCGCTCAGATCCATAAAGCCAGGCCTCTCACAAGGAATACACACCGAGGAGAATAATCCCTCACTCTGATTACTTTGAGGGCACCGGCTTCAATGTTTTTTGGTCAACATGACTGTACTAATCTATATTATAAGCGATCATAATTCAGTTCGCAAATATTAAACTCATGAAGTAATAAGCAAATATGGTCAGACGACTCCCCTCCTAAAATCCACTGATGCTTTTCCATTGCTCTGAAGATCCAGATCAGCTCCTCCAACCTGTTTTATAAAGTCCTGCAGGCTCTGACCTCTGCCGACTGTCCCGCCCCTATTCTCACCTCACCCCCGTGCCTGTCTCCCACCACGAGGACCGGGTGGGATCTATCTTGTTCACTGCTGTATGTCCAGCCTCAGCACCGAGGGCAGTGTTTAAAGAGAACCAACTTAGGGTCTCTGTAGGCCACACCAGTCTTCATTTTCTTTGAGCATAGCAAGAAGGAATTTCCACCAAGAGATATCAAAGTATTGCATACTGCCAGTATTCCTTATGAAGTCCCACACCAAGTGACATCCAGATGTCACGAGTACTATTTCAGCTCACTGCCAAACGCAGGATTTCAAGAATCAGAACAGCTCTGGGCCAGTGTGGTTTGCTCGGCAACAGGGGTGGATGCTGAGGGACACTGCCCTCAATTTTCAGCCAACCCACTGCACAGATAAGCAGACTATTTGTCTGAGGCTGAGTTCCCTGGGAAACCAACTCTGAGACTCTGAGATGTGTGTGCAAGAGGTTTATTGGGATCAACTCTGGAGGGAAGGGAAAGAAGCAGGATCAGGCAGAGGGAGGAGCTGACCTGAGATGCACTCTTAACAGAAGTCTCTCTTCACCCCACAGGAGACTTGGGAAACTTCACGGGCCCTCCCTTCCTGAAATGAGGGAAGGGAGCCTGACATTTGTGCTCTAGAGGCAAAGTCACTGGATGCTGGCTGCCCCTTCCCTCCTGGGGCGTTCATGGCCTTGGGCAAAGCCACTCTCAGCAGCCAGCAGCTAGGGAAAAACAAAGAACTCTGGGAACTGTGAGGGGCCCACACCGGCTACAGCTGGCACACAGAGGGCCCAAGCAGACATGTGGGTTGCACACCAACACATCCACCCCTCCATTTCCGAGGACGGGACCGAGATTCGGATTCTTCCATCACTTTCCTTGACCAGAACTCTTGGGCCCAGGGTGCTTATCAATGACAACTTTGCTTTGACAATGGCAAAGATTTCTCCCCAGCATTCTTACAGGGATACATCTAAGGGCTAGCAAGCATTTTTCAAACACAAACATAGCTCCATCAAGAGATTTTTGGTAGCACAGTTATTGAGTTCTGGGTGGGGAGGGGTTGTGAAAACAGAAAAGCACAGGGGATCTTAATTAAGAATGATAAAGATTAGCAATACTTCATTCATTCTATGGGCTTCGCAAGAAGGGAACTGAATCAGAATGAATCTGGATAGATCATGATGTTCTAGGCCCTCAGGAGTTTTCCTGAGGACCTATGATGGCATACAGAGAAACTGGATGCATATTTGTTCCGCTGATTTGAATGAAATCTTACACAAAAATTATGACACTCATAATTCTGAAATAGTGGTTTTAGTTCTAAAATATGCTAAATCAATCTTTTACAGGTAAATGGATAAAGATGTCCTGGGGTTTGAGGACATACACAGGAGGTGAAGGAAGTAACAGAAAAAGAAAAGGGGTCTTAACCGGTCTCCCTTCGGTGAGAGAAAGGAGGTGGAGGGAAATGGAGCCTTCAACTGCATTCTGGCAGTGTCCGAACAAGGAAGAAAGCTGAGAGGCATCTAAGAGGGGCTGACAGATGTGGGTCTCAGGAAGGCAGAAATCAATAATACTGAGTCATAAAACCAGATAGGCATTGAATATTTAGTTAGTGAAGCAGACCCGCTGTGGGGGGAGGGGAAACCCTTGTGGTACGCATTGTACCTGCCAAAAATAAACAAAAAAACAAAAACCATACAAGCTACTTACTATAACTACTGGGAAGACAGAACCTAGAATTACCTCTCTACCCACTAAACACCAATACTGTCCTTGTTCACGGTGCTGTCTGACGTTATTTTAGTAAACATAAAATTTTAAAGGCTTTCATAGACTCATTTGGGACTTCTATTGCCACCCATCTCAAATGCAATATCCTGGAATGTGAATTTTCCTATTACAAGGGGTACTAATACCTGATTTCTGGGTAGAAGCTACTGTATACACACACATTTTCTTAATGGACACCTAGGTATTTGACTGCAGCTTCCTGATTGTCCACAAACTCATAGAACTTGACAATGAGTGGAAAGTACCAGAACAAGAAGGATGGCAGGCCCAGCCCCATCGTTCACCAGCCTTGAGATCCCACAAAATCCCCTTAATCACAGCTAGACACAGCTTTCTCAGCTCTTAAATAACATAGGCATGAATATAAAACAGGCCCTGTCCATCTTGCAGAGATTTCTGATTCAGATGAGATTTTGTAAGTAAGAGTAGCTTGTAAACTTTAAGATGCAATACAAACATAAGGAATTATTATGACATGTGTAGAGAGTACAGGAGTCTATTACAGAAAAGAGCAGAGAAAGTACCCAGTACAATTGGTGAGAAAAATATTGCAGATGTAAGTTCATTTACATTTAGCCATTTTCACCCTGGTAATAAAAGCTATCACAACATGAAACATAATAATAAATGAAATGCTTTCTGTGCTCTAGATAGCATCAAAATAGCTGTATCTGGTTTGATAAAAAAAAAAAAGGAAAGAAAACTCAATATTTACCAACCTCACTTAATATGAGCTGACACTGTTGAAAGGCTTTTTATATATTAACTCTTTTAATCCCCATTACAACGATAGGAGGAAAGCACTATTATTAAACCCACTTTACAGATGAAAACCTGAGGCTTAAAGATATTAAGTAACTTACCCAAGGTCACAGATATAGGAAACGGCAAATGCAAGAGTTGCACCCAAGCAGTCTGGTTCGGACCCAAATATAGTGACATACCGAGTGGCAGAGACCATCAACACTAACCTTGAAAAGTTATGACTGTGGGGAGAGGACGGATGAGAAGGTCAGGGGAGGAAAATATTTTTTAACTGGTACTGTGCTTATTAATGTTTTTATCTACCCTCTTCCAAGTGTATAAAGCTATGGGATTAAAATCAAAGTCCCAGCCCACAAACAAATGGTCCGATAACCAGGAATCTCTTTCTCATTAAGGGGACAGATTTGTGCCTGGTGGTTCTGCTGCCTTATCTCAAGCTGACCTATGCCATCCCCAGTCCTGAACTACCAACAATTCAATCTGAACCAGGGTAAGTGGACAATCTGCTCATGCCTACTGTCTGCCACCAGAAATTCTCTGGCAACCACCCTATAAAAAAGAAATGACCTTGTACCTTGGCTCATCCCCAGCCTTTTAAAAGGGAGATGGAATGCACGAATGAGCCACACCGTTGGGCAAGGGATCTGTATGATAATGAGCCTGTTCTCCCAGAGGTCAGAGCATGATACCAGGTCATCCAGGGCAGACAGGGCAAGTTAAGTATTTCTGAGTTTATGTGACCGCAGGAAAGAATGGTCATTTGAACTTTTTGCTGTCTGCCAAGAGAACTTGATTAACTCCTCAAACATCGGTACCTTCACTGTGCCAGGCACTATGCTAGACCCCAGGACACACAATAAATCTGATTCAGTCTCTACAGTGAGGAGTTCAAAACATAGCAGGGCATGGCAGGCACATAAACTGCCACCTGTGATGAGTGCTATGTACTTATGAGTGCAAGATTCATATTTAAGAGACAAGAAGAGAAGGTAATGGGAACACAGAGGAAGGAGAGAACAGAGGGGGAATGCAAATACAGGAATTACTGTTGAGTAAGATGGATGGGATTTATGGTCCAACTACATGGGTGAGAGAGAAAGAGGAATGACCCCAAGATTTCTAGCTTTCAGACCAGCTCAGACAAACATAAAGAAAGAATGGTTCTAAGAGGCTGTATCTGAGTTCACTTGTTCACAGCTCCAAGCGACAAATTTTAAACTACTGTTAGCGCCATCTGTTGGCCATAGTAGAAATGGATATACACTGGGCTGGGATTAAGCTTTACCTAAACGAACTCTGGAAGTTTCAAAGAAGATTGTCTGTATATAATGGCATTCTTAACCTAGAAGGGGAGGAAAGGAAAGTCATTAAAAGTATATGTGGTCTGGGGGCGCCTGGGTTGCTCAGTCCGTTGAGTGTCTGACTTCAGCTCAGGTCATGATCTTGCTGTTCATAGTTCAGGCCTGCATCAGACTGTGCTGACAGCTCAGAGCCTGGAGCCTGCTTCGGATTCTGTGTCTCCCTCTCTCTCTCCGCTCCTCCCCTGCTCACTCTCTCTCTCAAAAATAAATAAACATTTACCAAAAAAAGTATATGTGGTCTGAGTTCAGACTGCCTTGGAGATAAATCAATAGTACATGACCTTGGTCAAGTCATTTATCTTGTCTAAGATTCAGATTTAGTCAAATGTAAAATGAGAATAAAATACTATAACTATGTCACAGAGCTGTTTTAAGGATTAGAATATATGCTGCATAAACAAAAGTTTCATACACTGGTAGTGGGAACATAAATTGAGCACCATTTTGGGAAAATGAGTGTCAATATCTATCAGTGTTGAACACATGTACAACACCCTATGATTTGGAGTTTCACTCTTAGGGATATATCAACAGAAATATGAACATAAACGCTAGATGATACATAGGAGAATTTTATACTGTTCCTATGTGTAATAATAAAAAACTGAAGATAATACAAATTTCCAACCACAGAAAAATGGATCCATAAATTGTGGTGTGTTCATACAATGGGAAATTATACAGTAATAAGCATAAGCAGTCAACAACTATACATAAAAAGATGGGCAAATCTCACAAACACAATATTGAGGAAAGAAGCCAAACATCAGATAGTACATGTTATGTGACTCCATTAAAATAATCTACAGAAACAAGCCAAACTAATACACGTTGTTAAAAGTCAGAATAGACATGATCGCTGAATGGAGGTTTAGTAACTGGAAGAATCACAAAGGAAGGTCTGAAAATGTTAATGTCCTTTCTTCTTTGGGTGCCACTTACTTGAATATATTTACTATGTAAGAATTTATAAGGCTATACATTATCATTTGAGCATTTTTCTACACATATGCTACATGTCACTGAAAATTTACTTAAAAAATATTTTTAAGTGGTAATATGCTGCCTGTAAAACTCAGATTGCCTGATTTCAAGACTTACTATAAAACTACAGTAATCAAGACAGTATGGTATTAGCAAAAGTATAGGCACATAGATCAAAGGACTCAAACAGAGTGCCCAGAAATAGACTCACACAAATATGGCCAACTGATCTTTGACAAAGGAAGGAAGTCGAGTCCATGGAGAAAGGACAGTCTTTTCGACAAATGGTACTGGTACAATTGGATGCTAATATGAAAAACAAACCAAAAAAAAAAGCCTAGACACGTATCTTACACCTTTCAGAAAATTAACTCAAAATGGGTCATAGACCTAAGTGTAAAATACAGAAGAAACTTCTAGAAGAGAACAGAGAAGCATGATCCATGAGAGAAAAAACTGGTAAGCAGGACTTTATAAAAATTACAATTTTCTCTGCAAAGATACTACTAAGAAAATGGAAAGATAAGCCACAGAGTGAAAGATTATATTTGGGTTTTTTTTAATTTTTTTAATGTTTATTTATTTTTGAGAGAGAATGAGCGGGTAAGGTCAGAGAGAGAACGAGGGAGACACAGAATCCAAAGCAGGCTCCAGGCTTGAGCTCAGAGCCTGACGCAGGGCTCAAACCCACGTATTGTGAGATCATGACCTGAGCTGAAGTCACACTTTTAACCGCCTGAGCTACCCAGGCTCCCCGAAAGATTATATTTGTAAAACACTTGTATCCAAAGGTCTTGTATCCAAAAAACAGAAATCCCTCTTTACCCAAGGTCTCACTTTCTGCATGGTCCTGTGTTCAAACGCAGTCCAGAAGCAGATGATCCTCCTTCTGACGTAGAGTCAAAGGTCAATAGTAGCCTAATACACATCCCAATGCCTGTGTCATACACCTCCCTTCATCTCATCACATAGGCATTTTATCATCTCACATCATCACAAGAAGGATGAGACAGTACAATAAGATATTTTAAGACAGAGAGAAAAACCACATTCACATAGCTTTTATTACAATGCACTGTCAAATGTTCTATTTTATTATCCATTATTGTTGTTAATCTCTTATTGTGCCTAATTTATAAATTTAACTTTATCGTACGCATGTATGAACACTACAGGAAAAAACATCGTGTGCATCAGATTTGGTATGATCTTCAATTTCAGGCATCCACTGGGGTCTTGGAACGTATCCCCTGCCAATAAAGTCAACAAAAAATAAATAAACAAACAACCCAATTAAAAAATGAGCAAATATCTGAGCAGACACCTTACCAAAGAATACATACAGATGGAAAATGAGCATAGGAAAAGATGTTCCACATCATCTGTCACTAGGGAATTGCTAATTAAAACAAGATACCATTGCATATATATTAGAGTATCTAAAACCCACAAAATGGGCAACACCAAATACAAGTGAGGAGGCAGAGTAACAGGAACCCTCTGTCATTTATTGCTGGTGGGAATGCAAAACCAGTACAGCTACTTTGGAGGACAGTTTGTCAGTTTCTTACAAAGTGAAACACAGCCGTAACCACACAATTCACCAACGTGCTCCTAGGGAATCACCTAACTTATCTGAAAAATTATGTCCATACAAAAATCTGCACAGAAATGTTTATAACAGCTTTATTCAGACTTAGTAAAAACTAAAAGCTGCCAAGATGTCCTTCAACAGGTGAATGAATAAAGAAACTGGTACATCCACACAATGGCATATTATTCAGCAATGAAAAGAAGTAAGCTATCAAGACATGAAAAGACACAGATGAATCTTAAAGGCATACTGCTAAGTTAAAAAGAAAAAACAAGCCAGTCTGAAAAGGCTAGAGTATTATCCAAATTATACGACACTCTTGAAAAGTTGAAAAGTATAGCAACAATAAAATGATAAAATGGTGGGAAGGGAGTGTTGAACATTCCCTTGGATACTGTGAAACACTGTGCCTTATGTAAGGCACCGAGGAATTTTTATGGTGGTAAATCTGTTCTGTACAATAAGGTAATAGTGGATACATGTCACCATGCATTTGTCAAAAACCATGCAACTTTATAAAACAAAATGTGACCTTGGGGCGCCTGGGTGGCGCAGTCGGTTAAGCGTCCAACTTCAGCCAGGTCATGATCTCGCGGTCCGTGAGTTCGAGCCCCGCGTCAGGCTCTGGGCTGATGGCTCGGAGCCTGGAGCCTGTTTCCGATTCTGTGTCTCCCTCTCTCTCTGCCCCTCCCCCGTTCATGCTCTGTCTCTCTCTGTCCCAAAAATAAATAAAAAACGTTGAAAAAAAAATTTAAAAAAAAAAAAAACAAAATGTGACCTTAATGTACAGAGATTTTTAACAAATCATTTAGGGGTTGTGAGATCCCAGGATGGAATGCTAAAAGTAAAAAAACAATCTAACCATATTACAAACGTATGAAATGTTCCTCATGCAGATGGGGAAAAATAGTGCTAACCTAAGTGACTTTCGGAATAAGTGGTCTGTGAGACAAAAAGGCAGTAGAAACTGTACAGAAGCCTTGTCCTCTAGATGATAAAGATCTTTCTCACAAGTATATGAATTTACAATTTTGGTAACACTATAAATGTATATTGGCCTTGAACAATTAAAAAAAATAAAGGACAGATGGCGGGAGCCAGCTTTCTCACTACTGAAGTGTGAGGTTATCAACAAGCAAAGGGAGAAGGCAAAAGTGGTCCATATGGTAATGGATTCAGCTGGAGACCTCAGTGTAAAACCCATGTTTAGCTTAATATAGATACAGATGAGTTACACATAGAAATAGTTACAGGTAATTGTATATACACAGATTAGTATACACACATATATGTCCCTGCTTTGTCCATCTGGCAGGCCTAAAAGAAATGATACTCCAGTAGAAAGGGCACACCTAGAACCCAGATCTTGGTGTCGAATATCATTCTCCAATAAAAGTGGCCAGGGCTCCTTGGAGAAATGACCGAGTCTAGAATCAGGATAGGAAATATATAAGATGAGCTTAGAGCATTTTGTGGTGCTAAAAAGTAAGAAGGTACTCCAAAAAGAAATTCTCTCTCTCTCTCTCACACACACACACACACACACACACACACATGCATACACACACAGTGAGTGTGTCAAAACGAAACAAAGCTAACTGAAAGAGTTCCCATTGGTCAAAGCTGGAACAAGCTGAGTGACAAAATAAAGCAAAATTGGATTATAACCAAAGTATAAAATAAGTATCCATGAGTCTATACTGATAAAACTTGATATAACTAAATGACTGAATAATAACTAAATGGGGAATATAGCTAAAGCTCTTGTATAAAAGAATTCCAAATAATTGATGTAGATACTCGACCTTCAAGAAGGCAGAGCATAACCACCCACTCATTAAGTGTGAGCTACAGGTAGTGACTTCCTTCCAAAGAGTTCAACATGGAAAAGGGGAAGAAGGTAACTTTACGGTGGAGAAACCTGACCGATACTACCTCAGTGAAGTGATCAAAATTACCATCAGCAATGATAAGCCATGCTGCTAATATACACTCTTGACATGATGTAATAAAAATGCTCTTCCCCCCCAAAACCAATAATCTCAGTCTAATCTTGAGAAAAACATACAAATCCCAACTAAGGGACACTCCTCAAAATATCTGACCAGTAACTATGAATATTATCAAAAGCTAGGGAAATCTGAGAAACGGTCACAGTCAAGGGGAGCCTAAGAAGACATAATTGTAAATGTAATGCGATGTCCTGGATGGAATCTTGGAAGAGAAAAAGGTAAAAACTGGGGTGCCTGGGTGGCTCAGTCAGTTAAACTTTGGACTTAGGCTCAGGTCATGATCTCACGGTTTGTGGGTTGGAGCCCACATCAGGTTCTGTGCTGACAGCTCAGAGCCTGGAGCCTGCTTCAGATTCTGTGTCTCCCCTCTCTCTGCCCCTCCCCTGCTCACACTGTGTCTCTCTATCTCTCTCAAAAATAAACAAACATTTTTAAAAAAAATGTTCTTAAGAAAAAGGTAAAAACTAAGGAAATATGAACAAAGTATGGACTTTGGCTATTTTTTAAAAGTAATGATCTTATTTTAAAGCTCTGAATACAGAACATGATTCATAACGAGTACTTGATATATATTAGGAATTCGAATATCATGATAATGAAGAAGAGGAGGAAGAAAGTGAGTAGAGAAGTAGTCTGGGAGGAACGTTTGGGAGGTTATAAATTCTACAGCTACATTCAGAAAGGGACATTTATCACCTCCACAGACCGTCAATGAAGACATGGCTAAGTGTACAACTGCTGGGGAGAGCTTCGAAATACAGAACCCGGGGGAACCTCTCTACACAAGGTAGAGAGGGATAACTGGGAAAGAGACTTATCGGGAAGTGGGAAGAGAAGCAAAACAGGATCGTGATTCCAAAGCAAAAGAAAAAGAGTCTCCCCTGAAGGAGGGTGTCAAGAGTTTTAATGCCACACGAGATTGGGACAGATGAAAACTATATATAGTCCTACAGACTTGCCTGTGACCTTGGATAGGACAGTTTTAGAAGAGTTGGATTTAGAACGAAACTCAAGGGAGGATAAAGTGAGACACAAGCCATTGGGGCAGCAAAGTGAAGGGGAGAAATGACACGCTGCACCAAGATGAAGTAAGTGATGGAAACATCTAAGACTTGTATTTTGTTAGTTGTTAGCTATTATATTTTGTTAGTAATTTGAAGGAGTGGTGGAAAGGAAGCAAAAGAAGGTACAGGAAAATGGGATAACTGATATAATAAAGTCTGTGAGGGGACATGAGAGGAAATGATCCAGTTCCCAAAGGGGCATTTAAGCCTTGAAGAGGAGGATGACCGCTTTTCCTCTAAGACAGGCAAGAAAGAAGCAAGGATGAGTACTAACTAATGTAGCCTGTGCTGATTTTGAAGATAACAATGTTGATGGTGATATTGATAACGATGATGATGGTAAAAGCTGCAGCTAACATTTCTTGAGCCATTCCTATGCGTTTTACGTCGGATGTCTCACTCAAAGCGTAACCACAGGGAGCATGGACTAATGTTACTTTCATTCTACAGGTGAAGAAACTGGGTTCAACCAAATTAAGTAATGTGCCCAAACCAGTAAGTGACAGGGCTTCACTGCTCCTCATGACATACTCCTTAAAATATTTCAGACCTCATCCGCTTCCTGGAAGCAGGTACTTTTCCAGTACGAACCCAGGTGTAGAAAATAGAGGATACTCTCGTCTCCCTCTAATATGCCAGGAGCCTGGCCTAAGTCACATGTCATCTCTGAGCCTCAGTTTCTCATCTGTGGAATGAAAGATCAGGACTAGATGAATCGCTTTAAATTGTTTCCATCTTCAACATTCTTTGATCGTTTTTAAAGACCCAGAAAGGCAAGGGAAGACTAAACTACCGAGCTGTGAAATCTCTTGCCTAGTTTTTAAAGTGAAGAATGTGTCTTATCTAATCCAGAGGTCAGTAAACTTTTTCTGTAAAAAGGCAGATAATAAATATTTTAAATGTTTCAGGCCAAACAGCGTCTGCCACAACTATTCTATCTGCAATCATAGTAGTGAAAGCAGTCGCAGACAATATACAAATGAATGAATGCGGCTGTGTTCCAATAAAACTTTATTTACAAAAACAAGCTGTAGACTGGATTTGGCCAGTGGGCTGTAGTTTCCCAACTCTTACCATTTTGGAGCTATGGCTATTAATACCACCTGTCACCTATAAGTCAGAGCATGACCTCAGATAAATCAGTTAAACTTGCCTCAAAACAGTAAGCCAGAGACCCACAGAAAACAAGGGTATTTACTTTACCATGACATCAGGAGGCAAAACTAATACAAGTGGCAGTAAAACACTGAAAACAGATATAAGGGTATCATACATAATGGCGAGGCCAGCTGTCCTTTCTTTCCAGTGACTATTAAAAAAGAAGAAATGTGGGATCAAATTACACCAAGAGTTATTAAAGTTAAGAAAGAAGAAGTAAAGTGAATGGTTGACTATGAAATGCCATACTGCATTCTAGAGTAAAGTGGAGGAGTTGGCATTTCTGGGTATCTTGAAAAGCTGCATAGATAACGCTATGTTAGCAATCATCACAAACAAATCCAAACGTGAAGTGATGGGAAAGAAGTACATTTGAAGCCAAAGATGGCCTACAAAACTTACAAGGCTCTTTATCTCAGTGCCTTACTGCCTTTAGACACGTGTGGGTTATCTCCAAAGCATTTGTTCAGCCCTTTCTGACATTCTCCACGTACATTTGCGACTATGTGATTCTGGGAATGCTGACTCTATTCTCCCCTCCAGGGGTGAGCACGTGACCTGGGCTAAGCCAACCAAATAGCCCAATGAGGATGAAATCTCAGGCCTGTCTAAGAAGGAAGAAACAAGGGCATAGTCACCTTGTCTGGATGGCACTGTGTCGACAGGGGGCCTGGGATGGCAGCAGCCATTTGCTACCATGAGGGAAGCCTGACTCCGAATGACATCACAACACCAGGGAGGACAGGCCAAGAAGATCACAAACAGTAAAGTCAGAGTCCTAAGGACACCGTGGCCTTCTGGATCAAGTATCACTTGAAACCTGTCCTACGCCTGTGGCCTTTGAAAATTACATGACTGACAGATAAACCTCCTTCACTGTCTAAGCAGTTTGAGTTGGTTTTACTGTTACTCTTAAAACAGTACATCCTAACTCATATATATTCTCTCCCTGATTTGTATCTACAGCATGCCTTGAGCAAGGAGAGGAGATGAATGTTTAAAATGGTCTTAATACTTTTATCTACTTCTAAAATATTTTCCCAAACCTTAAGTTGTTTTAAAAGCACAACAGCCAAATAGTTACCTTCTCATCGCTGTGGTTCCAACCTGTCGGCAATTCATTTCTTCCACGACTTCTGAAAGTGTCCATCTCTAAGTCCTCTCCCTTTTTAATCTGATCAAATATAAATAATCAAATGCAAATGCAAAGTCTTGTCTTCATGAGAGAATTCCCTCTTGCAAATCAGTTTTGTCTTCAGATTTCCAAACTCCCACCTCAGATGGCCTCTGACAGAAAGCTACAGAAATGAAGCCGTGAACACACTATTTGCAGCCTCCAGAGCACCCCATCTAAGGGCACCAGAAAAGAGATTCATGTAAGAATTATTTCTGATTTATTCAGGAGCAAGGGGAATGGGCTTGAAAATGCCAGGTTATCTTTCATTCAGTCTTTCCATTCTATTTTTAGTTCCCTCCAGGAACTAAAGTACCATAGGAAATTTTTTGTGTTCAGCATTTTGGATACTTTACATGAACATAAAAACAAGAGCAGGACAACCTATTGGCCGTCATAACATTTCTCCCTTGCTAGCCAGCAGCAAAACAAAGATAATGTATTAACCAGCCTCTCCAATACATTCATCTTCTCAAGATATGCTGGATTCTTAGCCTGGAAAGATGCGTGATGGTGAACATCCATCTTTTAAATGTCATTGAAACAAGGCCACTACTTCAAACACAAAGTCGTCTTTTTTTCCTTTACTATTACTAAGTAAAACTTTTCCAAATGGCATACCCTCCTGAAGACTCAAATATAGATAGAATAGGCCCACTACAAAAATATGCATTTCTCGACGTGCCCAGAATATGAAGGGAATCAAGCAGGCCAAATGGAAAGCAAACAGAAAAGCCACTGAAAAGCAGACACAGCACCTCAACGGCGTCGTACAGATCTTGCTTTGTACTCAAGTTACGTGTCTATGAGCTCTCTTGGGGTTCTATTCCTATGAGAGCACATAAAACACTGGAAGAGGAAGATGAACAGTCTCAAGGCAAGAAAACGCGCCTTGGGGAAAATCCCCGTGGGTCTCTCAGACCCTGGCTACAGCTTCCTCTTCCACCTGCTCAATCTATTCATCCCCCTCCCCACCTGACTAGCTCTTCCCTCATCTCTTCCAATGGTGAGCTCATCTACAAAGGGCATTATCCTCCGGTGCCCATGGGGCTTGAAATTCCATTAGCATTACTCCTGTATTGCCTTCATCTATCTGTGGTGACACAGGAGTAACGTTAAAATAAGCAATGGAGGCCAAAGGCCATGGTGCCCTTTCTTATAAGATATCTGCATGCTTGCTTTGAGAAAGAAGCAGCAATATCCACAGATACCCTTCATATAGGACTCCTACCTGCCTTATCTCCATTTCTCCGCAGATTAGAACTTTCTCCTTCCTATCCCAAAGAAAGCCACACAAGGACATCATGGGTAGGAGTCACAACTGGATTAGGTAGGGGTTACAATTATTTCCAAGAACCCATATCCCTCAGGACACCCAGAAAATTATAAAAGGTCCAGGCCACCCCTTTTCTCTTGCTGAATAGACTGATCAACTGCCTGGAGCCCTGGCTGCGAGAGTCCCTTTTGTCCTTTTCTGCCCCCTGACACTGAGGGGGCACATCAACTTCAGGTCTCCACACCCACAGAATTATTAAAAAGACCCATGATAGGGAAGAAAGCTGGAAAATGTGGACGGTTACCAAAATATTCTGTGAACATTATCCTTAACAGTGAATAAGGAACCATGTGGAACTCTTCACTACCCTAAAATTTCCATTCACTCTACAATTAATAGAATCAAAGAACGGTCGAGTTCAGAAAGTGCGGGGAACCCAAATTGGCTTGTAACTCCTCAGGCTAACACCTCCATGACTAACCATGTCTCTAACTCCAGCCCTACTGATGACAATGAACTTTTCTAAGCTTTATACCAATCCAGACAGAGAACAAATTCTGTTCATCTAGCAAAATCTGTGTATGTCTAATATTTGGAACCTCATTGTAGGTCAAATTAACTATCAATAGTAATCCTTTCCCATTACAGAACAAAAGGAATATGCATTAAAACAACTAAACGTTTCAGAATCTCCTTGCAACCAACAGTTGGCGAAAATAGGAATGATAATGTAAAATCCTATTCACCCGATAACTTGAAGCACCAGCCTACCCTGAAATTCCACATACATTAACAATGTAACACAGTGAAGCACCTCCAAGCCAACTGTGTTGGTGGTATTACTGACATTAAAGATCAGGACGCCTTCTGTTGTGGTTAGATAATTTCCCAAGGCTCCAGCAAAGAACCATGGATGTGAAAGCCATAAACTTCAGTGGGGTGATTTGTAGGCAGGGCATGGAAGAGAGCCACACAGAATATTAAAAAAAGGATATGAACAGGATTATTTGGGGTAGCAAATAATCTGGACAGCAGAGAAAAGTAGGAAAGAATTTTCCATTACTATGAAAACCAAAGACAGCAAAGGAGAGAAACTAAACATTCTACATGGGAAACCACCTTTATCGATGATCTGTGACATATTCAACACAGGCCAGCTTCTTGCACAATACGATTTGGCGTAAACTTCAAATATCCAGGATGTGAGATGAGAAAAGAACAAGTCCTTCTAAATCCCTACTACTCACCCACTCCCCTCCAAAAAATGGCCTTCAACCACCTTTGCTCAAAGAGCTGGAGACTAAGCATTCAGCTGTCAAATCCAGTGACTTCTCTTAATTTTTAGGCTTATAAAATAATAAACTCAGATCCCTCTCTCTCTCTGTGTCTCTCTCTCTCTCTCTCTCTCTCTCTCTCACTCTCTCTCTCTCTCTCTCTCACACACACACACACACTAAACTGGGAGAGATTTCTGACACACGCACACGTGAATCTATTCAACATTATATTCTATATTTATAATGCTTCAAATCTTTTTTTCTTGGCCCTTGTTATCAGTGAGCATCAGCTTTGCCCAACATTTTCCACATATTTTTCCATATAAATGTTCCATCTACATATCTATCATTTTAAAAAGCTTTCCATTCTTTTTTTTTAAGTTTTTTAATGTTTATTTATTTTTGAGAGAGACTACAGACACAGAGCGTGAGCAGGGGAGGGGCAGAGAGAGAGGGAGACACAGAATGTGAAGCGGGCTCCAGGCTCTGAGCTGTCGGCACAGAGCCCGACGCGGGGCTCGAACCCACGGACCGCGAGATCATGACCTGAGGCAAAGTCGGATGCCCAACTGACTGAGCCATCCAGGCACCCCAATAGCTTTCTATTCTTAAGGACACAAGAGACACACATACCAAATGTCCCCCCCACCCGCACACACACATATTTGCATACGTAGTATATCCCTTCTTCTCTTTGGAAGGAATGAAGCAACTTCAAACAGAAACCTGGAAAGAATGGGAAAGGATGAATCCTTCTTTTCCTGTCTGCATCTCTTTATTAAACCCCATAAAGGAGCCAAATGTCAAAGTCAGTTTCTTTACCTGTGCAAGAGTAGCCTTTTTTCTATGTTAGAATCCCAAGGGAACCCTCTAATGACTATTGTTAGCCGGGTCCTACAACTAGAGATTCTAATGCAATTGGCCAGTAGAAAGGGTCTTAAATTTAAAGACAGATGGACGGACATCCGAGTCCCTTCTCTATCACTATGAGTAAGTTACTGAAATTCTCTGCCTCAGTCTTCTTATCTATACAATGGGAATTGTATTGCTGAGAGGATCAGAGGTAATATATACAAAATCCCCAGCATACTCCCCGGCAAACGGTACTCTTCCAAAAATGGCAGCTTATTCTTTTTATTAATGCTCACTATTCATCAGGTTTCCTGACAGCAAAACAGAAACCACAGTAAAAGAGAAGGTTATGCAGCTTCCAAGGATTCTAGCATGCTTTAAATGCCATGCTGTTTAGAAACTATGCCCATGAAAACTGTACAGGATCTGAAATACTTTTGTGACATCTTAAAGAGGTAACACATCTTAGTGGTTAAGCAATGATGTCTTCTGGTTCTTTCATTTTATCACACATTTCTTTTTATTAAATGTCTTTATCTAATTTAAGACAAATATATTATTAGCTGGCCGCTTTATTATATGACCAATGTTTTTCAGCCATTACAGAGTATAACAGAAAGCTCTTTAATGTTTATTTAACAGTAGAGCATTACTTGTGTGTAAATGAAGCCTGAAATTAGTGGTCCGTTGTATAATGGTGGTGTTTCTTATTTTTATTTAAGTTACGTAGGAAATTATGCTGTATACAAATCTAAGTAGATATAAGCTGGAAGCTGGACATATTACCAAGATGCTATTAAGTTGTCATGGTCTGATAGTCCTCAGTAGCATCTCATTTGTGTGGTGTCTTGCTACCTAATGCCACCAACGTAAAATGTGTGACTGCAAAAATTAGGGAGAAGAAAAACACGCAAAAATGTGGGAGAAATCTTTTCATTTCAGTACATTGACCTGAATTAGAAACTTAGGGTTTTTTTTTCTTTAATGCAAATCCCCACATTTTTATAAACACATCCCTCTAGGAGAATTCCAAAGAAAAAGATGCAAAAAGAGGTACACTGGATACATCGTGGGTCTTAGCTTCTACAGGATGGCATATTCTTCCTTTGCACCGAAAAAAGTTCCAGCCCTGTTACTAAAAATGAAAGCAAAGAATTCGTGAGAATAGAAGGTCTTGCTGATACACGGAGTATGAGCACTCAGACTCATGGGAAAGGAGCAGAGGAGAGAGAATGCAATTATTTTCATTCTAGTCTTCGTGTTCCAGATATTGGAAAGAATAAAAGAGGTATTGGAAAAAGTGCCCGGAGGCACCACCCCAAATGTTTTAAATTACTATTCGGAACATTCATTAACCATCAAAAATATGCTATTGCTGAACACAGTCTTTGGTAGATATCAATCAAAAGCACATTTTCTCACAAATGAACAGGGGAAAAAAGCCCCAACTCTGGCATCTTTGTTCCTCCTGATTCTTTTCTCTGGGAAAATATTGCTTTAAATTGCTGTTTGTTCTCATAATGGACTAGTGCCTTTGAGGTCTTTACTGCATAAAGTGCTCTTAATGTACAGTCAATATACATGTAAAGTTTGCACTGATTATATGCAGCTCAAAGGATTTCAAAACATCTCCCTAGAAGCTTTTCCTTTCTCCTCAGAATTCCCATATGAGTTTCCCGGAGGCTGATTTTCAACAGAGCACAACAGAGTCTCCTCTCGGAAATGGATTTCCCACAGAAGTGGGCTACATCAAAGGAGAGCTCACTAATGTGAGAGCGATCTCTCTGATTTCATTGAACCGCCACGCAGAAGAACAAAAACAAGCTATTCACAGATGCTGGAAATGTTATGGTAGCATTAAGCACCGTGCTGACCCTTTCCTCCTCTGCTTCTGTGACCATTTTTTCTTGGAGCTTCTTTCCTTGCATTTTGCTGAGCTTATGTCAGAGGGTCTTGGCCTTCTCACTCAGAACCTCTGCTAAATTCAATGGGTTCATTCGGTGTGCACCCTTCTCGCCCCCTCTTCAGCATCTGATAGGAGTAACTTGTAAAAAGGTCCTCGCTTCTATGGTGCACACAGTTCCCAGTCTCTGGCCACATGCCACAGTCCACAGAGTATCTACATCAACCCAACGCCATCATCCTGCACACTCCCGCCCCCCTGGGAGAGTGCACTCCTTCCCATGGCACTGATGACCATATATCTGCTGATGACCCCAAACCACATCTCCAGCTTAAATCTTCTCAGCCCCAGATACCTAATGGGGGAGTGACTGCAGTAGAAAACACATCAAATTCAACAGCATATACAGCAGGCAGGGAACACTCTCTTTTGCCTAAGTCTGGAAAGTATATTCCTAACAGACAGGGTTATGGCCACAAAGATAAACTGACTAACAAAGGAGATTAATTTTTTTTAGTTTTTAAAGTTTTTTTTCCCCTAATCCTCCCACCTGAATTAATAAGCATGGCTTCAAGTTCTGTTTCTTGCCATAATTTACACACACACACACACACACACACACACACACACACTGACATACACATACAGATACACACCATTCATTGCATTTTGTTCTATCGGTCATTTGGTCTCATGTCTTGGAACATCAAGACATATTCAATCCAGGCAGCTGCACTGACCCTAGTGGAAGATCAGGCTAAAGAATAAGGAAAAAGCAAAAGGGATAGGAAATTAGTTTGGACTCTAGATAAAGGATCAGAAATCTGGAAACATCCCTTGGATCCCACTCCTACACCTTTCTAAATTTGGTATTTCTTCAAAATAGTGGATATTATAAATCAAAGTCATGAACTCAAATACCTACAGAGGCCCAAGGAGCAAACTGATCAACCCTGAATGGAGATCGTGGTGAGCTAGGTGAGCTACAGTATGTACACGTGCATGTGTGTGTGCGTGCACACACACGCACACACAGACACACACACACACACACACACACACACACACACACACACACCCTTTGCAGGGAGCTGAGACCACTCATTTCAGCACTGTGCCATGCTGAGGTGTCCTTCACTATCCAATGGCATCTGCCTTGGCTTTTGTCCTATTGCAATATCCCCTACATTTGCCATATAACAGAATTCCTGGAAGTTCACCTTTGATCCAGTGTGTTATGGGACATTAGATGTGTGCAGGTCAAGAATGAATTCTAGTATCTTCTTTCTTTAGCTTCCACATAGCCCGATTCCTCACCTACTTCAGGTCTTTGTTCAAAGGTCCCTTTCCAGGCAGTCCTTCCCTGACCTCATTGTTTAAAAGTATTACCGCCCCCTCTCCCAGTAATCCCCCTTCCCTTCTTTTTCTTCTCCACAGCACTTATCATCTGACATACTACAGTTTCTGTTTATGTATTTGTCTGCCTCTCTTCCTAGAATACAATTTTTATAAGGGTAGAGACTCTCTATCCATTTGTTTTACCACTCTGTCTTCAATACCTAGAACGGTACCTGGTACACAGATGCTCACGAGCGTGTGCGTCAGATCAAAGAATTAATCTTTGATGACTCAATGTCAAGAGTGACAGACCCACCTAGGTCTTTTGGCTACGAATGGGACAGTGAGAGGGCAAAGGAAGCCAAAAGTACACAAAATGTTTTAAAAGGTGGTACCACCGAAGAAGCAGTGAAAGTCCCCCATACACCTCACCTGATACAGCACCAACTGCTTCTTAAGGGATATGTGTTGGTATGGCGACACACAGAGAAGACGAGAGAGGAAATACCTATATCTATACAATTTTTGGAGTGGTCTGCCTCTTCAAAATGGATTTAAGACACAACATTGCCTACTACCATGGGATGGCGGTCAGACTGAAGTCCGTACCTGATGTTTAAGGTTTTGCAAACCAGACTACCTCCTCTGGAGAAACCTTAGGGAGGACCCAGGGTATACAGTTGGGGATGGGGACAGAAGTGATACTGGGATGCAGAAGAAGGAATGTCAGAATGGGAACAGAGGTCTGGCTTCTCATCCCAACCATGCTGTGGACCCTGTTGCCTCATGTGCTAAGGACATTTCATGGTACTACTGTCTCTGAACTCATCATTTGACAAATTTTTAAGAATGTTTACCAGGTATGAAGCGTTGTACCAGATGCCATAGGGGAGAGACCAGAAAATCGAGACCCTGCCCTCAGAAACTGAGTTATTGTGGGGCACACTGAGACTGTTGCCCTTGCATGAGCCTCTGAGTTTTATGTGGGGTCAGGGGACCTATGGTGCAATCCTGGACAGGAGAACTGTGCCTTTGATATCTGCCTTAGGTGGTTCCTTTTAAACCTTGATCTACAGTATATGTCACAGGAATGCTAACGGATAGTTATTTCATCATTATTTTGTTATAAGAAAGCCATACACAAGAATCAGATCAGGCCTTGCTGGCTTTTGTGACCCCATGCCTTCCAGAAAATTAACACAATTACACTGTTAAGCACTCTCAAATGTGCCCAAACCATTATATTCACTGTACCCAAAGGAGGTTAGCCCAACAGATAATCTGCAGTTTCATAAGAAGGTGGCATTAGCACCCATGGATACTATCTCCCCTCAAAATAAGACTAATCACCAAGTAAATCTGGTTATATCTGAAGGAAGCAGTTATTAAGGCATTCCAAAACAACACACAAAAGATGGGAGAATGTTAACTAATAGCCATTCTAAATAAAGAGTTGCGGGGGGGGGTGGAAAATGACTGGTAACAGGTTCAATCTGAACTTGCAGAGTGAAAGCAAAGTTGGAGGTCAGAGTCAAGAAACAGATTTGCAAGAAGTAGCAATAGGTCAGCACCATCCTGACATTCACATGGCAGGTACTACTTAGAGAGAAGGAAAGCATTACGAGCCCATCTCCTTAGAATGGCGTGTACGGTTTAGAGCACTCCACTTTGAACACGTCAGGAGATGGGAGGTAAAAGAAGGCAAAGTGATGAAGAGTCGGCTATGATGCCTAAAGAAAGGTTAAAATTCCATATATTCATTAAAGAAATGAGAAGATTGTATAGACACAACTATGTCTTCAAAGAAATCATCCAAAGCAAGGGCATCTGGGAGCTTAGTATCCTCAGTTAACAGCCACGAAGTCTACCTACCAGAGGCCAGATTTTTCCTCCAAGGGAAAAACAGACTGGCGCCATACTGTGGACACAGCAGATCTGAGCGGAATGGCAGCGGAGGACTTCCTCCCGAAGGTGGACTCTAACAAGCAAAGAAGCTGTGGTTTCCTCGGTACAAGCATCCAACACCAGGTTACATAAAACCTTTAGAAGAAAGGTACAGAAGACAACTCACAATAAGCCTCATCAGTCATCTTTTTCTGAGGTGTAGAGGAGGAAGGAAATAAATGAGTCCAATAACTTCTTAAACAGATGGTCAAATCACAGCCTTATATTTTTGAAGTACTAACCAATGGCCACCTGGCATGTCAATACAGAAATCAGTGCAATTTTTAAATTTAATTCATAAAAAAAGAAAAAATTGCCCATTTCCTAAAAGATACAAGAAGAAACACTGGCAAGGAAAACTTGTTTCAAATGTGCCTGCATATTACAATAATTAATAAAAAACATGGGACAGGCACGGAATGGTTCCAGTATTAAAAATCGCTTCTTTGAAACCTCACCAAGCAGGATCATAGAATGAGGAACTTAAAAGACTTAACCTTTCTGCTTGACCCATGGCAGAATTAAATTATATCTTCCCCAACCTGATCTCTCCCATGAAATCTATTCTGTTTAGGATGAAGGTCAAGTACCAAGTGAGAATGATTTAGTGCTGCTCTTCAAATCCAATTCCATAATCATACTCTTGTCTCAAAATACCAGCTGGACATCGAAGATGAAAAGAAAAAAAAAGACACCAAAAAAATGCAGCCACACTCTCAAGAATATTATGAAGCTGGAATACAACCATTTCAAATTCTATCATCCTCAAGTACAAATAGAATTTTCATTCATCAAATACTAAGCAAACAGGGAGCCCATTGCTGGCTCCACTGGTTTTCAGCATCTCACCTTTTCACAGAGCAGCACACTTCCCATTGCGATCTCCCCTTTCTCAAAAGAACTTGACTTCTTTTGAAAAACTGCAGTGCTTACATTAAATTCTTTTCTTTCCTTTTCTGCCCATGCATAATAGTCACTTGACTCCAGAGAAAGTAAAAATGGGCAATCCATGGGTATAACCGCAAGTACTGCAAAAACAGGCAGGACCAAAATAGCACAGAAACTGTTTGGTCCATAATACAAACCCAAAAGCATCTTGGACTGGGAAGAGAAACAGTCTTTATCGATTGTTACCTGTGCAATGATGAACCATCCGACGTTTTGAGGTGGAAGATGTCATTTCAGTAGATACCCTAAAGCAAAGTTAGAGCTAGGCAAAAAGACTGTGCATTAACGGCATTTTCTCCCCCAGTTCTCACTTCTTTTTTTTTTTAATCTTTTTTTTTTTTTTTCGTTTATTTATTTTTGAGAGAGAGAGAGACAGAGCACGAACAGGGGAGGGTCAGAGAGAGAGGAACACACAGAATCTGAAACAGGCTCCAGGCTCTGAGCTGTCAGCACAGAGCCCAATGCGGGGCTCAAACCCACGGACCGCGAGATCATGACCTGAGCCGAAGTCAGTCGCCCAACCGACTGAGCCACCCAGGCGCCCCCCCCCCCCCAGTTCTCACTTCTAAAGCACTTCAGAGACATGCCATAAATTAAAATTATTCTTCATTGAGAATTAGGCTTTAATTATATACCCCAGTAAAGAAGAATTAACCAACATAAATTGAGTACCTACTATGCGTTCTGCTTTTTGCTACAGTCTTCACAAAGGAAGAGAGGAAGGGTTGTTCTGTGAAACAAATCTACAGTCTCATTAGATTAGACCATCAGACTCCTTGGTGTCAAAAGCTAAATTACAGGGCAAAGCATCAAAATGTAAGTGGTCATCGGGTAGCATATTACATAAGAGTTGTTTGATCAGGAAGTAGTATGAGTTCAAAGGAACAGGATGCCACCATGAACCTGGCAGACTGAAGTGGGCCTTGAAATAAGGTTGAAAGTTCTGGCACCTACGGAGGAAAAGAAAGAACAAAAGAGTTGGAAACAAAGTCACATGAACAGAGCCCAAAGGCAGAAAGGCCCAAATCCTATATGGGAGGTAACAGTAAAGTGCAAATGGCTGGGTATGCTCTTTTGAAGGCAGTTTCAAATTGCCGAGGTCTAAGTTCAGGACTTTTTATATATTACGTAGTACATATTTGTGAGACTCTCTGCCTAATACTCTTCCTCTCATTCCCATACCAACAGAGAAGTCTGCCCACCCCTTTCAACCAGAGTGGTTTTTTTTCACCCTCTAGAATTTACTACCTTAACCATTTTTAAGTGTACAATTCAGTGGTATTAAATACATTCCTGTTGTTGAACAAACATTACCACCAGATCCCTTTTCATCTTGCAAATGTGAAACTCCGTACCCTTGAAACAATAACTCTCCATGACCCCACTGCCCCAGCCTCTGTTAACTACCATTCTACTCTGTTACTAGGAGTCCAACTTTCTGTTTGTTTGTTTTTTAAGGTTCCACACACAAGTGATATCAATGCAGTATTTATCTTTCTGTGTCTGGTTCATTTCATGTGGTATAATGTCCTCCGTGCTCATCCATGTTGTCACAAATGGCAGGACTTCCTTCCTTTACTAGGGTGAATAATATTCCATTATATATATAATAATTATACATTTTTAATTTATAATCATATATCTGCTATATATTCAACCATATATATATATATAAAATATCCATATTTATACACACATAAAGACCACATTTTCTTGACCCATAGATGGACATTTAGGTTGTTTCCTTGGCTATTGTGGATAATGCTGTAATGGACTTGGGGATACAGATATTTCTTTGAGGTACTGATTTTACTTCCTTTGCATATATACCCAGAAGTGGGACTGCTAAATCGTGTGTTTGCTCTCTTTTTAATTTTTTAAGGAACCTCCATATTGTTTTCCATAACAGTTGTATCAACTTATATTCCCACCAACACTGTACAAGGGTTCCCTTTTCTCCACATCCTGACCAACATTTGTGATCTTTTGACTTTTTGATGATGACCATGCTAACAGGTATAAAGTGATATCTCATTGTGATTTTGATTTGCATTTCCCTGATAATTAGTGACATTGAGCATCTTTTCATATACCTGTTGGCCATTTGTATGTCTTCTGCAGAAAAAGAATTTTGGATTCTTTGCCTATTTTTTAAGTTATTTGATTTTCTCCTATTTAGTTGTAAAATTCCTTACATATTTTGGATACTACCATTTTATTGAATATACAGTTTACAAATATTTTCTTTCATTCCATAGATCACCTTTTAATTTTAATTGTTTCCTTTGCTGTGCAGAGACTTTTTAGTTTGATGTATACCCACTTGTCTATCTTTCCCTCTGTTGCCTATGCCTTTAGGTGTCAAATCCTAAAATGTGTTGCCAAGACCAATGTCAGGGAGCTTTCCCCCTAGGTTTTCTTCCAGAAGTTTTATAGTTTCAGATCTTACATTTAAGTATTTAATTCCTTTCGAGTTGATTTTTGTGTATGGTGTAGGATAAAGATCCAATTTCATTCGTTTGCATGTGGACATGTTTTCCAATAGCATTTATTGAAGAGGCTCTCCTTTTACTATTGTGTATTCTTGGCACCTTTGTTGAAAATTAGTTGACTGCATATGCATGTGCTTATTTCTGGGTTCTTGATTCTATTCCCCTGATCTATGTATCTGTTTTGATGACAGTACCATATTGTTTTGATTACAACAGCTTGTTAATATAGTTTAAAATCAGGAAGTATAAGGCCTCCAGCTTTGCTCTTTTTTTTTTTTTTTAACATTTATTTATTTTTGAGGGACAAAGAGAGACACAGCACAAGTGGGGGAGGGGGAGAGAGAGAATGAGACACAGAATCCAAAGCAGGCTCCAGGCTCCCAGCTGTCAGCACAGAGCCCGACGTGGGACACGAACCCACACACTGTGAGATCATGACTTAAGTCAAAGTTGGATACTTAGCTGTCTGAGCCACCCAGGTGCCCCTGTTCTTCTTGATCAAGAATGCTTTAGCTATTTGGGGTCCTAAGTGGTTCTCTATAAATTCTAAGATTTTTTTTTCTATTTCTGTAAAAAATGTCAATTGGAGTTCTGACAGAGATTGAGTTGAATCTGTAGATCACTTGCATAGTAAGGACATTTAAATAATATTAATTCTTTCGAACTCTGAACATGGGACATCTGCTCATTAATTTGTGTCTTTAACTTCTTTCGTAAATATTTTATATTCAGTGTTCAGCTCTTTTACCTCCTTTGTTAAATTTATTTCTAAATATTTTATTCTTTTGATGCTATTGTAAATAGTGTTTTGTAAGTACTTTTTCAGATAGCTTATTGGTAGTGTATAGAAATGCAACAGATTTCTGTATGCTGATTTTGTATCCTGCAATTTTACTCAATTAATTTATCAGTTTTAACAGCTTTTTTGAGGAGTCTTTGAGGTTTTCTATATATAAAATCATGATATCTACAAATAGTGATAAGTTTACTTCTTCCTTTTTGATTTGGATGCCTTCTATTTCTTTTTCTTGCCTAATTGCTCTGGCTAAAACTTTCCCATACTATGTTGAATAGAAGTGGCAAGACAAATACCCTTGTCTTGTTCCTGATCTCAGAGGAAAAGCTTTCAGCTTTTCACTACTAAGTACAATGTTAGCTGTGGGCTTGCCATATATGGCTTTTATTATATTGAGGTACATCCTTTCTATACCCAATTTGTTGACAGTTTTTATCATGAGATGATGTGGAATGTTGTCAAATACTTTTTCTGCACCTGAGATGATTATTTTTATCCTTCATGTTGTGAATGTGATACATCACATTTATTGATTTGTGTATGCTGAACTATCCTTGCATCCCTGGGATAAACCCCACTTGATCCTGGCGTATGATCTTTTTAATGTGCTGTTGAGCAGACAATGTTGATTGGCTAAAATAATGGCCATTCCTAACCCCTACCCAATTGTTGCTTCTCACAATGGAGACTAATAAGCTAGTTGCTCATTTTCCAAGACTCCCTCACAGGTAGAGATCTTCACCTGGCTCCATGTTGGCTTATGAGTCATAAAAGGAAGTCTGGTGTGGACTTCTGAAAAAAGTAGATAAAACAGAATGAGAGAAGAATAAATGCTGGTAACATGCAACCTTTTCTATTCTTGCTTTTAATGGACACAAGGTATTCAGATGTCAGGCAGCCATATAATGAAGAAATGACAAGCAGGAATATGAAAAGCCTAAATAGAGAAGACAGAGAAAAAAGGAGAATGCTACAAGTTTCTTAATGATATTATTGAAATAAAGGTTCAACTCTAACTCCAGATTTTTTGTCGTAATAGTAAATAAGTGCGAAGCCAACACTAATCCACACCGTTTTGTTACGTGCAGCCGAAAGCATTCCTATCTGACTTACCTGCCCTCGCCTTCCATGACCCCAAGTCTACAGGGCTGCCTCAGGAGAAGCCACATTCTCCAGGACTGTACTCTCAGACTACAGTCACCTGCTCTAAATAGGAGGACCTGACTCAGAACCTTCCTGGGATTCTTGGAATCTCATCTGAGGCAGAAAGTCAGCCCTCTCACATGGCTACAGTTATATAAAACACTAAACTTGGGTCATCAGCAGCAATAGCTTTTGCACTGAACAGAAATCCTGTCTATAATGATAAAGGCAAGAGTAAGCATGCACAGAGAGGCATGAAGGGAACATGCAAGAAAACCCTGGTAAGGTTCAATTCCCTGGTGCCAGCTGTTCCAGAGCCCAGCTGGCATGTGCGCCCTTTCCACAGGTGATGCAATCATTCTTTGAATCCCAATAAATCTGCCTTTTTGCCCAAACTAGTTTCGAGTTTGGTTTCCCTAATTTAAAACTCCCAAAATGTAACCTATATGTACGTATACCACCCAAAAGGACTTTCCTATGATTTTTCCATTAAACTAATATGACAAACAAACAGGAATTTTCCAAAAGGTCAAAGAATAACAAAAGGGTACAGTTCATCTTTTCTCCTAAATCAGGCTGAGAAATGCTACTATTACCCTAGGTTCAAATAGCCCAGCTCTATCATTGAACAGTTCTGCCACTTTGGATAAGGTATTTACCCTTTCTGGGCCTCGGATTACTTATGCATAAATTAAGAATGGCAACTGTAGCTAACTCACAGTGTTTCTATGAATTAACGAGTCAATAAATATAAAGAACTTAAACAATGTGAGGTACTATGGGTTCAATAAATGCAAGCTAATATTCTCAGGCCTACATCAAAAAATCTTGAAAATAATGAGACACCGGATCCATGAAAAACTGTAAGTGAACTTTCGGTTGTGGGCCCAGAATATTAATCTTTTAAGCATCTACTGTGTACACAGCACTTCACAGTGCTTAGAATATTGCCCAGTATTAAGGCTTGAACCTATTCAGTAGCTTATCACTATAATCACTCTGGAGGCAAAAAGACTAAAGATGAGGGAAAGTTAAACAATATGTCCACTATGGCATAGCTAGAGCTTGAACCCAAGGTTATATGAATTATAAGATCAACTTTTTTCCTGACATCATACAGCCACAGGAATAAAATACATTCGGTATGTTGGTTCTGAATAGTGGAGCAGAACAATTATAATGGCTTCATATGTGACACAGAGTTAGGGACTAAAATGAGGTTTTTAGGGCAAAACTTCAGGGTAGAAAAAGTGCCCCTTGAAAAATCTCTTAATTCGTCTTTAAATCTCCACCCTGTGTCCTTGAAAGCACAAAAGCCAAGAACTGATTCTCATAATTTTTCTCTGTATTTTTTTTTAAATCTTTGAGAAAGGGAGTACATGGAACTCCATGGGGCAAAGGGAAATCTTTTGTAAGCTCTTTTTCTTTCCAATGGTTGATTTTGTACAAGTAGAATATGTGATGTGACTCTGTAGTGGCCGCTATCCAGGAAAGCAACATCTTGAGGAACTCTGAATGTGATCTTTTTTTTTTTTAATTTTTTTTTTCAACGTTTATTTATTTTTGGGACAGAGAGAGACAGAGCATGAACGGGGGAGGGGCAGAGAGAGAGGGAGACACAGAATCGGAAACAGGCTCCAGGCTCTGAGCCATCAGCCCAGAGCCTGACGCGGGGCTCGAACTCCCGGACCGCGAGATCGTGACCTGGCTGAAGTCGGACGCTTAACCGACTGCGCCACCCAGGCGCCCCTGAATGTGATCTTTTAACTTCTCTTCCACCTCCAAGAAGCATTAAACAGCTGACTCAACGTCAGGAACATAAAAAAAAGAAACGCACAAATATTCAAATATCTTTGTTTCTACAAAGGAGGTCAATAATTATTTGCTTTCTTATCCTATGGATAGGAACCACCTTCAAACACCTTTATATTAGAGTAAATTTCGAGATGCCAACTAAATGTGGTACATTGAACACATGTTTATTACCAGTCTGAGTCAAAACCACAGAACTCTTAACAGGAGGAAAAAAATGTAATGCAAAAGACAATGAAGAGGAGAAAACAACACTTAAATCTTGAGAACTGGAGAGCAGACGAAATCAGTCCCAGAAGAAGTATCAGCAGTGGGGGAAATCCTGTCTCTTAAGAGAATTTGTACTGCTGGCCCCCAAAGGACCCAAGATTGAAGGGCAACAGATGCCCACGAAAGATGCAGGTGAAGCAGAGACAAATGGCTGAAAGTCAAAAAATCACTCACTCAATCCCCCCAAGCCCCTAGACCACCTCAACCACTCCTCCTCTACACTGTCACCCTGTCTCACCTGGGGATCACCTTGAGCAGGAATAACAATGGCTCCAAGCCAGCCCTCCCTCCAGGGCCCACACATGTTCCCAGGATTCTCTTCTGCAGTCTCTGCCCCATTCAACTCTGAGTCTCTCTTTCCATATAACTGATCTCGAATTTCTCTCAGCAATATTCCCAACACAGTAAACACTCCTTCAATATCCTGTACAAGCAGCTAGTCTTCAGACATTCAGTTCGGTCTTACAACTCAACTGGAAATTTACCTTTTATTACATGGCACCTTGGATGAGAAAGAATTTAGTACCTTATTGCACTTATGTAATCAAATCTTATGAAACTAAAGATTGGTTCTTAAACACTTTATATAATAATTTAGTGGGGCTCAGAGAAAGAGCAAAGTCCCTATTTTCCAAGGGAGAACATCAATAGATAATATCGAAAACGATAAAACAAATCAAGAATCGGCTGTATAACCTTGCTTTTTGAAAACATGGAGGTAAAACTCAGGAAAAATACCCCTAAAAGCTGGACTGGTTGACTCTGGGGAGTGGGAACTGAAATAAGAAGAGGGGAAGAACGTCTACTGACATTTATTGTGAATCTTGTAGCACTGTGTATTTTTTTAATTATTTATATGTAAGCTTGAAAGTATAAAAATCAAACAAAAATTTTAAAAAACACACATGCAGGAATCTGTTCCCCTTCTCAGTTGTCAGCTCCATATCCGGTTTCACCTCTATAGCCTCTCCTCCCCAGAAATGTTCAATGACCACGTGACGTGGCCCAGTCTAGTCAGGGTGTCAAAATGATTAACTACAATGCACACTTTAAACAAGTCTGAGAAAATCCATATTTAAATACTATAAACTAGAAGATGACACATCAGTCTATAAAATCTCTCCCAAATGGATTCTTTCACACACAGATCCTCTAATGTATCTAAAATGATTCAATTGATTTTTAAATGTGATTTACATATAGCTTAACAGCAATATATTCATTGAACACAGAAAACCGGGGCTGTATTCAATCTGCAATTTCCACACTATCACACGGAGGATGACACAATTATATGAGATTACTACCTTAAGAAAACTTGAAACTGCCTCTGGGTATATTTCAATCAAAATATCTACTTTTCAATTTTTTTTTTAAATGAAGCTATCAATCCATTATGAAATCGCTTAAAGCTTATGAGTTAAAATGAGTACTTTGTGAATGATTTTCTCATGTTTAGAGTAGCTCTAAAATGCAGATTCACAAGTATTACTAGAAGTGTGATCAACCCCACTGAGAATTGCTGTGAGTACATGGCTTTAGTAAAGCAAACTGTTAAAACCTAGCATTCACTGTCAACGTGTAGCTATCTGTTTTCCCTCCTATCTACAAAGACGCTTCTCAGATAATGCTTTGTTTGATAACTTCCACAGCGTATACATTCGGAGTTGTTCGAAACATTCAAATTTGTTTTACATTAAATCATAGTCACTTTGGCCTCCTGTATTTGACACATCATAAGGTTTCAAATTACATCTTTTTCCACTGCTAAGGGACACGTCTAGAAGTTCTTTACATGCACTCACGAGATTTCCCATGTATATTTTCATAGATTCATGGAGATGGAGAAAAACGATTGAAAGCTTTGGGCATATTTAGATTCTGGACACCAAATTTCTAACATGAACTTGGCCTAAAATACACTCCTCCAAGGAGGCTAGTCTACAGAAAGCTCTCAAAATGGTGTCTTAAAAATAGTATTCTTTCCATACTTTTAAAAAGGTGAACTGTGTGACATGTAATCTAGTTTTCAGAAAAATTATTTCCAGCCTCAGTGACTGGATTAATTGGAGTGGCTAAAATAAAATTTTTCAGATAATGCCGGTATGCATTAGAATGACGCCACATTCATTGTTGCCGTTACACTGATGGCTCTCTTCAGATATGTTACCGTTTTAAATTATCTGCACATCAGTTAATGCTTGAAATTAAAAACAGACATATTTTTAAGCCTTTTTTTTTTTTTGGTTATCCAACACATGTTTAGGACTGCACATTATATTTGTCTTTTTTTCCTTGGAAAGCTTTATGCAAGTGTACTAGAGTATACCCTGCTATAAGTGCAGGCTTTTAAAATCAATCTCCTACACAGTGATGAAAATGAATACATCAATAATGAATTATACATCATCAACACTGAAACCAGGCAATGGTTCCAAATTTCCATGATAAACCAGAAGGCACAGTGGCCATAAATGATCTCATTTGAGCTAAAAGAAAATATCAAAATCTGATATTATCTCCCCTACCTGAGACAGCAGTGCAGTGTAACCAGTATTCGAGGAAACGCTGACGTCTCTCAGGTTTGAGGTCCTGGTGAGAAATCAGCACAGAAGAGTCTCAAGAAGGATAGGGAAGCCTGCTTGGAATGAAGTCATCCCTCCTATCAACAGCACTGGAGGCCACGGCACTCCTCGGGCAGAGGACACCCAACAGACAGAATTATCGAAACTGTAGGCAAAGAGCTGCGAAGAAAGTTGACTGTGTCAGGACGACATGGCTGGCCCATCCCACAGGCCACGAGCCCAGGGACAGCTCTGCAGCCTCCTTTTCACATGGGAGGCCCCCTCCCCCTGAAACAGGAGCACCTACGAAATTTCAAAGGGCAATAAAGGCAAGGACAACCCAATGTCAGGAAAGGTAATAATAGAATCCCTCATTGATGATAAACCCAATAACAGAAATGACAGGATAACATAGACTCCCAAAAGGCATCTGATCAAATCCAGCTTCCATTCCTTGTTAAAACATGTTTTAAGACATTCAAACAGCAGATACTTCTGAAATACAAGATCAGTAATGATGAAAGAGCAGAAAACTCGCATTGGAAGAAAGATAAAAAATCAAGGATGAATAGAAGGTTTTAGCCAACTCAGAAGAAGACGACGAAGTAAGTGGCAAACATCTTTGCAGAGGTTGTTTGGCAACATGTATCAAAAGCCTTAAAAAAAACCACCCAGCCTTTTTTTTAAGTTTCAAAAGACATAGCTGTGTTATTTATATCAGTGTAGCAAGAGCAGTCATTAATCATACAGGCTATTTTATCTTATTTTGAGTATAGGTGACACACAGTGTACCTTAGTTTCAGGTATACAACATAGTGATTTGACAACTTTTACACCCTTACATTTATTGTAGCATTATTTACAATAGCCAAGATACAGAAGCACCCCAAGTGCCCATCAACAGACAAATGGATAAGCTAGATGTGGTGCAATGAAATATTATACAGCCACCAAAAGGATGACACTGTGCAATCTGAGTCAACATTCGCAACCTTTTAACCATCCATTCCACGCATAGGACTTCACCTCTGAGATAAGCAACCAAATGTGAACAAATATGCCGGGACATATCTCAGTGAGAAAGGTAAAACAAATAAAAACACAGATCAAAAACAATTGGTAAAGAAACAGATTTGTATTTATGTGTGTATGTATGTGCACGGACGCTGTGCTCCAGTTATCTGTGAAAATACTATACAGTTATTAAAAATGCTACCCAAGGGGCACCTGGGTGGCTCATGGTTGAGTATCCAACTCTTGGTTTCAGCTCAGGTCATGATCTCACAGTTTATGGGATCGAGCCCCACATCAGGTTCTGTGCTAACAGCAAGGAGCCTGCTTGGGAGTCTTTCTCTCCCTCTCTCTATCTGCTCCTCGCCTACTCTCTCACTCACTCTCTCTCTCTCTCTCTCTCAAAATAAAGTAAACATTTAAAAAATGCTACTCAAGCTACATAAAACACCCATGTCCATTTACACCCAGACATATATAGAACAATGTGCCTAAAATTTTAACAGTAAATGGTAAAAAAAAAATTATAGGCAGTTTCTAATTACTTATATGTTATTTTCCATCTTCATGTAAGTATTTTCCAAACTCTATCTAGAACAAACATGTATCCCTTGTGAATTCTGAAGAAACACTAAACATCAAGTGTTTTTAACATGTCGCAGCGAGGGTTTGAGCCAAGCCAGGGGTCTCCGTTCAGCAGGAGACAGTCTGGTAAAGTCAACGATAAGGCTTCCTCCTCTAAGTGATACCAACTGAAACTGAGACAAAGACAAGAAGGTTCTGAGGACTCTATGCTTGGACGTTCTTGGTAGCCCAAGGGAGGAATAATAGGAACATACACAAATACAAGAGAATGGCTAGGTAAGCACATTACCAGAAGAGACCGACCTAGTCAGATGCCTGCTAAAAGATGTGGGTGTCACTCCAGCTTCAACAACTCCCAAAAAAACAGTGTGAGGGATGGCCTGACAGGCCACGCTGAGGCTTATCGCACTGACCAGCTGCTATTCTGCAGGTGCCAAACCCACTCAGCAGGAACAAGGGCTGTGAAGGACAAGGTCACCAGTGGTGTGTAGGCGGTGCAGAGCAGTGCGGGAGTCTTCGTGGATTCGTTCATCTGGATGCAGGCCTTGGGAGAATTTCAACCAGAAACAAAGTACGGGAAGCTCTGAAGAGAGATGCGGTGGGGTGCGTCCAGATGAACTCCCAATGATCGGAAAGCAAAAGCAAGGAAGCCCATGCCAAAGTGCACCACGAGCACATTGTGGGCCAGAATGCCGCAGATTATAGGCATTACCTACTGGAAGAAGAGGATGCTTCCAGGAAACAAATCTCTCAGTGTGTAGGAAACAAGGTTACTCTAGCTCTGGTGGAGATGTGCAAGAAAGTTCTTGTTAGTGGAGAAGACAGTAGTATAGTGTGAGAAGAAACCTAGAAAGAGGTTTATTTTTTTTCAATCTGAAATGTATCGTCAAATTGGTTTCCATAAAACACCCAGTGCTCATCCCAACAGGTGCCCTCCTCAATGCCCATCACCCTCCCTCCCCTCCCTCCCACCCCCCATCAACCCTCAGTTTATTCTCAGTTTTTAAGAGTCTCTTATGGCTTGCCTCCCTCCCCTCTAACTTTTTTTTCCCCTTCCCCTCCCCCATGATCTTCTGTCAAGTTTCTCAGGATCCACATAAGAGTGAAAACATATGGTATCTGTCTTTCTCCATATGACTTATTTCACTTAACATAACACTCTCTCCAGTTCCATTCACATTGCTACAAAAGGCCATATTTCATTCTTTCTCATTGCCACGTAGTATTCCATTGTATAAACCACAATTTCTTCACCCATTCATCAGTTGATGGACATTTAGGCTCTTTCCATAATGAGGCTATTGTTGAAAGTGCTACTATAAACATTAAAGCCATTTATGAAAAGCCCACAGCTAATATCGTCCTCAATGGGAAAAAACGGAGAGCTTTCTCCCTGAGATCAGGAACACGACAGGGATGCCCACTCTCACCGCTGTTGTTTAACATAGTGTTGGAAGTTCTAGCATCAGAAATCAGACAACAAAAGGAAATCAAAGGCATCAAAATAGGCAAAGATGAAGTCAAGCTTTCACTTTTTGCAGATGACATGATATTATACATGGAAAACCTGATAGACTCTACCAAAAGTCTGCTAGAACTAATACATGAATTCAGCAAAGTCGCAGGATATAAAATTAATGTACAGAAACCAGATGCATTCTTATACACTAATAACGAAGCAACAGAAAGACAAATAAAGAAACATCCCATTCACAATTGCACCAAGAATCATCAAATACCTAGGAATAAACCTAACCAAAGATGTAAAAGATCTGCATGCTACAGACAGCTTATGAAGGAAATTGAAGAAGACACAAAGAAATGGAAAAACATTCCGTGCTCATGGATTGGAAGAAAGAGATTCAAACAAGCGGTAGAAACAGTCCCCGCATATCTCTTTCCCGGAAAATAGGTTACATTGTTCAGAAAGGCTCCTCAGAATTTTCTGAAGATTTTAAGTATTAAGACAAATTTATTGACTCAGGAAAAACGTATATACTTTAAAACTTCTTAAGTCTACTTCATCACTTCTTCATGAGTTCTAAGAATAGAGTTCTTAGAATAAAATTCAAACTCTTTAGATTAAAAAATGGGGCAAAGAGGCTAATATGCTTTCAAACAAATAAGTTATATTTTAAAGTCATTTTTTAAAAATGAAATGACCATTTTTGCATGTTTACATACAATTATCGAAAGCAAGTAACCCACCACTTGCATAAGCCAGCTACACTTTTTCTACATATTCTTCCATCTGTTAAACATTAAGGTCCTGATATATACGCATCTAATATCAGAGTTTTCTTCTATATAGTGATCCAGGGCAGGGTTTTCAACCTTGCCACATTGACATTTGGGCTGGCGAAGTCTTTGCTGGAGAAGACTGTCCTTCTCATTGTATGATGTGGAGTAGCAAGCCTGGTCCCCACCCACTAGGTTCCCTTAGCACTCTCCATGCTGCCAGCTGTGACCAGCAAAAATGCCCCCATTCCCGTATGGAGAATGACATATCTACTGGTATACTGACCACTTAATGGGATAGTCGTAGGTACGGATACTGCTAACAGTGGGACTTTATAAACCTCAGTGACTTGCTTGGAAGTGGATTAAAACATAATAACAATATGCTTTTTAGTTGTCTACTGTGATTCAACCTAACTTGAGGAAATTTAAAATCTACCAGAGGGCGTGTTGAAGGGTGAATCTTTTATCATAAAAATAAGACCTTCTCAGAAATTTTACAGAATGTTTGTCATTCTTTCGTGTGCCCATGGTTGGCAAGACAAGTAGGAATAGGCTAGAAAGCGGAAACACAAAATCCTGTTGCCAACACAAACTACTCCATAATTAGCAGATTCAGATTATGTTAAAATGAGCGAATGTATTTATCATCAATGGATTCACTATTATATGCATAAAAAAATGTTCTTGGGGAAACCATTCATCAAGTATGAATACAGGGAATGCTACCACAATTGCTTAAAGTAACTATGGAAATGTGTTTAAATCTTTTTTTGGGGGGGCGCCTAGAGAGAAGGAGAGAGAATCTCAAGCAGCCTCCGTGCCCAGCACAGAGCTCAATGCAGGGCTTGATCTTACAACCCTGACATCATGACCTGAGCTGAAATCAAGAGTTGGATGCTCAACCAACTGAGCCACCCAGGCACCCTGGAAATGTACTTAAATCTTGGTTCTCTGCTCTAATCTCCACCCGGATCTCTTTTTAAAAAACTCTATTTTCTCAGCTTAGCATGAAGTTATGCACTTTAAACACCAAGCACCTTTGAGATTTCTTCCTATAAGAATGACCCTTGTATCATAAGGACACTGAGAATTAGGATACATTGATGTAGCAAGGTTGGGCTAGAACAGATAGAAAAATGAGAAAGTGTGAAGCTGTACTATAAAAATGTTATTCCTTTAAAAATCAAATTTTTTGATTGGGGGCGCCTGGATGGTTCAGTTGGTTAAGCACTGACTTCGGCTCAGGTCACGATCTCGAAGTTCAGGAGTTCGAGCCCTGCATTGGATTCTGTGCTGACAGCTCAGAGCCTGGAGCCTGCTTTGGATTCTGTGCCTCCCTCTCTCTCTGCCCCTCCTGCACTCGCACTCTGTCTCTCTCTTGCTCAAAAATAAAACTAAACATAAAAAAAAAAAAATTTAAACAAATCAAATTCACTTGTTTTTTAATACTCTAAGCATCTAATTTTTTCCTATCTAGGAACATTCAGCTTAGACAATTTATTATAATATTATTATTTACTACTTTAAATATTACTTATCCAGAAAAACTTTTAGTTTCCCCAATATTTTAGCGGCTTGACTTGTTTCTTTCCCTCTCCCTAAACCCTGAATTCTTACCTTCAACCCTATACTCTTTATATCCACATTCTTCTCTCTCAGAAAACTTAGACACACTGACAGTAAAAGTGTTAATCAAATAAGTTTTTACACAGTCCTTCCTAAGAGCTGGGCTCAGGACCAGGAGCTGTGATATAGGAGATGGGTAAAGAACAAGATTCTGCCCTTCTATGCCACCCAAGAATATAGGGTAGATACAGTCAAGGAACGGTGAATAGGACTACAGGTGCCACCTTGGAAAAGCCCTCCTGACTTCTCCAGGCACAGCCAGCCACTACCCCTCCACTGAGCACTAACACTCCAATGATCAGGCAGCTCGGCACAACATGGGGTTAGGACTACGGGCTCAGAGCCACAGTTCCTGAACTAAGCTTCACTCCACTGCTATGTGAGAGGCTTTGGGCACGGAACTGTACGTAGGGCCCACCTCTCTGCCAGTCTACACCTGTGTAGGCCTACCTCAATCATTACAGCAATTGCCATGGTGCAATCTCATATGAAATGGGAACATTAGTCATACCAACACGCATGGCATTACTGGAAGGTTCAAATGAACGAACGTGAGCAAAGCACTTAGAACATATCCAGCACATAGGGAACATGCAGCATTTTATTGCTGTTATGACTATGTTTTTGGTAACCATCTTTCCTCCATGAACCTGAACTTCGTGACTGCTAAGACTTTTCTCACTCACCTCAGAGTTTAGCCCTATTCTAATTCCAACACCTGGGACAGTACAGAGCACACAGCAAATGTTTAATAGATGTGTGCTGATGAATGAATAAGTGTTACTGAGAGGGGATGAAGATCATAGCACAGTAAACCAGGAGGTCAGGAGGATTTGCACAAAGGAGATGGCCCATAAAATCGGGAAGACTGACATGTTTAGAAAGGAATAGGGAGAGCAGGTTAATGGTGAGAAGAGCGGAACTGCAGAAGGAATGGGAAAAATGTATATAACCGGCCAGGGCCCCAGCTCTACAAAATGTTGCATGTGAGGAAAACACACCCCTGCAGAGGTCCAGTGGCCTCTATTCACAGTGAAGCACAGGTGAGATTTCAGCCTCTGCTTGTCCAGGATCAGATGACTTGGGCAATACACACTCTGCACAACCATCCAAAGCAGGCCTGAGTCGGCTCCCTTAGAGGAAGCAGAAGTGCTTCCTCCTTTTCAAGCAGGTGACCAGGACCTGTTCTACTTGGTTAAACAACTGCCATAAGCAAATGCCCTCCTCACTTCTCTGGGAAGCTGCTTTTACCTTTCTACTTCTAGGTCTCATGCTAACAGAGCACAAGACCACACCATGGGGTTTGAATCTCAAGCTCTGCTGATTATGCGACCTTGGGTAAGTGAAATTTAACCTCTCTGTGCTTCAGTTTCCCCATCTGGAAAATGGGGATGGTGACAGTTACCTCACTGCCGCCATGAGAAGCAGGTTGAATAATCATGTGTGAGACCCTCAGCACAGCGCCAGGTTGCAGGCAATACCTACTGAAGGCCCCAGACACCATATACCTGGCTACATGATGTCTATGTTTCCAATGTGAAGCATCTGGAAAGCTAGTTATTCAAAATGAAAATAGCTTTTTATGCCACTGTGGGTGGGGAATTGTACATTCTCATGCTTTCAATTACCTACTTTATTGAGTACAAGAATGTGGTTCTACTTTTCTAGCTAACAAAATAACTAATATTAGAACGCTTTTGAGAAGCAGAAACTAGAAGAAAGCATTTGGATTTTTTCTATGTTCGTAATTACACAGCCTCTTCTCTTATCCTTGGAAGAACCCCAGAGGGTTCTCGGCATTGTCTTCCCAATTCACAAATGGAGAAACTGAGGCTCAAAGACACAGAAGGACCAGCTGCGGCCACACACAAATAGTGGTAGAGTTGACTGTGGCCGATCAGATACTAAAGGGTCTAGAGTTTCTGCAAGGAGGGATGACCCAGAAACAGAATTCAACGTTCACAATGAATGTGTTCATCAATGAACACAAAATTAGGTACAGCACTTTGGAGGGATCCTGTGCAAGCCAGAGGCCTTTTGAAGCTCTCAACTTTATTCACTGCCAGACAGTTGCTCCTCTAGCTGAGGTTAGAATTAATTCACTGCATTCAAATGCAATGCTGACGGAGTGTGTGTGGCCCTGTACTAAGTGCTGGACTGGACTCCCCTGTTAACCTCACGGTTTCCACTTCCTGACATCATAATAACAAACCTAGATATGATGGTCAGTTTTATGTGTCAGCCTGGCTGCACCACAGTACCGTTATTTAATCAAATGCCAATCCAGATATTCCTGTGAAGGTAATAGAGACATGTGGTTAACTTCTCCAATCAGTGGATGTAAGAGAAATTAGTCTAGATAATGTGGGTAGGCCTCATCCAACCAATGGAAAGCTTTAAGAGCAAACACAGGCTTCCGGGAGATGAAATTCTCCCTCAAAACCCTAACAACACGGACGGAGCTAGAGAGTATAATGCTAAGCGAAATAAGTCAGTCAGAGAATGACAGATACCATATGAGTTCATTTATGTGTGAAATTTAAGAAACAAAACAGAGGAACATAGGGGGTAAAAAAGAGAGAGAGGCAAACCATACCATAAAGCCGACCCTTAACTACAGAGAACACACTGAAGATTGCTGGAGGGAAGTGGGGCGGGGGGGAGGAATGGGTTAAATAGTGATGGGTATTAAGGAGGGCACTTGTGAGGTGCACTGGGTGTTATACGTAAGTAATGAATCACTAAATCCTACATGCGAAACTAATATTACACTGTTTAACTAACTAGCATTTAACTAAAAACTTGGAAGAAAAAAAAAATCCGTAACATAGGAAACTTGCCTGAATTTCTAACCTGCTGTCTGATTTTCCAACCTGCTGGCCTGCCTTACAGACTTCAGACTTGTCAGCCTCACAACTACATAAGCCAATTCCTTAAAATAAATCATATGTACATATGCGCATATGTACACACACACATTTATATATGCGTATTATACCCTTGTAGATTTTTAAAAATATGCATTTACAAGTGTATAAATATAAAATACCTATGTACGTATACACATGTATATCTATGTATCGCCTACTGTTCCTAGTCCGCCGGGGAACCCTGACTGATCTCTCGGCCCCCTCCTCCTCAGGGCTGGGGTGTGGTCAGCTCTTAGCCAACTGTGCAGTATGTGACAATATCCGTCACAGCATGGGGCCGGCACCAAGCTCCAGGAAGAGCTCCAGGAAGAGGTGCTGGCCCTCGGTTCCCTGAGCAGGCACCCTTCCCCCTTTCCCGTCACACATACGCTCACGGGTAAGCCCGCCCCCTATTAATCCTTGGCCTCCCAAGGCCGGGACGCTCTGTACCGTGTTGTGGTAAAGGGTCCCGTGGGAACAACTCTTAAAAACAGGCCAACCCAGGCCTCTGCACGGCACCCACCCCAACTAATTCACAAGTCACAAGCCCAGCGAAAGGGCTAAATCCCACCGTAAGAGCAATCTGTCCCGCGTTGTTTCAAAAGAGGCTGAGCCAGCGTTTAAGAATTCATTACATTTCACATCAAAATTTAGTTTCTCCAGTTTCCTGGAGAAAATGCTGGAAGGTCTGAAAGTCCCCCGGGGGATGGGGTTGGCTACTGCTCCCGTTAGGAGCCAGGGCTCACCCGTCTACCCTCATCTCTACCACATCCTCTCCGTATCGCGCCAGCCTCCTCCTTTATTGACGTTACCCACTTGAATCCTATAATCCATCGTTTTTGGGGGGGGAATTAAAAAGTGCACTTGAAATCCTACTAGCAGCCAAGAGGGAAGCACAGCGGCTACTTGCACGAAGCAGTTGGCCCATGGCTGGACCAGCACTCCGGGAAAGCCGGGCCGGTTTTCCTGCCTCTTTGTACCCCTCACATCCCAGCAGGAGCTCAATGAGGGCTTGACTGATTTGCAGCCTCCTGCTTGCTCTCCAGCCCATTCATCAGACCCTAGCAGAGCCAAACGGGAGAGGCGCAGGCAAAAGATACAAACTGTTCATTTCTTCTAATTGCCAGTAGCTCTCCCAACGGATTCTATGGGCGCATGGGCTGAAAAATCTCGGCTGAGAGGACAATTAAGAGATTATGTGGGGCCTTTACTTTTAAATTCCTTCCACCTTACCTACATACAGAAGGTGCTAAAACAACTCATCATTAACAGGAGATGCTTTTAAAGTTAATACTTTAGGGGCGCCTGGGTGGCTCCATTGGTTAAGCGTCCGACTTCGGCTCAGGTCATGATCTCACGGCTTGTGAGTTCGAGCCCCACGTCGGGCTCTGTGCTGACAGCTCACAGCCTGGAGCCTCTTCAGATTCTGTGTCTTTCTCTCTCTCTCTGCCCCTCCCCCACTCAAACTCTGTCTCTCAAAAATAAATAAACATTAAAAAAAATTTAAGTTAATACTTTAGAGAGGAAAAGACTGTAATGAGTTATCCGTGTGATCATAAAACCGTTTGAACATAGTAGCAAGCTGCTCTGAAAGGGTAAGGTACATCACAGATCTGGCTGACAGAGCAGGATCATACTGTGATCAATCTGCACTTGGGGCAACAGGCTTAATGAAACAAGGCACTTATTTACTCTTCCTATTCCCTTTCTGCTTTTGGTAATCATGGAACCCAGGAACAGAACACTGAATTTACTGCCATGGCCACTAGTAGGTTGCATGATACCTGTACAAAAACTAGATAAAGATGTCACCTCTGTGCTGAAGAGTCAGTACATGGTACCTGTCCGTGGAAAAGAAAAGCCCCATTGACACTTGGATTGGCCAGTGGACAGTACTGCTGTGCCAGGGCGGAGAAAAGGCACCCCTACCTTTGATCAGATAGAGCCCCTTGCCAGGGCACACGACCAGGTAAGCACAGCACAGGCTGAATTTCAGTGCCAACCTGTCTTCCCGTCCAGATGCTTCTATGCAATACCAAAACTACACGACTATATTCAGCGGTCCCACCAGAAGGATAAAATATTGTCGTTTCTCATCAAATAAGATACAGAAATAAGATAGAGAAAGATATAAGATACAAATAAGATATAAGATAAGATATAAGACCAAATAAGATACAGAAAGGAAGGACATAGAAAAGTAAGTTCTTTAGGTGGGTAGGTACTAGACATACTTTATGATAGACCCAAACACTAAAATCAGTTACTCATCTGTTCATTCAGCAATGATTAAGTAGCTAATATGTGCCAGTAGTTAATGACGATTCAACAGCATCCCTCAGACACAATCCCTCAAGATGCCAACGGAAAGGATGTGTCAGTAAGAAGCTGGCAGGTGTAATGATTTCAGAAAAACGTTTGAAAGATTGGGATTAGTGGCCGGTAGAAAGGCTGCTGATGTTTAGGCAGCTGATGCTTACGCTCTCTATACTTCACACTTGCAGGAATTTCTGAAGGCTCTCCCTACATACGCTGCTTAGGAGGTACAGCACTGAAAAATGGGAATTAAAACCAATATATCCAGTTTTCACAGTCACCTATTTCCTTAGAAAGCCTGAAGGACGACAGCTAATTTTAAAAGGTAGGCATTGAAGTCCAGGATTAGATGATGAAAAATGTTCCCTAACATAAGTGCAACTGGCTCTATCAGTAAACAGAAAAGATTCATTTATTCTTCTTACAACATAGCAAACCAGATTCAGAAGGTTTGAGAAGGGGGGGGAAATATTTTGTAAGTATCTTTAATGGTTCAATCCTGTATTTTTAGTTACTAAAAATAATCTCACAACCCAGAAATTGGCTTCTTATTAACCGCTCTGAGTAAGTCTACAGATTCCATGTAACCACATTAAATTCTATCCTCCTTTCCAAAGTTTAATCCTGTGAGGATTATGAGGGGGCATTAATAATAATAGATAATGGTTATTTAGGCACTTAACATACACCAGTCATTCTTCTGTTTCTCTACAGTTGTTTTGCTCCCTTAGCTCTCTTAAACCTGATAGTATCTCCTCTTTCCTGATAAGGAAAATAGGGTTCAGAGACTTTAAGTAATTTGCCTACAATCACAGTGATAATTAGTGGTGAAGCTGGGATTTGAACCAAGGCTGTCTGGCTCCAGAGTCTGGGCTGTCCAGCACTACACTTTCCTGCTTCTATTACAACCATCATCTGTCTATTTCACTTGCCACACTGAATTATATTTATAATTCCCCCACAGCATCATGTGCTCCTTAGAGACAAAGACTCTCCACTCACCAGCACCGGGCCTACTGCATATTAGGCATCCAATTAATACGTGCTACATAAATGAATGAATTGTGCTTATGCTTGTGGTTCTGCTTTAAACTACGCATAGCACCTACCAAAAGAACTTACCACATACACCACAGGAAACTGGCAAAGCTAAGTGCAACACACAACTTGGGAGAAAAGAAAATTCTAAGTGGATAGAAGCAAAGACTGAAAGAGTTTTGTCGAAATGCCCAAGGTATTTAAGAAGGATCACTTCTGGGGGCTCCTGGGGGGCTCAGCCAGTTGAGGCTCTGACTTTGGCTCAGGTCATGATCTAGCAGTACGTGAGTTCGAGCCCCACATCGGGCTCTGTGCTGACAGCTCAGAGCCTGGAGCCTGCTTCGGATTCTGTGTCTCCCTCTCTCTCTGCCCCTCCCCTGCTCCCCCTCTCTCTCTCAAAAATAAGGAAGCATTAAAATAAATTTTAAAAAACGGGGGGATCACTTCTGGGCTCACATTGTTCATCCAGGTTGAAAGAAGCTTCCGGGTGAGAAAGGGGCAAAATCTCTTGCACGGGCCTGACCAAAACTACATGGAACAGGGGCAGGAAGGGAAGCAACAAAATATTCCCACGCCCGTGCAGTGTAATCCCACCACAGGACATCCGTCTCGTCCAGGATGTTGGGAACGATCACAAGATGCCAGCAGGGACCTAATTTTACAATGGCCCTAAGAGTGAGTAAGCGTGTGTGTGCGTGTGTGTACTTAGGGGTGGGGAGGTGGAGGCAGAGAGCATGAATACCAGCCTTTGTAAGACTGTAAATAAACGTGGCTGAAACACTGAAAATAGAATACAAAAGTTAACCACAGTACCCTGACCGAGAAACCCAAAGGAACAATTCAGAGAAGTACAGAGAATCCAGTACAATCAAACCAGTCAGTGCAATCAAAACACAATCACAAACTGCCTGCCCTAATACAGAAATTTTTCCTGTTTTGCTCTCACAGAAACCAGATATAGAAAACATCCCCAACTAGCTTTTACTCTTTATCGTCCGAAGAAAGGGTAGCTTATGGCTTGTAAAGCTTTAGAAGGAATTATGAATGCGGAAAATGAGACATTATCACCCAAAGAAACAGAGAAATACAATGTCCTCTCTGTGGAAAATCAAGGAGGACGTACCACATGTTCAATGAAACCTCATTCCAATTGTCACTGTCCGCCTCTAACTCTAACATCCCTTACCACTAAGTCTATGGTAACATCGCCTAGGTTCCTCTAGCAAACACCAGAACACCACCAGCCATGGCCTTCTGGTTGTGGGCTTGCCCATTACTGCAATCACCTCCACCTGTTACCAGTATCTGTCACGCCATTTTTGCCACCAAACAATGCCTTCTCCAAACAACAGCTGGAATGATGTTTTAAAAATGCATAAATCAGATTATGCCATCCTTGTTTAAATATTTCCATTGCATTTATAATAAAAGCTGTCAGCACACACCTACAACTCCACATAACCGGTCCCTGCTTCTCTCCCTCGTCATCTTAGTCCACATGCTGTCCGCTAGCCTACAGGTGCCCTTTGCGTTATGAAATACTCTAAAGAAGTTTACACCAGCTGCTTCTTCACAAAATGGCATTTCCCCAGATCTTCTTCACTTTTCTCCTTAGCATTCAGACTTCACCTCCATAAGAGCCCTGACCATTCACTGTTTTCTACTTAATATTTTATTTTCACCGTCTAAACTTACCTTAATCTCTGATTTCTTTATCGCCGTTCTACCCATTAGGGCCCAAGCAAGACAGAGATTACAAACTGGGCTATTAAAGCATAGCTTACTAAGGGGCTAATTACAGAGTGGAGGCAGAGTGGAGGGAAAGCACAGGACAGTGCAGTCCCCAGGGCCTAGGAACAATGAAGGACATTATTACCTCTGGGCCTTGGAGGGGCGAGGGAGGGAGCAGATGCCAGCACAGGGAAGGAATGGGTTTTGTATTTCGAGGACCACCTGGTAGGAGCTGTGACCTTCAGAAGCTCATTCAGCCAACCCACAAGGACTGCAAAAAGAGAAAGTTAGAGAAGTGATGCCCCCAAAGTCCCTCCTTCTCATCCTCAGATTTCCAGCAGTAGCTCCCCATTTGTCAAGTTCAACAAGAAGAGGGCAAGGGGTCTATGGATGAAGGCCAGGGAGCCACACTTTTTTTCTGTAAAGGGTCAGACAGTGAATGTTTCAGGCTTTTCAGGCTTTTCGGGCTTTTCTAGAGTCTCTTTGGCAACTCCTTAGATCCGTTCCCTTAGGGTAGAAAGCAGCCATGAGTGAAAGTAAACAAACAGGTGTGGCTGTGTGCCAGTAAGATTTTATTTATAGACAACTGAAATTTGAGTTTCATAAAATTTTCACATGTCACAAAATCTTTGGAACTTTTATTTTTTTAATCCACCTGAAACTACAAAAATCATTCTTGGTTCGGGGGCCATACAAAAATTGGTGCCTAGCCAGATTTGGCCCATGGGCCATAGTTTGCTGGTCCCTGACATAAACCATTCAAGTCAGCCTCCCAGGACATAGATTAGAGCTGAGAAGGGTAGATGTCCAGAACTGAAGTAGCAAATGGAAAATAAGTAGCACCTCTGTCTTGCCACAATTGGACGTAAGTACCAAGAAAGCAGTGACCTTGCTGTAAGCCCAGCACTTTGTATGGGGCCTAGATATATATAGTAAGTGCTCACTAAAAATTTGTTGAATGACTCATCACAGGAGTTTCCTGTTGGAATTCTTCACATGGTCAAAACCATTATAACTACTCAGAGTCCTTGAGGCCATGCTAAATCACATTCCCCGACAACATTTCTGGGGCATGATCACCTGACATTTAGGCTTTTCTTAAACAAACAAAGAGTGAATCTGGAATCCTTAAATGATCTAAAAAATGGAAGGGGGTACAGGCATTAGAGGAATGTGCATCCTCTCTTAATATATCATCCAGGATTAGGGACCCAAGGCTCTTCATCCCAAGTCTGATTCCAGTAAGAAACGATACAAAGAGAGAAAAAGAATATTTTCCTTTGCCTTAAGCCAAAGGCAGCTCTGGGACTGAGCCTCAGGGAATCTGTATGCTTGGCTATTGATCCGCCTTCTAATCAAAATGGATAAATGCGCCCACTCGGGCTGCAGCTAGACAAAGAATGATGGACGCAGGTGGGGAGTTCCTGGACAAGTTTAGGCCTTTTTGCTTTTAACACAAGAGCAGCCCTGGTCATGGGCATGTAGATGCTTCCAGGAGCTGGGCGAAGGCTACTGTTATTTATAAAGTGCCACTCAGGGAAAACCCTAAATTCACAACTTCTATCTCCAATTTTTACAGCAAGTCACTGTCCAGAGAAACAATAAGCATATACGTCATGAATGAAAAGAAGAAAGAGATGTGCCCTGACTCACACCACATGAAATACTGAGGATTTTCACTCCTACTAACAGTAATAGCTAATGTGCTAATTATTGCACTTATGTGCCATGTACTACTCTTGCAGCTGTGCATATATTCATTCATTTCATCTTCCCAGCAGACTTATCAGGTAGGAACTATTATTATTCCCATTTTATGAATTAATAAATTGAGTTGCAGAGGGGTCAGTAACTTTCCAAGGTCATTCAGCTACTGACGGGCAAGCAAGCTATCTGATGACCCAGGGAGTCAGCAACTATGCTTTTCTACCTATTTCTCCACTATATAAACAATCCACTAAAATCTCTGCCCAGGAGATGCATGCAATTCAAAACTGATAAGGAAACGACATCACTCATGGACTCAAAGTGTTTATAGTTAAGATTCAATACAAAATTCTCAGGAAACCAAGAGTAGGATAGGAGATTATACATTACGTCATCGAAGCATTGCTTTCACGGCTGAATGCAATTCAGCACGGGTTTATGCAGTGTCTGCTGTGTGTCCCAAAAGGATGTGAGGTACTTCTGGGAACACAAGCAGGATATGACAAGGGCCCATTCCAAGAGTAACACAGGTAAAACAACTAGTCCACGCAACACCAAAAAAGATCACCAAAGGGCAAGCTAAGTACTTGTTTCCATTTCTTCCGTGAAGAATTAACCCTCCTTAACACCAGGTGAACCCGCAAAATCTTCTCTATTAATAAAAAGTTTGAGGGGCACCTGGGTGGCTCAGTCAGTTAAGCATCTGCCTCTTCATTTCAGCTCAGGTCATGATCTCACAGTTCCTAAGTTCAAGTCCTGCATCAGGCTCTACACTGCGGGCATGGAGCCTGCTTGGGATTCTTTCTCGCTCTCTCCCTGCCTCTCCCCTGCTTGCCATCTCTCTCAAAATAAATTAAAAAAAAAAAAAGTTTGAATAAATTGTTCCCAGGTAGGATCATTAAAATTCCACATGGGCACTTATGAATGTGCATTTGAATTGAGCTCACTGACTTCTGGTGATGTTTGGTGACTGGCCTATAGGAAACTAAAGAAAAGAAAATGTGTTGTTGAATGTTTCGGAGCTGTACACATCAATAGGACTAAAATGAATTATTTTACAGTAATCAAGTTAATTAATTCAACTTCTTGACAGCGAATTGCATCCTTAGTCCCGTCTAGAGAGTCAGAGAAGTGTTTCTGAGGAAATTGGCTGGAGAGGAGGGTTTCAAGTGAGAGTGGAGAAGTATTGCTGTCTGTCTGTGTGTCTGTCTCTCTCTGGGGACTGGCAGGTATATACTGGCAGGTATATTATGCATATAATACATAGAACCTTAAAGGAGAGTGTCCCCTTGGAATGAAGAGAGCAGGGGTGTGGTATCAGGTTACTCTCCTACTTGGATCCCAAGAGGCCATTTACACACACTGGCTGTTTGAGTCCGTGCAGAGCCCCTCTAAACCGGAAAGCCTCTTCTAGATTCCTCCAAACTTCCCTCCAGTTCCTTATTTGGCCAGAATTATACCACTGTCCTGTAGAGATGGAAACTGTGGATTATAGAACTCTGAATTCACCAAGCAACGCCTTTCTGCTTGTGGCATCTTTCTTCATATACACCTACCCACCCTTCCATCCATCCTTTCTTTTCGGATTTAGATAAAATTGGTACCACCGTCTTTTCCCAGACCTCTAAAAAAAGCAGAGTATCCTCCAGAGATTTTCTTAAAAGTCTTGGGGGATTTTTGCCTCAAGGTCACTATGGGTCAACCAGATATCTTCCACATCCTAGATGAGACTTCACCTCATGCTATACCTCTCTTGGCTCTGTGCCAACCCAGGCATGGATTTCAGACACTATGATAACCCCAACCATGCGTTAGGATGTGTGATAGACTTTACTTATGACTTTAAAATGTACCTATACACATAAATTTGATTATCAGACTTTTTCATATTCAAATATCCCTCAGCCAACCTAACAACAGGAATTTCTCCCTCACCACCCCTCTTTGTAGACTACAGCCCTCCTGCCATGTTGTCTCTCGTTCACTTCCTTCTGCCCGTTGCTCTCTCTACTCTTCTCTCTTTAATCCACTTCATCAACTACCATTTTTGTTCACTGATAAACAAATACATTTACATATTTGTTTAATACTTTTCTTACAGACCTTGCCTACGAGGCTTCACTTTTTTCCTGAATAATTCCTAAACAAAAATGGTTTCCTCACCGAAAAGAACTCTGGTGCCAGCTATTAAAATAATGATTGTTTTTATCTTCCACAATCTATTAATATTATACTCAGGTAGAGAGAAAAACATTTACAGTGTTAAAATATATATATATATAATTATTTTAACAATAAAGCAGATTCTCATTCGGGTAAACATCTAAATAAATGTGGCGTGGTCATTTTTGCATTAGAAATATGTCGTATTTCTTAATATGACAAGGTTCAGCTCGTTTACAGGAAAGTGAATAGCTAAAGTTGCATATTAACAGGAATTCGTTCTTTACATCAATTCTGTAATATTCACTAATATAATTATTTTGGAAAGAAGCTTCCTGCTGCTGGATTCAGGTGTAAATTCTAGAACAAACTTCCTTCTTTGGGTGTACTGCCTGTATAAATTTCCTGAAATAGAAGTCCCTAACCTCAGGGGTCTCTGATGACAGTGGCCCTTTGAGAGCCCTGAGTCTGCTCCTCCCCATTAACCACTCAATCAGATGAATGACTCCCATGTGACTTTTTACATGTACTACATAGCTTTAAATACAGAATTAACCATGACATAACCTAAGAGTGAAAGATAACTTCCCACTAGAAGGATCACATCGTCGTCCCTTCTCCATCCAGAGATGGACCCCATTGTTATTAGGCTTTATCCACCTTTCAACTGGGTTTCCATCCATCTGCCTGAATCTAGCAACACATATTTAAAGCTCCTGAGTTCTGCAGTGGGATTACAGGAATTTTGACAATTCTGACTCATGAGGGAAAAACAAATGAATATTCTTAGTGAGATGCCAACATATATAAAAACATCATATATATCACATATATAAGACATATTACATAATTTTAATTATAATAAGATATACTAAATAGTTTTTACCCAAATAATAATGCATTTTGTGGCATTAGTTGTTTTTTTTTTTAATGAGTATTTACAACAGACAGATAATCCTCAGTTAATAACACAGTGACCTTGTTTTCAGAAGCACATAGCACTTCATGACAAAAAAAATAATAATAGGGGCGCCTGGGGAGCTCAGTTGGTTGAGCATCTGACTCAGGCTCAGGTCATGATCTCACAGTTTGTGAGTTCGAGCCCCACATCGGGCTCTATGCTGACAGCTCGGAGCCTGGAGGCTGCTTCGGATTCTGTGTCTCATTCTCTTTCTGCCCCTCCCCGACTCGTGCTCTGTCTCTCAAAAATAAATAAAAATGTAAACAAAAAAATTTTTAAATAATAACAATAGGTAGAATACATAGTGTTTCGTGTGTTCCCACTGACAAAATAGGAGAGCAAGGAAAAAATCCAACATGGAGGCAACGACCTGGCAATACAGCTGGTCCCCAAAGCAAAGAAGAATGGAACATCTAGAAAATACTTTTTACCAGCCCTATGCATAGGCTCAACTCGGGGTTCACAACCAGAAAGTCAAATGGAATATAAGCGTAAACTCACTCCTGTATGACTATCTGAGATGTGAAATGGCCTCTCCCTTTCCAATTCCCAGAAAGAGCCAGCATCTGACATGTATTAGATATTTTATCATAGGGACTCAAACTAAACACGACAACTGACTTCAAATACAGAATTTCTTAAGAATTCTGAGATCTGGCATGGGGAATTTTGCTTTTTAGCGTGGGAAACACAATTTGCTAAAAGAGAAATGAATTTGTCAATCTACAGGCCTCAGTCTTGATTGTCAATTAAACAGACTCTAAAAACATCTAAATAGATGCTAAACATATCTATGCAGATGGCCTCATTCAGTCCACAAATCTCAAGAGAGAAAACTCTAGCCCATTCATGGAAATGTTATCCCCTACAAAGTGAGGGAGACATGACATTAAATATAATGAGTCTTTTAAAAAGAGTAACACCGATATTTGCATGAGAAGCAATTTAAGAAAACTGAGTTAGGATGGAGGTAGACTGGAATGGGGGTACAAGAGGACTTAGAAATAAAATTCTACCTTATTGGCAAAAATCCACAGTATTCTTGACTTGTGTAAGTACGACATATTAAATATTATCTTTAAAAATGCAGTCCTTCCCAAGCAAGATTCCTATTGACCTCAGTGGAACTTCTAAAATTGAAATAACTTTGGTGATGGTTCCACACATGATTTAAACATAGTAACAGAAAGATCATCAAGCCTTTAAAAATTCTCCCTGACTATATCACCAACATATGTTCACTGCAATTTTCTCTTTCAGGGGTCACTATTATGGGGAATGCTAGGAAGCTTTCTTTTTAATCATTCACAAGATTTCATATCTGTATTACACTGAAATCTTTCCTTTTAAGACCATACCAAAAATTGTTCTAAAATGATAAGGATACACTTTGAAATTATAAGCATTTCCTGGCAAAATTAAAAATGGGTTCTCTATAAACACATGAACAACTAAAATATGTTTCAAATAAATGTCTACTGTATGCACAAATATGGACCACCTTGGACTATAAATAATATTTTTCCCAGAGTTCTCTATCTATAAAGTTTGCCACATGGGACAAGATGCAATTTGGCCAAGCTTTTTACTGATTATTGCAGCCGTGCTTACAAACAGCTTCCGTGTTTAATCAACTGCTCTTCCCTACATTAACAGGTGTTACAGTAGGAAGGATTTGGGGAAAGAGACAATGAGGCTATCACATGATTACTGAATTTTGGTTTTTGGAAGTGATGCTTCCTTCCAAGGAACCATATAACTTTCTAAGCAGGGAACATTAGCTTGCTCTTTCCTGTTTTCCTAAATCTTCCCTTTTGCTTTCTCTCTCCTTTGGCCATGTGAGGTTGGATGACATACGGTCAATCGCAAAATTTTTCTAGAACTTTAGCAGGGTTATCTTTTTTTGTAGCATAAAATGGTAAACTTTCTAAATCAATGAAGAAAGACTGAATTTTTAAACCAATAGTCTGAAAATTTGCTAATCTGGAAAAAGAAAATCAAATTAGAATCTTACCTTTATACCACAAACCCAACAAATTCCAAATGGATTGAAGAAATAATGTATAAATGATAGAGCATAGGTAAATATTTAACTTATCTGGAAGACAAATTTTCTAGGAAAAGATGCAATTGAAGAGGTAGAAGAAAAAATCTTTTTTTCTTAAAGAATGCAATAATAGAGTTTTTTAGTACTAAGCTGTAACTACAATTAAGATAATTTTTCTACTTGTGGGGTGCCTGGGCGGCTCAGTCAGCTAAGCGTCCAACTCTTGATTTCAGCTCAGGTCATGATCTCACAGTTCATGAGATTGAGCCCCGTGTCAGGCTCTGTGCTGAGAGGGTAGAGCCTGCTGGGGATTCTTTCTCTCCCTCTCTCTCTGCCCTCCCCCCAGCAAAATAAATAAATACACTTAAAATATATGTAATTTTTCCACTTGTAAAAATTTCACTCTCACATATGAAAACTTAGAAACCACAAAAAGAGCAAAAACAAAAAAAGTTTAAATCACCTGTAATACCACTTAACAGCCATCTTTAATGTTTTATTATTCCTACTATCTCATCTGTGTTATATTATATTTGAAAAGAGAACATATATACAGTATGCCAACAAGAACGTACTTGGAAGTAGCTAGAGAGGGACTACGACCCCAAACTCCAGGCATGGAGCATATAACGCCCAACCCAATCGGAGCCAGGAAAGCTGTGGAGACTTCCAAAAGTCCTCCTAAAAAAACATGGTGCCATGTTTGGCAGCCATCTGTGACCAGAAAGGAAGACACCGTGTGAACACAGAGCAAATGCACTGAAAGTAGAGCCAAGACATAAAGAGAAACGAAAATCTAATTTGAGCCCTGAAGTCCACTGAGCCTGAGGCCAGTGCTACCCCAGAACTTCAGATTACGCGAGCCAACACATTTCACTTCTCTTGGTTATGCTCGGTTTCCTATCATTAGCAACTGAAAGAGTGCTACCAGACTCTTTTGAGGGTAGGAGATTAAAATAACTCCCATGATGGCAGGTTGCCAGTGACCAACATCTCTTTTTCAACCAGCAGTTTCCATTTCCTCAGCTTAAAACTATCAGAGCCCCATCTCATTTCTGGAGATGTGGATTCACACACTCATGCCTGAACATTCGAACCAGAGTTATATGAAGAAAACTCATGAGGAGATAAATGGATGATGGCCTACAAAACCACAGCCACGCTCTACAAGTCACTGACAAATTTTCGGGACACATGCAGGAATTTCTGGTGCAACTTAGAGTTTGGCCTCTTTCCCTCAAATATATGACCATTTGCATCTGACACTGTAACACAACCTGGGTCTTCTATGATTTGCCTCATATCCTCACTCTGAGAATGTCCTAAACCCACCACTATGGCTACAGGAGTTCAAAAATGGCAAAAAATCAAAGGAACCAACTCTCACAAAATTATGGTATTTCGCAATTTCTATTACCAGCTAAGTCCTAATCACTGTCTTAAAGGATGAGTAATTACACACTACGAATACCGCATCAATCAATCAGTAACATGAATTTATTGACCTTCTATTATGTGCCTAGCATCACACAAAATGCTCTCTGAATCATGATGTGTATTGACACTATATTAAAATGCCAGGGTTTTCTTTGCAGCACCTCAACGACATGTGTGGGAAACACCATGCCAGCCTCTCTACTATATCCATTAACTGCACAATCATGTTCAACACCATCCATGGGCATTGACTTACAAAGGCACTGATCAGATTTCATTGCTGGTAGAAAAAAAAATCACCTCAATGACAGTTTCATAATCATGGTATTGTGTGTGTGTGTGTGTGTGTGTGTGTGTGTGTGTGTGTGTTAAAGGTAGCCTACAAACACAGAAAATAAGAAGAGGAATAAGACTACTATTAATTGCCAAGAGAAGCTCAGCATATAAAGATGATTATAAATTGTGCTGTGTTTTGATTCTGCAGATGTAGACTTAAACTGCAATAAAATTTGTTCTTTCTCGTCTCTCTTCTTGCTTTTATTGGCATATAAGAGATACAGAACCAGAAAACTGGAAGGGAAACAGCACCATTCCACTGAGAAATTTTCAACAGCTGCTGAGATTGTGGTTTGCCACAAGAAGGTCAAAGGTTTGGAAGAAGACCACTGGCAACATGGCAGTTGGCTATGCCACAACCCTTCCGACCGTATGCAAAGAGGCAAAGTGAATGAGGGCATCAGCGCTAGAGAGAGCGGCAGGAAAATTCGGACAGGTGTAAGCAGCGGTTAATAGCAGTTGCTCCTAAGTGAAAAGCGCACCTGTAGTGGACCTTCACTGGTTGATGGCCTTGGCAGCTCAGCATCCAGATGTACCCTCTGGTCACCGTGACATTACAAACCCAGGCGCACCCCAACTAATCCAAGTAGCAGCCTCTGGACACTTTACTGTAACTCCCAATCTTGAGTAAAGTGGCACAAAATCATAAATGATAGAACATGGTCCAAATGCTGGATCCTAATGCTGGATGCCAAGAGCTGCCTGTTCCTAATCTATTGCCAAGCATCCTTCTTCAGTCTACTACCCACCCTGCCATCTACTTAGTGTCTCTGTTCTAAACTCCTTTTTTATGTCTTAACTAGGACAGAGGAGGCTTTTAACTAATGACGTGTCCAACTGCACCTCGGTGCTTCTATTTCTTTGACTCTTATTCTAAGGTATATTTCATTCTTATTTTTTTATTTTTTTAACGTTTTTTATTTATTATTGAGAGAGAGACAGAGAATGAGCGGGGGTGGGGCAGAGAAGGGAGAGACACAGATTCCAAAGCAAGCTCCAGGCTCTGAGCTGTCAGCACAGAGCCCGACACGGGGCTTGAACTCACAACCTGTGAGATCATGAGCTGAGCCGAAGCCGGACATTAACCTACTAAGCCATCTAGATGCCCCAAGTACATTTCATTCTTTGAAAGATACTTGGTAGCCACTCCAAAGAGTTGAGCAACACAGCTCAGTAACAGGAATTAAGATAAGGAGTATTTCAGCTTATACCCATTATCCAGACCTTGGTGTCTCAGAGTAATAGCATTTCTTGAACAAAAATATCCCCACGGTCAAAATCCACACATATCCCCTGATGAGAGACTATAAACTTTTATAGTCACAGGACTCCCTGTTCTACACACAAGACCCCAAGCCCAAACCTTCCACCGACCAAACCCACTTCCTTCCAAGAAAGAAAGAAGGAAAGGGAAGGGGAACAAAGAGCAAAAAAGGCAAAAAAGAAAGATCATAATCTCTTTTAACACTATTTTGCAGGGAAAACATATACATGTTTTTGGGTTTTTTAGCAAACTTTCTACTCTTATGACACCAAAAAGTTCTACTTTTTACCCAATGCTTTTTACCAGTCTTATATAATCAATATCACCTTTATTTTAATTTATTTTGGTAACTTCTCAATTCATTCTTTTTTAGTGTTACTGTTTCTAATAACACTAGCTTTATAAGTGGGATCATGACCCTGAGTACTAGATAATAGCTTCTGTTAAAAACAAACCATAAATGTTACTAATTATGTTTTGATGAAAAAAAAACCAACTCCAAAAGGTATGCCAATCGTCTCTATTAGTAATGATGATGGCTGCAATTCACGGATTGTCTAATCTCTGCTGGGCACAAAGCTGTATGCTTCACCTAAATTTTCATCAGTTCTTCAAGACAACCACACGTAGCAGGGGCCATTCTCTCACATTACTGATAGGAAAACTAAGGGTATACCACACCTAAGATTCTAAGGCCTGTCTTCTTCCTCAAATGCTATGCTACTCACAGCTGTCCTTGCTTCCAGAAAACTGGGCCATGCCACCCAAAGTACCATCAGATGGCAGGTTTCCCAGACTGCAATCGTAGTAATCAACTAGTAATTAAAGCTCTACAAACCCTTTTAAGTGATGTCACCACTTTCCAGAGAGTTTCAAAAGAATCTTGAACGTTTTCCAAAAAGATATGACCAGTTATACACTGATGACATTCAGTCTGATTCATACCCTATTACCAAAAAGAATGAAGTAGATTATTTAAGAAAAAAATTCCATAAATTAAATTTAATTAATTAAATCATGCTAGCAGGCAGTGCAAGAAGAAACAAGGCTCAGCCTGTATTTCTGTGCCTCTGGTAACTTTGTCTAACTCTACAGGGTATAAACACTGAAAGTCCTTGACCAGTCATCCAGAAATGTCTTCAAACTGGGCTACAGTACTCTTAGCGGAGATGCTGAGACGTTGAAAAGTTCTTTGGTTTGGGTCTTGTTGCCTCTGGAGACCTTTGCCCATCCTGTGGCTGAGGCAAAGGACAGAAGGAATGGCAAAAAGACAGCCAGGAAAGGATCCACAGAGTCTGACAACCCATTAATATAGATATTCAGACTCTGCACCACCAAGACGTGACTACATTAACAATAGTGCTGATGTACCCTTTGTATGCAAAAACAAAGCTTTCATAATTACCCTGATAGCAGCCACAGGGAACCATGTTGGGAATTTCTGATCTACCTGATTGTTTCTTACAAGGTTTTCTTAATTGAGGATGGTTTGAGTGAATTCAACTTAACTCTTTCAGAATCAATGCAGGTTGGGGGAGGTTACACCTGAGGCTCTCCAACTGCACCGCCCCAACCACCAGCTACATGTGACTACTGAGCATTTGCAATGTGTTTAAGTTCACACTGAAGAGTACGAGAAGTGTAGTATAGAGTTCGAGCCCCGCATCGGGCTCCGTGCTGACAGCTCAGAGCCTGGAGCCTGCTTCAGACTGTGTCTCCCTCTCTCTCTGCCCCTCCCCCAGTTACACTCTATCTCTGTCTCTCTCTCTCTCTCTCTCTCTCAAAAATAAACATTTTTTTAAAAATTATTTAAAAAAATTTTTTAAAGAAATAAAAAGAATGTAAAATATGTCCATAATTTTGACACTGATTATAGGTTGAAATAACTTTTTAAATCTATTAGGTTAAATAGAGTGCATCCTTAAAAATATTTTCGCCTGCTTCCTTTTAAAATGTGACTACTAGAAAAGTTAAGATGGCACTCGATTTCCATTGGACAGCACGGCTCTGACTGACGCAGTCTGATTCAACATCTGTCACTCACCAGCCAGGCTGCCACACAGGCTGTGTGGGTTATGCAATGCACAAGGGCACCTGGCAGCAGGTGCAAACAGGGACTGAAAGCCACCCTGTCCCGCGCCAGCCAAGCCATCACCAGAGTGAGAGCCTTTCCCTAATTTGCACAGAGTGCCACATGGCTAAGCGCAGTCCTGCTTATTAGCTGCCTGAAGTAATTTAATTAGCTGTGGGAAGTAATTTAACCTGCCTTTCCCATAGCCTCATCTGTAAACTTGAGAGACCCTACAGACCTCCTAAGATTCTTGCAAAAATTAAATGGGTTAACTCACATCAAAGGCCTAACTCAGGGCTCAGCCTATTATAGTAAGTACTCAGTAAACATTAGTGACTGGGGCACTTGGGTGGCTCAGTCGGTTAAGCGTCCGACTCTTGATTTCAGCTCAGGTCACGATCTCATGGTTTTTTGAGTTTGAGCCCCGCATTGGGCTCTGCACTGACAGTGCGGAGCCTGCTTGGGATTCTGTCTCCCTCTCTTTCTGCCCTTTCCCTACTTGGTCTCTATCTCTCTCAAAATAGATTTTTAAAAAATATGCTTTAAAAAATAAAATAAAAAACATTAGTGATTATTAGGTCTTCTGTATGAAGTATTCCAAATCTTGAGTCTTCTACAGAATGCTGAAAGTCCTTAGAAACACTGTCATTCAAATAGTAGTCCTCAAGCAGGTGACCGTTCTCTCGCTCAGACATCCATGATTCGAAAGCAAGGATAAGCAGCCAGGCATCGTTTCCCAACAGCCGGCGGATGAAACGGAATCAACCCAAGAAGCTGCAAGCCCTGTATTCACCGGGAGAAACTTCAGCACAACTACTGTGAAAGAAGTAAAATAAATGAATGTAAAGTTTTTTTCAAAGGAACACAGTGAAAGTCTGAGGAAAAGAGAAGGAATGCCAAATAAATGATTTCTCATCAACTTGCAGTGACTGCATCTTTTCCTCCCCCAAATGAACGCCAGGTGTGTAAGAAGGATAAAATTTCAATTAAAGCTGCTACATAAAGATTAAATGACCTTTAAAACAACTAGTATACTTGAAAAGGCTATTAATCATCATTAGGGGATGTGTCAACCACAATCCAAAAGGAGGAGGCCTCAGACTGGGCACATCATTGCAAAGGTGGTAATATTTCACTTCAAAGTGCAAAGTGACAAAGGTCCACCCGAGGAAGCAGGAGCTCGAGTTCCCATAAGGGAGGGCTGTTACCTCAGCCTGTTTTCCCACTATGTGGAAATGAGTTCCCGGACACAGAGTTCATTAAGCTGTGAGCCCAATTACTATCACATGGCGTCAACCGTATTGCAATTACAGTCCTTCCAAGAGGCAGCCAGCCGCCGTTTTCAGGAGAGAAACACTGGTTTGGACAAGGTTTATAAATGATTTTCATTAACTATCATTTACCATTAGCTCAAATAAAAGCACTAAATGCCCACTTTGCTGTAGAGAATGACCTTTGGCCCAGATTCTCTCTCTAACCGATGAGGGCTAAATGTATTGTGACAGCTCCTAATCACATTTAGTGCAGCCCGTGATTTGATGGCGCTGGGTGTCCCATCAACTACAGACAGCCCTGGCAAGGCCATTATATTCCATTTCCTTTTAGAGATATGCATATTAGTATCCCAGGGAATCGAGAAATATAAGCCTTTTCCAATCACCCAGAGTATATTTCAATAGCTTAAAAAACTCCTACAGTCACACCATTACCTACAAAGGATTGCTTGCTATGAGAACATATTTCTCGTCTTTATAATTCAGGTTTATATGCCTAAAATGCATTAATCCGATCAGCCCTACTCTAGTACTATAGATAAAAACTCAGTCATCATAACTCACCAGTCAGAAACAATCCTCTCCAAAATCCACACATAATGTTTTGCAGCTCAGCTTCAGCTCATAAAAAGTTAATACAGCCGTGTGATATTTAATGCTGAGGCATTGGTGCCTGATTTTGTACTAATCCAGGATAACACATTTCACAGAAACGTCAAGGGGAAACACTGGGAAGTCAAGACTCATAACAGGAAAATGATTTACTTTGAGACTCTAACTCCTCGATCTGAATGAAAACAAGTAAATGGCCGCCAAACGTTCAAAATAAAATGCATTTAAACTTTGCGTCTGGCTCCACGTTACCATAGGCAATAGCTCTCCTTATCCTGAAAGAGACTGGCTCATACACTTCCCCAGCAAATGTCTGACCCCAAACGGGGGATAATGCTTTCTAAGTACACAGTCTGAGGCCAAGAGGGAAAAGAGGTATAAGATTTACAGAGGGATGCAAAGGTTGCTTTCTAATAAAAAGCTAAAACCAAAGGCGGCAGAATTAAACACCTCATTGCAGTAATGGTTATCAAGCAGGTGTCAGTTACTATCCATTGTCTTTGCAGCAAGAAGGCCCTGTTGTCTAGTCTTTGTTCCCTGGTAGCAATCTTCACTGTCAGGGGGAAAGCAGCAAGCTGGTTCCAGTCCTCTGCTGCAAAGTGAAACATACTTGGGGAAAACTCAAGAAAAGGTGAGGCTTTTTATCTGGATTACAAATATTTAAGGAAAAGAAAAAAAAAAAACCCACAAGGCCAGAGGATACTTTAGTCTTCTGGAAGTTAAATGGATGATTTACATAGACAGGTCCGCTTTCTACAGACCTTTGACAGAATGTCCTGTGTTTTATCAACACCGAAAAGAGCCTAAACGATTTTTAACTTGGCTACATAGACAGCCTTTAAAAAAAAAAAAAAAGACCTCATTATCACTGTTTCCTTTACCTAGAACCTACCAGAACTTGGAAGTCAGGGAAACTGTTTTCCTCTTGTAAGTTAAACTTTTAACATCAAAGATGTGCAAAGTCACTTTAAAGCTACAGATGACTTCTATGTGAAAATGGAGGCTGCTGGGCAATTAAAGCATGGATGGTAAAAACAATGGTTTTCCACAGTTCAAGTACTTTGCTGAACCATTTATTTTTATACATTTTTATACATTTTTATAGCTAGGGAGCTTGAAGCACAGTGAGGCAAGTGATTTGCCCAGTCACACAAAGCAGTGCCCAGCCAAGTGCTATTTAAGAAATCCGGTCCTGGTGGCACATGTCACTCTTTGGTGGACTTGAATATAACCAACTGCCTTAGCCTCATGCCACTGAATATTTAAAGCAAGTAACTCACTCACCTTGGCTGGTTACGGCTGCACAACCAGCTGATTAAAACGTGCTGTCTGTGTCTATAGGGAGATAAGGGGTTGGCCAGAGGCATGTGTCTACCCCTTTGGCAAGCATGGCTTGCCGTATGTTCACCAGTTGGCTCTCCGGCTTTACAGATTATGGTCAGGAGCTTGTGAGTTTAGAAATCCACATCGAAGAGAAGACACCACCAGCAGTGCCCTGACAAATGAGTGTCCCGAGCCTACTGGGATTGGGCCCAGAATGTGACAAATTCACAAAATTAATGCCATCCTGTGATGAGATCCCCAGCAGGTTTGGGGCAGGAAATCCTGAACAGTGTCACTGACTGAGGTTCGATCCTTTTCTTTTTAGTGAAATGCCCATCATTACCCAACTTACGGTCTCTAATATTCCATGGCTTCCCAAAACAGTTTTAAAAAAGCAAAAAATTACAGAAAATAAAAGCCTAAGGTCATACAGTTAACCTATAAAGATTTCATTACACCACCCTTTACTGCTACCCTACAAAGAGATTCCCCTGAATATAACAATTCAGGACATGCTTTATTTGCACGTCTTCATGCTATTCTGCTCTTCAGATATGGATTACAGAATCTATAGTGCTTATTTTTTTTTTTTTACTTCAAAGTCACTATAACTAAAAGCTCTGCTCTCTTCTTTAACATTATGCATTTAAGAACAAGCCACCATTGGAAATAAAATATCCTAAATGCTTCTTCAAATAGACGGTCCGTGTTTTAGCAAAACAGGGCAGTTCCGCTTAATCCTGTTTCTTTTGAAGACAAAGTGCTTTTAAATTTGATCGTTAAAAATGGGTCACCTGCAACTGTGTCGATTTCCTAATTTATTCATTGCCTTAACCTTGACATGCCTACACACACCAGGCAACCTGTTCACAGACAATCCGTGTCAGAGTTTAAATCTGGGGGGAAAGCATCCTGAATGGTCTTTAGGACACAGAGGTGTGAGGCCAAACCCTAGGATGTCATTACAGTAAAGGGCTTAAGACCAAGGACTGAGCCTTGAAGCAGAGATTAGAATCCTACTTTTGTTGTATAAGAACTACTGCCCTTGGCATGTTATTTAACTTCTCTGAATATCAGTTTTCTCACCTATAAGTGGGAATAATTTTTTTTTTAAAGCTAACATTTGAGCAAATCGCTGTGTTTCAGACACTATTCTGATTAGGGATTTAAGCCTCACCACTTTAGAATGAAGGTGGTATTATTATTACTGCCATGTCACAGACGGGGAACTTGAGCTTCAGGAAAATTGGAAGGCTTGCCAAGGACACCCAGGAACTGGCAGATGTGGCACTGGAACCCAGGCTGTCTGATGCCAACTTGCCTCCTCAGTCGTTTTACTTATTACCTCCCAGGGTTGCTGACATAATTAAATGAGATGATACACGAAAAGCACATCACACAGCATACATTAAGTGCTCAGGAATTAGAGGTGTTATTTCAATTTTTATTTATCAAATATTATTTTATTTGATGCTGAGGTGAAAAGAAATGTTAGTCCTTGAAATTATGTTACTCCTTGCATTGGTAACATTCCTGTTTAGGGAGGGAAAATATTACTGACAATACTATAATGGTAGTGGCAATAATGCCATGATTAGTAACAAGGTAGTTTAAAGCATGGCTCTCAACTCAAAGGTCTGGGTTCAAAATCCAGTATCATAGAATGAATGCTGGTGGTATTCTTGCAAATTCAGACGTCGAAGTCCTAACCCCAAACGAGATGGCATTTGTAGGTGGGGCCTCTGTGTGGTAATTAGGTTTCTATGAGGTCATGAGGGTGGGATCCTCATGACCCGATTAGTGCCTTTATAAGTAGGAAAGACAGAGATCTCTCTCTTTGTGCCTACACACCAAGGAAGGCAATGGGAAAACAAAGCAAGAAGGCAGCTGTCGGGACGCCTGGGTGGCTCAGTCGATCACGTGTCTGACTGTTGGTTTTGGCTCAGGTCATGATCTCACTCACGGTTCAGTTTGTGAGGGGCTCTGCGCTGACAACTTGGAGCCTGTTTAGGATTCTCTCTCTCCCTACCAACCTCTCTTTCTCTCTCTCTCTCACAAGAAAAAAATATTTTTTAAAAAGAAGGGAACTGTCTACAAGCCAGGAAGCAGGCTCTCATCAGGTACCAAATCGGCCAGCACCTTGATCTTGGACTTCCCAGCCTCCTTTACCGTGAGAAGCAAATGTCTGTTGTTTAAGCACCTGGTCTGTGATATTTGCCACAGCAGTCTGAATTGACCAAAACACCTGGTCTACTACTTTCTGGTGAGATCTTGGGTAAGTTACTGCACCCGTTGAAGCCTCATCTGTACAAGATCTTCTATTTCCTAGGACTAGAGTAAGAATTACATAAGCTGACACATCAAAAGCACTCAGCACCGTGCCCAGTGCAGAGTGAGGACTCTCCAAATATCAGCCATTATTTGAGGGATCACCCCCTTTCTCAACAGACTCCAAGTCTTTTTGTGTAAATCAAATATATGTCCATTGATAGGTGTGGGAGGTCATACACTAACAAAGGTTTCCAAAAACTCTTAGGTGGTATTACTTGTAAATCTCCAGAATGTTTTATCTTAGAAAAGGCCTTTCACCATCATTATCCTAGCAGGATTAAAACACTAGGTTTCTATGAGGTCATGAGGGTGGGATCCTCATGACCCAATTAGTGCCTTTATATGTAGGAAAGACAGAGATCTCTCTCTTTGTGCCTAAGAGACGCATAGAGTTTTTCTGTGTTCTCGTTTTTCTTCCCATGTCCTTTCACTGAGCATTTTTTCTTGTTAATGAACTCCTTTCCAGAAGTAGGTCTTTGGATCATTCTTTTAATACATCAATTTCAAAACCATTCTCTGTGTTTCTTCCTATATTGTTTAATTCTTAATGCTGCCTTCACATGTGTGGGTTTCATAAAGTTGTCCCAGAATGACACTCCATGAACACAAAGTGCCTGCTCTCAGTAGCATGCTTCTAGAATCTTCTTTGGTTCCTCACTTGGAGATGACTCCATTCCTTGTCCTTTGCCCAACCCTAGCCTGAGATAAGGTCCATCTCATGTCCTGGAGATTTCATGTTTCCTTTACCTCGTAGGATCTGAAGCCAGAAAAACCAAATCACCAGCCATTGAGAAGGAGAAAGGGTGGCATAGAGGAAGTTATCTGCTATGGTGCAGACACCGTTCATGCTTAGGCTGAATTTTTCATCTTTCAACCAGTTGAGTTGCTATGGTGCACATCGAGCCTTAGAATGGTCTTTATTTCTCCCTAGCTATTTTAGCTTATTAAAAAGTCTTTACTATCCCATTTTCTTTTTGCCCTGTAGTCTTTGGACCTCATTAGAAATGTTTATTCTTGAGAATATAAGCTTTTGCCATACAGTCAGAAAATATTGAACTTCTCCCCTTTAATCGCCAATTAGCATTTTTTTGTTGTTTCTCTTTTCTGTTGTTTATGCACTTTGTGAGTTAGACTCTAATAAGCCCTCTCACATGGATTTCACATGGGGAAAATGAAAGCAGGACATTTCAGCTTTCTCCCTCCCTTTCTCTTGTTAAATATTTAGGATAAAACACCAGTCCATTAAAAAGGAATCATTTTATCACATATAATGCTCCTTCCCAGAAAAGTGACTACATTATGCATCTTCTAGGCAAAACCACTTTGACAACAAAACTACATATTCAATTCTGGGTAATGACGGGGCCACAGGAGGGGGAAAATGAGGACGGTCTAATGGTCTGAATGCTTTCCTAGACAGCAAACAGTGGCCCCAGCCAGTCGGCTTGGCACGCCTAAGCCTCTCCTCTGAGGAAGCTGTCTCAGGTCACACAACATTGTTCCTAACGGATGTGTCCCCATCTGCCCTCTGCCCTATTTCCAAGGTGGACTCATAGTCATTTCTCTATTCAGATGTCACTCCACCAGACTGTACTCAAAGCAGTAGTATTTATTTCATAATTGTTTAAAGCAAATCGCTTTGTCCCCGATTGCAATGACTGCATTCTAAAGCATACACATTTTGTCTTCAGATCAAAGTTAAATCCACCTCTGTGCTTTGTCCATATAGGTTGATTCTGAAAATAGAAAACCAATAGAGTACCTCTCATGATTTTTATAAATGTGTAGGTAGAGATTATTCACTTAAGAACCAAGGGGCCTGATGCACAAGGAATACCTAAATCACTTCCAGTCAGAGATGTTTTCAGACACCCACTCCAACTGACCTCGTACCTCTTTTCTAGATTCCTTCAATTCTTTTAAGCCTTACTCCTTTTTCATAACACTGAAAAACTACTATAATCTGCTCATCAACTTCCTAAATTTTTGCACTTCCAGAAATATCTTTACTTTGCCTTCATGCTTGGTTGTTAATGTGACTGAGTATAGAATTGCAGCTTCAAAACCTTTCCCCACCCTCCCTGCATTGTGAAAACACTGCTTCTCCATCTTCCACCACCCAGGGTCACAATCAAATAAAGGTAGGATATCATTATAATTCTTGTGCCTTGGTAAATAGTTCATTTCCTCTTCTCTCTGGAAGCTTTTAGGGTCTTCTCTCTATCCTCAGAGCACTGGAATTGCCTTAGGATATATTAAGTCTACTACCATGACTTTTGTGACAGAAATCTATCCCAAACTACTCGGTTCGTAGTGCTAAAATCAGATGTGGCCTTATGGATGGTTTAAACAAGGCTGTTAGGTCCGGGTCTCTTTCTTCCCATCCTCAGACCTGGCCTCCTATGTGTTGGATTCTTTCTCAGGCTAATACTCTCCTTAAAAAGAGCCCCTCTTTGGGGTGCCTGGGTGGCGCAGTCAGTTAAGCGTCCGACTTCAGCCAGGTCACGATCTCGCGGTCCGTGAGTTCGAGCCCCGCGTCAGGCTCTGGGCTGATGGCTCAGAGCCTGGAGCCTGTTTCCGATTCTGTGTCTCCCTCTCTCTCTGCCCCTCCCCCGTTCATGCTCTGTCTCTCTCTGTCCCAAAAATAAATAAACGTTGAAAAAGAGCCCCTCTTTGTTTCATGGTCGCTGGGTCGTTAAGCACTGGAGACCTCAGAAAGGGTTAGAGCCAGTCTCTCCCAGCTTCTCCATGGATTCCCTAAGAAGCATTAATTGGCCAGTTCTAGTATAAGGTAGAGAAGCTATCAAAAAAGGTAAAAAGGCTGAAGAGACAACAGAAGTCTCCTAAGTTAGCACCGGGTTTTCTTTTCCTTCATTCTGTTTGGCACTTACTGAACCCTTTCAATCTAAAGAGTTATATTTCATCCACAAAAAAAAAAAAAAAGAAAGAAAGAAAAAAAGAAAACTTTCTTCTATTATATTTTAGCTACAACCTCTCTTCTTTCTTACTGCCTCTTTCTGTAACTCCCGCTAGAATCATATTGGATGCCTAGACAGCTGCTTCACATCTTAACACTATTTCCTGAATTTCTGACTTTTTTACTGGACAGTGTAGAAGGTCTCCTTGATTCCATCTCCAAGAACACCATCAAGGTCTTCAATCCCATTTGATTTATTATTAAGCCCATCCATTGATTTTTGTTTTAATGTCAGCAAACTACTTTTTTTTATTTTCAGACACTCTTGCCTCTTTTATGGATGAAAGCTCTTTATTTACTCTGAGAACATGAATTTGAATTTTTTTGCCCATTACTTGAATCATTTATTTTTAATTTAAATGAGTTGCTCCGCTCATCTTTGTTCTCTTGTGTTTTTTCTCTTGGTTTTCATCAAATATCTGGCAAACCTTGTTTGTCCATTCATATTTTTCAATATATGGTTTAAGACAGGTAGAATGAATTTACTTTAGATCTGTATACATTTGCTTACATGAGCATTTCTCCCTTAAATGGAGAGACTGAATACAGGTAGGCCAACGGAGTATGGGAGGATGCCAACAGGCACACATCCTAGATTATGGTTGGACGTGGGGCAATCAGACATTGTGGTTTCGTGGTGTGGGGGCAGCCACAGTTACTATAGGGATAGAATAGTTTGCTAGAATTTTTTTCCTGGGCACCCACCCATACCTCTTGTTTTCCCTGGCATGTCTGTTGTAAAGATCAGGATTTCCTACACATATATGCCCGCTTCACACATAAACTCCTATATTCTCTCTGCGATCACTTTCTTTAGGAAAGACCTTTCACCTTGGCTAAGGGGCAGAAGCCCCTTCCTACAAGCTGTTCTGATTAACAAGGAATAGGGGGAATGACCAAAGGTCCAGGCTGTTAGAAACACCATTCTACACAATGAACAATTTTAATGATTGCTCCATGGCCCATTCTAGCTCTTCGTTGACCCCAGGCTTGAAGCTGCTCTGCGTTGTATTTCTACTGAGCTGTTGCCATTAATCTGATCACGTCTGTTTTCTACCTTCTACATATTCTTCCAAAGTTCTGGTCACTGACAGTAACTTTACTTTTCTCCTCACTGTTTCACTCTTTTTAAAATTATGTTTCAACAATTTTAATGGGAGAAGAGTTAGATGCAGATCATCAGTCTAGCATTTTGAGCCAGAGCCTCCATGTACCAATTAAAGCCTACTGATTGACACACATTAAAATGATTGATCATGCTGGGTGACGGCAAATGTGTAAGATACAGGCACTTTGATCTTAGAAGAAAGGAGGCTGGGATATCTTTTTTGGATGGAATTTGACAGTAACTACCAACATGGTAAATGTCCGCAATCCATGACTTTCTAATCCCACATTTATAACATACCCTACAGAGGGGCGCCTGGGTGGCGCAGACGGTTAAGCGTCCGACTTCAGCCAGGTCACGATCTCGAGGTCCGTGAGTTCGAGCCCCGCGTCAGGCTCTGGGCTGATGGCTCAGAGCCTGGAGCCTGTTTCCGATTCTGTGTCTCCCTCTCTCTCTGCCCCTCCCCCGTTCATGCTCTGTCTCTCTCTGTCCCAAAAATAAATAAACGTTGAAAAAAAAAATTTTTTTTAATAAAAAAAATAAAAAAAAAATAACATACCCTACAGAAACACTAGCATGACGACTTAAACACATATTGTATAATTATGTTTACCAAGGCACTCTACCTACAAGCAAATAAATAGGCAATGGCATAAACAGGGCAATAGTTGGACAAACTACTGTACATCCATGAAGTGAGTAAAGAATGAGGCAAATCTATTTGTGATGACTGGGAAAGATGCCCACGATATGTGACTGACAAAAGCAAGTTGCACAAAGGTATGTTTTAGATGAGCCCAATTAAAAAAGTAATAAAATAAAAACAGTACATTAATAATGTGCCTTGCTACTATCCTAACATATTATAAAATGCTTCTAACATATTTCTTCTCTGTTCCTACTTTTCTTAAATTTTCAATCTCTGCATAACCAGACATAGTTAATGGCTATTGTCAATTAATATCAAGCAGTAACAATGCATGAAATGCAAGATTTCTCCAGAAAAAGAAGTGATGATAGAATACACTGAGAAAACGTGTACTGTATGTTAGAACATTTTATTTCCTATATAATGTTCATATTCACACCTCCCCAATTTTAGGTATCAAAATTTCATACCTAATGTCAGAGTACTTCATGCCACAATCTGAATTCATCTTCACTCAGGCAAAAGTATTTCTCACCAAATAATTTCTATAGGACAATTTGCCAATTTCATCCAGAATCAATTTCTAGTTGCACATAATGTATCCAAAGGCAGTGTGCTATGCTCTCTTCCTCTTCCTGTTTCTCCTCAAGCTCAAAAATGTCTTTGGACATTTTTCTTTTTTCAGAGAGAGAGAGAGAGAGAGAGAGTGCTTAAATGGGGGAGAGGGACAGAAGGGGGGAGAGAGAGAAAGAGAGATAGAGACAGAGAGAGAGGGAGGGAGAGAGAGTCTTAAGTAGGCTCCACATTCAGCACAGAGTCCAACACGGGGCTCAATCCCATGACCCTGGGATCATGACCTGACCTGAAATCAAGAATCAGATGCTCAATCGACTGGTCACCCAGGCGCCCCTTGAACATTTTAAAGTAAAGAGCAGCATGACCAGAACTGGAATGTATTACATGAAAAGCAAAGTTTTTCCAGAAATTACAATAAACTTTAAACTTGTTAACTTCAACAGTGACATCTGAATAAACTCACAACGTGTAGAGGCACTTAAGTTTCCTAATGAGTCTGTCACAGGCTTTTTTCATTTCTGTTACAGTGCTTTTGTAGCATGTCTTTCTTCATTCTTTCTTAAACTTTCCATCTCTCTGCTTACGTTACTCATCTGTTCTTATAGGTTTTCTGCTTTTTCCATCAGAGCCCTTAGCAAGTTAATCATAATTAGGCTTCTGAGTCTGATAATCCCAATATCCTTGCCAGTTCTGAGTTTAATACTGACGCTTGCTCCATTTCTTCGCACTGTGTTTTCTGCCTTATAGTATGCCTTGTGGTTTTTTAATGAAAGGCCTTTGGTGAGGTGGTGGTGAGGACAGGAGGGGAAGCTTTCTGTAGCCCTGAGATTAGTCTTGACCTCTCACTGAGTCTGTGGACAATGTCCACAGACAATGTCCAGCCATTGTCCTGGACAATGACCTCATGACATGCTTCTCGGTCCCCACCTCACCCTTCTTAGGTGAGACAGAAAGGCAAAACGGTGCCTACCTTCCTCCAGGTAGGTCACGCTTTGGTAAAACACCAGTCAGTTAGGCTTTGGTGACAGTTTCACTTGAGGGCAGGCAGAAGAGAATGCTCTAGCACAGTTCAAACTGGTGAGGTTTCCTGCCCCCCTGGCAGAAGCACACAGGGATTTTTCTCCCATCTTCACTGGAGAGCCTGGCAGTCTCCTGGAGATAATACACACAAGTGTGGGAGCTCCTCTAAGACCAGGGTCCCCTGGAACTCTTAACTCTCAGACTCTTCCACACTTAGCCTTCAGCAATTACAGTTTAGGTTTTCCAACTCTGCCATTAGTTCCCACAGAGGTTTCTGCTCTAAGTAGTAATTCTCTGTATTCACTTGTCTCTCCAATTTGGGAGGCAGTGGTTTATCCTGTGACCTCGATTCTCTGACGGATCTAAGAAGAGCTGTTGACTTCTAGTTGGTTCAGCTTTGCTCTTGTGTAGACAGGACTCCAAGCTCTTTACATGCCAGACCAAGAAAAGGGGAAATTAAAATGCCCCTAATTCTAGATGGTTACTTGAATGTGTCTGTGATTTGAAACATCTATTCCTGTTATTTATTTTAAATATGACAAAATGAAAAGAGAAAATATTAAACAGATATATCCAAGAAATTAGCAGCAAGTCATGAGAAGTTAGTCTCTGACTATCAGACCAACACCTCTATTAATGCAATCAAACAACTCCAACGAGCCTGGAAACTTTTCCTGGCTATTCGAAACTGGTGGTAAGAAAGCCTTTAACTCTATCAAGTTGGGGTGGGATGGAAGAAGGATCCCACTAATTGTCTGCTTTTATTAAGAGTAAATTACTAATGAGATCAACAGCTGACTCCTTTAGATAGATAAGGAAGCTATTAAGAATGAGGGCAGCTTCCAAAATTATCCAAATTAAACATATGCACGTGCACATACACACACACACACAAACACACACACTCACATCACATCACATCACATCACATCACAGAAGGGGAGAAACAAAAGGCTAACAAATACAAGGGATGCTCAAATTTACTATTAATAAGAGAAATGCAACTAAATCCCATTGGGGGAAAATTTCAAGTGATGGTAAGAATGATTCTCATATATGTTTTTCATAAACCTGTTTGCACTGCTGATATAAGATAAACAGGTATAGCCATTCCAGAAAGCAATATGGCAGTATTTACACCATGTCCATATGCTATAGCCAGGCAATCCAACCCTGAATGTATGCGCACAAAGACATTCTGACACAATGGCGCATCGCTTGTGGTGGCTGGGATGTGGAGGCGTTCTGGATGCCCACCACTGGGGAAATGAATCGGCAAAATGTGATGGATACACACTTGGAATATTCTGCAGCTGCAAGAAGCAAGCCAGCTGTACACAGAACATGGGTAGATGTTAGAGACCTCACGTGGGGTAAAATATGAAACCAAATGAGAACCATAATATAAAACACAAGATGACACATTTTTTTAAACTTTTTTTTAATGTTTTATTTATTTTTGAGAGAGACAGAGACAGAATGTGAACAGGGGAGGGGCAGAGAAAGGGAGACACAGAATCTGAAGCAGGCTCCAGGCTCCGAGCTGTCAGCCCAGAGCCCAACGTGGGGCTCGAACTCACAAGCCATGAGATTGTGACCTGAGCCGAAGTCGGACGCTTAACCAACTGAGCTACCCAGGTGCGCCACAAGATGACACATTTTATACGTACTTTTAAGAATGGACACACTAGGGGTGCCCGGGTGGCTCAGTCGGTTAGGCGTTTGACTTCGGCTCAGGTCACGATCTCATGGCTTGTGAGTTCGAGCCCCACGTTGGGCTCTGGGCTGACAGCTCGGAGCCTGAAGCCTGCTTCAGATTCTGTGTCTCCCTCTCTCTCTCTGTCCCTCCCCGGCTCATGCTCTATCCCCTCACCCCCTCTCAAAAATAAACACTAAAAATTAAATAAATTTAAAAAAGAATGGACACATTAAACAAAGCACATATGTGGAATAGGAAAGTTGAAAAGGGTCAAAAGGTGTTAAGGATCAAAGGTGGAAAATGAACAAAAAACAAGAGAGTGAGGCCTTACCTGGGGGAGAACAAAAAACACATGCACACCCTCTCTAGAAGATGTTCCATTTCACCCAACTTTTCAGCTTCTCCAGGACGTGCCACCTAACAGCAGATAGGGACCTTAGCCTAATTCTTTGTCTCTTACCTCTTCATTTTTCCCACATGCCCCACATCTACCTGCTGGGTTCTCAACCAAGTAATCATTTGCTTCCTGTGACTTGGTTCATCACAGAGAGATTCGGTTTCTTAAAAATTCAGAATTTTAGTAATCAGTAACACCTACTTCCACATTTCACAAATTCAGACTTGTTTTGTGATTTCAAAAGTGACACTTAAATACACTCAGAGCATTTAGGGGCACTTAAGGAAACTGTATAACCTGTGACACTCAATGCTCACTTGGATGTATCTGTAATTTGGAAGTATGTGTTCCTATTATTATATGGATGAGAAAATGATGAGAGAAAGTCTTGCTTATACAAATAAATCCAGTAATTTAGCAGCAGGCCACAAATGAGAAGCTAGGATCGCTGACTCTCAGACTAGGCCCCCTGTGAACAGGGTAAAGCCCAGGATGATAAAGAAAGGCCTGAGAGCTAGTTCCACAGTTAGGAACAGACCACAGGTCTCCAAAATCCTACGTCAGTGAGCTTTTTTTTTCCGCAAGGTGCATATTTGCGATCAGGTGTTTCCCAAAATGGTCCCTTTCTGGTGAACCCAGTGTCTTTACTGTAAGTAACGATACACAGCCCTGTGATGCCTGCTGTTAATTTTCAAGGGGGGGAGCACCAAAAACTCACCTATCAGTGATGGAAAAAGATACAGTCAAGGGTACAAGAAATCAGGGACTTTTGGAAAAGTAGTTGGTAGTTCCATACTTTCATATTTATCACATGAAATACAAAAAGGCAGAAGAATATTTACCTTTTAAATATTTTTCTACAACTGAATAAAGGCTTCAGTGTGGAAAGTCCAATACGATATGGCCATAGTTCCCTGAATTAAAACCCCTACCTTCTTTATTTATTAATCACATGTTGCCATCACTGTGGTACTAGAAAATTAAATTAGTTCTCACTGACAAACTACCTAAAGGAAAAAAAGAAAAAAATTGCAAAGGCCCCCCAAAATGTAACACAGTCCCAGAAGAGTGAGTTAAAATGTTCATTTTAGTTTCCCCGAGGTCTAAATTTCCTCAGGCACCTTCTGTGATCTTTTATTTAGAGGGAAAAATATTCAGCTACCGCCTATACTTTCTCCTTCAGGCATTTAGCCCCAAAGAAAGAGGAAACAGGGAAATATTTCTAAAGAAAGCCCAAAATTCAAGAAATGAAGAAACAGATTAAAATGGAAGTGATTTTTGCAAGAGGTTGAAAATGGTGTCATTTAGAGTAACCCTGGATATACAGATTCCTTGTGACTAACTGTAATCTTTCATAAAGCATTGGAATTTGTATTGATGGAAAAAGCTTCCAGCTATAAGAAAACAAGAGCAGCAGCAATAAACAACACTGATCTCTTTTCTCAAAGAAGCACTATTCATGGACAAAGGAATTGAAGTGGAAAACTAACTTCAGATTTCAATCTACTCCGTAGAGTGATTCACACAAACATACACAGAAAACGGGCTTAAATGATAATCACCTGAACAAAGTACAATAAACCTTGCGTAATGGCACATCTCCCTGGTCGAAGGGACTTCATGCACTTAGCAATAACCTAAAGAGGTCACCGAGAGGGGCATCTCATCTAACACAAGTCCACTTAACCACTTCTGCCAAAAGAGACTCTAAAAATGCCGAAAGGTCTCCAGATAAGACTCCAAAGTCACACCCAGGAACACATTTCAAAGCTCAATAGCCCACACTAGCAGGAAATGAGTCCAGGTAGGTAACTTAAATCACCCACCCTAGGGATTGAACTTGGTTCTTCTCGTTTTGATTTCCGAGGGTAACTGCTGATCCAGCTTCAGCGACAAGCTCTTGCCTTACTGGAAATGCATTACCAAATCGCTCTCAGGATGAGCTGCTGTTCTGCTTGACCTTTGCTTCTGGCTCTCCCTTTACAACCTCCAGACTCACCGGTGGCTCCCCAGGAAACCCTCTGCATCATGAAAATAAGTCACGTGCAGAGAAGAGCAAAGAGGCACCTTCATATTAATTGCAATGCACCTAGAAGTACATCATGGGGTCTCTGAGATATGCAGGAGTGGTGGAGGAAACCGAGAGCAATTCTCAAAAGGGTATAAGAAGACCCAACGATTCCTTTCTAAGTATTTATCCTAGAGATATTCCCTAACATCAACATTTATTTACTAATAGTACAAACATCTATTTGCAAGGGTGTTCACTGCAGCCCTACTTACAATAGGGAAAAACTAGAAGCAACCTAAAAGTCCAATATTAATGGCATAATTGTTTAAAATTATGAGCACACTGGGGCGCCTGGGTGGCGCAGTCGGTTAAGCGTCCGACTTCAGCCAGGTCACGATCTCGCGGTCCGTGAGTTCGAGCCCCGCGTCGGGCTCTGGGCTGATGGCTCGGAGCCTGGAGCCTGTTTCCGATTCTGTGTCTCCCTCTCTCTCTGCCCCTCCCCCGTTCATGCTCTGTCTCTCTCTGTCCCAAAAATAAATAAACGTTGAAAAAAAAATTAAAAAAAAATAAAATAAAATAAAATAAAATTATGAGCACACTGAGTGGAATATTATTCATCCATGAAAAGTAATCCTGTTACATGAGTACTAACACAAATATTTTTATGATGCAGTATATTATATTAAGAAAGTAGGCTGGGTGCCTGGATGGCTCGGACGGTTGAGTGTCCGACTTCAGCTCAGGTCATGATCTCACGGCTCGTGAGTTTGAGCCCCGCGTCAGGCTGTGTGCTAACAGCTGGAAGCCTGGAGCCTGATTCGGATTCTGTATCTCCCTTTCTCTCTGCCTGTCCCCTGCTCACTCTCTCCCTCTCTCTCTTTCTCTCTCAAAATAAATAAACAATGAGGGGCACCTGGGTGGCTTGGTCGGTTAAGCATCCGACTTTGGCTCAGGTAATGATCTCGTGGTTCAGGAGTTCAAGCCCCACGTCGGGCTCTGTGCTGACAGCTCGCGGAGTCTGGAGCCTGCTTCGGAATCTGTGACTCCCCCCCCTCTCTGTCCCCTCCCCAGCTCATGCTCTGTGTCTGTCTCTCAAAAAATAAATAAATGTTAAAAAAAAATTTTTAAATAAAAAAAAATAAACATTGAAAACAAAAGTAGATTGTGGTACTACAAGTACAGACTTCTGATTTATGTTCAAGTGTATATATATTTGCATGTGTGTCTAAAAATACCAGTCCAGAAAAATACATACCCAGATCCTGGTAGTGGTTATTTGCTGGGTAATAAAATTTTGATATTTTTGCCCCTATATGTTTACCTATGAATATTTTCCAATTTTTCTCTGAAGTAAGCATATACTGCTTCTGTAGTAGAAAAAAAAATCTAGTAGTTATTTTATCCTTGGAAACTTCTTAAGGAAGACAACTTGCTGCTTTGTACAAAACTAAGTATAAAAACACAACAGTGCAGACAACAAAGAAAGTAGGGTCTAGACAAGGGTCCATTCCAAAATGGGGGATGTGGCAAAGACATGGCAAATGAAAAGATAAGTGAGGGTTGAGAGTCAACGGTTTCTCTTCTGTTCTGCGTGATTTCTCTAAAGCATTTGACACTCACTTCTCTAGAATGTCACTCCCGGTTGGTTTCTTCCCATCCCCTTGCCTGTCCCTTCAGTTTTGGCTTCCACCGCTCTACATGTTACCTCAGGCTAACCTCTGCTCTCGCTCTGTAACTGTGTGCTCCACTAATCTCTCTTCTGGCCCTCAGAATGAATGTTCAATGTCCACAAGTCCTGCAGACCCAATCAACTCCACATGTCGAAAACCGAATTCCTCACCCTCTCCCCACCAGCCTGCTTCTTTCCCAGGATTCCTTCTCTCTTTTCAATGACATCATCATGCACCCAAAATAGACATCTCGAGGTTATTTTTAACTCCTCCCTAATATTCTTCAAGCAATTTAGAGCAAATTATGTCCAGGGCGCCTGGGTGGCTCAGTTGGTTGAGCGTCTGACTTCGGCTCAGGTCAATGATCTCGCAGTTCATGAGGTCAAGCCCCACGTTGGGCTCTGTGCTGACAGCTCAGAGCCTGGAGCCTGCTTCGGATTCTTTGTCTCCCTCTCTCTCTGCTCCTCCCCCTCTCACACTCTGTCTCTCTCTCAAAAATAAACATTAAAAAATTTTTTTTAAAAAAGAACAAATTATATCCACCATCTAAATACCGCTGGTATCTGTTATCTTCTCTTTTTTTCTCGCAGCCCTAACCCAATCCTCCATCATCCCTAACCTGCATATGATACCTCTTCCTTCTTTCTAGTTCAAAACATATGTTCATTATTTCATCCTTGGGCAAGGCAATCTAGTACCCACCCCACCCCTGTTTAAAATAAAGTCCAAACTGCTTTCTGCTCTGTACAAGGCTCTTCAAAATCCAGTTCCAACTTATCTATCCAGTTTAACCATCCCCCCATCACCAACAACTACATCATGCCCCCCCAAATACACACACTCCAGACCCACCAAGTCTCCACCGAGTCCCCCAAGCACGAAATGCATGCCATGTCCACGTGTCCCTGCATCCCATTGCTACTGTCTGTAAACTCCCCTCTCTCTTCTCTGCTTAGAGTCCATTCTTTAGCATCTTTCTCAATACTCTTTCCTCTCTGATAATGAAGCCTCAGCCTCACTCCTGTGTGGTCATATTTTCCACCTTGCTTTCACATTACACACATTCCTCTTATACTTTTCATCCCCCTTCTTAAGCTGCTCGTATCCCCACAGGAGACTATGAATTGGGCCACTGCCCTGGTCCTCTGCAGAAGTTAGGAAGGCTAAGTACTCACTTCCCCAGTCTCTCTTGCAGCTAGGGATGGTGCTCACAGGACATAGCCCGGATGATGAGGCATCAGCACAAAACTGCTAGGCAATCTCTGCATAATTGTTGTGTTTTCCTGAGAGTAGAAGAAAAACAAACAAACAAAAAAAAAAAAAACAGCTAACACCTCCCTCTGCCTCTCACCTTGATATCCGGAGCTGCAGAAGCTATCTTGTCAACATGAGGGCAAAAGCAAGAGCACCACAGATATTACAGCCCCAATGTCACACAGCTCCTGAACAACACTGGCAGTCACCAATCTGCAGACTTATTAGCTGAGAAAAATCAACCATGGTTTTTCTAGCTATGTTTCACACTGTCTGTTGCCTGCCACCTTCCTAACTGATATTTTTATCAACCAATTAACGTAGCAATAACTACTGGAGACCTACCAGTCTCCTGACACTATACTATTTTTATTTGTTTTGCTTTCTCTAATCTTTAGGTGTCATCCTTTCTATTTGCAGAATCGAACGTTGACGTGCTGAAAAATTAAGTAATCTCTCAAACATCACACATAGCTGTGAAGTTTCTGAGCCAGGATTCCAACCCAAAAGAGCTGCCTGATTTGAAAGATTGTCCTTTTCACCACTTTTGAAGATGGATGCAATGAAGCTAGACCAAGAAAAGAGTTGCTGAAGACAACATGGGTTTGTGAGCTCAGCAAATGAGAAAATCCGTATCAGCTAAATCCATTTACTAGTTTACTGTTGACTTAGTAGTGGGGGATAGAAAAAAAAAAGCCTTGCTAAAGGTGGTAATAGAGGAATTCTTTCTAGGCTGCCCTCACAAGAATTATCAATCCTGCCACTATTTGTCACAAGAGATTGGATTCTCCTCTTTAAAGCCAAAAATGGTTACTGCCCAGTGCTCCATTTTCTTCAAGATGCTTGCAAATTCATTCACAAAGGAGACCCGTGTTCAAAGGAAGAGTAAGGAAAAGGTTGTTTAAAGCATTTGTGAGCAAAGGCACCACATGAAAGAAAATGCCTTGCTCAGAGAGTGAGGAGGCCATATTTGGGATCAGAAATGATTTTAAAAGGAGTAGGAAAACACCGCCATAGTGTGATTTAAGGATCAAGAAATGCGTGAGTTAATTTAGCCTAGAGATAGGAGACCAAAAAGACAAATACCCTCCCCATATTACTCTTAGTCTGATGCACACCATATTGTGGAAGAAAGGCAAGAGCGATGTACCAGATGGCATATATTTAAATCTCGGTTCCACCACTAACTGTGCCCTGCACTCTGAAATACAATTAGCTTAATGGTCAAATGAGGGCAATACACTTACCTTCTAAGGTTTCGTGAGGATTATTAAATGAGATAACAGATAAGCAAAGCACTTAGGTCAATGCCTGGCCCCAGTAAGCGTCAGGTAAGTGGTGTGGCTTATGATAACAATAGCAATTAGAAAGCAATGACAACAGCAATTGCTCAGAAGCACCACAACTAGATGGTGATCATGTCAACACTGGGGACAAAACACGTGGTTTAGACATGCAAGTGGTAATACTACGGGGCACAGGGACACACAATTAAGTCCAAGAACACTTTGGGTAAACAAGGCTGACTGCTTCCTGTGGAAGGGTTGATATCTTGAAGACCTCACATTATTCTAGAATAATCCTAAAAAAAAAAGATGCTGGGCATTTATGTTTTATCAGTCCAAAGTGGTGGCTCCTACCCCCACCACTTATCAATAGCATAAACAGCTTGCGATGGACTTGACCACCAAATATAAAATTCTGTGTTTCATGCTAAAATTTTTACAATGGGTTTGGGTTCACATTATTTTCACCTGGACTCATAAAGTGAAGTAATATTAACTTCTGTCACAAAATCTCACATATGCATATTTTCAGATCTCATAAAATGTGACGGTTCCCAGGCAGGCCAAATTCTGAAGTCTGGCATCTCAACTGAGTAGACATAGTTGTCTCTCTATCAAAAGCCATCCCATGGGGCGCCTGGGTGGCGCAGTCGGTTAAGCGTCCGACTTCAGCCAGGTCACCATCTCACGGTCCGTGAGTTCGAGCCCCGCGTCAGGCTCTGGGCTGATGGCTCAGAGCCTGGAGCCTGCTTCCGATTCTGTGTCTCCCTCTCTCTCTGCCCCTCCCCTGTTCATGCTCTGTCTCTCTCTGTCTCAAAAATAAATAAACATTTAAAAAAAAAAAAAAGCCATCCCAACACCCAACCCCACTCCTAGAGAACACACCTATATCTGGGAAGCTGATGCCCCATGAGGTCACATTTCTCAGCTACCTTGGACAAGCCATAGCCTGTGACAAGTTCTGTCCTACAGAATCTTAGTGACGTTGCCTCCTCCACACTCTTATCCCTTCCTCAGACTGGATGCAAAGGATAGTTTGGCCTTCAGGGATGGCAAACCATCAGAGGGAAGGAGTGTGGATCCCTGCCTCAGTGCATGAAGAGAAGCCACCACTGACTGATAGGAACATGAGTGAGAAATTAAGTTTTATCATGTTTGAGACATTATACATCTTTAGGTCTTTTCTTTCTTTCTTTTTTTTTAACAATAATTCAAGAGAACAATAGTTCTCTTAGTTAGGAGGAAAGCTACACAAAAGAGTTGAGTCCATAGGACCAGTTGGGACACTTAAGCAACCAATGAAATCTAGACACATGTAATTGCACACCTTTAGGAGAATGTTTAGAAATTGAACAACTGGCCTCCACTACAATGTCCAGCCAGTATACCTGACAGGTGTTACTAACAGAGAAAAAAAAAACAAAACTCTGAATCCATCGGGTGTATGCTAAGTGTCATATCTGTTTATGTGAAAAGCCTAGGGTAGTTATGGCTTCCATAGGTTTAGAAAGGATCTCTGCTGCAGTTTCCATCTCCGTGCAAATGAAAACTCAGGACAGGTAGTCATTTGAAGAATCTTTCCAAGTAGCTGGCCATAGGAGCCCAGCTCCGAGATTCTCACCTCTTGGTATTCACACCTTGTGTTATCTCCTGCCACACTGAAGAGGGCTGAGCTGTGTAACCAGTAGGGTACTGCAAACATAACACAGTGTGACTTCCCAGGGTAAGTCATAAAGACACTGTGAGTCTCACTTTCCTCTCTCTCCGAGCATTTGTTCTGGGAGAAACCTGCTGCCATGTCATAAGGATAACCAAGCAGCTTTAAGGAGAAATTCACATGGCCAGGAGCTCAGGCCTCCTACTAACAACCAGCACTAACTTGGCAGCCACATGACTAGGCCATATTAGAAGCTGGTCATCCAGGGGCACCTGGGTGGCTCAGTCGGTTAAGCATCCGACTTGGGCTCAGGTCACGATCTCACAGTTCGTGGGTTCAAGCCCCCGCATTGGGCTCTGAGCTGACAGCTCAGGACCTGGAGCCTGCTTCAAATACTGTCTCCCCCTCTCTCTGCCCTGTCCCCGTTCGTGCTTTCTCTTTCTCTCTCTCAAAAATAAATTAAAAAAAAAAATTGAAACTTTTTTTTTAAAGCTGTTCATCCAGCCCCAGTCAAGCCTTCATACTGCCGCAGCCCTAGCTAACATCTGTGTGCTACAGCTCCTTGAGAGACCCTGATCTGCTAAGTTGTTTGAATTCCTGACCTACAAAAACTGGGAAATAATAAATGCTTACCAATTTTAAGCCACTAATTTGGGGGGGGGGTAGATTTTGTTATGTAGCAGTAGATAAGCAATTCATTAGCTTGTTTTAGAAGAAGAGAGAGAGAAAGGAATGGGGAAGGAGAGCAGAGGGAAGGGGGAGGGTAGGAGGAGGGAGAAGAGAGAGCTAGATAGCTCTACCTAAGGCTGAAAAGCTTTGCCTACCTCTAGTTGTTTTTAATGTTCCCTGGAATGGGGTGGTTCAGTCGGTTAAGCATCCAACTTCAGCTCAGGTCATGATCTCACGGTTTGTGAGTTCGAGCCCCACATCGGGCTCTGTGCTGACAGCTCAGAGCCTGGAGCCTGCTTCTGATTCTGTGTCTCCTCCTCTCTCTGCCCCTGCCATGCTCATGCTCTGTCTCTCTCTGTCTCTCAATAATGAATAAACATTAAAAAAAAATTAAGGTTTCCTGGAAATAGGGAGGACTGTGCCAGAGGTCATGGAAGTAATATATTGGGTTTCCTTCAACCCAGTCATATGATGAAATCAGTTCTGTACGTGTAACACACTCTTTTGAACATGGCAGCAAAGACTTTATTCATGAACTGATTACTGGCTCATCTGAACAGAAAATTCAAAGGTTTCTTTCTGTGTGTGTGTGTGTGTGTGTGTGTGTGTGTGTGTGTGTATCCTGGTGGACTGGAAAAAACATGGCTAATTGAACATAGCAGATACTTCATTCAGGGAATCAGACACTATTTCTTAAGAGCCTCACATTTCACATAAAATGAAGACTTCAGGGCAATTTTATGCTCGTGCTGCTACACGGGACACTGAGTCTCTCCCATCCCATGATTGAGAACCCTCACACAAGGCTACTTCAGTTTTATCTTTCTTGACTGAGGGCACTTAAGAGGTGGGGGCGGGGATCTCAGTGCCTCCACATAGCGACTAGCTGGCTTGTTGGAAATGTCACAGTGTTTGATCACACTGGTATGATTACTGAGGACTAGAAAGCAAGGAACTTACGGTGGCTCATTTCTCTCTTTACAGTTTGCAGGAACCGTCACTCGCCCTTACGTTATACTAGGTGACACACTGGCGAGGCCTAATAGCGGAACCCCACATCAGAAAAGTGTATCAGGAAGACCCAGAACATAGCCGAACAAGACAGGGCCATACCTTAGCATACACTACCAAGGGCAGAGCCCAGCAATGTTTGACGACTGTTGAGTAAGAGCCACTGTTGTGACCAGCAGTCGGTGGCACAATTCCAGTCTGTGGGGAATCCTCCTTCGAAATGGCTGTGTTGTTGTTGTTGTTTCCAGCCTGATTTTTTCACAAAATAGAAATCTAGCAAATATTAAAAAATGACATGGTATTTTTTTTAATAAGCTAGTAGATAATTTCCATGAACCTCTAGTAGATAATTTCCATGAACACCATATCACTTTTTAACAAAATCAATTTGTGTGTATAGGGTCTTCTTTGCCTTTGAGGTTGCAGAAGGCATATAAACCAAATACTTAAGTGCATCCTGCAATGATTCCCAATCTGGAGTCCCAATCTGAAGATAATATTGGGCTTCCTCATCGTTGTAAAAAAAAAAAAAAAATGCAACAGGAATTACACATTTGCCCAGGATGGATAAGGCTATCTGGGTCAAATTAAACAGAGGGAAGTACACTGGCCCCCGAGGTCCAAAGGAGGACCAGTGCCTGTTGTTCTAAACAAAATCTCCTCGGAGTGCAAACTGTCTGCAAATGCTTCCACTAGACAACACCAAAGCTGAGTAGCTGAGACAGAGGCTGTATGGCTCAGAAAGCTGAAAATAGTTGCTCTCTGGCCTTTCGCACGAAGAGTTTGCCAACCCCTGAAATAAAGTATCACGCTTCTCACTTTGGGCTCAGAATGTTTAGACTGATGTCGGACCCTTTCCTGGTTATGTCATGTACACTGGTCCCTAATTTCTTGGATTAATAACGTTAAAATAACAAATGTGGTAGATCGAATCTTTCAAGATTTTGGGTGGAGTCAACAGAAATTCCCTTCTTAACCAAGTTTTGCCTTACTCATGCTTACCGAAATTTTAAAAGATGGAATCTGGACTGTTCATCCACTTGTTCAACAGCTTTTAAACCACTGGGTAAGTTTAAGTAGCTGCCTTTTTTCCAACATGTCTTACTTAGTTGGTCACCAATACTTTCTAGGGCTAAATACTCTTAGCCTTATATTGTGTTTTTAAGAAGAAAACATGTAAACTACTTCAGACACAGTGTTTTTCTTGATGTGAAGTCATAAGCACGGATTAATCCATATCGTACAAGATAAGAAAGTGCTTGTAGCAAAATTTAATAAGAGTGTAACAGCTACAGGATTTGAATTCACTGATTTGGAAACACAAAGCGTATACATTTTGGCAGTTAAAGAGAAAACCTTCATTACAGTCTAGGGAGGAGGATTCCCATCTTACACCTTCAAGGCAACAGAAAGAGTCTCAACGAGTGTCAGTTTTGTTACAAAGACGATACTTGGAATCCTTGGTATAAAGAACTTTCTCCTCAGACTCATCTCTTCTTAGATCTGGCAAAAGGATGAATTTACCTATGTGGGAACCCTGGCACTCTATTACAAGGAAAAGGCTTAGATGTTTTCTGCTTCACACACCTACTCAAAATATTATCCACATAATGTATATACAAAGTCAAGACCCAAATATCTAGAACATTCCCTAGACCAGGGTTTCTCCACCTTGGCACCACCAACAGATACTTTGGGCATGATGATTCATCACTGTAGGAGGCTGCCTCACGCACTATAGGATGTGTAGCAGGCATCCACAGCCTCCGCGGTAAACACCTGGAGGACCCCACCAAATGACAACCAAAAGTGTCTGCAGAGATTACTGAATGTCCCCAGAGGCAGAGGCAGGGGCAGGGGCGGGGGCGGGGGCGGGGGGGGGGGGGGGGACAAACAAACCGGCCCTCAGCTGAGGACCACTGGGCTAGTTCCTCTGGGCTGGTTTCTCTCTCCGATTGTCATCTTTTGCTGCAGTACCCAGATTCCCTTCCCACAATCTAATCAACATGGAGAAGGCATCTACCGCGAGCCTCCCTTTTCAACTCCGTGTGTTCAAACCCCTCCCTGATTCAACAGCCGTGAGGCACAGCCTCTTGTCACTGTTCGGGGCAAACATCTAAGTAGCCTGCGTTTGCTACAGGGTCCCCTGCGATAGATTATCGCCTTACATATTGCACATTAACAGAATTTCTTATGACAGAGCCAACAGTCGAATGTGGTTGTTTTCCTTGAGATCCTTTTAAATCCCCAATTCAATTACCGTGCTCATTTTTCTGATGAATCATCAGCAGAAAGCCAGACTATTTTTCAGAGAGTGATATGATCCTCAGCTGGAACATTACTTCTGTCGGACTCTGCTTTACCTACTTGGCACTAAACACACGGTCTGGCTCTGAAGAAGGTTAGACCTTAGTACTTAAGGCAGCATGAAATTAACCCCTTCTAGAACTTCTGGTTTCTTCAAGACAGCTTCTACGACCGCCACCAAAAGAAAAAGGGAAAAAGTAAAACTAAATAATGGAGCCAAGTGTGTGGTGTTACTTTATTATTGTATTTCTACATCTGATGGCCTCAGAGATGCCAATCTCAGCTCTAGGCCACAATTAAACTGATGCATCAAAATAAAGACTTCACGTCTGTTTTCAAACATCACAGCAGCAGTGAAATGTTAAGTCTTCGGGACTGCTTTCCCTCAAGGATTTCCTTTCTTCTCTGCCTCTTGTTCCTCACTAGAGGGACACACACCAGCGAAGCAACATGTGACATGTGATATTGTCGCAGACAGCAAATCCCCACAGAATTCAGGAACTGTGCCATCAATGAGCGGGTTTCTTTGAACTCCAAAATGGCCTAAAAGCTGCAAGTAGAAGAAACACTGGACACGTGGCCGTCCCACACTCAGGTTGTCGCTCTCTGAGCTGAGAGCCTTTGTTACCGCAGCAGGCAGGTAACATGGGCACATTTCTGAGTGCAATGAGACCGGGAGGACACAGTGGTTAAAGCAAGGAGGCCCCAGGGATTAAAACCCACCCGTCGGCCGACTTTCCCTGAGCCTTGCTCCCGGGACACCCGCCTCTCTGAGTTGCCTGAAGCTGTTGACAACAGAGACACCAGGATTCCGTCTTCACCTCAAGACCTCCCAGTGGTGAAACTGAACCTTCCCTGATGCATAAGACTCCAAAATGAGCTCCAGTTCCTGTCTTTAGCTCAAACATAAAGAAATAAGAAGGGAATGACTAATGGGCAATTATGGTTGCCTTGGCTACAACTCTAACTTTTGGCAGATATATTAATTTTTTGGTACCTCTGTGTGTTTAATACTTGTTTAAATAGTACATAAAAATACCCAAAGGTGTCAGGATTATCAGCCTCACCATAGGCCTTTTTCTTTCTTGACGATTCTTCCGTGACTGCATTCTCACTCCCTGGTCCAGATTACCTGCCACAGCTGGGGTAGAGGAAAGCGTGGTCCCGTGGTCCCATCTCTCACCATTTTCCATGCATTGCTACATTCTGAATGTGATGCCTAGGGGCCTCCCAGCTAACTGGATGTGTAAATAAAAGAGTTTTAAATCACTTCAAGGTGTCATTCAAATTTTCATCCTGGCTAACAGGGAGGAAATTCACCACACCCACCCTGGGGCCATTTTCCCATCTCTTTTCCTGCTGACACGCAAGTAATGTGCTAGACAAAGGCACAGCAAGTCCCATATTAGCATCTTTTAGGACTAACTCCCCAGTCCTTCCTCCAATCTTAACAAGATCACTCTTCTCACTCATGAATGGAAAAAAAAAGAAATACAAAAGAGATCTAAAAACGTAGTTTTCATTATCAGACTTTTTTTTTTCATATCCTCTCTTTTTCTTATTTATCCACACCTGAAACCCCTAGTAATCATAATGAACTTGGAATGATATTTAGTGAGATACCAAAAAAAATGAAAAAAGAAATATAGGCCACCTTCAAAGGGTATAACTTTGTAACTTAGTACTCCTTATCCATTATATAATTAGAAAATTATTGGGGCGCCTGGGTGGCGCAGTCGGTTAAGCGTCCGACTTCAGCCAGGTCACGATCTCGCGGTCCGTGAGTTCGAGTCCCGCGTCAGGCTCTGGGCTGATGGCTCAGAGCCTGGAGCCTGTTTCCGATTCTGTGTCTCCCTCTCTCTCTGCCCCTCCCCCGTTCATGCTCTGTCTCTCTCTGTCCCAAAAATAAATAAACGTTGAAAAAAAAAAAAAAAAAAGAAAAGAAAATTATTCCCTGCATTGTTGTTGCAAGCACAGGGGCTCTGTGATGATATCAGACTGGGGCTCTCAGCAAGACTCCTCTGCCTGTGGGTTCTGACAAGTGTCATTACAGTAATCCCTACAGTGAGAAGACCATCATTAGTAAATGGCAAAGAAGAGGTGTCAATGGTGCTTCAGCCACAGGTTCAACTACCCACTAATAAAGGCTTTGACCTTGGATAATAGAAAAGCCATCTCTTGGAACCACTTTACCAGAGACTGTTTTCTATAACAGCCAAGGACAAATACCAAGATTCAGTGGAACACCTAAGTAAAAATAGCAACACCACTAGACAAAATTTTTGAATGAGATCTTCCTCCAGGCAGCCTCTACATACAACCATGTAAGTAGTTCAAAGGCAATTAGTAAGTAATTCACCAAGAACCTAAACCAAACCTTAGGAACCTGTAAAATCTCCATCCTTGTCAAAGGATTGGTATCTCCAAGGGATTTCTGTCAACGATGGCTAGGGCAGGCCTGGAGAGGTGAAGTCACAGTCTGTGAGATGGTTACCCAATAAAACTTTCTGCAATGATAGAAAGTTGCCCAACAGGACGCCTTCAGACTTAGAACTTTTGAGCACCTAAAGTGTGGCTGGTACAAATGAAGAAGTGAGTTTGCAATTTTATTTCCTTGTAATTGCATTTAACGCTAAATAGCCGTATGTGTCTACTGACTACCATATTAGATAATGCAGGTTTGGAAACTGAGGAGAGGAGTGCTGAGGACTGAGTGTCCTGTGCAGGCAAGTGAGGAAGTACTGCCAGGAAAGCTGTAAGCCCAGGGCAGGCAGAGCCCCCTCCAACTGATTGTCAAAGAAAGTCTGCTTCCGAGGTTGAGGCTGAATTCGTTAGGAAAGTGGGCTCTGGTGAACGAGAGATGTGGCACAAGAACACAGAAAGGGGAGTTGGTGGCACGTGTGTTGTGATTTCACAAAGCCAGTATGGGGAGAACACACCTGCTAGAAGAAGTAGACAGAAGCAGAGCAGGTGACCAGGTTCTGAGGCCATTAGATAGACAGCAAATCTAGAAAACAGACTGGTTTGTAGTTGTTTCTTTACCGCCCTAAGTGGATGCTAACCAGAAACATGGTTAGGCAGGGACTGTAAATATGTGCCTGTAGCCGGACAGCTGGGGGGCCACTGGTGTCATATTATTTATTTAGCTATTTATTTATGATCTGTCATATTTATTTAGTTTAGTTACTCGCTTAGTGTCTGTCTCTCCCAGCAGAATGTGTGCTGCATCAGAACATGGACCATTCTGGGCTAGAAACTAGGCATTAAATAAAAGATTGTCAGAAGGAGTTGTGAAAAATATATTTGCAGGTCCCCTACATGCAATGTACCGTGTTAGGCTTGGAGAAAGAGCCGTGAAAAAGACAAACCTGGTCCGTGTCCTCATGGCTTATATTCAATAGCTAATTATACAATTAAGAATGTATGATCCCATATTGACAGGGATCTCACACACGGTAGACAGGGGAAGGTGCAAACAGGGAAAAACTTCTTTGAAGTGTTGAACTGAACTTTGAAGGCTGAATTGGGACTAACTGGGTGAGAGGGAAGTGAAGGGGGTGGGGGAGAGAGTATTCCAGGCAAAGTAAATTGCTTCGGCAAAGGCTCTGGGTAGGACAGGGTGAACTCCAGAAACTTAAATAAATGAAAACAAAAACACCAATATTACTGTCATCCAAAGAGCAAGCAAGGCAGAGTGGCAGGAGAGCTGACTGTCAGGGTCAGTTGGTGATGTTCCCAAAGTACTGCAGCCAAAACTCAGCCCCTTGGACCTCTCAGGAGCCTGAACCCACCCAACATTACCTGAGGGCATCCTTCCCAGGAATGACCACATGGTCCTGTGGACCCCAGATTCAATCACCTTTAACTCTAATGAAATAATCATGCTCAATTTCTTAAATAGGGTCACAGAAAACCACGTGGGGGGGGGCTCATTTATCCGACAAAATCGAAGAGACTTATGCACACACACTCAGAGTTTTCTAAGAGCTTATAAAACACTCTGCTCATATACTACTGAATTTGTTTCCAATCTAGACAGTCCTTAGAAAGAGAAAAATACTATCCCCATTTCATTGTTGACAACCCTAAGTTTCAAAGAAAATGTGACTTGTCCAAGAGTTCAGTTAGAAAGGGCACAACCAGGATTCAAAGTCATAGCACCCAAGTCCCATGATCTTCCCTACATGGGCGGCTTCCTTCCAACTGAGAGTCCCAGAGAAAACACTGAATCTGATCCTTAGTGATGCCAACTCCACCAACCATGCAATTTTTTTGACTCTTTTTAAGTTTTTATTTAAATTCCAGTTAACATACTGTAATATTAATTTCAGGTGTAGCATATAGTGATTCAACACTTCCAAAACATCTGGTGCTCATCACAATAAGGGCATCTCTGAATCCCCATCACCTATTTAACATTCCCCCCACCCACTCCTACCTCCTCTGGTAACCATCAGTTTGTTCTCTATAGCTAAGAATTGTTTCTTGGTTTGCCTCTCTTTTTTTCCCTTTGCTCATTTGTTTAGTTTCTTAAATTCCACATATGAGCGAAATCATATGGCATCTGTCTTTCCCTGATTGACTTATTTCACTTAGCATAATACTGTCTGGCTCTATCCATGTCATTGCAAATGGTAAGATTTCATTCTTTTTCATGGCTGATGTGTGTGTGTGTGTGTGTGTGTGTGTGTACACACATATATACGAAATTACCACTTCTTTATCAACTCATCATTCAGCGGACACTTGGGTGGTTTCCATAATTTGGCTATTGTAGGTAATGCTACTATAAACATTAGGATGCATGTATTCCTTTCAATGAGTATTTTTTGTACTCCTTGGGTAAATACCTAGTTGTACAATTGTAGAATTGTAGTTCTTTTTAACAGTCTCCATGCTGTTTTCCAGAGCAGCTGTACTAGTTTGCATTCTGACCAACAGTGCAATAGGGTTCCCCTATCTCCACATTCTCACCAATACCTGTTGTGTCTTGTATTTTCGATTTTGGCCATTTGCAGGTATAAGACGATATCTCGCTGTAGTTCTGATTTGCATTTCCCTCATGATAACTGATGTTGAGCATCTTTTCATGTGTCTATTAGCTATCTATGTCTTCTTTGGAAAAATGTCTACTCATGTTTTCTGCTCATTTTGTAATTGGATTATTCATTTTTGGGGTGTTGAGTTTTATACATTTTCTATATATTTCAGATCCTAAACTTTATGGAATATGTCATTTGCAAATATCTTCTCCCATTCTACAGGCTGCCTTTTAGACTTGTTTATTTGTTTCCTTTGCTGTGCACAAGCTTTTTATTTTGATGTAGTACCAGTAGTTTATTTTTGCTTTTGGTTCCCTTGCCTCAGGAGGCATATCTAGAAACAATTTGCTATGGCCAACGTCAAAGAAGTTACTGCCTGTGTTCTCCTCTAGAAGTTTCCAACCATGCATTTTTAAAAAAATTTTTATTGAGGTTTTTGTCCTGCCGATGAAGGCACCCCCCCCCCAAAGAGCCTCTTCTTCTCTAGCCAGGGAGACCTTCTCAGCAACTTCCTAAAATACACTTACTTCAGAGTGGGAGGCCATAAAGAGCTGCTTTGGAAAGTTCTATAGCCACTTATTCAGAAAACTTATGACATTCATCCAATTCAAATGCAGAATCTTGTTTTCAACTATTTTTTAAGTCAATCTGGAGAACCTGGAATCATTCACAGGGCCTCATTAGTTCTGAAATAGAATGAGTCATTTTCAGACTTCATGGATTGAATGCCCCAAAGCACTTTCAACAGTGACAGCTCTCATATCCCGAGAGTCTGCAATGGTCCACCAACTTATGCATGTGTCCTATAATCAGAGTGACCTACTGTCCTGGGAGCGAATGAGTGGTCACTCTCCAGGCAATTCAGTCCTCATAACACTCAGATGTGGTAATAACTAGGGACTTACCAATCGCCTTAACTGATAAGAGGATTCAAACCAGTGTTCATGTGGTTTGCCCAAAGTCCTCAGAGCTTGCAGGGTCAAAACTGGGGTCTGAGCGGGGATCTGACTCCCAGAGGTTAGTCCTACCCTAGCCCTGTGGGTAACCACAGCACCACAATTTAGCTGAGTGAGATGGACATCTTTGGGTACTAAAATGTAAATGCATACCTCAAACCTTCTACTTCTCTGGAGAATTCTCACGTTTCTACCTTATGAAGTGGATGGGGTTTTTTCAGGACTGAAATAAAACTGGGAGCACTCTTTTTGCCTTAAGCTCAATGTCCTGATTTGCATGTCAATGCCAGCAGTGTTATTTCACCTAAGGGCTGCTTTTAAAACACCCAGAGCAGAGAAAGCAGTCTGGGCTGGGAACCTAACCAGTAAATTGTGGAGAACAGGCCTGGAGTCACATCTGATGAAGTGGAAAGAGAAAGAGTCCGCCAGACTTAAATTTAAATTCTTCTTCTGCCATATACTAGCTGTGTGACCTCAGGACTAATAATAGTTATTTCACAGGATTACCATGGAGCATAAAATGAGATCACCCAATGTGAATCTACCTCACTCCATGACTGGCACATGAAAAACACCCCATAAATGTTAGTTCGCCAAAAACCCCCAAGAAAAGAAACTCAAAATTTCCTTTCTTTGTAATCTCCTCAAACTTCCACCAGGGTTTCTGAACTCTAAACCTATGTGAAAATAATAGGCTGTATCAATAATAAGAATACAACCAACCCAATTTTTTTAAAACCCGTCAAAAATTTGAACAGACTTTTCCCCAAAGAAAAATACAGATGGATGGCAACAGGCACATAAGACGTTCAACATCACTTGTCATTAGGGAAGCACAAATTAAGGCCACAGCAAAGTATCATTACGTACCTACTAGAATGACTAAAATTAAAAATGTTGACAATACCAAGTGTTGACGATGTTAGGGAGCAACTGGAATTCTCAGGCACTGACAGCAGGAATGCACGCTGGATCGGTACATTTGCTATATTTGAAAACACGCTGGCAGCTTCTTATAAAGTTAAATACACTTATCCTACAATCCAGCAGTCCCATCCCTAGGAGTTTGCCCAAGACAAATGAAAATGTATGTCCACAAAAAACTGTTTCTTAATAAAAGCCTGAAATCTGTAAACAACCCAAATATCCATCAACAGGTGAATGGATACACAATGTGTGGTGTTTCTACACAATGAAATGCTAGGCAGTGAGAAAAAGGAACCTACTGGTACAAAGGTCAAAGCGAGTGACTACCAAATACACTTTGTTAAGCAAAAGAAGTCTGGTGCAAAAGACTGTAGAATATTGGACTTTATGTATATGAAATTTTGGAAAAGGCTGGGGTGGAGTGAGGGAACTGTCTGCAGGGGGACACAACAGAAGTCTCTGGAGGTGAAAGAAACGTTCCACATCCTGTTTGAAGTAGCCTTTACGCAAGTGTTCACAACTGTCAAAACTCACGGAATTGTACACTTAGAAAGGGTGAGTTTTGGGGCTCCTGGGTGGCTCCGTTGGTTAAGCGTCCAACTTCGGCTCAGGTCATGGTCTCACGGTTCGTGGGTTCGAGCCACGCGTCCAGCTCTGTGCTGACAGCTCGGAGCCTGGAGCCTGCTTCGGATTCTGTGTCTCCCTCTCTGCCCTCCCCCACCATGCTCTGTCTCTCCCTGTCTCTTAAAAATGAATAAATGTTACAAAAAAACAAAAGTTTTTTTTAAAGGGTGAGTTTTACTACCTGCAAATTATGCCAGGAAATCTTACTTTTAAAAGCAAATAGATTGTAAAATACAAGGGGTCTAACCCGGGAAGGAGGATGCAATCCTGGGAAACGGATGGAGGACGAAGCATGGGAGGATGGACAGGGTCAACTCTGCCACTGGTTTTGTGAATGGGGCTTGACTTGAACTTTTGGTTATCGGGAGAGCAAACCAAGAATAGGGGATTCGTTTATTAGCTAGTATCTCCATATTGCCCAGTCTCATTTCATCTGGCTACTTCCAGTGCCTGTTAGACAGGTCAACACTTTGCTGCAAAAAAGTATGTGAAGTGGCCCCACTTGTAAAGAATTTCCTTATGTTCTCATCTCTCTGATGGTCCTCATGTCCTACAGCATCATGATCTGCGCATAAGTGTGCCTCCTCCATGACACTGTGGGTTTCTCTTTCAATTTTGCAATCCCAGCATCTAGGAGGTGTATAAGGAGTGTTGACTGACACATCCAGGCACCATTCGATGTAAACTGCTATTTACTGAGGGCCCACTCACTAAGTGCCAGGCATGATGCTGGAAGAGAATGTGAGCAGGAATGAACAGCTCACCCCCAACATCAGCCATCCAAAAATGAGGAAAATGGTGGCTCCTCCTATAGGACTCCCTCTGTAGGAGGTCACGTCCAAATGTAAAAACAGAAATATCCTGACATGTAGATTCCAAAGTCAAAGAAAATGCATTAGGGCTTGGAGCAGGAAACCAACTTGCTTTAATTTAGGGGCAGACACAAAAAATGTTAATGTATTTCATTCTAATGGACATGAGTTCCATGGACGATCCATATTTTAAAACATCAGAGCCCCATCACATTCATCCTGAGATTATCTGTTCAGCAGATGTGAAATGTATCACTAATTTCATTTTATAAGTGGGGAAACTAACCTATACACAAGCAATAGAATACCTAATTTTCCTCTGTATTCTCTGTTTTCAAATGGTAGGAAATAAATGCTAAAAAAAAAAAAATTCCAAGTTCTTGTGTATTTTTCTGCCTCTGTATCTGCCCATCTGGTTCTCATCTCTTCTCTTTGCCTCCATTTCTCTTTTTTCTTTTCTCTCCCTCCCTTAATACCTCCCTCTCTGTCCCCCTCTCCTCCCACTGCCTTCTTGTCCTCTCCAGGAGGGGAGTTATACCAGGTGTTTTGCCCCTGATACCCAGTCTCCCTGAGCTGGCAACAGCACCTTGATTCCCCACCCCCACCCCACCCTGAACTGTACCCCTTCCAAAGAATACAAACCGCAAGAACATGCAATGTAATGCCCACTACTTCCCTGACCAAGAAGCAGCTATCTGATCCAAGCAAGGTCAATTAGATAACCTTGCCATGGACTCTGGCTCTTGAGCAGAGTGACAGAAAGGCAAAAAGATGACTGGAATTTATTCCTCTTGTGTCAGTGCCCTTGAGAAACCGTTCATCACCTTCTACTACACAGATCTTCTGAGATTCCCTGGCTTTAGTGTTTCTCAAAACCAGGTGTATCATTTCTCCTTTGATTCTGCGATTACCTTACAACCTTACAATAAAATGCATTTTTGCTCAAATTAAAGTCAGTTTCTGTTGCTTGCAAACAGAGAGGCCTAAAAAATACAACTTTTTAGCTCAATCATTTTTTTAAGTCTTAAAAGTTGCCACCTACTTCTCCTAAGAAGCCATAAATGTGTAAAAGCAGGGCAATTCATTTGCTTTATTATTGTCTTATTATTTATTACTTATTATTTATTATTTTATTTTATTATTGCGTGTACCCCTGGGGCTTGGACTGGGATGTGGGGGCCTTCTATCCAGGTTCTCCCTTGCTTTCCTGATAAGAGAGGAGAGGTCCACTGACAAGTCAAGATAAAGGACAATTCTCTCCTAACCTCCTGCCCACCAGAAAAGGACCTCAAGGCTCCCCAGGGCAAAATCAGGTTAATGAGCACCAACTTGTTTTGATTCCAAAATAGTATACCTGTATCATTTCCAGCCCCACAACCCTCTAAGAAACTGAAAATTCTAGTTGAACTTGGAGCCCCAACTCATTCTCCTTTTCAGAACCCTGGATCACAATATGAACAATAATAATAATAATAATCACAATAATAATCACAATTACCAAGCTGTCAGTACCTATGAAGCACTGAATTACAAACTGTATACAGCTTATCTCATTCAAGCCATACAAAATTAATTATGCCTATTTTACAGATGAACATACTGAGATTTGGAAAGGTCAGGATCTCACTGAGGTTAAGAGTAATAAAAGAGCCAAGAGCAAATGCAGGTCTTTCTGATTTCTCTCTTAATCAGAAAGCCAACACACTTGATCACAATGACATCCTTCCTAACGTGGGCAAGTTTCTGCTTCTGTGCTGGAAATCAGAGTTCACCCGGCTAATACAACACAAAAATGAAAGGGCTTCCATTATTTTTCACGCCAGAAACAAACACCCAAGGGGTTAGGCATCAAAGTGAACTGTCTTGATTTTATCAATTGCCTTTTCTCCTCTACTTGCCACTTGAGACTATGCTGTCCTCTGTGTACTGACAAACCCTATCTTACCTGGCACAGGAATGTTTTTCAGGATAAAATAAAAAAAGAAGACTCTCACTCCCCATAAGTTAACAGCACTCAAGAGCTTTGCCAAAGGTGTAACTCCCATAGGGCTCACTGCCTCAGAATGCACAGCTCGGGGGACCTCAACCTTTGTATTTTGCAAGCTGCTCCAGCCCACCAGAAGAAAAGGGAGAATAGTTAACCCCAATTAAACCTGGCTCTTAAATACTCTCTCAAACACCTTTCAGGTGTAAAGAAAATATTAAAAGGATAAAATGAAGAACATCAATATGCTGGCACGTTCACTCAACAAAAGTTGACCGGACAAGTTTAGCTTAAGTACTGTATCAATGTTAATTTCTTCACTGGGATACACAGAGCATGATTAAGAAGCAGGTTAACGTGAGGGGAAGCTGGGTAAGAGGTATATGGGAACTCTCTGTCTTATGTTTGCAACTCTTCTATAAATCTGAAGTTATTTCAAAATTAAAGGCTTTAAAAAATGGGGCACCTGGGTGGCTCAGTTGAGCGTCTGACTTCGGCTCAGGTTATGACCTCGCGGTTCATGAGTTCGAGCCCCGCATCCGGCTCTGTGCTGACAGCTCAGAACCTGGAGCCTGCTTCAGATTCTGTCTGTCTGTCTGTGTGTCTGTCTCTCTCTTCTCTCTCTGCCCCCTCCCCCACTCACACTCTGTCTCTCTCTCAAAAATAAATAAACATTACATCCTCTGTAAGACTGATGATTTAGACAGCATCACTGATGAAATGCAGTTGAAATGAGAATCTTGAGTCATGCTCATCAATGAAGTATCATTGGTGGCAGCAGCACAGAGTCTCTCTAGTCCAAAACCACAAGACTAAACATATTCTGCAAACCAAAGCTTTAATGAGAACTTAACAAAAAAGAGCGCTTGATCATGATACCTCGCATCTGGGCCATAAATATATGCTTCACAGTAAATGGTATGCGTGTCTGTGTGTGAGAGAACGGCGGGAAGACGAGGGGAGAAAAGCTGAGAATACATGAATGAGATGAAGCTAAAGCAGACAAGAAAGAATCATTTACATCACTCATCTGGGATCAGGCGAAGAATTCACACATCTGTACCAGTAACTACATAACACAAATGGAGCGAGTTACTAGGTACTGGTCCTCAACACAAGGAACTTTTTCTTTTTTTAACTTTTCCAAAGAAAGTTTCAGAAATACCTATCCAAGAGCCACTCGCCATAAGCAAAGCACTTCAGAGGGGTCTTAAAAGGCACATTTCTTTTTTTTTTTTTAATTTTTTTTTTTAACGTTTATTTATTTTTGGGACAGAGAGAGACAGAGCATGAACGGGGGAGGGGCAGAGAGAGAGGGAGACACAGAATCGGAAACAGGCTCCAGGCTCCGAGCTATCAGCCCAGAGCCTGACGCGGGGCTCGAACCCGCGGACCGCGAGATCGTGACCTGGCTGAAGTCGGACGCTTAACCGACTGCGCCACCCAGGCGCCCCTTTTTTTTTTTTTTTTTAATTTTTTTTTTTTTTCAACGTTTATTTATTTTTGGGACAGAGAGAGACAGAGCATGAACGGGGGAGGGGCAGAGAGAGAGGGTAAAGGCACATTTCTTAATGGGATATCTTAGGCCTACACAGAACTCTGCAAGAAACTTTTGGGGATGATCAGATCCAGGGTCGGGAACTCTTTCGAGGATGGGAAGGTCTCTTACTCAAGGGCATGACCATTTCATCTTCATCTGCAAGACCAGAAAAAAAGAGGTTTGTACAGTTTAGAGAAACTCTATTCTGACACGACGACTAAGTGCTTGAGATAACGGGTGAGAAAATACCTCACTAGGTCCCCCAAAAGGGAGAGACCACATTGTCTTTGGATGTCATTGCAAGAAAAGGAGACTTTTTTGTAAAGGTTTAACATAAACCTGCGTGAAAGCACAGAGGAGAAATAAATGGTCGATTTAGGGTCTACTCCAATTCATGGAATCAAAGCATGCATAGCATGCAGCTGCTTTAAAACATTTCTCCAAAGAGTAGTTGGTAGAGAGGGATCAGGCATTGTTATTCTAGGAACAGAGAGTGCCAGTCACATCATGAAACTCTGGTGTAAAAAATCCTTTGACTGATCCAGTTTTCTAACCTTTCCTCCTATTTCAGAGACTTTCTGAGGATGTATAAGCATAAACTTGCAATTCAGGAGACAAGCTGATCTGGCACTAAGCTCTGATTTCTTCTCCAATAAGACAACTGGGGTAAATTCATGAGAAAGTAAATCATAGCCCCAAATCAGAAACTGAAAAAAAGAAAAAAAATGCCATTACTCCCTGGACACTTCATTTGAGGGAGAGAGGAGTCATATCCACTGACATTCTATTTACAGTACCCTTGCTTAGAGGAGGACTTAAGATAAAGTAGAGTATTCAAAATTCATATTTTATTACTTTCACAAATGAAAAAAACCACAATAGTTCACCGCATTATATTTGTACGTTACTGTGTTTAAATCCTATCACGCGAATATCCCCGCTTCACCCCAAGCAGCTTGATAAAACCACATTCCATTTTATCCCACTTTGTCTTCCATTTAGATCTTAGTAGAATAACTTGGTCAGACATCCAAAGGCCCTCCCACTAATGAAACCAGGATTTGCTCAGAAAAATCAGTTGATAACTTGCCTTAGCATCCATCAAAGACAAAAAGAGTTATTAAAGTCTGAAACACCTCAAACTCAGAAGAACCAGTGGGAGAGCGCCAGAAGCAAAGGAAGGGTTAAAACAGCTGATTTCTGGCTTAAGAGAAGGATGCAACACAATTTTTTTAAGGCAAACACCTGGAGGGAAAAAAGTGGTATCTTGTTTCCACCTCAAGAAATTGCAGACAAACCTAAAGCAAATCACATCAGTGGAATACTCAATTAACTGAACATGCTAATTAACGATATGTAATCAACCCGCTTTCAGGCCTGTCTTCACCTGCTGTAATTCTGTAGTGCGTTGCCTTCCTTATTCCTCACAAACGGTAGAACATTAGACAGTCTGCATGGTGCATCAAAGGGAAACAAATAAGCACAGATTTTTGCTGATGGCAGGAATTTCTCATGCTCAGGGCATATGAACCAACAATACGGAAACGGCAGCACCGGCTGTGTATTTTAATTATTCCCCACACCTATTCTGCAAAAGAGACTTTAAGTTTGACTCGATAATACAATGCTCAGTTATGGTTATTTCATAAAACTGAGCGCACACAGTCATTTAAAGTAGTAAATATGCAGTCATGACAGAATTAAATATTCATGAAATCAAGAGCCACTGGAAAGCAGAGGATAGTGGACTATTAAAGTTCATCATAGTTTTTACAATGTAAATGCTGTATGCATTCCTAAGGCACTCCAATTGGGTCTAGTGTGCGCCCAGATTCCAAGTTCCATGGTCGACTGCCATTTAAATTACAATACTGATTTGGGCAGATAAACAACAATGTCAATCCTTACCTCAGTTTCAAAATGCAAGGCAATCTGGAACATTTGCAAATACCAACTTGTTAAGTGAGCTTGTCTCCAAATACAGAACAGCAACACTCCACATGATCCCACTGTGTTTCAGGTATTTGTTTAATCCACTAGTACCTTCGGAAAGGTCCAACAGAAACCAAGGTAATCCTGTAGGAGGAGCACTCACGGAAGCACTCAATGCATGCAATTCTCTTCTAACCAGCCCAAGCAGCTATTTTGTTGTAGCTTCCTTAAGTGATGCAAAGTAAGAAAGTATTCGGACAGACCCTTCTTTGGTTCCACTATTCTCATTTGTTGCACCAACTCTTCCCCAACATTAGCAGGCAGTTTCCAAATGTATTCACAACCACACGTGTACGCTTGACACAGATACAACTAAACAACACTAGCTTCCATTGCACAAAACAGAACTCCAAGCGTGAATGGAAAAATAGGCTCAGAGACAAAGCTGTAATAAATACACTCCAATCATATTACCAGAGCGTTGTTTTCTATGCCGTTTCCTTCACTTCCCAATTTTCTCCAGAAGAAACATCAGCACCAGAGAATGATGGCATCTGAGCCATTTCTTACTGGAATCCAATTACTTGAAGAACTCCCCCAGCCACAGTAAGAAGTAGCTATCCCCTGGTCTACAATGACACAGCAGGGCTGCAAAAGATTTCCAGGGCTCCTCTGCTGCCAGGCACCTGGTCCCGGCCCTCCTAGCGAGGAGGGGGCCGGCTGAGGAGGAGGGCCTCGACTTTAGAGCTGGGTTAGGCAGTGCTCTCCATTCTGCAAAGGAGCCAAACTTTGCTCCCATTGTTGCCATCTTAAGCTTGATGTCACCTCCCTCCAAGGAGTCTCAGAAGCCACTTGGCAGCTCCTGAAGACATGCTTCCCCTTGACCTACATCATCTCAAGAAGCCTTGGTCAGACTGTGTGGGCAACCAGAGGTCCCCCCACACGGCTCTCCCCGAGTGCCTTGCTCTACCCCGGGCATCACACCGCAAGTACCAGAAGACTTTTCCCTGCACACACCTCTGAATACGGAAACCAGGACAGGCTCCGGCACACGCCTTCCAGTTCGGAAAGTCACTCTCTCCCGTCGACTCCCCTCGATCTCACGCCTTCCCCACCTCTGCAACCCCCACCGCCACACAAACGAGGGAAGGGGTGGGGGGAGCGGAGGGGTTAAAGTGACAGCCACTACGAGAGATCCTCGGTTTTGTCCAAAAGGTGTCACAGCTCCAACACTGTGGACCTACCTTGCTCTCTCCTTTCTCGCTGTTGGGTCTCGCCTCGGGATCGTCGCTGTCCTCCACGCCAGCACTCTCGCCGGGCACTTCATCCTGAGCCAGCTGCTGCTGCTGCTGCTGCTGCTGCTGCTGCTGCTGCTGCTGCTGTTGCTGCGGCGGCTGCGGCGGGGGCTGGGGCTGGGGCTGGGGCGGCTGTGGCGGCGCCTGGCAGGCTCCGCCAGCCCCCTGGGAGCGGGGGATGGGCTCCGGGCGCGGAGAAACTCCCTCAACATCCATCTCCATCTTCCCATTCACTGGAGGGCAAGACAAAAGCGGAGCGGGGACTTGGCAGCGGCGCCCGGCGGCTCCTCAGCTGCCCGTGGCACGCATGGCTCGCCGAGGAGGGGCCGCCTCCCGCGCGCCCTCCCTCCTGCCGCCCTTCGCCCGCGCTCCCCGCGGCTCCGCTCGCCCGCTCGGCTCCGGCGCTGGCGGCGTCTGGGCCGGGGCGCGCGGGGCGCGGGGGGCCGCGTGTCCTTGGAGCGGTGGCCTTCGGGCGCCCCCGGCAGCCCCGCTAAGCAGAGCGCATCCCGGCGGCGGCGGCGGCGGCGGCGGCGGCGGCGGCGGCGACGCCTCCCAGCCGCGCGCCCAGCCCCGGGGCCGCCCGGGGACTTGCTCTCCAGTCGGGCCTCCAGATTCGCGGTGCTTTGCAGCCTCTCCTGGGGCCCCTCGGCGTCTCCCCTCCCCTCCAACCTTCGGAACAAAGTTACTGGAAGAACGGCCGGGCGAAACGGACAGGAATGGGGACGGCCAGGTGCGCGTGAGCCCTACCATCCCCGCCCGCCGACCAAGCGCCGACCCCTCACCTTTGCCCTCGCCCCGGCGCCGAGGAGCCAAGGCAAGGAGGGGTTTCCGACCTGCGCCAGGTGGTGGCGGCGAGGACTGGCAGGAGGCGAGCACGCGGAGGGCCGGGGGCCGGCGCGCCCACCCCCAAGGCCGGGCGACCCCCACCTCCACGCCGGCCCGCTCTCCCCCGCCCCGCCCCCCGCGCCGCGCCGCGCGCGTCTCCGGGGTCAGCCCTCCGGAGCGTGCGTGAGTGTGTCCCCGGGCTCCCGCGCCTCGGTCTGCTCCGCCGCCGCCGGCTCCGCGCCGCACAGCTCAGCGCCGGAGAACTGGAGTGAAGAAGCGGAGCCGGCGGCCGGCTCCGGGCAGGAGATCGACCTACCCTCGCCTCCGACCCGATCGCGGGCAGGAACCGGGAAGGGGTGGGGCCCCGCGTGGACGGCGAGGACGCGAGGCTCGCAGCGCGCCCGAGTTGGGCGTAAAGGTCGGCCAGAGAGGGTCGATGGGGGAGGCTGAGGGCGAAGCGAGAAGTCGCTGCCAGGCATTGACTGCAGTGTGTCCCGGGGTGGGCGCCAACTGGGCGCCGCCGCTCCCAAGTGGCGAGCCCTCGGGTGCTGGAAGGGCGTCCTCCGCAGGGCAGGGCTCCAGGAGGTTCGGGTGGTGACCCCAGGCCGGGCGGCGAGCTGCGTCTGCAAATATAGACAGATAGAGGTGACAAGGGTAGACTTGGAATTTCTTAAATCGGGGCTCGCCGACAGTCAGGTGATCAGCATGACTTCTAAATTTAACGCCGCTTGGTCCTGGGGAGTAGCTTACAACTTCACGGGAACTGCTCCTGCAACTCTGCGCTTCCAGGAGGGGACCCTCCAGCAGCTGTGGAGAGAAATAGCAGGTTATTAAGAACCTGTTTAATATTAAATAGAGCCCATTGTTCTGGGCTTTGAGTTCCATAATGCCCCCAAATGGATCAGCAGATAAATGAACTATTCATGCATTTCTTAGCAGAGGGTGGCTTCCCCCCCCCACCACCCATAACATATAATGCATCGCAGATAACGCTTACCTAATGAAACTAGAAAATTGCATTGTTTGTGACTGCTTTGCACTAACTTAAAGACTTTTCCATATCAAGACACACTGTCTCAATACATGCAGTTACACAAGGACACGTCATTAGGTCCTATCCTTCAATGCAATCTCTTAATCTCTGACTCTGCCTGTAAATGTGACCGAAATTAATTGCCACTTTAATTTAATCGGTGTAGACAGCCAATCTGGATATTGCAACGCGAGCATGCTTTTGGAAAGAAAAAGTTTGGGGACTGAGTTACTGATTTGCTTTTCTTCAGAGCTTCTGAAAACTGGATTTCAAGCTCATTTTCGAATTTGGGAACTTGTTAAAAATAAAATGAGCTTGCATTGGTATGAAATCCACTGTACTTCTAAATGACATATGACCCTTTAGGCAGTAATATACCAGCCAAAAATCTAGAGAGCTGTGTGCGTCCAAAGAAGTCCTTACTCTCCATCTCCTCCCCAGAATATTGTTATAAATCAATTCTTCTAGTATTTTTACAATGGTAAATTAGATCTGTGTGAAGTCCTTAGCAGAGTGCCTTAGTGCACAGGGAGCACTCCACAATCATTACCTGTTATGCTGAAAATAGTAAGGTGATAGAAATTCACCGTGACACTCATCTGAGGACCTTGATTTAGGAAGAAGAAATCGTCAGTTTAATCTGTTTATATAAATTATTCTCAAAGGTATTTGGTGTCTTCAAAGAATGAAGTCCCTTCTGAAGGCAGGAAGAAAGTCGGTGTGGTGTTCTGTGCAATAAAGTTTTGAATTTGTCAGATTTTCCTTCCAGTGTAGAAGTAAAAACTGCATGTCAGGCCCAACAGGATCTGGAACAGCCGACCGGTAAGTTATTATTCTTACATGCTTGTCACTTTCGAATGTATTTGTGAACTTCTTTCAAGGCTTAAATGAAGATTAAATCAAAATAAAGATACAATACTTCCACTAAATCTGTTCTAAATTTAGGTATGTGCTTGCAAAGAGTCCCACTGTTAAATGCAAATATTTTTCTTTCTCTGCCCTTCTATTTTTTGGGGGGACACAGATATTTTTTTTTTTGCATCTGTCATAAGTAAATATGGGCTCAGAAAATATATTACATTTCAAAACTGTTGATTGCACCTAATTATGCATGTAAATTGCTACTTCAAGCATGCAGACAGCTTGCAACATTTTGAAAATTTTGCCCTAGTAGTCATCTGAGGTATTTGTGGTACTATTTTGCTTTTGCCTTGAATGACTTCATTCCCGATTAGCTTCCCGATAGTGATGGATCTATGAATAATTTTGACCTTTTGATGTCTCTCTTTTAGATGATTCAAATTAGCAAATCAGGACTGCCAACAAAATCACCCCTCTTATTGTTTATACCAGACCATTTGATGTTTTGAGTCATTGAAATGAGAGTTTACAAAAAGGTGTCCTGAAAGAACCATCTAATCGTTTGCTACTCAAAATGTGATCAGTGGCCCTGCAGCATCTCAACACCGGTATTGTTAGAAGTACAGTCTCAGGCCCCACCCCAGATTTGCTACATCATAGTCTGCATTTTGACAAGATCCCCATGGGATTCCTACCACATGCAATTGGAGAAGCTGTAATACATCACATAGTTGGCCCTTCTACATTATAATTATCTTTGGCACTGTTCTACTAAAATACTACTGGAAGAGACTTATTAGGAAAACACAATCATAGAAACTTTTTTTGTGTGTGTGTGTGTGTCAAAACATTATTGTCCCTTCCTGCCCTCCCCTCCCAGGATCTTAGTGCTGCATAATGAGAAGGTACACAAATTAAGAATGTAACAATGTTGTGTACTGGTAAGTGGATTAGAAGTATATAATTTTCTCACATCAGAAAACGCTAACCTGGGGTGCCTGGGTTGCTTAGTCTGTTAAGTGTCTGACTCCTGTTCAGGTCATGATCTCACAATTCACGAGTTCAAGGCCTGCATCAGGCTCTGTGCTGACAGCTTGGAGCCTGGGGCCTGCTTTGGATTCTGTGTCTCCCTCTCTGCCCCTCCACCACTCATGCTCGCTCTCGCTCTCTCTCTCAAAAATAAACATTAAAAAAAAATTTTTTAAAAACAACACTAACCTAAAAAGGGAATAGCATTTTATCTTGAATGACAAATTTTATGCAAACATGTAAAATTAGTTCCTTAAAAGCTTTGGTTATTTTTGACCTTCTGTTTGAGATGTGAAAGTCCACAGTTTCCCCTCCTCTGACAGGATTATTGATTTCCTTCTGTTACAATGGAAGCAGAAACCACCAAGTTTGAGCCTATAAAATGATCGTTTAATAAAGCTTCAGTAATTTGGTATAACGGTAGACTAAATTATATGCCCCAGTATTTTTTAGGAACTAAAAGAACTTGTTACTTTAAAGAATTTCTTTAAAGAACATACATGTGGATCAATAAATTATTACTTTAAAAGGTTATCCAATACAGTAGTTCTCACCTTTAAGGTATATGGTATCACCTGGGGAAAGCTGTGGAAAATGCAGGTTATGACTCAGCAGGACAGGATTTGGGCCAGAGAATCTGCATTTCTACAAACTTCCAGGTAAAGCCAATGCTTCAGGTCCTCAAATCTAACAGACTTGCTTTATCACCATCAATGGTTGTTAAATTTCAATTACTTGGAGAATCATCACTTGGGGATTTTTTAAATCTGTGATGCCCAGGCTACACACACACACACACACACACACACACACACACACACACCCCAGACAAATCCGACCTGAATCTTTGGGGATGAGAGCTAGGCACCAGTAGTTTTTAAACCTACCCAGGTAATTATGATAGGTAGCCAAGACTGGAAATCAGTGCTATAAATCCGTGATTCTCCAAGCGCAATCCCCATACCAGCAGCAGCCAGATATAAATGCCCACTCTCTAGCCCCACCCCAGACCTACTCAGTATCTACACTTTAAGATCCCGGGGTGATAGGTTGCACATTTAAAGTTGAGATCCACAGCAGCAACCTGATCCCAACTCCTTTATTTGTCTCTTGGCTCTTTACGGATCTACACCCGTTGTAAGAAGTTTGTAGAACCCTTACAGGTAAAGTTCCAACTGAGAGGAGGAATCCACAAGCATCCTGGCTCTGTTTTAATAACTTCTGTGATTAGCGGCACTGTCCAGTAGAACTTTTCTGAAGTGATGGAAATGTTTTGTATCTGGGCTCTTCGGTAAGTAGCCGCCAGCCACGTGGCTATCGAGCATATGAATTATGGCTAAGACAGGGAAACTTTTCATTTTAATTTTATTTAATTTTAATTGACTTAAATGTAAATAGCGTCGTGTGGTTATTGGCTCCCCTGTTGAACAGAGCAGCTCTGGAGTAAGCATCCTTCCTGTTGCTCAACCCTTGTTCAAACTCCCAGGTTGAACACAGGCCCCTCCTGCTCAGTTTTTGTATGTATTAATCCCCAGGGAGTATATCAGGAGGAAAAACATCTGCCTTGCCACCTCATTTACATAATAGGTAACATTATGCTTACTATTTTGAATGAGGGGAGTTTAACTTGAATTAAATGCCACCAAAAGTTGTCAAAACCTTTTTCATAGTATTTATAACTATGTAGCTTTAATTTTACAGCCTTTTCAAACACCAGCATACATGGGGTGTAATTGGAGCTGCCTTAAGAAAAAGAGACAAAAGACTGCAAGGAGATTCTGGGTAGAAGACCCATGAAGACACCCTTTCCCCCAGCATCTTATTGGTGCATAGTGGAAAGTTGCATAAATTAAGACTGGATCTCTGTGGGAAATAAATATAAAACTTGAAGATTCCTCTCAAAATGGAAGATGAGATACAAAACAAAGGAGGGGTCAAGGAGCTTAGGTGGCAGAAGATAGCAAATGAAATTCAAAGTAGAAATGTACTCAACAGTTACCCTGAATGTAAGTACCTAAGCTGTGGAATGGGACAGGACAGGAGGGCAGGGGTGAGGCGCAGGACAGGAGGGAGGAGAATATGAAATCAAAATGCTCAGGATCTAAAGACCAGCACCAGCAGCCTGAGTGTTCCCTTCTCCAGGATGAAAATAACAAGCAGCAAACACCATCACATTAGCGCTGCCTGGCGCTCCCTACGTCATGCCCCTGCAGCCTTCCCAACAAAACCCCCTGAGGAGCAGATGATCAGGAAAGAGATTATTCGGGGGACATCACTTTAACTGACACATCTCAGAATAGAAAAGCAAATCCCTACTTGAGAGGGAAGAGGACAGTGTTAAAGTCAGCCCTTGCCTTTGAAAAGGTCATGTGTCATTTCCAAGCTGAATTGGCCACAACCTATCTCATAAAAGGAGGCTAACACTAGGAAAAATATTTCATCATCGCCGTATTCATATTTCATCAGGGTCTCTGCCTTGCCCTGCTGCTGATTTGGTACTGTGTGATACAAGATTATGCCCACAAAGAAATGTGTAGCTAAGGGCAACAGCCTCACTTCTGAGGACGGTCACTTCATAGCAACTGAAACCAATAAATAGACTGCCCTTGTTGTCCTCAGAAAAGAAACTCCAAGGGACTTCAGACAATATGATTTCAGGAGGTTGGCCGCCAACTCAGAGGCTATTCGGAACTCGTTTTGACTCTCATGCAGGCATCTTCAGATCCCCTCAACCAGACTCCTTTCCTTCAGAAAGTGAGGGCAAGTTCTTTAAAAGTCCACATCAGTCTACCTCAGAAGGGACGGGGGCAGAGTACCCGTGAAAGAAAAAGAAAATGTTTACTCCCTTGCCCCTGATGGGCTACAAAGGCCAAACCCGGTTCTACGTTTGTACCACTTTGCTGATATCCCACGCCTAACAACGCAGCTGATTAAAGCCAACAACCTCTAACCATTGTTCTAGGCAACATTTGGAGGATTCCCCTACCCTTTGCTTATTCAAATGCACCCATGTTTCTTGGCTAAAGTTATAGGTGTAGTTTACAGATATAGGATTTCCAAGGATTCTGAACTTTCATTTCTGGGTCACCTGAAAACATTCCAGAACATTGCAGTTTTAAGGGCAGTGCCATATCTGCTCTGGCAATATTGGAGCAGCTCTGCAAAGTGTGAGCGCCTATGTGGCTTCCTACATCTAAGATAGAATGCCGGCTATGCTGAGCTCGTTCTAGACTCGACTGGTGCCAAAAGGTCACCTTTGTTACCGATAAAGAGCAGCTTGGAGTACGTAGCTTGCATCTGTAGGCAAATGGTCTTCCTATTTTTGAACTCCGGATCAGGCAGACAGATCCACTCAGTCACAGCCTTCTGGGGCTATTGCAAGCTTTCTTTGCATGCACCCTGCAGGCAGCTAGCTCCCAGAAGGTACAAGGAAGAGAGGCCTGTAAGCTCAGTTCATTTTTCCCAAATTCATTGGGCAGTTAAGACACCTAAGACCGAGACTAAAAGAGGACACACCAGGAGCGTCCTGGATTCCCTACATATGGAAAGAAACATCAAAAGTAGGGAAGAAGTGGTAAGCCCCCCAAACAAATTCTGCGTCAATATTTGTCCCAAGTCCCATGTCCCAACCCTCCTCACGGCATGGTGCCTCCTGTGGTGGGTGGGAATTCTGGGAGCCCACCCTGAACAGCTCCATTTCCTCCCATCGATCATATCCACTCATCGATCCCGTGTGGTCACCAGGCGATGACCAGCTCTACCAATCACACTCCCCTCAATTGTAGAACTGATTTGTTGGGTCTTAGATGTGGTTGGTCAGAATTAACATTCCTCGTACAAAACTGTCAAGAATTAAACTCCTGACCTGGCTCTCATTAGCATCATGCTAGAATCAACTGAGCAAACCAGACATTTTATAGAGGTGTAAAGCTTGCAGAGGTGGTGCTCTAGCAAGTGCCTTTTATCTTACAAGAGCCTAATAAATATTACATTTTCATGATGTGTCTTTTTAAACCATATATTATCTTTCATTCCCTTGTATAGTATATTTTAGAAGACCCACCTCATGCAGTGCCTTGCATATGGTGGGACTAAATAAATGTTTGAGAATGAATATTAAAGACCTTTTATGCGAAGGCTTAGAAACGACTTTGCATCTCATCTGGGAAAATTTAGTCTTCAAGAAAGTAAAACAAGAATAGGCCATTTGGAAAGTAGATTTCCATCATGGACTTACTGTGGTCATGTGTTTGTTTCAAATTCACTGAATTACCACAGGAAAGAAAATAACCATTAACTTTGCAGTACGTTGTCTCAGCCTTCATTTCCTTTTTTATTAATTGAGGGACCTATCCTTCCTTTCAGCTCCAAGACCTGAGATAACAAGAGTAGATATTTTCTGACCAGTTAAGAGCACACAGAGAGCATCCGGTAATCAAGTGAGAGTGGGAAACTCTCTGGCGTTTGTAACAATATGTTCTCATTTTCATCTATTAAATAGCAGATCTATTTCTAGATACGGCCATTGGTCTCCTGGTCATTATGTCCTTATTTGCACACCGTGTTTTTCATTTTGGAAGCAGAGTAGAAGCAACACGTACAACTATAGTAAAAATTAGGCAAGACATTTTGGAAAACCAAGAATCTAAATGTAAGCAGGAAACAGGAAACAAGCCACGGAGACAGCCGTAAATATAATAAATGAGCTCCTAGGGAAAACCAACAGAGTGTGGTGATGAGTTCTAAGATTCACCTGAATGTATTTCTAGAGAAAAGGACCACTCTAGTGGGGAAATTGAAATTTGAATGGGTGTTATATGCCTTTTTCATAGAATAGTATTCTCGGGTTCTTTAAGAATATCATGTACATGCTTAGAAATTAAGGTGCAAGTGACTACCAACTTTTGCTTCCTCTTACTACCTCAGCATGCAGGCTTCCAGGCTGTGCTCTGTCGACACTGCTGTGTTATGTGTCACTAGTCACCTCCCCGCTGCTGAAATCAATACCTTTCCAGCTGTTGATCTCAGCTGGCCTTCGGTCTCATATTTCACCCCAACCTTCTCAAAAAGCTACTCAGCCTCGATTCCCTCCTCACCCTCTGACTATTCCCTACCGTCTCTTTAACTCTTCTTTTCCTATCTGTTTCCAAATGACCTGTTCTACTCCACGAATACTCTTTCTTCACAGAACTTCAGCGTGCTCATCCCGGGGAATAGTGCTCACTGTCACCAGAGAGATGAAGCCCAACATTAGACATTTACCTATGGCGTCTCTTTAATGATCTTAACAGCTCTCTGGGGCAGCCATTACTAATCCTATCTGATGCACAAAGAAACAGAGGTTCTGCCTGTCTGGGTAACGTGCCTAAAGGCACAACCCTGGTAGTAGCAGAAGCAGAGATTTTAACCCAGGCATGGTTGACTCAAATTGCACGATCCTTTCACCACCGAAAGGTCAGCTGCGGGTGTGTAATGTACCTCCCCAGAACCCAAGGCCTGAAACAATCATCATCGTCTCTGTGGCACACACATCTACAGTACAGATAGAGCTCGGTGGATATGACATGCCTCTGCTCCGTGGGGCCCCAGCCGGGGCAGCTTAGCTGGGGCTGGAGGCTCCACTCACGGGGCTGGCAGGCTGGTGCTGGCCGTTGTCTGGGAGCTCAGGGCCTCCGTTCCCTCCACCTGGGCCTCGCCAATGGCCACTTGGGCTTCTTCACAGCATGGTGGCTGGTTTCCAAAAGCAAAGAACCTAATACAGGGAGGCAGAAGTGCAAGGCATTTTTATGACTTAGTCGCATAGTGTCATTTCTGCTATGCCATCCGTTGAGGCAAACACAGAGTCCATGTTCAAGGGAAGGTAAAGTAGACTCCACCTCTCAGTGGGGAAATAGGAAGGTACCAGAAGAGGATGGAGGCCAGGAGGAAACACGGTCGCAACCATCTCTCGACAAAACAAGCTGCCACAGCGTGGTTCCTCTACTATAAAGATGACTTTCATTTCTTTACCTCCGAGTCCTGACATCTCTTCTGAAGCCAGCTCCACAGTTCTGATTGTCTATTCAAATTTTTCAAAAGCCTAATTCACTTTATTGAAGTCAAGCCTCGCTTGATTCTTCATACTTCCATGATCAGCACCATCGACCCAGTCACCATCGCTGAACGGCTCACCTGCGGCTTTTACTCCTCCTGTTCCTGTGGCCCCACACCCATTTCTTCTAACCTGTTGGCTCTCTGTCATCAGATAGTGGATTCATTCTTGCAAAAACATTTATCGAGTACCTACGATGTAACTGGTCCTGCATTGGTTGTTGTTAATTATTAGTGATACAGATACAATAGTACACACATGCAAAAATATGTATGAATAATATGTATACACATACACATATATGTTCACATATCTTCTGTCTTTGCTCTCAAGCAATGTATAGGTATTTGCAGAAATAGACAAATCAACAAAAAAAAATGTACAATTTACGATTGTTATCAGCATATTCCAAGTACACTGCAGGGTGTAGAAGTTGCAAGGAAATGGAACTTAATCCTACATTTGGGAGAGTGAAGGAAGAAGGCAGTGCATGTAAAGGGATAGTAGGAGTTTTATGCCATCAGCGCTCACACAGTACAGACATATATATATGTGTCTGTGTGTATATATATACATATATGTGTGTGCATATATATATATATATATATATATATATATATATATATATATAATCTGTGTCGTGTTTGTGAATGTTCATAGTTATATATTTATAAATTTTATACATATATTTTAGTATTTATTGCACAGAATGACATTTAGCTCAGGATGAGCTTCAGTTGGTCTGCCACAAGACAGTCTCTGAAGCAATGAATGATGCCCAAAGCCGAACCTCTGTTCAAATATATTTCTCCATAGACTCTTTTTGAATGTGTCTAACTTGTAGAAGGTAAATTAATTTAATTGGGATTAACCAGTATCACCGAGCATTGTAATGTTTGAAAGTCAATGTAGAGAGATTTTTTTAAAGTCTTTACAGGAATTGGAGAGCTTTTTAAATGACAAGGAAAGAAATCTTGCCGGACCCCATGCCAGCTTGCTCTCAAACCTGTTCCTCACTGCGTTAGTTGCGTCTCCTGCTCTGCTCTGTGTCACAGGGAACTACACTTCTGGGCTCCCTTGCTAACTTGTCTCTGGTTGGTTTAAGTCCATGGGATGCACGGGTAGAAAACAAGAGGGTGCAAGGAGGGGAGACACTGGGGTATTTCGTCCATCTGTCTGCCTTGCCTGTGTCCAGCAACAGCCCAGCTGTCTGGTTGGGTACCAGTACCCTCTGTGGCTCCCATTCCCACTGTATAACCCCAGATTCTGGGATTAGGTAACACATCCTCCTTCCCCATGGGCTTCCAGCTCTAGGGATGGGACCAACCTCTTGCTCTGGCTAGCCTCTGGTGCCCTCAACATCCTCTGGCTGCCATATGTGACCAATTCTAGCACAATCCCTTCCATGTGAAAGAGTAGAATGGCATCTGGGTTGCTGATTGGACCTCAACTGATACATCCAGCTAGCTCAGTTTTTAAAGTTATTTTTAATTATTATATAATACTTCTAACCTGAAATTTACCATCATAATCGTATTGAGATGTGTAGTTCCGTGACACTAATACATGTATGTTCCACAGCCATCACCAACCATCCATCTCCAGAACTCTGCTCATTTGCAAAACTGAAACTCTGTACCCATGAAACAACTCCTCATTCTCCCCACCCGTAGCCCCTGGCAACCACCATTCAACTGTCTATGAATCTGACTGCTCTAGGTACCTCGTGTAAGTAGAATTATACAGTATTTGTCCTTTTATGCCTAGTTTATCTCACTTAATGTCCTCAAGGTTCATCCATGTTGCAGCACATGTCAAATTTCCTTCCGTTTTAAGAATGAATAATATTCCATTGTATGTATGTACCAGATTTTGTTTATCCATTCATCTGCTGATGGGGCCTTAGCTATTGGGAATAATGCTGCTAGGGACATGGGTCCCTGATTTCAGTTCTTCTGGGCATATGCGTGGAACTGAAATTCTAGATCATACGGTAATTCTATTTTTAATTCTTTAAAGAACTACCGGTTTGTTTTCTCTGGTGGCTGCACATATACATCCTCACCAACCACACGGGAGTGTTCTAATTTATCCATATCCTTGCCCACCCTTTATATTTTCTGTCTTTTTGATAATAGTCACCCTAATGGGTATGCAGTGGTACCTCATGGTGGTTCTTAGCTCATTTTAATACCAGAACAGTTGGCTTTGGGTAGCAAAAACCATCAACTCAATCTCATCTTCTGGTCATTGGTAAATAATAAGCAGGATTTCTGGCAGTAAGTTTATCGCTGCTCTATATTTTTGTGACGAGTTTAAGTGAGAGCCTTACCAGTGCCCAACAGTGGGGACCCCGTGAAGATTTCTGAGTAAGACGGCTCTTCTGTTCAAATCCCACCTCAGTTACTCTATGACCTTGGACAACTCAGCACACCTCTCTCTGATCTCAGTTTTTTCGTCATTACCTTGCAACTAATAACCTCTGTCTTGCACAGCTAGAATTATATTTTCTCTGCATATTTACTTATATTCCAGATTCTTAGTTTTAAATATTTGATGCTTCATATCTTGCTAGCTTGTTTATATAGTTAAAACCTCATATGCTTTTGTTGACACAGTATCAATAAAAAGAACTGAGAATGTGCACATGTTGCTTTCCCTGGTAGCTAAGCTTAAGAGAGGTGATTAATTAAAAGTACAAGTCCCTGATGTCTGATCATATCATTTCAAATCCTAACTCCACCACCAGTAAAGGTATGACTTTGGAAAGTTACCTAAATTATTAAATGTCTCTGGGCCTCAGCTTCCCAATCTGTAAAATAGGTATAATAATAGTTCCTATACCTTTGGGTCATGGGGGTTAAGTTATAACATTACCTCAAGCTCTTAGTTATCACACTTATTTTTTTTTAATTTTTTTAACGTTTATTTATTTTTGAGACAGAGAGAGACAGAGCATGAACGGGGGAGGGGCAGAGAGAGGGAGACACAGAATCTGAAACAGGCTCCAGGCTCTGAGCTGTCAGCACAGAGCCCGACGCGGGGCTCGAACTCACGGACCGCGAGATCGTGACCTGAGCCGAAGTCGGCCGCTTAACCGACTGAGCCACCCAGGCGCCCCTATCACACTTATTAATACACATTAAGGATTATTATTAGATTCCATTTCAACTGCAAATTGTAAATGTTAGTGGATCCACTCTTGAAATATCCCTTCACTGAAACTTTTACATTTCACAGAGGAGATTCTAGTCGGGATACATTAGGACACATTGATCAAGAATGCTGCTGTCTGCATTTGCAGCCCTCACCTACCTTTCCCAGACTCTTGGGTGCATAGGAACTTTGTATCAATCTAGGTACCCTTCTATATAGGTAGGACAAGCTCTGGGGCCCTGGTCTTCTCTCCGTATGCCTAAATGGTAGAACTCATGGCATTGTGCTTTTTGTATAGTACAGTCTACATTTTTAATCAGCAAAACAAGGCCAACCATGGTCTTCTTCTGAGGACAGCATTTTTGCTCAACCATAGTCCAAACTTCTCAGGACTATGTATAATGAGCGTGACTCATTGACTTCTTCTTCCCTAAATGAAAACGCAAAGCACAATATCAACCTCATTCACTCATCCATTCATTTCGCAAACCTTTCTCAAGGACCTGTGCCAGGCAACTAAGAAAAATATCAAGACACAACTTTAGCCCTCTGGGAGATCTGGAGACTGACAATTAGCACAAGGCTGAATCTGGAAAGATGGGGGAATGTTAACAAGGAAGAATAAAAGGGAGGGAGCGTGCTGTTCCAGGTGTCAAGAACAACAGGTACAGAAGCATGGAGGATGAGAGTGATGTGACACATTACGGGAACCTCAGGTGTGTGCAAAAATTGCATCAGGTTGATGCAAAAGTTGGCTGGATCCAGATCATGAAGGCATTTCTGTGTCCTGGTAAGAAGTTCAGACATGAGACCAGGCACACTACGGGGGGATGATTGTGGTATCTTAAGCTGGGAATAAGAAAACAGAGGGGATTTCTATGACAACTCTATGGACAAGAGTAAGACTAGAGGCCAAGGAAACCAAATAGGACACTACAGCAGGAACAGAAGCAAGAAATAAGATTTCTAACAAGTCAGTGGACATAGAAAGAAGAGAAAGCACTGCATTCTAAATTGGAATCAGAAAGATAATCAACAAGACTGGGTGAGTCATTACATGTACCTGTTGCTTCTAAATGAAGAGTTCTATGATTATTGAGCAAACCATAAATATCCTCTGACCACGTGGGAGTACAGCCAACAAGGGTTCAAAAAATGGTCAAAGTGAGAGCAAAATCTATGTGCCACGTAGCTGTCAGATTTCAACCAAAGCTGACCTATTTCAGCATCAGCTACACACCAGAATATCGGAGGCCAACAAGTTCTGTGGAATGATTGTTTAGGAGAAAAGAGGAAAAGCCCACACCTTCAAGATGGTGTAAAGTTTTGCTTCTGCGTTTACAGTGTTACTCGTCCTGAAGGTTCACTTGAGTGTTTAGACATGAAACTAAGGATAGGCTTTTCTGTGTTAAACCTCAAACGTCCCAAGAGTCTATTTTCTAGTGTCTTTAAGCAACTCCCCAATTAACCATACCCAACCATTAAGAATCTGTTGATTCTATTTTTAAAGATGTGAGTGGATATGTTCCTCAACATCCTTGAGTGACCCAATCCAGTTCTTAAGCCTCTTCCCAGGAAGAAAAGCTTCCTCATAACGACTGTAACTCTCTCATATGGCCCGGTGAAACTCTCTCCTCTCATGCTATTTGGAGAGCCCTGGAGAATACCTGTTGTACCAAAGGCATTGCATTTGACTGAATCTTATAAGTGGAAATGACTTCTCCCTCAGAGATCAATACAAGGTGAAAGACACTAAATATAACTTGCTGAAAATTACACTTTTCAGGTCCAGAGCTAATCACTCACCATTTATAAATACATGACTTTTGGCTTACAGTGGAAGGAATAACAACCCTGAACACCAATTCCAGAACTGGCCTTATCTTCAACATTTTCTTTCCTCAGAGTTTGCATATATATTTAGAACAAGGCAACCATTTTGGAGCATACAATTGAAAGACTCACTATTACAAGATAAAATTATCATATGTTGCATGGTAAATTCCTATGTCCAAGAAAGTCTTAGTCAACTAGATAACTGACTCCTTCCATTGGTCAAGCACTGGCCACATTTTTAGGAGGTCGGGCCATGCATGTTAGATGACTGGAATCCAGAGTTGGAATCCAATGAAACAAAAAAGGGATTAGGAGTGAAATGTGGGTTCAATTCAAGGCTGCCACCAGAAAGGAAGTACAAGCTATCTGTTTCAGTAAAGATGGGTCCACGGAAACTTGGTTTCACTACTGTTCTCTTCGATCTGTCTCTCTCTCTGCTGTATAATCTTTGTCCTCTGGGTGGCTCCACACTTATTCGGCTAAATTACATCGCACGCCCTCCCATGAACTAATCACCACGGCCAACATAATATGATGATCTAATTGATGTAAGCCAATCATGTCCTGTCCCTGAATCTGTGTGTGTGTGTATGTGTGTGTAGGGGGCGTGGTCGATGCCACGAAACCATATGTCTGCCACAACAGAAAAGGGATGGGGCAGATGCCAGCAAGGCGTTGGTGCCCACTGAACAGCCTGCTGAATCAGTTATCAATGAGAGCAGGGGGATAAAGCTGGAGAAAAAGGAAGCAAAAGAATTTGAGAACAAAACAGTCACAGCACAGCATCAGACTCAATTCACTAGGCAAAAGACAACCTCGCACTGAAGCAAATGGCCTCAAATGGTAGGTTGATTATATTCTTCCTGCTGTAGTGGGTAACCAACAATAACTCCTAAGGAGGATTAAAGCCAAGTCTTACATTCATGGCAGTCACTTCCTGATTTTAATTATTAAGAAAAGAACAATGATGGTTATAATGCCAGATAGCTCATGGCAGTAAATCACTGGTCTAGAATAGAAAAAGCATTCACTCTTTCAGGCAACTAATGGACTATTTAGTAAATGTCTGCTCTTAAGGACAAAGTAGAACTCTGAAACGCTAAACACTTCATTAAATAAAACAACTTGTTTCCTAAGAACTGCATTACGTGCTGTGACAAGATGTTCTAGGACTGACTGAGTCTTTCGATAGGAACAAGGAGTTTACATGCCAATGTTGAAAAGGGAAGGGAGAAGGGTCACAGCCTCCAGGCAAGTGCATTTTACAATTACCAAAATCTGAGTGCAAATGCCACTTGTTTTATTTTATTTATACCAAGAAACTCTGCCTAAGAATAAATCAATTAGTAAATATCTTGTGCAGTACTTGCAAGTGGTAAGTACTCAATAAATGTTCATTGAATTAAAGTATTTATTGAGTGCCTCGTAAGGACTGTGACAGGCTCTGATGGTAGTTTAGAAGACACTGTGCATATCCCTGGGAACTCACTCTTCCGAACTACATGGATAGCTTCTTATCACAAGCATCTGAGGCTCTGCTTGAGGGAGACGCGGAGTCATTACATGGGGTGGGCTGGGGGTACTGGGCAGTTACTGGGCCTGGGAGCAGCTCTTGGCCAAGGCCGGATAGCGATGGGTGAACAAATACCCAGCTTCTTGGCCACTCGGGTGAGACCACTCTGAGGCACGTTCTATGCTGGTGTCTCAGAGGTCTTGAGCAGGAATGAGTCCCAGTTGCCTACAGCACTCACCTTCTCATTAGTATACATTTAATTGGCTACCTTCTCTCCCTTTTCTTGTTTTCCCACTCCCTGCCAATGCTTCCGGGGATCACCTTCTAAATAAAACACCCCCTTTTCCTTGCAACCTTGTCTCATGATCAGCTTCTGGAGGAACACAGCCTATGGCAGCAGTCTTCCTAATATCCATTCTCCCTTCTTCCCTGGCTATCAGAACCCTAATATTTTGAGGAGAGGCAGTAAGCCCATCCCCCAGAAATAGATTATCTGGGGGATATGCCAAACAGGGCAATCCTATTTTCTGTTTTCCTAGCCAATGTTGTAACTACAAGAGGGTAGCATGATCAATTTAGGCAGTGAGAAATAAGCAAAAATCTACTGGAAATTTTCTGGAGAAGCTGTTGTTCTCTTGATAACAAGTTACGGATGCAACTTCCCACTTCCTGCCTTGAATGCAATCGTGGGGCCATTTGACATCTGCTCCAACAAAGAGATCCATAGCAAAGATTTTGCTGGCCCCCAACATCACTGACCCACTGAACCAACAGGAGCAATGCCCATTTCTGAGACCTCTTGTTATGGGAGAAATTATAACCTTATATGTTTAAGTCATTGTCATTCAGTTTTCTGTTACCTGCAGCCAAAAGCAATCCTAACAAATACTAACATCTAGCACTATGTTAAGGGTTGAAAGAGATCAAGAAGGCACAACCCATATCTCTTTCACTGAGGAGTAAAAACTACGTTACAAGATCATTAGAACCACTTTTATAAACTCTAAGAGGACTGATATCATATTTGGCTCAAGCACCTGTTGAACAATTAGTTGGCACAGATTCAAGCACTGTGGCATATTTGAGCTAGAGGGTCCTCTAGATCCCTTCCAATTTCAAGTTTCTGTCATTCCATCCTCTTACCACAGGGAAGGAGAAAATGAGAGTAATATTCCCAGAGAGGTCCACCGAAGAACAGAAGAAAGAAACGGACCCTGAAAGGTGGAAACGATGTGAATAAAGTGAAATAAAGAGCACCGCAATCAGAGCAAGGGCTTGGAAATATATGCTGCAGAAATAATGCTTACAACTTGAAAGTCTTATAGTAGGAAGCCCTAAACTCGACAGCCCCCCAATGAAAGGGAAATGCAGCAGCTCTGATGAATTTCATTATAGACCTAGAGGCAGCCTTGTTCGCTATTTCAGAAGAGCAGGTTTCTAAAGAGTATCTGCTATGACTGGATCCAGAGGCTCTTGCTTTTAAACCCTCTTAGGAATCTCAACATCAGCTCAATGGATAATGACAAAAGTGTTAACTTGTGTTACACCACTCTCCGAAGATGAGACCAGGATGTCATCATGTGTGGCATTAAATGCCAGCAGAAAAGAAAGTGGAAGAGACTGCTGTGGTGGAATTCAATGACATTGAACCCTGGAGAGAAGCCTGTTGTCATTGCTTGGCATTTACGGCATCTGTAATTTATTAGCTATTCCTGAGCAAAAGCCCTGTGCACTAGAGTCTTTTTTTTTTTTTCTTTAATAAAGGAAGTGAAAGAGGGTCAGAGAATAAGTTCAAGGTAACCAAGAATCTTTTGAGCAGTAAGATAAACAAATGTTACCATGAGTCTGAAAGACAGAGTTCTGTGGTGGGAAGAAATACATGGTCCTTGCTAATTCTACAGAACCACTGACTTTGTATTACAGTGATAACTAAAATCACTATTGTCTACATTTTACAAAGTGCTGTCACATATGCTACCTTATTCATGCTTCACAAAACCCCAGGAGGTAGAGAAATCAAATATTAAATCCTTGTTTTACAGAGGAGGAAACTGAGGCTCCAGAGGTTGCGCAATCAAAGTCACCTTGCCGGGAAGGAGCTGGAATTCAAGCCTTCAAACGCAAACTCCCATTCTCTGTTCATTCCTCCACACTGCCGTGTAACTCTCAGCTACATGAACCTGAGGGCCAATTCTGGTTAGTCTTGGAGTGCCCAAGATTCAGGCCAACACACGGATACATAACTTCTTACAATCTACATAAAGTAATTAATTCACTTACTCATTGAACAATTATTTCTTAAATGCTGACCATGCACCAAGCACCATGCTATGTGCTGTGGATCCTTAGGAAAGAAAAAGTCCTAGGGTGCCTGGGTGGCTCAGTCAGTTAAGCATCTGACTTCAGCCCGGTCATGATCTCGTGGTCTGTGGGTTCGAGTCCCGCATCGGGCTCTGTGCTGACAGCTCAGAGCCTGGAACCTGCTTCAGATTCTGTGTCTGCCTCTCTCTCTGCCCCTCCCCTGCTTGCACTCTGTCTCTCTCTCTCTCAAAAATAAATATTAGAAAAAATTAATTAAAATTAAAAAAGGAAAGAAAAGGTCCTTACAATTCCTTTCAAAGACCCGAAGCATCTTTAAATTACTGTCCTCATACGTAAGCCAGAATGCCTTTCCTGGAGACAGATTTTTCAGCTAGCTGGCCCTGGTAATGGGGGCAAGACCTGCCTTGGTTTGCTAACTTGGATCATCACGAACACAGTGCTCTATAGAGTGAATAAAAAAGAGTGAAGAGAGAGGTCCAGGGACCCAGAAGGAAAGGATATACGTCAGAAGCTCTACAATAGCACCGTCCAATAGACCTTTCTGGAATGATGGAAATGTTCCGTATTTGTGCTGTCCAATTTGGTAGCCACTCGAAATGTGGCTAGTGTGACTGAGGGCACAAATTTTTAACTCTAATTTTAATGAATTCAAAACCACACGTATCAAGTGGCTATCATATTAGACAGCACAGCTCTAGAAACTAACCCAATAGCTGAGACACTGGAACATGTGTGGCATCGCAGGGTAGAGATAGCCATAGCTTCTGTTTATACAGAGTTGGAAATACAATTCCTTTCCCAAACACCTCATGGAGAGAGAAGTACCTTTCCTTGGAAAACTAGCTTGGTAAGCTAATTGGGGTCACAGAGAGGCTGTGAGAACACGGTTCTTGCACTAGTATGCGGTTTCTGAATCTTAGCATTTTTGACATTTTCCCCTGGACAAATCTTAGTTAGGGATAGGACCTTTCCTGTGCCTTGCAGGATGTTTAGCAGCAGCCCTGGCCTTTACCCAGCAGGTGCCAGTATCAGACGCAGTCGGGGCAACTATATATGTCCCCAGACATGGCCAAATGCCCCCTTGATGCTCCTGGTTGAGAACCACTACAATAGTCCAAGAAACAAGGCCAAGGCCAAGCTGGTCTGCAGGGCAAAATAAGAATAAGTAGGGTTTACTCTTGGGAAAGAGGAGGAGAAAACAGACCTGAGGATGAGAAGTGCAGAGAAAAAGGGGAACAGCCTGGAAGAGGCAAGCATTTTGGGTACATCAGGTAAAGAACCAGGGAGAGTTCCCAGTGTCAGCAGAAGAGAGTCAAGAATAAGAATAAGAAGTCTGGCTCTTCAACGTGGACTTGTTTTCAAAGCTACCACAGAAAATCCTCCTTCATATCCTCCTACACCTGTCGGTACAATTTACTACACTTTACAAATGTTTCTGTGGGTGGGTTTTTGTTCAAGTTGAGAAAAAAAAAGCTAAGATGCATGCTTGCATTAAATTATAGACCTAAAGCAGGTACCTGGGCAGATGGGTGATGATGAGGAGGAGGAGGAGGAGGAGGAGAAGGACGAAAGTAAAGCCTGGATTCACTGGACCCTTTTTATGAAGCAGTCCAAGCACACCTTAGGACTCCATCAGGGAAGCGGAACCGCCATGACTATAGCGCAATAAAAAAAAAAAAAAATGCGTTAAAGCAATGAGACCTTACAGCACTGTGGGGAGGACTGGAGAAGTATGGGTCTGGAAAAGGGACATCAAAGGACCAGAGGAATGTCAGTAACAGGGACCGTGGCACAGGCGGACGAGTGGAACTAGCAAGCACATCCCCCAGTGGGGCTGGGATCGCAATGGGGGACAAGTATGTGGTGGCAGGCCTGTAGTCAGTGGCCTGTAGTCTGGGAATGGTGTGCGGAGTAGGGAAAGGTGGGCATGCTGGAGTCCACGGCACCTTTGGGTCTATCTCTCACCACTGCTGTCTCCCTGACGGCTTTTATCTCTGTAATACAACTTTAGTTAGAATCCTGTAATCAAATACCAAAAAAATCAACTGAAAGATACTCACACATTTATATAAGTAGATATTCATTCAATATTATTCATGAGTGGGGCACCTAGGTGGCTCATTCGGCTGAATGTCTGACTCTTGATTTTGGCTCAGGTCATAATCCCAGGGTGGTGGGATCGAGCCCTGCAACAGGCTCCGCGCTAGGCATGGAGCCTGCTGGAGATTCTCCTTCCCTCTGCCTCCTTCTCTTTCTCTCCCTTTGCACCTCTCCTGCTCCCACACGCTCTCTTTCTCTCAAAAAAATTTAATTAAAAACATATTATTCATGAGCATAAAAACATGTTCCCTATTAAAAACCATGAAAAGAATAGAAAGTTATAGTACGGCCATCAAAATTATGATGTGTTTAAGACTAACGATATGAGGGAAAGATTATCCTATAATCTTAAATGGAAAAGTATATGTGACGTGTATGTGTATACAATGATACAATTTTTATAAAATTATTCACACCCACCTAGAAAAATGGCCAGAAGGGAATATACACACATCCAAGTGGGGGATGATGGATGCTTTTTATTTTCCTTTTCCTAGGTTATATTTTCCTCTCAGTGATTATATAACAATAATTTTAAATTGTTTGGTCTGCTGCATACATTCTTTTCCATAGGCTTTTTTGTTTGGCCGCTAATGTGTTCACTTTGCTTTATTACAGAAGATACCACAATAAAAATTCCTCACCAAAAAACCCACTTTCTAAGAAACCAACTATCTAAGAAACTCTACTATCATTAAGGGAGTGAGGGGAAAAATTTTTAAATCCTTGCTCATAAATGTCTCAAATGAGTCAAGGGAGCTCTAGAGGTCACAGCTGGTCCCTGTTGTTGCCCTCTGTAATTCGGGAAGAGTGGCCAGGTCAGTTCCCCCTCTGGAGTGCTGGTGCTCAGAGAGTCAAGCTCAGGTAGGAAGCATCACTGCCTTCTCTCCCCCTCTCCCCTGCCCTCCTTGCCCTACCCTTACATGCGAGACTGAGTTTTCTGAGCCAGTCTTCAGTTTCTGGAGCATTAAACAGCAGAGGCCCTTCACCTGCTATTGGGGTCATGTCTGAGTTGGCTTGGCACGCTGCATTTTTAGGGAATAAAGGATGGTGAAATACTTCTGGCCAGTCTTTCACTCTTTCTCTCTCTCCTGTGTCCTAAAACTCCATCTCATTTCACCAACAAGGAATTCCTTATGATTCTGTAAGTCTGAGGCCCATTATGCCAGTGGTCATGGTAGAGAAGTTAGGTGTGGAGCAGGCAGACACAGGGCATCGCTGGTTCCACACAGGGAGGTTCACTGGAGGTTCGGTTCCACACTGGTTCATTGGAAACGTTGACATGTGGAAGGTGCCCAGGAATGGGGAAAAGAAGATCGGGAGATTTATGCAGTCAAACAGAGAAGTTTAGAGCCGTGGCCTCCCCTCCTTGCCCACTGACCCATGCGTGATAGGTAAGCATGAGGAAGCTGTGTGAAAGTGTTATGGGCGATCTCCCCTGTAGAAGTGTGATTCCGTTGACCTGGAAATACGATTTCCTATACATTCTAGTTCTCCAGCAATGAGATCCTCATCTGGTTGCAGGGTCTCTGCACGACGCCAGCTCAGTTTCTCCCTGGGTGACTTGGAATACACATTTGGCACAACTGGCTCAATCATTTCATCCTCTTGCCAGCAGGTTCCAATCATGGCAACCCAATAAATCTGGCCATCTCCATTAATCCCCAAAACGACCGGATAATCCAATTGGCTGCAGTGCTGCTTAGTCACAATGCACATCAGACCATCTGGTGACTCCGTCTCCTCCAAGGGTAGCCCACAAGGACCATCTGCTTCAATGCTCTGTACGTTCAGCTGAAGGAGGCAGAGGTTGAGGCTGACCACACACCAAACAAGTCATTCCCTCCTGCCTTTACACCAACCGAAGAAATCCTGAAATGCACTCGAATTTAGCTGTTCCCATCCTGCAGAACCTGCTTTGCATTCTCAGTGAACACATCGTGATATTCAGAATGCAAATTAAACTTTATGGGTGTCATAACCTTGGCCATTTATTGCAGCAGATTCCGTAATTGCCTGATGCTGCTAATACAGCCAAGACTACGTTGGCGTTGTTTTTTTTTTAAACTTTTGCAGATAGAGCCACCATGTTGATTAAGCAATCCTGGTGCTTCTTTGCACTATTTCTTAGGTTGAGGTATTAGCTAAGATCCTTTTGCATATAAGTAGCCAGAGTCAGTCTCAGCTAGAGATGGGCAGTAAAATTGACAACAAAATATATTAGTATGCTCAAGTCCAAGTAGCACTTATGAAATAAGTACAGTTAACATTCTAAAGGAAAATAGGTTTGCACAAAAATACAAGGAGAGTTAGGAAAAAAAAAAAGTCAGTTTAAGACCAACTGGTGGTTGGGGCACTGGGGTGGCTCGATTGGTTAGGCATCCGATTCTTGGTTTCGGTTCACGTCATGATCTCACAGTTCATGAGTTCGAGCCCCACATCAGGCTTGGTGTGGAGCCTGCTTGGGATTCCCTCTCTCCCTCTCTCTCTCTCTGCCCCTCTCTTGCTCACTTTCTCTGTCTCTCTCTCAAAAACAAATAAATAAACTTAAATTTTTTTTTAAAGACCACCTGGTGGCTATAAATAATACCAGATGGTAAAAGTTGGTTCTTTGAATAATTTGAACCACAAGGCATCTACAGTTTGCACTAATTTGGAAGAAAAATCACCCAGCATTAGAATTATCACCAAAGAAGAATTAAGAAAGCCAGGGGTATTAGGACTTAGGTGACACTTGTGTGTCAATCAGAAAAAGGTCTCCATTCCTCTAGACCGGTAAAGCTAGCCCTGTCCAGGCATATTCCATTGTCATCTTGAGCCCTGGGGGAGTCATCACCAAATAAAATGTCCCAGGACAACAAATCACTCCTTCTATTTTAATGACACAGTGATACAAGGAGGTGCCTGATTTGGGAATGGAAATACACAGTGTTACTGGAAGGTCCTGGGGGATGGACTTCCCCGAGGAAGGTAGCAGGCAGTGACTTGGATGGAGTTAAAGGAGGAGTTTGAGGATTTGACTAAAAACTGAACTCCATGTGTTTTGGGATGTTCTGGATTACAGGAGAACTGTTTGACCTTCCCTGTCCCAGGGACTGCCAGTATAAATAAATTGGAGTTTGGTTCATGGTCTTTTGCCTCTTCCACCTGATGCCATGGATATGACAACTGGCTCTTAAGCCAGGACCACAGTAGGGCTCATTCCTTCGGCAGTGCTAAGGGGCAGCGGTCTCAGATGTGCTTCCTCCTTGTTACTCATGAGGCAGGGAAAAGAAGTGAACGTATTGAATAGATGTGGGAGGCTAAGCAATCAGTACAACCAAGATGCCCCCAGAGCAGCATAGAGGACTGCATCAAAGGCCCCGGTGCTCACCTCTCCCTGTGGCATGAGTACTGGTCATTCCTCTCCCTGAAGACGCAGAGTCAATCCCCCTGCCTTTGCGACTGTGCTCAGCTATGTAAGTTGTTTTGGACAAATAGAATGAGATGGAAATCACAGTGTGCAAATTCCAAGCCTGCTCTTTGGAAAACCTTGCATGTTTCTGCTTGTTCTCTTGTGCTCCTGCCATGAGAAGAACATGCCTCAGCTAGGTCTCTGCCCCGTGAGTGGGTGACAGACATGGAATAGAGTTGTCCCAATTAAAATCAGAGCCCCCAGACAGTCCCATGATGCATGACAGACAACTACTAAATGTGTGCATTATACTAATAAATGCTCGTTGGTGTGAGCCACAGAACTTTGGGGAAATTTGCTACATAGCTAGAGCTAAGTGATGTCACAGGAATTAGGCAGAGGCTGAGTCCCAGCATTCAAGTTGATGGACCTTTTCTACAAACACTTTCCCTTAACCTGCAGCAACTCCTCCTTTCTGCTTCTGTTTCCAGTTCTAAACTCCTGAGAGGGACAAATAGCTGGGGAGGATGGAGTACACCCTCAGAGAAGATAGTTTTCTTTGTGTTCAGGGGCCAGAAAACCTTTCCAAAATGTCTGCCACCGTGGGGCCATCTTCCCAGGCCAAACACTGTGAGTGATTCCTCCTTTCACCTGTATCTCCATGCACTGCAGACTGTTAAACATCTCACCCCATTCCAGATCCAAAGTCAGCAATCAAGAAGAGTAAATGGTAATGAGAACAAAGCACTATCGGGGCGCCTGGGTGGCTCAGTCAGTTAAGCATCCGACTTCAGCTCAGGTCATAATCTCACGGTTCACTAGTTCTAACCCATGTCGGGCTCTGTGCTGACAGCTCAGAGCCTGGAGCCTGCTTCAGATTCTGTGTCTCCCTCTCTATCTGTCTCCACACCCCCCCCCCCCGCCACTTCAGGCTCTGTCTCTCAAAAATGAATAAAGTTTTATTTTTTAATGAATAAAGTTTAAAAAAGCATTTAAAAGGTTGTTTCCCTGGACAAGCTGGGACTGGTCCTTTGTACCCCGAAAGGTAGCTGTCCTGTGTCCTTGGGATGCTCCGCATGGCTTATGGAGACTTGAGCCTGTCACAGGCTTCATTTGAAAGCCTTATCATAGCCTTTAAAATCCAAGTAAACTACTTTCATAAAGTCCTGTGAAATAGGGATGCCATTTTTGTTTACTCTTTTCAAGAATTTAATAGCTAGAATGATTTTCCCTTCCAGAAAAGGTTGTGTTTACCTGTTTATTTTTTCCCCACATTGTAGTATGAGGTCTTGAAATAATATCTGAAAAACATCTTTTCTGGAGCTTAGGGGTAAAACTCACTATTCTATCATTTGGGGGACCACTTTATTCTCTTTTCAGAATACAGAATTAATTTTGGTCTCTTGGCCACTTTAAATAACCACATTTTCTTTTTTCTAAGGTTTTTTAAAAATGTTTATTTAATTTTGAGAGAGAGAGAGAGAGAGACAGAGACAGAGAGAGAGAATGAGAGGGGGAGAGGCAGAGAGGGGGGACAGAGTATCCAAAGCAGGCTCTGCACTGACAGCAGAGAGCCCAATGTGGGGCTCCAAGCTCACACAATATGAAATCATGATCTGAGCCACAGTCAGATTCTTAACCAACTGACCCACCCAGGTGCCCCCCATTTTCTTTTTTTATGAGAATAAACGAGTATTTCCAACTTTGAGTTCCCTGCATTCACATTTTAACTTTGTCTTAATAGATTTGAGACCAAAAGAAATTTTGACTGTTCATTTAAAAAAAATTAAGGACTTAACATTAAAAAAAAAAAAAACCAAATAATTGAAAAATGGACACAAAAAAGTGCACCATAAAAAAAGATGCATGATAAATGGAGCTTCCTTCATATCAGATTTTCATTTATTCTACTACAAACTGGAAAGAAAATACTTAGACTTACCTAACTTAAGCCATTCAGCCAGTAACTCTTGAAAAGCTGTGCTACTTTTCTCACAATGTCTTCTCTGTAACCCACCTCCTGTTTTGGGGACATATAGCAACTCTTCTAAAAACATATGAACTGGGGCGCCTGGGTGGTTCAGAAGGCTAGGTGTAGACTTCAGCTCAGGTCATGATGTCACAGTTTGTGAGTTGGAGCCACATGTAGGGCTCAGCCCTGACAGCTCAGAGCCTGGAGCCTGCTTCAGATTCTGTGTCTCCCTCTCTCTCTCTCTGCCCCTCCCCTGCTTGTGTTCTCTCTCTCCCTTTCTCTCAAAAATAAATAAATAAACATTTGAAAAAACATGAATAAATATGCTATAAGGAGTGATAATGCAACTTTGTCATTAAAATCTTTTTTAATGTTTATTTTTGAGAGAGAGACAGAGACAGAGAGACAGAGCAAGAGCGGGGAAGGGACAGAGAGAGAGGAGACACAGAATCCAAAGCAGGCTCCAGGCTCTGAGCAGTCAGCACAGAGCCCAACGGGGCTTGAACCCACAAACCATGAGATCATGACCTGAACCAAAGTCAGATGCTTAACCAACAGCCATCCAGGTACCCTATCAACTTGATCATTTTAGACAAAGACATGCCAACCAATTTGCTAAACAGTTTCAGCTCTTTACTTGGCTCCAAAGGTGTTTTTCTGTTTTGCAATTGTATTTATTTTTAAAGACTTTATTTTTAAGTAATCTCTACACCCAGGGTGGGGCTCGAACTTACAACCCCGAGATCAAGAGTCACATGCTCTACCGACTGAGCCAGCCAGGTGCCTCTATAAATTTATTTTTAAGTTTAATTTGACTTCAAGATAACCATGAGTTCCTAAAAGCTTGAAAACTCAGTGAAAGCCAGGGCACAGAAAGAACACATGTTCCAAAAATAACTTCCTCATCACATTCCTCCACCAAAATGAGTGGGAAAAGGCACCGATGTGCCATTTTAACCCAGGGACAGGCCCAGCAGTCACTGGGAAAGCTCATCAATAGATGACAAGTCAGCAGTGTTGGCACTTATGTTTTAGGCAACGGTTAGCCATGAACACCAATGAACTCTGCAAATGGCTGCAGAGCATGAAACTCAAACGTGCACTTACGAAGCAGATAGGGCTGGGCACAGCCGTCCTGCATCTCTCTAGCCTCAGGCATTAGTATGGCTGGTAGTCACCATGACTTCAAAGAGTAAGAGAAGAAATGTAGACTGGTCAAATCACATACACTGGGCTATGGAGCAAGACAGTATGTGTCGTGTGGAAGGCCACAGTTCTGGAGCCTGGCTGAAATCGGAACCCCTGCTTGGCTACCAGACTGGGCAAGTTACAGAAGGTTTTTGTGTGTCAGTTTTCTCATCTGTAGAACAGGAACAGTAGCAATGCCCATCTCACTGAGTGGCTATGAGGATTAAATGTGTTATTTCAAGCCTCTGCACAGACCACGGTGCCAGGAACATAATAAGCGTCGAGTGAAGTCAACTACCATCATTCACGTAAAGGAAAGTGGAGTGTCAAAGCAAATACACACCAAGTCTGATTTTTAAACTCTCGATAATTAAGGCCTTCAAAATGCCATTTACACCCATCACAAATTTTCTTTCTCTTGAAAAAAAACATTCAATTGAAAAAAAAAAAAAAAAACACAAATTCAAGGGCACCTGGGTAGCTCAGTCGGTTAAGCTCTCCATTTCAGTTCAGGTCACGATCTCATCGTTCATGAGTTTGAGCCCTACGTCGGGCTCTGAAATGAAAGTGTGGAGCCTGCTTGGAATTCTCTCTCTCTCCCTCTCTCTCTGCTCCTCCCCTACTCATGCTCTCTATAAATTAAAAATAAATTAATTAAAATAAATAAAATTAATTAATTAAAATAAATAAATTTTTTAAGAACTCACTTAGCTTTTCTTGATTCTCCACCATAAACTTCCCATGGTTGTTACTCTGAAATAAAACAGAATGAGTGTCAGACTAGTAGATGCTGTCTGTGTGTCTCCTATCACCTGGTTACCATCAGCCTGATCATCTCAGTCCATTCTAATGTGCACAGCAGGCCAGAGGCCTGGGGAATTACCATCCTTCAGAAGAAGCCCTTAACCAGTGGGAACGGGTGTATAAATACCCCGGGTTCCTCACCCCCTGGGTGGGATAGCTCTGAGGCATGTGCCCTATGCTGGCTCCCAGGGTTCCCCAGCAGGACTGAACTCCAGTTGCCCGTGGGGGTAGCTTGCTGACAACGCAGCTTCGGTGACCTCTTACCTTCCCTGTGTCACTTCCCCACCTTCCTACTATACTGTTTTGTCTGGCACAAATGATCTGTGTTAGCTATCCCAAATAAACCACTTGAGCCCAAGTCTTATCTGATTCTGGGGGAAACTCCAACTAAGACAACCAGCAATACAAACACACAATCTACAAAAATGTGTTTTAAAACATATTTGTCCTGAAATTTAAAAAAATTATTGGGGCACCTGGGTGGCTCAGTCAGCTGAGCACCAGACTCTTGATTTTTGCTCAGGTCATAATCTCATGGTTCATTAGATCAAGTCCCACGTTGGGCTCTGCGCTGAGTGTGGAGCCTGCTTAAGATTTTCTCTCTCTCTCTCTCCCCTTCTTCCCCTTTCCCCTGCATGCGTGCACTCAATTTCTCTCTTTTTCTCAAAAAACAATATATATATTAATGCACACCAAGCAAATTTCTCAAGAAATTCCAACTTATTCGTAGAATTTGTTTTGAGCTTTAGATATTTAATGGTTTCTGAAGAACTTTTTATTTCTTTTTAAAAACCTTTGGCTCACAAATGCTATCACACAGTGAACATTTCTTTTCTTTATTTCAATCTCATTTGAGACTGAGAGAACAGCTTTGACCTTGTTTAGAGTCACTTGAACTCTGTGGGCTCCAAGCTAACTTTTTCTCTCACACCCCAAGCTCCATTTACTGCCAACAAAACATGACTTTCTGGTTCAAATAAAAATACCTTTGAAAAGCCTTATAAAAAGGTTCATAAGATGTGTTGGTGTTTCAAATGGATCTGAGGTGTATAAATGAATCAGGAACACAGATTAAGTTTCCTTTGAAATATAGTTTCCAAAAGAAAGGAATCCTTGGGAGAAAATATTTATGAGGATTTACTGCTTTGTTTTGTTTGTTTGCTTGTTGTTTTACTTAAAACAGTTAAAGGAGTGCCGAAAATTTCTCTTCAGTAAAATTACCCTTGAATTATCTTTAAATTTCTTTTTTTAATGTTTATTTTTGAAAGAGACAGAGACACAGTGTGAGCAGGGGATGGGCAGAGAGACAGAGAGAGGGAGACACAGAATCCGAAGCAGGCTCCAGGCTCTGAGCCGTCAGCACAGAGCCCAATGCAGGGCTCAAACCCACAGACCGTGAGATCATGACCTGAGCTGAAGTCAGACTCTCAACTGACTGAACCACTCAGGCGCCCCTGCTTTGAATTATGTTTAAATTGCTGTTTAGAGACAACCATTTCTCTGGAGAATAAATATTTAAAGTTCTTGCTACTTAGAGAACCAAATTCTTGAGTTTCTGTCAATCCAAAAAAATTGTTTTAATGTTCTTAAATCAAATGTCTTTAAGGATTACGCATTTAACACAAACAGATTTCAGCATATGTTTACATTTATGCCAAATTTATAAGGTCATTGGTATTACAGTTCATAAAAAAATCATTTGAAAGAAAGATTGAACTTTCTTTACTTTTAAAATTCATTTGCTTGCTTTCCATTGAAGTTAATGATTTTGGTAAATCATTATCATATTCAAGTGTCTCTATATTTTAAACACTTCATATTAATTAAATATGCACCAAAGAGAGATTTTTTAAAAATTTGTTTTTAATGTTTATTTATTTTTGAGAGAGAGACAGAGTGTGAGCAGGGGAGGGGCAGAGAGAGACGGAGACAGAGAATCTGAAGCAGGCTCCAGGCTCTGAGCTGTCAGCACAGAGCCCATTGTGGGGCTCGAACCCACGAACCGTGAGATCATGATGTGAGCCGAAGTTGGACTTTTAACCGAGCCACCCAGGCACCCCACAGAGAGATTTTGTTAAAAATTCCTTTGCCTATGCACAACTAGGCTAATAAAAAAAAATCTGTAGAGATTTAAAGAACTCGCTTCATAACCTATGAGATACAGTAAACACATTTAGAACTGAGAAAAAATTCATTATAAATGATACTACATATGCCTGGTCCTCAAGTATTTTAAATTAATTTGCTTTGATAAAAATGTACAGCAGTAGGTTTCTGGGTAAAGTATTTATTAAGTGCATTGCCTTTTGGTTATTTGTAATATTTTGCCTCATAATTTGAATAGCCTCTTATTTAAGAAGAAAAACACGTACAGTAATTTTTTTTCAGTACTAATCTTTTTTCTTTAAATAACATACTGTTATTCCTTCCCACAAACAAATCCTAGTCTTTAAATAGTTGTCCTTTCTCCTTTCTAGTTATATCTCAGTGGCAATCTCTCTATTTTCTTCCCCCTGCACGCGCGCGCGCGCGCACACACACACACACACACACACACACACGTGCACATGCTCCAGTATTTCTGTCTTTGCATCTATTTCTGTGTCTCTTTCTGGCTTCCTTTCTGATTCTTTCCCTCTACCCTACTCCCTGCCTTCCCCTATGTCTCCCTCTCTATGAAATCTACTCTAAAGAATTAAAACACAAATAAAATAATTCATTAATTTGCCAAGATTATGTTTATGAAACAGAGCAAGCAAGAAAGAAAATCAGTCACCTTTGTATCAAGAGAACAGCGATTGCTGCCATAGGAGAACGTGCAGGAGCTCTTGTTTACGTGATAATTTAAAATGTTGAATGTGAGTTTAAGTTCTGCATTATTCCTCTCAGAGGGGTGTTTACCTATTAAAGATAAACTTGTTTATCTGAGGTGAAATGCAAGATTAAAAAATTCAGATGTCTATGAAATACAAACACAATTTCATTTATTTATGATCACGAACATGCTGTAATCAAAGCAGAACTCATTATTCAGTGATCATTCGATTCATTGTGACATGTGTTTCCTCCAGCAAGAGAGGGAAAGGAGGTGAAACTTGCAGCAAAGAATGACAGAACATTTAGGAAACAGAGTTTTATTTGTTCTTCTGTTGGGAGAGCTAATTACTCATCGATTTGAGACCTAATGTCTTGATGAACATATATTGATTGAGCCTGATTATTTCCTGCAATGTCAGAAACATTCACACATATTTGTGTTACTACCAAAGCTATGTAATTTATTGGTGGGCACTAATGGCTTTAATGAAGTCAGAAAGCTTCAAGTGCAGAAGTAATGAAAGGAAGACTGCAATCAGTGAATTGTCTAATTCTTCATTCTGGCTACAAATATTAGCCTATTTTGACTCATTAGCTGTGTTCCTGTTTATATCATGATTCATTTACATAAAAAGGTCTGTTTAAATTACACCAGTATCTGGTGCCCTGTTCAAACTCAGAAAACCAAGGGAAAGTGGGGTCCGAGCCCCTGAGACAGATTTAAATGTGTAGTTGGACTGGCAAGAAATACAACAAGCTAACTCGTGAAATCGGCAACAAATGGCGGCCTCAGCCTTAGCCGTGTTGGCCCAGTTGAATGTGCCACATTCTTCCAGTCTCGTGGCCTTTGAACTGGCCATTTCCTCTGCCTGGGATGCTCCTTCACAGGTACATGCACAGTTCTCTGCTCAAATGTCTTGACAGACATTTGATATCAGACATCATGCCTTCCTGACACCCAATATCAAATATATAAAGTAGCATGCCCATCTTTTATTGTTGTTCTGAGCTTCATATCTTCACTGACCTGGTCCATATTTATATTTTCAATGATTATATGTCTTATCCACTAGCATTTACTTAGTTTTTTTTGTTTACTGCTTTCCTAGAAGAGTGTCTGGTGGGCATTAAATATTTGTTGATTTGACTAGAAGGTAATTGTGAAGTATTAACATCATTTATTTTGGCTAATATCTCAATATCATGCAGGTCACTATGAGAAATGAAAGATATGATTCTTTTTTTAAAGATGCTTATAATCTATTTGTTGGTAAAAGCCTGTCACACATTATATTAGTTATCCGTTGCTGTGTAACAAATTACCCCAGAACATTAGTAACTTCAAACAATGAACATTTATTATCACACACAGTTTCTGTGCATCAGGAATTGAGGAGTGCTTAGCTGGGTGTTTCTGGCTCAGAGTGTCTCATGGGGTTGCAGTCAAGATACTGGCCTGGGCTGTAGTCATCTGAAGGCCTGACTGGTGCCAGAGCATCACTTCCAGAAGAGCTTAGTCAGGTGGCTGTCAAGTTAGTGCTGATGTTGGCAGAAGGCTTCAGTTCCACCACGTGGACCTCTTTTAAGGCTGCTTGAGTGTCCTCATGACGTGCGGTTGACTACTTCTGGATGAGTGATCCAAAAAGAGAATAAAGTGGAAGCCACAATGTCTTTTATGACCCAGGCTTGGAGGTCAGAGTCTGTCATGTTTGAGATATTTTGATGGTTACACAGGCGAACCCTGTTCAGTGTGGAAGGAGCCAAATAAGAGTGTGAACACCAGGTGAGAATCGTCTTAGAGACTGGCTACCACACATGAAATAAATAATGGCATATACATGCCCATGTGTAATTAAGTGCTACATGGTAAAAACATTCAAGGTTCAATTAATTTTGAGAATCTAGACTTATATAATTAGAAAGGCTAAGTTGGATGGCAAATTTAACCCTCATTTGGGCAAGGGTGTTTAAACATTTATAAACAATATTTATTAAGGCCCTGTTTTCTGCGCTAGGACCACAGATTATGAATAAAGCCCAGACCCTGGGAAGGGAGTACTCATAGTCCATTGTGTGGAAGGTCATAATTTTGGAGCAATAATCATTTTGAATGAATTTAAATACATTTTGCAGGGCAAGAATTATCATCCAAAACCAGTTTTTCTCTGGGCACTAAAAATAAAAATTACAGATACACAAAATAAGCACATATGTGGATGGAAAATAAAAGTCTTCATGTTCTCATTATAAGCAATTTCAATTTAATACAAGAAAGGTGGATTTTAGGAATCATCACCTAAGTAATCTAACATCAAAAACTCACCAATCGTGATTATAATACACCAGCAGAAGCCATGTGACTACCTTAATAGAAGTATTCAGTGAAAACTGGTCTATTCTCTCAAGCACCTCGATTTCCCTACTCCTCCCAAATTGGAATGCAACTTCCTAGATTTTTAATTTTATCAGCCGAACAAAACGTTTTCCAGACCAATGACTCTGCCCTAGTATTTGTCACAATGATTGACCAAAAGGACATCTAATGTCTAAATCAAGTGACCATTGTTTCTTTTCACATTTTCCCATTACCTGGTTTATTATTCTTATCTCAGTCACCTTTCAGCCTGAGTCTATGGCCTATATTAATGCTAGTCTTCAGCCTTCTCTAAGGAATTAGAAAAAAAAAAACCAAAAACCTACCATCTCATAGTCATTTAGTCGATGTTCTTTAAGACAGAGATTAACCCAACGCACTGTTTTAAGTAACATAAAATTCAAGTAGAAACCAAACCCCAGTCTAGCAGAGAAATAGACACACACCTCTGGTGGAAGATAATAGATGATAGCCACAAAAAGCCTTGCAACTGTGTAGACACTCTGACTTATTAATTCCTCTTCTAGAAAAGAGTTGAAAGAAAAGGTACACAAAGATAAAATGATAAGGATGTTCATGACAGAGTGGTTTATAATTGTATAATTAAAAATCTGGAGGGGCACCTGGATGGCTCAGTCAGTTAAGCGTCCGACTTTGGCTCAAGTCATGATCTCACGGCTTGTGAGTTTGAGCCCCATGTCGGGCTCTGTGCTGACTCTCAGAGCCTGGAGCCTGCTTCGGATTCTGCATCTCCCTCTCTCCCTGCACCTCCCCCACTCATGCTCATTCTCTCTCTCTCTCTCTCTCTCAAAATAATAAACACTAAAAAATTTTTTTAATTAGAAAAAAAGAAAAGAAAATGTGAAAACAAATTAAACATCCATCAAGAGAGTATTTTGTTGTATGGATAAAAATACAATGCAATCCTTAAAAATCATGTTATAGAACAATATCTCATGGCATGGGACTACATTCACGATATATGGTTAAAAGAAAAAGGCTATGGAAATAACTATGTGGTTGTTGCTCCTTATGTGCATTTAAGAGTACATATTTATTTGGAAATAAGATTGTAAGAAATTTTTAAATGTCACCAGTGATTTATCTGTAGTTGGTGGAATTGCAGGTGATTTGGATTTTCTTATTGGAATTTTCTCTTACTCTTGTTCCTCTGCTATCTCCAGGACAACATGCCTGGGCTAGCGTGTTGCAAGATGACAGGTGGTGCATAAAGCAGAGCTGAGTTGCCCCATTTCCCCATCTAAGACTGTTAGCTGGTCCTCGATAGGTAAGTGAGCCCATCTAGTATGAGCCACAGAAGAACCACAGCTGAGTAGACCCACAGCTGCCCACAGACAGACAAGTGAGATCACCTGAAAGTAGCCAAATTGGCTGAACTTTTCAGGCTCCCAAGCTAAGAGACGTGCTTTGTTGTTTGCCATTGGCATTCTGTGGTCACCTACTACCCTGCATCACTGTCGCGATAGATAACAGATAGAGCTAGAGCTTGTCAGGGTTTGGGGAACTGGAATCAAAAAGCAACAACCACCTGAGATTCAGTCCAAAGGTGCTTGAGTATAGAGCTTGTTAGAAAACATTTTTGAACAGGCTAGACCGGCAGAAAGTTCAACATCAATCTAAAAATAGAACTGCTGTTCTCACATGTGCGAGGCACTATGCTATGGTCTGGGTGGGTCACAAGTGAAAGGACATGTAGGCCCTACCTCCTGGAGCTCACAACCGCAATAGCAGGAATTTCCGGACCCAGATGCTGCTCTCAGAGAGTTAGCAGCAATTGTATTAGTACACTACAGCACCAAAGAGCTTCAATTTGCTGAAGTTGGTTAAAAATGCATTAGCTCTTCTCCAACATGATTCTGAAAGCACAGTAAAATCAAAAAGTCTGTTCAGCTGCCCGATGAACTTGAAGTAATGAGGTCTATAAGCTGACTTGAACAGAAGAAAATGATATTAAGCTTTCATGGAGGACAAATGAAAGTATCTACCTGTAACCTTGCTGACAGCCAGAGACCCTTTGCCATTTAAAACTCTGCTGCTGTGGTGCATTATTCCCAGGCAGCTGAGAGTTTAATAAGACTTCGCAGAGACACCTAACCTTCCGGTCCCCGGCTGCCTGCTGGCAACCCTAAGGCACTCACTGTGGAAGCTGACAATCCGAGCTAACATCAGGGCACGGATTTCCTCAGACACAGGGGCACAGGTTGGCATAGCAATGTCTGCCTGCTGCCCCTCCTTGCATGCAAATCGCACAATGGTCTGGTTCCAAGCTGGTCATGGTGCCCAGCACCCTTGGGTGTTTGATCTTGGAGATTGTGGTGGTCACCGCTCCATCATTGCACTAACCTGGCTCCCCTGCTGAATGAAGAGCTGCCATTTAGTGTGATATACAAGGCTTTCCTTGAGCAAAGCCCAACCTGCCTGGTCCAGCCTTAACTCCCAATATTCTTCGTATCACACCCTCCACCCCCTGCACTCTGGTTACTCGGCTTAGGTATTTGCTGTTCCTGCTTTTCCCACCTTTGTGCTTTGTTCAGACTGTGACTTTCATCGTCTCCAGCCAGCCCACTCTTCCACCTTCCAATTCTGGCTTTGCTTCACAGGTCTCTCCCCAACTAGACTGTAAAAATAGTAGTGATACTTACATAACATGCAATGTGCCAGGAACTTTGCTAGGCACCTTGCCCATCTTAACTCATTTATTCTGTTCAACAACTCTAGGAGATGAGTGTTATTACTATTATTATCATCACCATCATCCCAATTCTCAGATGAAGAAAGTGAGGCTAAAGCAAACTGCTCAAAGTCAGAATCAGCTCCACAGGTTTGGAGATCATGTGTGTCTTGTTCACTGTCGTATTACTAGCGCTTCGCATGAAACCTGGCCCATAGTATTGAGTGAAGGAATGAATAAAATGCCACCATGAAGCTGTGTCTGCAGTCAGAATTAATCTTCCTCTCCTCTCCTTTCACAGGTCTAGTCCAGTACTTAACATGTAAGTACCTAACACATAAGCTCGTAAGGTTGGACCCCCATTCCAAATAATCTGCACTTTCACACTTCTCTGTACATCCACACCCTAACCCTCCTTTGCTTGGAAGAAGTCAGGCTTTCATAGATCAGGTAGTTTCCAGCTCTGGTGTTGCCTGAGAGCAGCTGCTGCTGAGAGATGAAATTAGGAGTCCATGGGGGAGGTGGAAGAAAGACCGTTGGCGGTAGTTGGAGGCTGTGTGGCCAGTCCTCTACCCTGAAGAAGCACAAGGCTGCTCCCCTCTGCAGTGAAAGGGCTCCATGAGCTTGCTGGCGCATTTAGAACTCCTATCCAAGAGGAGTGTCCCTTGCCAACCTCCCCTTCTGTGCCTCCCACACTTTGGCTTCATCACCGCAGCAGGGGAAGTTATGGAGGTCACGGAGGAACAGGGGGCGATGGATTGCAGCCAGGAGACTCAACAGGAAGTGGAGAGCATAAATGCTGGTGATCCCATAGAGGACCTGGGGTCTGATCCAATTGTATTGGTAAAAGCACTGAGTCCCCTTAGGTCAAGACCTTACGGGGTTTAAAGATCAGGTGTCATTGTCATTGGCCCTCTCCGCAATTCAAGAGGAACCAAAGCAGGGCTTGAGTGGGGAGCCCTAGTTCTGGCTTAACTCCCTCCATGAATAGCTGTTGGCAGCTGAGGGCTAAAGCTGTCTGTAGACGTCAGACTCCGTAGGGTGGTTTCTCACTTCCGGCAAGGGGCACCTGAGACTGAAGGAATCGTATTAAAGGATTTTGTAATTATTGACTCTCAGCTATCTAGAAAGAGAACTCCCTTCTGCTTTTAGACATTCCATCTTCAAATGCATTTTCTGCTTTGTGGAGCACCTATATTTATTTACATTCTTCCATCACTAGATTGTAAGCTCCAGAAGAGAGGAGCATGACCATACTCATATTTCTCTTCTGCCTGCTCCTTTCCCTCTGCAAACTGCAAGAGGCTTGTTGTACAAAATTTTAAATCTATGTAATTTAATTGTATGTCATAATAAGCAAGTGTCATTGCCAAAATAGACTAACTCTGGCCATATATTTTGGTGAGCTTTCTGGCTTTCAAAAGGTCTTTGGAGCCAGGGCCTAAATTCCAACTTGCTGGAGGAGGGCATGCTGAAATACAACCCGTGCTCCCTGTGAAAGGCATCCATACGTTTATTGGAAAGCATCTAAAACGCCACAGAATCTGCCACTACTCATCAATACTGAGACTCCCCCCACCCCTTTTCTTTTTTAACAGAATGAAGAAAACAAGGTGATTTAAAGCCATAGCTAAAATTCAACGGTGAGGGGCGCCTGGGTGGCTCAGTCGATTAAGGGTCCGACTTCGGCTCAGGTCACGATCTCGCGGTCCGTGAGTTCGAGCCCCGCGTCGGGCTCTGGGCTGACAGCTCAGAGCCTGGAGCCTGCTTTGGATTCTGTGTCTCCCTCACTCTCTGCCCCTCCCCTGCTCATGCTCTGTCTCTCTCTCCTTCAAAAATAAATAAACATTAAAAAAAGTTAAATTTAACAGTGAGATAGATGTCCCTTAAAAGACAGACATTGCTGTTAACACGCTCATCAGAGAGAGGGTCACATGCCGCCAGTGATGGTTTCCAAAACTTAATTTTAAAAAAGAGAAAAAAAAATTCTGATATTGATGACGGTAGATGGAGAGATACAAGAGTAAGACAAGTGATCATTTCAAATGCATAATTACATTTTATCTCAGTAATAATTAATTGCAGTGTACTTAAGCACATACTCAGTTTCCTTCAGAAAGAATAAATAGAAGATAAAGTTGATTTACAGAGCATTTTTCACATAAATCTCATTTATTCCTCACAACAATGCTTTTGTTTAGATAGTTCCATCCTCATTTTACAGAGGAGGAAACTAGATGATCATTCCACCACCCACCTAGTAACCACATCATTAAACAATATAGACAGTTATAAAGGGAACGGGATCTGAACAAACAGAAATGTACTCAAATTCTGGCCTTTCCATTTATTGGTCATGTGACTTAGGCAAGTTGGTAAAATCTGAACCCAAAACTAGATTTAGCAACTTAAAATCCTTGATACAATACCAAAGGGTAAGGAAGACTTGGAAGACTTGAGGAACAGAAAGGGGATGGAAATATATGCACACTTTTTTTTTCTTTTTTGGCCAAATGAAACATTTCACCACTATGGGTCTATCTACCTTTTGTAATTATTATAGAGTCTAAAAATACTTAAAAAGGAAGTGACCCACTCTTATGAACCCTTAGTGATATTTTGGTGGTGCTGATATCCTATTAACTTATAATATCTCTATATATGCTGCCTCCGTGATAAAGTAACCTGAGGCTGGGCAGGGAATGGGCTAAGCCCCATCAGTTGAAGAGCCCATCTGGGCCTGATCCAAAAAAAAAGCTGGAAGGGTCACTGGGCAGGTGTTGGGCTAGCACGCTGGGTCCAACCCAGGAGACAGGGCTATTTTGATAGAAGCTCCACCCTAAGGAGAAAACTACCCATGGGTCAGATACAGCTGGAAAGCTGCCACAGCTGAAAAGCTGCCACCACACCCGACCTGTGAAACTGTTGCTGGAACCAAGAAATCAAGTGTATCAGTTAACTACTGCCACAAAAATGCTGTGTAACAAACAACCCCAAAACTCAGTAGCTAAAAACAATAATACTGTATTCTATTCTGGACCTGCAGATCACCTGGGGCAGCTCTGCTTCATTCTGCAAGTCTCTGGGTCTGGGTCTTCTCCGGGACTTTCATCCTCCCTGAATTAGAGGGCTTGTCGCGGCATGTTCTTTTCAAGACAATGGCAGAGGTACAAGAGGTAAAGAAGAAACACCAAAAGCCGCTTAAGGCCTTGACTATGAATTGGCCCCATCACTCCAGCTCTATTTCATTGATCAAAGCAGGAGGCCAAGTGCAAAGTCACAAGGCCCGGTAGTAGTACACTCTGTCTGTGATAGAGCCATGATAATTATACAATGCAGGGAGATACAAAGAACTTGGATCAGGAACTCAATCAATGACTGTCCACCTGCTTGGCTACATTAGTCACATCTCTCCAATATGAAAACAGCCCATCCCCATCAAAGGACACCACAAGTCTCACCCAATCATGTATCAGGCTCAACATTTAGGACTTCATGATTTACATCTGGTCCAGATATGAATTGGACCTATAAACTGAGAAGACAAATCACAGGCCCCACCCCCTTTCCACACCCACACAATATGCATTGGTATAACAGAGACAGGAAAATCACAGTAAACACCTCATTCAAAATGAAGAAACTTGTTCCTTAGTGATTCTGAAATCCTTCTAGGCAAATTAGCCAAGTTTCCCTGCCAAAGGAGGAGGATATGTTTCTTCATCAGACCTTGGTCCTGCTCCCAGGGGAAGGGAAGGTGAGCTGGGGGTGGGGTGGAGTCTGGTAGTGTAGGAGGAACATCTTTGGTCCATTGTTCTCTACAGCTCCTAGCTCTGTCCTCTGAGACTTCCTTTTCCATCATCTTCTCATTTGCTTCTGAAGAGGACACTGAAACTTCTACTTTTGGGTGGCTAAGTTTTCCTAGCCTATTTCCTACATAGAAAAACTGGGGGCTCAGGGGTCTTTTTTCCCCTCTCAAACAGTTTCAGTCTCATTTAGTTCAGGCTATTAGTACTTAAGGTGGTGTCAGTTTTTCTACAACTTAGTGGGTTTTCTATGTATTGATTCTAGTCCATTCTATGTGTCAAAACCACAGTTATTTTCAAGACAGGCTTTTCTCTCCAGGTTTAATTACTAGCACTTTGGGCATGTCAGGTGGCTGCACTACTATACCTTTCAGCTTTGCAGGAGGTTTAAAAGTCATTTTGTAATAGTTTGTAATGTTATTAGCCACACCCCTGATTGGGTCCTTACCCTGAGGCCATGTTTTCCTGCAAGCCCCCTAGATTTGGTCTTTGTCTCTCTTTCTGTGATTCAACAACCAACCCCTGGACTTGATCACTGTCCCCAGGCTACATTTTAATTTGAGAATCTTTTTCTGGTTGGAGAGGCTGAAGATTAAAAAGTTTTATTTTTTAACCCAGCAACTTCTGGGCTGCTTGCAAACTGCGTTTTATTTTGTTTGGTTCTGAGCATATCTCCTTTCTCATAGTATTTTCCTATATGCATTTAAAAGAAAACAACTCATTCTTCAGAATTTTTTCTTGGAAACAAGTTTCTCCTCTCTCTCCTACCCTTTCATTTGCTGCTCACTACTCTGCATGCCTATACCATGCAACCACTCAGTGGGTGGGAAAATCCTAATATTTAGATTTGCGTACATAGAATATCCCACTTGGACCTTAACGTCAAATTTGTCTTTACTAAACAACTCTTTCAGAATTCTACTAAGTGACAGCAAGAGTTGGCTCAGCCCTAAAAAAGAACTTAGAATTTTTTAATTGCACTATGTTTAGACCTCTTCTTGGAACCATACAGAGGAAGAAATAATAGAGCAGGATTTGGATATTTCTATTTTGGATTTTCAAAATCTTACCTTTGTCCCTTGGAATGTCCACAGATGCAAATTCTACTGGTCTGGAAGTATCTGGAACAGAACTATACCAATTGTTAACCCCATAAGTGGTAGAGTTATGGAACGCCAGCTATTTGGTAGAGGGCATTAGGTTATAGAATGGTTTCGTTCCATGAAAAGCAATACACAGTTCACTTCAGTTTTCATGAATAAAAGTTTCCTCCAAAAGAGCTAACTGCCAATTTTTTCCACAAAGCCTCTAGATAGTTTATGATAGTGCTTAGGTCTATTAGTGGACATACTTAACTATCTGTGACTCATCACCTCCACTGCAGAGCCAGGAAATTCAAGGCTGTAGACACTACAGACTTGTGCAGGTGCAAGGGTGCCCTCCTCTCTTTATCCCACTGGTGGCAACAAGTCAAAATACGTCGCCTGTCTCCACTAAAGATAGAGCTAAGCTTCTTACCACTGGAAATACCTGATAAATTCAGCTTCTGCATGAGGCAAATGGACCAGGACTTCCTAGAATATAGGGCAACAGAGTTGGCTTGGTGTTTAACTTCCCACAGTCTGTAGATCTAAGTGGGGACTCAGCTTCGGTGGACCCAGCCCTTCCATAGGTTCATGGAGGCTACAGACTAGCTGGTCAATTCATTGCAAGAGGATTAGTCAGCCACTCCTCAAACTAGACAAAGAGGAGGTCTTATTCCAACCCAAAGGCTCAGGCAGAAGGTCCTAACATATTGCTTTATAGCTCCCGTATCAAACTTGGTATAACTAGTGTGCTTAGAATTTAATCTCCCTTGATAAGCAGATACAATTTCCTTATAATGTCCTCCTCTGGGCCTAGCAGGAGGCCCTAGCTATAGAGGCAGGGTACTGTCCACCTCCAGGCCTGCCCTGGGAGTCAGCATAGTCAGAGAAGTCTTGGCCCCAGTCCCCCAGAAGCAGGTGTATCACCTCAGGTTCTGCTGAAAGAAGCACATTTAGGCTTTAGGCTTTAGGCCTAGGATAACCAGGCAGAGGCAGTCAGAAGAGAAATGCTTTTGAGACAACAATCATGGTCATGACTTGCATAGTTTTCTGTGTGTTAAGATTGCTCTATGCATTTTATGTCTATTCATACATTTCCTTTCACAGCAACTTCTACTCTATAGATGGAAAAAAGCCCTGGCTCAGAGAAGTTAAGTAACTTGCCTCAGGTCTCCCAATGAGTCGTCGGCAGCACCAGGACCTGAAGGCAGGCATCGTGTTTCCACAGTCCCACTGCTATGCCCTGGTGTATGTTGAGCGGCCTGCCCTGAACATGGGGTCTTTACCAGCAGGTAGGGTTTGCCAGCCAGGCAGGATTCTCAGCCTTGAGGACAGAGATGTTAGTTGACTGCTCCTTCATCTGTTTTCCTGAGCACATTCTATCTGGAAATTTGAAAGGCTATATTCTCACATGGACAGAGGCTCCCCTCTGTCCTCTTCTTGGAAAAGGCCTTTTCCCTAAGAGCCTCTTCTTGGAAGGAGATTGAAGTTTCCTCTGCAGACAGAGCCAACCCAAATGTTTGTCCTCAGGACCAATTTGAACTGCCCAAGTGCACAAAGACTTCAGTGGAAATTCCGGACTTCTGCAGCTTAGAACATGGCAGAGATGAATTCAGTCTGGAAATTTCAGTCTTACCCATGGACTCTAACTTGGAAGAGCACTGGCTATTCCACCAACAGGAATTAGCTGCAAGTGATCTAATTAGTCTACCACCTGGGGGCTTAGATCAACACTCGAATGTGGGTAAAGTCTTTCAAATACAATTGTAGTCCTTTTATTGTTGATTCTAAGAAGTAACAGGAAATGGGATCGATTACTTCTTGAGACATTTTGTAGGCTGTGAATATAAAATCATAGCGGCGAGAGAAAGAGGCAAAGTTTTTCTGAACGGCTATGGAGTAAATTCTGTTAGAAGAAAAAGAGGAAGCCTTAGTTTCCACTGTTTGATACCATTTAGAAGTAAATATGATGCAGTGAGAGAGTACTCATAGTCACTCTGGTCATGGCGTGGTTCTGAAGTGCAGGCTCTGTCAAAGCACGAAGAGTTTTGAACCTTTGCTGAACTCACACAGTTTAGCCCCAAACTTGGTATCTGCCCCACGCTTCTAATCTGCACCTATTCTGACCTTCGGTGAACAGCACTGTGAATACAAGAACCCTGAAGTCGACCCCCCTCCCCCTACTGTCGCATGCCTATTTCCATTCTCAAAATCCTAATAACTCCATTCATTGATGTTAATGCAGCTGGAAACCATTCTGCTCTCTCCATATAGCACCACCATATTCAGGTTCGCATAATCCTGCAACTGGATTTCCCAAGCAGCCTCCTAACAAGGAGCCCGTCTCCAGTGCTCTCTTGCTCACTCCATTCTCTGTGTTGCTGCTGGTGTGATCTTTCTGAAATGTAAAAGGGACTCCACGGTCTAAAACTCGTCACTTGGCCCCTACAGGTACACGTTCCTTAGCCTGTGTACACAGTGCTACTCATCTGCTGTGGCTACCTTCACACCAGCAAGTGGTTACTCCAGCTAATTCAACTAGCAATAGGTCCAAGATGCTGAATTGCTTTCTCTTCTCTCTTCAAGCTTTGTTTTCTGTTTCAATGTGCTTGGAATGCCCTTTCCCTGATCCCATACTCCCAAGAGAGACATGGAGAGAGAGCAAGAGTGGGTACTGGAGATGGATGTGCGTTAGAACACTTATGTGGAAGGACACCCCCTGAAACTGCTCATGGGAATCCCTATGGAATGGGGTTTCAGGGAGGCGTTAAGGAGTGGTATTGTAGGATGTACTTTTTGCTGTCCTATAATGCTGAGAATTTTTTTATTATGAGTATGCTTAACTTAATCTTATATTTTTCACCATGTTTCCCATCCTCACCTTCAGAGATACTGATTTAATAGGGAAGCATCCAGGATTCTGATCTTCCACAGCCTCCCACCTCCACTTAATCAGGTTTTCGAATCATGGTTGAAATGATTATTTCCAGTATAAGGCAACTGACACCTTTGAGAAGAACCCCAACTCTAATATACAATAATTTTTTTATTATTTCCTTTTATTTTATAGTAGCTTAATTCCACTACCAATACACATACTCAATCTCTACTATGCTTGAATTATATGGAAGAATTATAATAGCCTTGACAGCCATCTAAATAGCCACATTTGAATAAAGGGCCCAAATAATCATTGTAAAGCACGTGTTTGCACAGTAAGTTTCATAAACCATTTTAAAATTAAGGCAAACAAGAAAAAAATCTACAAATACAAATATCAGGGTTTCTTAAATGCTAAATTGTTTTTTTTAAATCCTAAATCTTAACACTAACTGAAGACCATTTGATTGGCTCTCAAAACAATGGATATTCTAAAAGCATAAACAGGAAGTTGTTACAAATAGCAGCTTTGGTATAACATATACCTATCTCCCTACATGTTTTTCAAGTTTTTGACTTTGGAAAAATATAAACACGTAACTTTTTATAATTAACTTTTGAAAATATCAATAATACCTTAAAATTCAGACATTAGAGCATCTATTTCTTTAAACTTGTTAGTTATAATTTTCAATACATTCTCCAGCTTTTAATTTTATCCCATCAATTACAAGACAGTCTTCTTCATAGTGGTTTTTCAAATGGACCGCCTGCAGGAAACTTCAGGACTGCATTCAGATAACTGTAAAAATAACCATACAATTCATCAGAACGAGTAACAAATTTACGTGGAACACCGGCTTAATTACTTGAACCAAATGTAAAGTAGTCAGTAACTCCACAAGCCACAGCAGTTACCCAAAGTGTTCTGTTATGCTGGTGGGTCAATAATGATCCCCATGTAGAGTATAATGTACAAGAAATGTGTTCATATAAGAATAACATTATTCAGGTCGTATTTCTTTCCCCCAATATTATACATTTTTAGGTTTAATATTACATGTTGGAAAAACATGATCAGTTTCATTCTATGACATTTTCTATATGTATTATTTTTATAATTATTATTATAGGAATACAGCTTAAAACTGTTTGAGTCACACCTTCTATGCCTATCTTCTCCTAAGCCTCTGCATGACTTACAATACGGATAGCTTGATCTAGCTCGGTGGGAAGAGACACAAGTAAAAACAGTGCAGATATACATAAACACATACAAGATTTATAACTTCAAGATTCATCTAAAGGTAGAGATAACTTCCATGAAATTAAGAAAAAAAACACATGTAATTTATACAAGTATTTCATGTAACATCAAAAACTGTACCTTTTAATACAAATTAATTTCACCAAACTCTGTTTTATTTGTATATGGCTTATCTAACTTGTGAATTATTCTGGAAGATTTTATAAAATCTGATATTAATTTCCTCTTCTTGCTTACAAAGTTGGGGCATGAAAACCAGTGTTAATATAGCTAAGGAAGAGCATAATTAGGAAGGTGACTCTACTGAGCACAAAAAATAATTCTCATAAAACATTTCAATGACAAATAGGAAACGAATTTTGATTATCCAATGTGTGTATGCGTTCTTTTTTATGTTGTCACTCTCACTCATTGTATAAATGCTGAGAGTTATCAACCTCAAACTGATACATGAAATGAAGAATGAAAACACCATCAAATTACAACTTTGAAAATAGCTTAACCAAATCTGCTCAGAGAATAAACATGCTTAGCACCTTAAAATTATCAGGTGGCTCTTTTGGTGTGTTAGCTTATAAGAGGCCACTTTCTCCTACAAATAAAACACAGCTCCAGCGTTAAGCAGTGTTAACTTTGGAAGCCATATTAATTTTCCCTATTAACTTGAATGAATGAATGAATGAATGAAGAAAGAAAGAAAGAAGAAAGAAGAAAAAAAGAAACCCTTGTGGTGATCATTTCTTTTCTTTTAAACTGAAAATTGTCCCAGCTTTGATAGTTGGTTTCATTGCTATTCTTCTCATTTAAAAGTGAACAAGGCCCTAAATATACAGAACCTGGTGTGAATGCCAGACTTACAAAGCTCAGTGTGGAGAATGGCTTATGAACCAGTCTGCAGGAGGCACTCACCTGCCTGCCAGCAAGTTAAGATGGTTAATTTTTATAATTCTTAAGTGGCTTTTGAAAGCATAAAATATTACAAGAATCTAAAACAAAAAGCAAGCTCCTGCCTGGTGATATATTAAAACTATGTATTTTACCTTAAGGAATAAAAATCCAAAGTAATTTCTGTTCTATCAAGTACTAGTTATAATGGTAAAATAGAAGCCATTCTGTGGCTGTAAAAGCTCCCAGGACATCTCTATAAAAAATCAACCTGGCTGTATTTTTGAGAAGAGAAACTGCAAACACTGAAACGCGTTGCACAAAACCATATGGTGCTCAAACAAAGCACACATTTGCTGGAAAAGACTAATTGCATATTAATTATATGTCTATAACATATATGTTGCTAATCTACAGATCCTGTTTGACAAAAGGTAAGATCTGTAGAAAGAAAAAAAATTTTTTTTTTCAAAAAGGAACTCTAATTGGAAAAATGGCATTCACAACGGTACAAATTCAGGCACAAGTTGATATTGCTGGTGCTACTTAAGAAAACTATGGTTTTCAATGTGGTAAGAGTTTTTAGCATTCATTTTATTTCCTTTTGGTGTATTGCTCTCTTTAACTGTAAATCTTGTATATTTTGATTTCCAACTTGGTAAAGGAGGTGTTTACGAATCATCTTTATTCTTGTTGAAGTTCTGAATGAAATGATGCAATTGGGCAGTCTGCCAAAGTGGGTAAACAACCTTGTCCATGTATAAATCCACCTTTTCCAGCATCTGAGAAGAGACAGACTCGGGAATGGGCAGTTGCTCAACAGGAGAATGTGGGAAAAGAGAGGAAGTAAGGAAGTCTCAGCACTTACTCTCTCCAGGGACTGCCATTGCCAATTCTCATCTGTAATAACAGCTAACCTTGGGTGTCAGTTACTATGCAAAGTACTTTTCCCAGTTTGCCTTATTTAACCCACAAAGAAATCCTCTTGGGCAAGTGATAAGCAACTGTGCCAAATTACACAAGTCCTCCCTGGGAGGACTGGGCTTAGGACATTGGTATTATATTCCAGAGTAAGAACTCCCAACCAACTCCCAATTCCCAACTCCCAAGTCCAGTGTTCTCTGGACTCCAGGCATAGCATATATCTAAATGAATGAATGAGAGAATGAATGAAACCTTAAGGATACATGACTTCTTGCTGCCATTTTTCTTCCTATCTGGAGAACAGCTGTACTGCCTTGAAGAAGTGTCTGCCTTATGACTTATTTTTCTCATACCTACCACACTGCTGCTCTGTATTAATGACCTAGGCTTGTACCCTCATTTTATTTGCACAAACATGGAGCCGATGTGCTGGGAAGTTTGGTAATTTATGTTATCACATATAAGAACTGAATAAAGTAAGCATGCATGGCCTTTCTCAGTCCAACATAGCTAGCCAAAAGGAAAAAAAAAAAAAAGACAAATCTAGTTATGAATGGTGAAAAGTATTCCAATGAAAAATTCTACCTCCAGTGTGTTAATAATGAGGTTTGTCCCTACAGAAGTTGTCTCTGTGCATGAACCAGGCAGGGCAGATTTCCTAGCAAGCTGCTCTTATCCAGCCTCCTCTCCTGACTGTGAAATTGGCAGCGGTAGGCAGTTCTCTCTACGGTGGCACCCGACCGACTACTGTGAGCTCCTTCCACTCTTTCTTCATCCCAACCTCAAAGATCCAAAAAACAAAGGGCTCCTCCACACTCACAGATTTTTTTTTTCAAAAACTGATAGTTGTATTCTGACCTTTCAACAGGTTACTAGTTTATTCACTTCAGGATAATCAAGGGCTCAAATTTCAGAAGGGAAAAATGGTTTTCATATAACTAAAACGTACAGCCAGGAACAATTTCTGCCATTGACAGAATCTGGACTTGCTATTTAGGCCTGATAATGATTACCGGTGCTACCTTTTCTCCTGTATTCACTTCTTCTCCACGCTCCTCTTCAGACTCATCAGGCACTCCTGTGGGCTCTAGTGCCTGCTGTAGCATTTGCTCCAGCTCTTTTAGTAAAACTTCTGTCTCAGAGACAACTAAAAATCATCATTAATATAATAGAAAAAATGCTACATTTTAATTAATTCAATCTAATCCATAATCTTAACCAACTCAAAAGAGAAAATCTAAATGTTACAAGACAAAAAACAAATATTTTGTATCGTTCTCACATATGGCCTCTGCTTAATGCAAAATAATTAAGGATTTCCAGGTGAATATTTTCCAATTATTCCTGTCAAAATGTAGGTGATATTCTTGCTATGTGTAGATCATAAAAAGCTCACTAGAAGTGTCTTGTTTTGCTTTTTTTTTTTTTTTTAAATCAGGGCCAAACTAAATTGTTTTTTATAAACCAGAGGTCAGCAAACTTTTCCCATGAATGGACACAGAGTAAATATTGCAGGCTTTGTGGTCTCTGTCACAACGACTTCATTCTGCTGCTATACTGCAGACCATACACGTGTACCTAAATAAATGAGAGTGACTATGTTCCGATAAAACCTTATTTACAAAAACTAGTGGCCTGTGGACCAGTTTGCCATGCCTACAATAAACTATTAAAACTACTGTTTAAAAGGAGAGACGATGTAATTAAGTGGTCAGGCTAAACAGAGGCTAGTCTACTCCTAATCCGAATACCAACACATCTTAATTGCCTAATATATGTATTATATATATGAGTGTGTATATATATATATATATATATATTTAAATACCACATTACAAAATTTGTGTGTGTGTGTGTACTACTGTGACATGAATTCACTGAATTTGTGGACATAAAATAATATCCCCACAAAAGAAATGAACTCCTATTAAATAACTCTATAGACTCAACTACTGATTAATAACATAAAGTTGGATTCCTGACTTAAATAAAATAAACATTTCTGTTTCATATAGACTTGTTGAAGTAAAAATCAAGGAAAGGAAGCCACATGTGGCCTGCCTTCCTGCACAACAGACAGATGGAGCATCTGAGAAGTCGTTCCAAAGGCAACACGATTCAAAGCGAAAGGCCATGAATACACACCCCATTATTTTCCACTCGGGTGACAAAAACTGGACATAGTACCCTCTATTATCCACCATTCTTTGGCAGGACACCAAAAATCCCACTATGTAGAACATCTAAAAGTTCATGGAACACGAAAACAGACCCACGCAGGACATATGCTTTGGAGCTAACCTATTATCAGTGAATATGCAAGCAGGGCATTCTCAGCACTAACATCCAGTTTTAATCTAATTGTTGAACATATTTAAAATTCTTCTAACTAATCATGTTTAGGAAGATTGCATATGTATATGCATCCCTTTATGTGTGTGTGTGTGTGAACACACACACAGAAGTATCCTTGTAAACTAAGCATGTTTAAAGGTAAAAACCAGAGATTATGAATGTGAAAAGTCTTATGCACTGTTTCCTCCAGTTCAAAAGAATCCATGTTTTATTAGAATCTTCTTTGTTGGTAATTTCCTCTTATCTAATAGTCGTAAGAAAGAAAGTAAAATTCTGCTAGAGCGTTATTAAATAATAGTGTCAAAGTCATGGGAGGTTATGAAATAGAAAATTTTCCCTTTGTTGGTTGTCACTACAGTATTAAAAAACAATTTTTAGTTAACATTTTTCACATCACAGTTTTGTCTACAAAAATAATTTTTCTGTCAGTACTTATCACTTGCCCCAAGTACTTTTTTATTCAGTCAACAAATATCAATTATGTGCCTACAAAGGGCAAGGGACTCAAGAGCAGGCATTGACCAACGAGCCTTCCTGGCCATCATCTCTTCCTAGACAATCTCAGGTTTTCTCTATGGAAGACTTCTTTCCAAACAGTTTGAAAGTAGCTTTCTGATAATCCATTTGCACACCTTAGAATCAGTTCCTATGTTTAAAAACAAAACAAAAACTGTAGCTGACATGTTAGTTGTGTCCACATAGATATGTGTTCTGTGGTAATTGGTAAAGCGTAAGAACACAGTTTTAATTATTGCATTCTAAAACAGTGCTATTCAAAATTTGATGGGCATAAGAATCACTGGGAGAATTTACTAAAAAAATACATGAATGCAACCCATGTTTACCGAATCAGGATTTTCTAGAGGAATGTACATTTTTATTGAAGCTATTTTGTTTAACGAATTGACTTCTCTTTATGATAGATTTCTTACTAGTAACCTGTTACTGAACAGACAACTACTTGTGGTTATCTTCAGACGATTCTCCAGTCCCACTTACAGATGTTGTGTTTTCCTACTTTATATTCTGAGTCTATGGAAATTGATACTGACATTTAATGCACTGTTGAGAAGATGAATTTTGAGCTATGCTGTAAAGGAAAAATGGACACAAACATCTTTATATTTCTAAGGCTAGGCTAAAATACAATCAATTTATGATAATGAATGTCATTGCCAAATGGCATTGTAGGCTCTCTGTTTTCAAGTGATCTGGAAAAATATGTACACTGCCTTCTGCTCAAAGGGTAGACAAAGTAATGGATGACTTCATAAATCAACTAGGGTTCATAACACCAACTTGATTGATGTCAAATTCTGCTTCCAGAGCAATGGGAGGTTTGCTTTTCTAAATAGGTATTTCTATATTGTAAACTGACAGAATTCAAAAATAATTCTCAAGAAATAGCAGTTACCGTAATGTACAAACTAGGTTATCAAAATTGGCCAATGATATCCTCCAAAGATAGAGGCAGAATGAATGCCTTTGCTGATTGCATGACCAATCATCTTCTATCAATACTGATTATCCTGTGGTTTCCCTGACTTGTTTCAATTTGCTGTTTAGAGTAAAGTGGTAGCATTACAGTTATTCCATCACTCAGAAAAAGTTTTTTTTAAAAAGGTAAGAAAAATATATCTCTTATACTGAAGTCCATACCTGGATTTTAAAAATGAATTTTTATTAAATAATCTGTGTAGTTTTTCCATTCCTGATAAGAAATAGCTTACTGTTTGTCTCTTAAATAAATCAGTCACTATTTTAAAAGCCTTCAAGGTATACTTATGGGGTTTTCTCCAATCTGTATTTTTCTACTAAATGTTTAAAGAAGCTGTTTATTTCCTTATATACCCCAAAGCTGGTATTGAAAAATATCATCTGAAATAAATTTGCAGGGTCATTTCAATATTGAAATTTTGAAAACATTCTTACAGAAGGAGGCTGAGGAGGAGGAAAAAGTACTTGGTTTTGTTTTGTTATTAAATAACCACAAACACTCCTCTTGTGTGCTCACAATTTAAATGTAGAGATGAGTACAATACAAGTTAGAATGTAATGAAGAAGAGAGCACCATTCCTGGAGACACAAACAGAAATAGGAGGCAAGGAGCTTTCTAGGAAAGGGGCATGTGGGCCAACCCCACCTTTTACCCTAGAGGCTAAAGCTGACTCCAAACCAAGAGTAGGTGGGCAAAGTTTGTCCTGAGCAGCAAAAAATCACTTGTCTCCCTGTCCCCCTTCTACCTCCCAGCCCCAGCCCCTAAGGTCTTCATGCTCCCCTGGGGCTCACCCCATGATCCAGACCTTTCCTAGATTAACCATCTTTTTCCATGCTTATCTATCTCAGGTGGCTGATGAACACATCCTTTGCTAATTTGATAATGAGTGTCATAGATTATCAGTTGGTCTGGGGTAATCTGCCAATCTTTTTTTAAACTTTTATAGACTGTTTACTACCCAAGAATAAAGGAGGTATTTTCTAACAAAAAACAATGATACAACAAAACAAATGACTAAAACCAAAAGACCAAAAGAAATCAAAACCAATTCACTAAGGGGGATACAAAGGGCAATAATGAGATTTTAAAAGTGCCTACGTCAACTACCAGTACTGTGCCCAACCTCCCTGTATTTCGCTTTAAGTTTCCTGATACTCAAAGCAACCAAGGAAACAGCTGCCACAGTTTGATTAATTTTAAGAAGATATGTGACAAGAGCACCTGGGTGGCTCAGTCAGTTAAGCCTCCGACTTCGCTCAGGTCATTATCTTACGGCTCCTGGATTCAAGCCCTGCACTGGGCTCTGTGCTGACAGCTCAGAGCCTGGAGCCTACTTCGGATTCTGTCTCCCTCTCTCTGTCCCTCCCTCACTCATACCCTGTCTCTCTCTCTCTAAAAATAAATAAACATTAAAAAAAGGAAGATAGTGACTGAGAAAAACCATATAACCTCTTAAGTGCCTTAGTTTCCCCATTGATAAAATGGGGGATATAATAATATCTAACTGTTTATCTTATATAGCTCTTGTGAGGGCTAAATAAACTAATATATTCACAGTGTTTAGAACAGTGAAGACACAGAGTAATTGATACAGGTGTTGGTATTATAGATGAATTTTCTTGTCCCTAAACACTGAAAAAAAAAAGAGTTATAGGGACAATACAAATATAGTACATAATATTCCTGGTACTAATTTTCCCCAAAACATAGATATGCTCCACAAGTAGTTATTTCTTAGATTAAATCTATATAGCCATGGGCTACAGTTTAAAATATTTAATGATTTCTATTAATTTTCTATTAATTTCTATTCAATTTTTTTCTATTAATTTCCAGAAATTCTCTCCTTGTTGGATAAGAGGGCTTCTACTGCATGTCTTTATTACAGATGAAGCAACTGATACTTGGACAGGTAAAGTAGCACTTAGTTAGCTCTCCTCCTGATCTCTAACTAAAGGACAGAGAAAAGAAATGGGTAGAGCTTAAAAATTAGAAAGGAACAGCAAATCTGGGTAGTAGGCTGCTAGGAGACTTTAGCACTTGGGAATGTAAGGAAAATGGCTCCAAAAAGTGGGGCAGACATTCAAGAAGAAGACGGTAGAATTTTCACTTGATCAAGGACTGATCCTACCTCAGGCTAAGAAGAAAAGGAGTGATATCAGAGACTTAGATCAAGGGATCCATGGAAATATGAGTAGGGGTAAAAAAACTGAGGAGGGTTAATTTACTGAAGAAGAACCACTCTTTCCAGAAGTAGTCAGCTCTTGCAAAGAACACAGTAAACTAGATATTTCTGTTTTTTAGTTGTTCAAAATGTGAAGAAGGAGTAAGACACAGATCAGGTTCACGGTCTGAACAATTAACTACTGAGACTTGAGAGCCATTCAGAATGTGAGACTCCTAAAAGGGTATCAGTGGATATCCATGGAGATGTATTCACCCATTTACACAGAAGAGTGATTTCCAGTCAATGGAGTCATGGCTGTGATGTCCTGGGGTTTCTTCCAAGGTAGCCCATTTGAGTCAGAGGGGGAAAGGATCCCAGCATTGGAGCCCTCAGCTGCAGTGCCAAGGTCTCCTAGTGGGAACTCAGTCCAGGGATGAGCAGACTTTTGCCTTTCCACAGCAATATCTGAACTAATCATGGGAGGCAAAGGGACAACTTGGCCAAGAAAAGGCACCTGAGTTAGCAGGAAAGCAGCAGCGGAATACATTTAAGAAGAGATAGAAACAACAGAATTTTGTGGTGGTTTAGGATAGGAACAAAAGGATTTTTAAAAAAATAACCACTCTGACCTTCTTCTGACTGCTTTCCTTTCTTTTTTTTTTTTTTTCAATGTTTATTTATTTTTGGGACAGAGAGAGACAGAGCATGAACGGGGGAGGGACAGAGAGAGAGGGAGACACAGAATCGGAAACAGGCTCCAGGCTCTGAGCCATCAGCCCAGAGCCCGACGCGGGGCTCGAACCCACGGACCGTGAGATCGTGACCTGGCTGAAGTCGGACACTTAACCGACCGCGCCACTCAGGCGCCCCTACTTTCCTTTCTTTTGATAAGACTAAAAATGAATGGCTGATTTAGCCATTTGAAAGGCAGTGCCATAGGACCTGGGGGTGGCCACAAAGGAGAGGGAGTATGGTGCAGGTAACTTCTTGGGGTTTAATGGGCTTTGAAACCTCTTTGCGTGGCTGCCAAAGTTCCATCTTGCAAATAAGCATTTGCCTACTTTTCAAGACTAACAAAAATGAAGGAAGAGTAAAGTGGTTTTGAAAACTTAAACTTTCTCCCCACATTCACCCTACTGTGTTCTAATACCAATGGCAATTAATTCAGCTGGAAGCCCCAAGCTGCTGCTTTTCTTCTTTCTCTCCCATTGGCACCCCTAGGCCCCCAATAATTTTGGAATGGGGAGGTCTGAATTTTAATGTATTGATGTAGGTATTTCCTCCCACAACTGCTGGTGCTTTATTTTTAAAAGAAATTAAATACATGACAGAGCCAAATTTAATGCAAGAGAATAGAAACCCAAAGACAACCCAAATACCTAGTATGAAAATTAATACCAAAATGATTCACTAAGAGTTCTCTTATATGTATATATGTACAACATTTTTTTTCTTCAAAGAACGGCAACTACATTCGGTAGAATTAGAGGTATAAGAACCAGAAGCAGGACAGGCCTTCACATACCCACATTCTCCTTTGACATGGCGTCATCTGGACAAACATTTTCGAAAGAGTATTTTAAAATAGGTTTCCTAGAAAAAGGATTTGACAGAATTAGTTTCAAAAGATTAATCACGTATATTTAAATGGCCATTTATGTATATTCATTGATCATTGTAAATTATGAATATATTTCTTTATCTTGAGGTAATTTTCCTTGGTTTTTTTAATACAGTAAGGCAGCATGATGCAGTGAAAAACCAAAGGGGAATAATATTGATCTGAGCCCTCACTAGGTGAAAAGCACTAATGATCTACCAAGTACCTTACATAGGCTTTTTTATGTAATTCTCACCCCGAAAACCTACTAAGTAATTGCTGCTCTCATTTTATAAAGAAACTGAGGCTCTGCAAAATTGAGAAATTTGACAATGTAGGTAATGGTTGAACATGACAGGGCTAAATTCTTTCAGACTGCAAAATCCATGCTTTTTCCACTACCTGTGTCACTGATTTAGAGTTAGAAAACATTTGTTCAAATGTATTTTCTCTAACCATAAGATCTTGAGAAAGCCACCTAATTTCTCTAAGTCATAAAGTTTTCATCTTTTAAATAGAGATGATTATAACATACCCCCTACCTATTTGATGAGGTTACTGTGAAATATAACTAAGATAAGGCAGTAAGTCTTTTTAAAAAAAGGTAATTACTCATCCTCTGAAAAAGGACAAAGAATAAGAGGAGGACTATCATATCAGAGCCAGTATTTGTCTTTGAGCAGGACTACTCTTAATACAGCACTAATTATCATTCATCAAAAAAATAAACTGTATGGTTGGTTCAGTGATAAACACTAAAACTTGTCATTGGTGGCTTATCAATTCATTATAAATGCCTGTTTCTTGTTTGCACTATTTTAAACTAAACACCTGCTTCTCATATGGTTGCTCACATGATATTAATCTTATACTGTTCTGGTTCAACATATTTATATAAACATAAAGCTTTCTCCATACTTCTAAGACTATTACTTATCACCTTAATTCTTTTAGAAAATTTTAATGCTTCCCTAGAGAAAAAGAATCAAGAATCAGGGGTAAATGTCATAATAATTAAATCTATTACATACACTTCAATTTCATCACAATACTTTTAAATTAAAAAAAAACCCATACCTTATCCTTCTTCTAAATTTTGGTTTCTTTTTGCCAGTAGTGTTTCTGGAAACTTGCATCTATAAAATAACAACAAAAGGATGAATTAGTTCAAATGAGACTAGATGAGTTCAGTAAGATAATGAGTCCAAATGGCCCAAGTAATTTAGTCCAGAAGAAAAACTCTGAAAAGTAGTTCTCAACCACACCTATAACTCTAGGTCAACCACCTCATAGTCACTACAATTACACCAATCTTCTCAACTTCCAGGAATGGTAGACTAATCCAATATGAATTCCCATCTCCCACATCTACTTCCCTTCCTCACTTCACAGACACATAATAATACAAAGTAAAACAATCTTTACATTCTTATACATACATGACCTTTAAAAAAGAAAGAACTATTCAGATGCCAGAAACATGTGGAATGCAAAACTATAGATAGGAACTGACATGGTGAAGGCCTACCAAAAGTATATACCAGGATAGGGCCAAAAGTGCTTGGGATTTTAATGTCTAAGCAAAGATGAGATGAAGGATGTGGAGAAATTGGAACCTCCCTACATTGTTGAAGGGAAGGTGAAATGGTGGAGCCACCCTGGAATATAACTTGATAGTTCTTCAAGATGCTAAATGTAGAATTGCTATGTGATTCAGCAATTCCATTCCTAGGTATGTACCCAAAAGAAACAAAACTATTATGTCCATACAAGAAAATGTATATAAATGTTCACAACATAATTATTCATAATAGTCAAAAAGTAGAAACAACTATCAATGGAGAGATGATATGTGATCTATCCATACAATGGAATAGTATTTAACCTTTAAAAACAATGACTAATTATACTGAAAAATACTAAACATGGGTGAATCTTGAAACCATTTTGCTCAGCGAAAAGTGAAAAAAGTCAGAACCAAAGACCACATGTTGTAGGATTCCATTTATCCAAAATGTCCATAAATAGGCAAATCCATAGAGACAGAGAAAGATTAGTAGTTTCCAGGGACTAGGAAAAGGTGGGAAATGGGCAGTGACTGCCAATGGGTATGAGGTTTTCTTTTAGGGTGATGAAAAAATGTTCTAAAATTATAAAGTGGTCTTGGTTGCAAAACTGTGATTATACTAAAAACCACTGAATTGTATACTTAAAAAGAGTGACTAAATTACATCTCAATAAAGGTATAATTTTTTTCAAAAACTTGGTGACATGGAAAAATGGAAAGTAAAGAGATAGAATATATCAATGACTAGCAAAAGGAACCCAATGTAGCAATATTACTGTTAGAAGAAAGCATAATCAGATATAAAAAAAAAAGCTATTACCTAATGCAAAAAGAAACAATCCACCTAGAAAGTATAACAGTTCTGACCTGTCTATACATAAAATCTTAGCCTTAAAATACATAAAGCAAAACAGAAAAGAATTACAAGTAGAAACTGATAAATTTACAGTTAAAATGGGATATTTTTATTTACTTCCCATAAAAAACTTATAAAGCAAAAAAATTAGCAAAGAAACAGGAGAATTCAACAATACAAGTAATAAGTTGAATCTAATAAACACATATAGAAACTGGCACTGAATAATTAAAGAATACATATTGTTTTCAAGCTTGAAACATTTACAAATTTGACCACCTCCTAGGTCACAAAGGAAGCCTCAAAAATAGTAACCGCTGTTTTAGAGCCATATTCACTGACTAAAATACATTAAGAAATCAAACCCCAAAAGATAAGTGAATAAAATTTGTAATCAATTCATAGATGTAGAAGAATTTATACTGTCCCATAAACCTTTCTGTGATAAGAGTTATGATCTATGTCATTTAGGTCAGAGTTCTTGTCTCATATTTTAGTCACTGGTATATGTGACTTAGCTTCTCACTTGGTAGTACATTTGTCTCCACGCCATACCCTGCATGCCACAGGTGCAGATAAAGTGTTCGTAGAACAAATGAATGAGTAAGTGTTCAGACAGAGATACAATAAACACAAATATCACAAGGAGAATACAGTGTCAGTGTTCCCGTCCATTCTGAACTGTCCTGTTTGTCGATTTAGGCTTTTAACGAATTCGTACGATTCACCCTCATTTCCTAAGACAGAACCTCAATGCCACTCTCACCTCTATGTTTGTTACCTTCTTTTATTTGTCTTTTCACTTTTACCTGCTAAAGTGAGCAGTGTCTCAGCCCATTTTGTCTAAATCTTTCATAGTTACACTGATCTTAATTTTACTGATCTTGAATTAAGTATCCACACTGCAAGGGTGGGATTTTTTTTTTCTAACATACTAAATGTTTAGCAGCTAGCAGAGTGCCATTCATATTGCTATGTTCAAACGCATTAACTATAATGAGATGAAGGTTGAATTTAATAACTCTCAAAACATTATTAAATAGCTTAAATACCTTAATAATCATTCAAGGGAAGTTTGTAAAAAAACACTCAGGGAATTCATATTATTATGATGCCAAAAAAAATAGGTGTTTTTTTGTGATCTTCAACCTCAAGTTAATATTCAAATATTTTTTCCACCATTTGTTTTATATATATGAAAGTAAATAAGGTAAAAAGGTATATGGAACTAGATTGTCTAAATCATTGATCTACATCTCTATAAAGACAATGTACAGCTATTATTTTTAACTCATTATTAAGGATCAGCTTAAATTATGTGCATATTTGAGTTTAAAGTGAAAGCGTTGCTACAAGGGGAAATAAGATTAAGGTAACAAAGTACAAACTATTTCATAGGTATTAATAGAAAGAAATACTGTTAAATAGCTACCATAAATCAGGAAGATTTCTGTTAGAGATAATAATTCCTTCCTGCTTTGTTAAATATTCCACAGCAGCCAAAATGAACTAGTCAGTATCACCAAATGTACTGTGCTTTCCTGCTCCAGGGCTTTGATAAATATGACGTGATGGAGAAGAACACTAAATTTGGAATGACAGGATCATGATTTGAATTTAATCCCTGGTACTTATTACCTGTATCACTTTTGGTAAGTCACTGACCACTGGAATATCTAGCAAGAGCCTGGTATGAAGTCAACACTTAACAAATATTTTCCAACTAAATGGCTATTCTGCATTTCAGGATATTCTTTTACAACTACTGCTTAAATAAATAAATAAATAAATAATAATAAATAAATAAATACCTCAGAGCATTTAGGGGTAAGATGAAATTAAATACCATGCCAGAAAGTATCTAACAGTACTCAACAATTAGTCTATGTTTGATCATTGGTTGTTTAACCTATTAGACTACTCCACTGGGTTAGTGTCAGAATTCTATCCTTTTTCCTTAAAGCATATGACAAATGGAACTTATTAGCACTTTGGTATGGTTGGACTTATGGTCCATTCGTTCCCCAAGGTTGCCATAACAAATTACCATGAACTTGGTAAAGCATCAGAAATTGATTTTGTAATAGGGCTGTAGGATAGAAGTATGTCTCTTATGGACAGACTCTTTTGTGTGTGTGTGTTTGAAAAAAAAAATGTTTATTTATTTTGAGAGAGAGAGAGAGAGAGAGAGAGAGAGAGAATGAGGAGGGGGGGGGCAGAGACAGAGAGATAGAGAATCCCAAGCAAGCTCCACACTGTCAGCACAGAGCCCAATATGGAGTTTGATCCCACGAATCAGGAGATCATGACTTGAACTGAAATCAACAGTCAGATGCATAACTGACTGAGCCACCCAGGTGCCCCTGGACAGACCCTTAAGGACAATTTCATTGGGTTAGGATCCACCTAATTCAGGATGATTTCATATAAAAATCCTTACCTTAATTACATCTGCAATGATCCTTATTCCAAATAAGGTCACATTCTGAGGTTCCTGATACTTTTGGGGGCTGCTATTCACCCACAAGTAGATACTATAATCTTTATCTATTCCACCCCTTCCACTTCTCTTCCTGTGTTACACTGCTGATTCTCCTATGTCGTTGAGCCCCAGGCTATTCAGAGTCAGGACCACCATGTGAGAATCAGCAACAACTGAGAGTTTGTTAGACATGCAAATTCTTATGTCCATCCTAGGCCTACTGTGGGGTCCAGAAATCCATATTTAAATAAGCTATTCAGATGACTTGTATGCAAACTGGAGTTTTTCAGGCATTAGTCTATCTAGCCCACACCCATCCATACAAATATGTTATATATTGTCATTGATTATAAGGAAACCAAAGCAAGTATTAATTCTTTTCTTGTTAGATGTAAAAAAAACAAGAGACATACATAAAGAGGGCAAATGCCATTTACTGCGAAAAAACGTGTGTGTGTGTGTGTGTGTGTGTGTGTACATATATATAATGATAATTAGGATTACTGGCTTGAATTGCAAGTGATAGAAGTGCCTCTAATTGCCAAGATCAGATAATCCATAGGAATTGTGTTTACATCAGATTTATATAATCTTCATAAAGTGACTTGACATTGTCCATTTCCTTAAATCACTATTCATCTAAATGAAAATCATTTTATTTTTAAGAAGAACAAGTTTGTTAGCTGTGTTAAATCTGAGGACATAGAATTTTGATTCAGCATTTTATGCTCATAGAAGACATAAATATGTTTTGTAACCTTCCATTGAGAGTAATTATCAATGATCACTAAAGAGATGCTTACTTTGACAGAATTTCCAAACATGAATCTGTGCCTTGAATAATGTACACAAACTCCTTGTCAAAAGTTATCATATAGAAGGAAATGCCAATATTCTCATTTCCCTTTGGAAAATCTACTGGGAAAGTATGCTTGGAATAAGGATGAAAACCAGTTTTATGCAGCATTTTAAGTGGTGGTTATTACTTAATCTGAGTATCTGGAGAGTACAAATAATAAAGTTAAGTCTTCAGACCTAGATAATGATTGTTTTTCAATCTTCTTTGAAAAGGGGGAAAGTTAGATAATCATTTTCTAGCTCTATTTTAAACACGATTTTAATAGAATACAAATCTAGTGCTTCTTACATAAATGTCAGTCAATTACCATATGTTCCAGTCCAGTCACTCTCACTAGAGTTCAGTATTCCTGCAAGATTTGGACAATATCAGAGATCAATCCTTGGCAATATGATTTATAAATATCTTGCTGTCCCCTGCACTATCTTTAGCCATGTCTAAGTTCTCACTAAAGTACTGAGGATTTCTCTGCTTTGAGGGGCTTAGCAGAGAAAACACTGGAGTGTGTACTCAAGCAGTGAGCTGAGACACAGGAGAATATTTTCCCTAAAAATAGAAGTTGGCCACTAGACCACCTTAAATAGAAGGCATGAAAGACTTTCTATTAACACCTCCCAATCCTGGCTGAGGATACAAGTAACAGCATACTTCAAGAAACTAGCCACTTCACTGACAATTTTTAAAATCTTGGACTTAATTTTTTTAATAGTTTTTGACTACCTATAGCTGGGATATAACACATAAATTCACTATGGTTTTTAAAAAAAATAGGAAAGATTTCAATTATATCTATAAAGAGATTAAGAATACTAAAAGCCAATAAAAACAGGGTGTCTAGAGACTCAAAGACCCCCATGAAAAGCAGCACTTATGTCACAGTTGTTTATCTGATTAAATGGTACCAGTAAATTAGATTATTTCATCTCTGTTTTGATCCCCTATATTCTCTATTTTGATCAGGGATGGTAGTTACAGGATTGTATACACTTAAAAACTCATGAAACTCTACACTTAAGATCTTCCATTGTGTTTAAATTTTACCTCAATCAAAAATTAAATTAAGAAAAATGTAAGTCAAATGAAGAAACCTGTAGTAACTAACAATATAGAAAATGGCAAAATGGTGATAGAATACCTGAATGATTCAAGTTTGGGGAACACTGGCCTATCTATGGAAAGGTGAACGACACCCACAACGAATACAAAAGGAAACCAAATGAGTTTTGAATTCTGACTGTGACTCTTCCCAAGGGGTTCTTCTGCTTACTATTCTTTTCAGAGATTTCTCTCTGCCTGGGGCTAGAAGCCAGCAGTAAGGATCTATTATAATATTTATCTTTGGGGAAAGATGCATATAAAGCTAGTGAATCAAGTGAGTTGCAGTACATGAATTCCATATTAACAGCAAGCTTATTAATTAACACAAATATTTAGACATCTAGTCATAAAATATAAGCAACTTATACTGAAACTGGGCTAATGAAAATTTTCTGCTTTAGTATAAAGAATTTTTGCAATAATTTTAGGGGAAAATATTTTTTCATCAGAAAATACAATAGCCTAATTTCCTCATACAGAAATGTATAAATCAAGAGAGTGATCATTAATTTTGTCTTTCAAAGTGTTACAAGTTAAAGTCTTGGCATTAATAAAAGCAAAGTGTTAGGAAAAAAAGATACCATACATGCACATTATAATCTCTGTATATAAGCCAAATTAGAAAGCCAAATGACAAAGAGATCCTTTTCCAATTAGTAACAATATCTGAGATAGCCTTAATTAGAAATATATAAAATTTTACACTAAAAAAACTAAAGAGAAATGAATAGACAGTTATGTTTCTGCATGCGTTTATTTAGTATTATAAACATGTACTTTTTCCCTAAATTAATACAGAGATTTTCTACAATGCCAATCATCATCTCAACAGAATTCTTCTTGGGACTTCACTAAATAACTCTAAAGTTCATTTGTGTGTAGTTGAAGCTATTTAAATTGTGCCTTTATTGGGGCGCCTGGGTGGCTCAGTCGGTTAAGCGGCCGACTTCGGCCCAGGTCATGATCTCGCGGTCTGTGAGTTTGAGCCCCGCGTCGGGCTCTGTGCTGACAGCTCAGAGCCTGGAGCCTGTTTCAGATTCTGTGTCTTCCTCTCTCTGGCCCTCCCCCGTTCATGCTTTGTCTCTCTCTGTCTCAAAAATAAACGCTAAAAAAAAAAAAAATTAAATTGTGCCTTTATTGGGGCTGCTAAAGGAAAGGCAAGATAGGGTAGGGTGAACTGTTCAGGATTGGCTAGTTTGAATAATTCTGGAGGGCTCTGGCCTATGGGAATGGTCTCCAGTTGCCTGGTACTTGATTCTGGGATGATTTAGGGCAATGGAAATAATGGCTTCATGTTTCAGAGTTTGGTAAGAAGGTGGTTGAGGGATATGGGTTTGGGACTGGTTGGTTTGCCTATGAAAGATGTACCCTTTGCTACCTAAAAGGGGCAGTCCTTCGCCCACTAGAAAGGTTTTTTTAAATGGCAATACATCATAATATACAGAAAACAGAAATATACATACATACACACACATATACACAGACACAATACAATCTGAAAAAGTAAACAGACAAAAACCAGGAAAACAATTTTTGAAAAATTACAGTCATGAAGGATCACGAATTCACACATTACAGATAAACAATAATTAAAGCAATTTGAAATCTGTTTTAAGACCAGATAGATTGGGGCGCCTGGGTGGCTCAGTTGGTTGAGGATTTGACTCTTGATCATGGCTCAGGTCATGATCTCACGGCTGGTGAATTCAAACCCTGCCTTGGGCTCTGTGCTGACAATGCAGAGCCTGCTTGGGATGCTCTCTCTTCCTCTCTCTCTGCCCCTTCCCTGCCTGTGCTGGTGTGTGCATGTTCTCTCTCTCTCTCTCTCTCTCTCTCTCTCTCAAAACTAAATAAATAAACTTAAAATACAGAGACCAGATAGATGAATAGATATAGAAATAGGTATTTTGACATGTTAAGTGTTTATGAAGAAGATATGTTATACATTATAAAGAAGATTCAAAACAGTAAAGAAGGGAAAGATTACTTGTTAGTCAATAAATGGTATCGGAGGGACACCTGGGTGGCTCAGGTTAAGCATCCAACTCCTGGTTTTGGCTCAGTACATGATCTCATGGTTTCGTGAGTTCAAGCCATGTGTCAGGCCCTGCAATGACACTATGGAGCCTTCTTGGGATTCTCTCTCTCCCTCTCTCTACCCCTTCCCCACTCATACTGTCTCTGACTCCCTCAAAATAAATAAACTTAAAAAAATTAAATGAATGGTATTGGAATAACTAGCAGTATAGGGGAGGAAAAATGTCTTTTCCTCTATCTTTCTAAGTTCTCAGTTGGGGCCCCTGTAACAAAAAAAATAGATTAACAAGAGAAAAGCATACGGATTTATCTAATTTAAGTTTTATGTGACCTAGGAGCCTTCATTAAGAACATGAAGACCCAAAGAAGCAGTTAAACTTGAGAGTTTTTATGCTACGCTTGAAGAGTGGAAGGTCATGGGAATATGTGACAGGACAGGAAAGGGTAGGAGCTAATTGCAGTAAACTGTGGGAAGCAGTAAGGCTTATTCCCTCAGATTCCTCTTGGGCTCCCTTTGTCTTCAGAGGCAAGAATGCTCCTTTTCTTCGAGTCTAGGGATGACATCTCACATGAGGCTCTTATAACCTGCTCCAAGGAAAGTCAGAAAATCCTTCCTGCACCTGCCATTTCACAAATTCCTTCCGCTTGAAATACTCAATATACCAAGATGCCATATTTGGGGGTAACATGTCCCGAACCCCATCATTAGCAACTTGTGTAAAATTTTTACACCCTATTCTCACACCTCATATAAAAATAAATCCATATTCCCATAATAATAGGAAAATGCATAAAGCTATGAAATGCATAAAGGACATAGCACTGTGCTTTGCACTTTACACAAATTGTCAGAACAGTCTTACTTTGCAATACTTCCATTCTTCCCACTTACCCAGGAGGAGACTGAGAGCTTAGAGGTAAGCAGCTAACTTAAGACCACACTGCTAGAAGGTGACAGAGCCAGGATACCTTGACAGTCTACCTCTAGAGGTCCTCTTCCATACTCACTCTACTGCATTAGTATCTATGAAGTCTATGCTAAGTAATAAATAAAAAATCTCAGAAATGTAGATGTGAGCACACCACATACAAATACTTCTGTATTTCCAGGAAAAAAAATGACAGAAAAGCAAGCATATATTGAAACTATGACAAAAAATTAATATTTTCATTACTAGTATATAAAATGTTCATCTAGGGGTGCCTGGGTGGCTCAGTCGGTTAAGTGTCTGACTTCAGCTCAGGTCATGATCTCACAGTCTGTGAGTTCGAGCCCCACGTCAGGCTCTGTGCTGACAGCTTGGAGCCTGGAGGCTGCTTCAGATTCTGTGTCTCCCTCTCTCTCTTCCCCTCCCCTGCTCATACTCTGTCTCTCTCTGTCTCAAAAATTAAAAAAAAACATTTCAAAAAATTAAAAATAAAAAATAAATAAAATGTTCATATAAATTTGTAAGAAAATATTAAGAACTCAGGCACAATTTACCTCAAGTCAAAGAAATGCAAATTAAAAGAATAAAGTATGATGTACCCTGGCAACAAAATCTTTATGTAATAACACCTGTCGATGACTGTGGCGTTTGCATGCACTGCTGGTGAGACTGAACAACCTGACATGTTCCTGTTTATTGTCCTAGGGATCCTTCTACTGGGAATTATCAGAAGGAAACAAAACATGTGGTGGGAAAGGAAGCAATATTCACAGAGATTTGCATCAAAGTGTGACCAACTGCAATAGGAGAAAGATGAAATGAATCATAACATATTTTAATAAAGGGCAGTCTTTTAAATCATGTCACAAAAGCTCTAAAGTCCTAAAAGAAAAAGTTTTACTACATATAAGCACAGCAAGAGAACTAGAAAAAAACTTAAAAGGCAAACCGAAAAAATGTTTGCAGCATATTAACAAAGTATTAAGGATCAATAACTAAAAGAGCACCTACAAATCGAGAGAGAGAGAGAGAGAAGAGAGGCCAGCCTATGGAAGAAACGGGCGGGAGTATAAATAGGCAGTTTTCAGAAGAAATATAATGTCCAATAAGTACATTAAACAATGCTCAACTTCATTAAAATAAAAAAATAAGTAACAGCAAATGAAAGTAACAATGACATGTTTTTCACCTTTTAAATATTGGCAAATATGTAAAGATTGGTGATATCTAAAGCTGGCAAGAGAGTGAGAAAAGCATTGGTAAGAATATTCAGATATAGCTGTTTTGAAAAGAATTTGACAGTACTTTACTAGAATTTTTAACTATTATTTGGAAATAATTTTAGAATTGCAGAAAATTGCATATTAGCTCAAAAGAGTTCCCATATATCCTTCAGCCTGCTTCCCCTAATGTTGTTAACATTACACATATCATAGTACAATTATCAAAACAAAAAATTAACATTGCTATAAAATTCTTAACTAAATAAAGATCTAATTTAAATTTCATCAGTTTTTCCATTGATGTCCTTTTTTTTGTTTCAGGATCCAACTAGGATTACACATTACGTTTGGTTGTTATGGCCTTTTGTTTCCTTCAATATGTAACAATATTTCAATCTTTCCTTATATATAACCAGATTTTAAACACCCACATCATTTACCCGAGCAATTTCACTTATAGGAATTATTCTGTTGAAATTTGGGCACAAATGTGCAAAAATGGACAAGGATGCTTATTTCCAGATTTCGAAATCCTGAAATGTTAGAGGTGAAGTAACAAGCGGGAAGAAAATGACTTATCCTTTCCACTTTAAACACTTTTGTATTCCTTGGTATTTTTTCCCTAGTATGTATTACATAAGTTTATAATAAAAATACAATAAAACAAAGTATAAAGAAAAAAGACTGTTAATGGCTAGAGTTGGCATGTTAAAGCAGTCTCGATATTCTCTTACACTAATAACAGGACAGTAATTGGTAAAATAACGGGGAATATTTTGGATGGGAGATGTTTAACAATTTGGCAAAATTCAAAATATGCCTACTCTTTGAAACAGCAAGCCCTCTTCTAGAAATTTTTAGTGTAGAAATATTTACAGAAACATTTAAAGAGGTTTGTATATACTGATGTTGCTGCATTTTTATTTATAATTTTACTAATTCAGAATCAACCTAAATGTCCAAGAGAGTGTTCTACATGAAGACATTTCCATAAAATTATATGCTATGCTACTGGGTAAGACCTGGTAAATCTCTGACTTGAAAAGATGTCCAAAATATATTATTATTATTATTATTATATTAATATTAATATTTATTTATTTTTGAGACAGGGAGACAGAGTGTGAGCAGGGGAGGGGCAGAGAGAGGGAGACACAGAATCCAAAGCAGGCTCCAGGTTCTGAGATGTCAGCACAGAGCCCAAAGCAGAGCTCTAACCCATGAACTGTGAGATCCTGACCTGAGCCAAAGTTGGACACTTAACCGACGGAGCCCCCCAGACGCCCCCACAATATATTATTGAATGAAAAAAGTTTAATTCATTTATGTTAATAAAGTACATATATGTATACATATACATATTTTATTTATTCATAAGCATTTATTTGTGCACACGATACCTATATCTATACACGCATAAAGTATATAAAACTATTAACAGTTGCTTTTCTTTTAAAATTGAAATTATAGCTGGGAAAGGGTTTATACCTATTTTTTGTGTTTAAAAATTTTTTTTAAATACTTATTTATTTTTGAGGGAGAGACAGTGCTTGAGTGGGGGAGCAAGCGACATAGAGAAAGGGAGACACAGAATCTGAAGCAGGCTCCAGGCTCTGAGCTGTCAGTACAGAGCCCAAAGCAGGGCTTGAAACCATGAAACATAAGATCATGACCTGAGCTGAAGTCGGACGCTTAAGTGACTAAGCCACCCAGGTACCCCTATTTTTTGTTTTTTTCACAATGCTACTTCTCTAATTAAAAACAAAACAAAACAAAACAAAAAACTCTTAAAAGTAATAAGAATGGTAAAACAACATGAAAAAGATTTGTGATATAAGGCATAAATGAAAACAATAATGGTACATTACTCAATGATTAAAGCCATGCAAATAAACATATGCATATAGAAATAACTGTAAACAAATGCATAAAATTAATTAAAAATTATAGTTGAGGGGATGGATTTTGGATGATTTAAAAATTCTGTTCTCCAAATACAATGTTATTATATTACTTCGAAAAAAATTATATTATGATTAAAATGTTGGACTTCCTTAAAAAAAAGACTTTTACATAATCTTAACTATCTAATAGACTATGATGCTATTATAAGTCTGAAAATTTTAAATATTCTTAAATCCTTCCTATTGCTAAGAAGAAATTAGAGAAGTACTAGGCATTTACTAAACAAGTACCTACAAAATGTAGCAAACTCTATGCTGTTTTAATTGCTTTTCATGTTAACCTTTATAACAACCATACAAGGTAATTCTTATTGTTCCCAAATCAGAGATTAATCCAATGAGGCACAAAGATGTTAACTTGCCTAAGGTGACACAACTAAGTAGCAGAACTAGCCCTTGAAAGCAGATCTGGTTCATTCATAAGTTCCTACTCCTTCTACCGCAATATACTGTTTCCTGAATCTTCGTCTTTTATATTCAAACATCTCGCAGAACTGTAACAGGCAACACCATCAGCTACTCCACCATCTTCCCCATATACTACTATTTTTATTCTTTTATTTCTTTATTTCTTGGGCCAAGTGACCCAGATATTTACTCTGGTCTGCACAAGTCCTTTGACATTCTGAAAGTATTTACTGAGCTGTTATAAATATTTCATGGAATATTAGAGCAGGAAGGGACTTAGGAGACAATCCAGATCTTCCCCTTCTTTTTTTTTTTTTTTTTTTTTTTTTTTTGCAAGCGGAACTCAGAGGTAGGTGAGACTTACTCTAATTCTTTTTCATTCAGACTGCTGCCATTGGGCAGAGCAGTGGTCAGGTGAAAAGGTGTGAGCACCTTTACTACTCACCTCTATCTTAACATGTGGCTGAAGAGCTAAAAGAAGGGGCCTATGGGAATGGCAGAGGCTTGCAGATAGAGCTCTCATACTTGACCCAAGAAGCACTTTCCTAATAGGTACTTAGGAACAGTATTCAAGGTGGGAACATTCTTATACCTTGGTTCAAACAGGTTGTAGAGACTGCCACTACAACTCAGCACAGGCCAACACCTAACTTTGACAACTTATTCCTCAAGGTCATTTCATGATTCAAGGGAGGCAAGTGACACTGGTTAGCTTTAATCTATCAAGCCCATTTGGGGAATTTATCCTATAAAAATAATGGCATCAGTATTTTAAATATACGCATAAAGATGTTTATTAAAGCATTGCATGTAGCAGTATCAAACCACAACAGCAACTTGAAAAACTCCCAAACATTCATCAATATAGAGCTCACTGATTAAAACTGATATATCTGTTATGGTATGCTATGTAGAAGGCTAAAAACAGATCTGTATCTGCGTAAGTAGTTAAATCTGTAGAATAATATATATAATAAGATCTCATTGTTGTAAAAACAAGACAATCACAAAGCATTTATACATGTACATATATACCTCTGTTTATATAAATAAAGAAAATAGACTATTAAGACTTGCAACCCAGGGTAAGGGGCTGTACAGCAAACTACCTTACTTGTTTTTATCATTCATCTTTGTAATGTAATTTTTGCAGTGGTGAACATCCCTATGCCTATTTTCTTTATTCATTAACCACAGACAACAATGATTACCTCACATAATTGTTGTTGAATCAAATGAAGTAATGTATGTGTATCCCTGGCTTTTGTAGGCACTTAATACATCATACTGTTATTTTTAAAAAATTTTATTTATTTAATTTTGAGAGAAAGACAGAGCACGAGCAGGGGAGGGGCAGAGAGAGAAGGAGATACAGAATCTGAAACAGGCTCCAGGCCCTGAGCTGTCAGCACAGAGCCCGACCCGGGGCTCAAATGCATGAATGCGAGATCAGGACCTGAGCTGAACGCTTAACTGACTGAGCCACCCAGGTGCCCCACATATCATCATCATCATCATCAACATCATCATCATCATCATCATCATCATCATCATCTTTTGCTTTCACACCAGCAACTTTCTTTTGTCCACCTATAGTGTTTTATATAAAACAGTTCTATCTTTAAAAATTTTTTTAACCTTTATTTATTTTTGAGAGGCAGAGAGAGAGAACAAGCAGGGGAGGAACAGAGAGAGAGGGAGACACAGAATCTGAAGCAGGCTCCAGGCTCTGAGCTGTCAGCACAGAGCCTGACACAGGGCTCCAACCCACAAATTGCGAGATCATGACCTGAGCCGAAGTCAGTTGCTTAACCGACTGAGCCACCCAGGCTCCCCAAAACAGTTCTATCTTTAAAAAAAAATACTGTCTTCGATATCCATAGATCCAAATGTATAAAAAAATAAAAGCTACCATATTAGTTGAAATTAACACTCAAACTCTAATAGGACTAGCTTGCTAAACTTTAATAAGAACTAAGAAAAACTAAGATTAAGTAAAATTATCTAAGGAGCACTGTGGGAGTATGGCAAATTCCTTAACTTCTCTAACTATAAATGATGTCCTTTGTAAGATGATGATGATAATGTCTGCTATGCCTTCTTCCCAAATAATCTCAATATGTAAATATTTAAACATAGATTTCTTATCACTATTGTAAAGTGTTTACAAATGGTAAGGGTAGCAATACTATGAAATATTTCTAAATGTTTATTTTTTTGAAATACAAAGAGATCAATACATTTCATGTATCTGTGTTTAGTAATGTTTGATTTTAAGACTGTTAAAAGTCATCTCAAATTTCCTATTACAGATTTATAAGTGTTTTCCATGATTTCTCAGTAACTGCACTTCTATTCTTACAGCTAAATATATACTTAAATACATTACAATATGTTGAATAGAAAATAAGTAAATTATTCAGTAATTTCAAGAACAATGTGTTTATTCCACTCCATAAAAAGCCTGCACTTGCATGCAGTTTCTTAACAATACAGTATTGTAAATGTAGATTCTCTTCCTTATGATTTTAACATTTTGTTTTCTCTAGCTTAATGTATTATAAGAATATAGTATATATTACATATAACATACAGAAATCTGTATTAATCGATTATTTATGTTTTTAGTAAGGCCTTCAGTTGGCAATAGGCTATTAGTAGTTAAGTTTTGGGGGAGTCAGAAGTTATACATGGGTTTCTGACTATAGTGGTCAGTGCCCCAAACCTCTGTTGTTCAAGGGTCAATTGTATCTCTGTGGTTTGCTGAGTCTAGCAGCACATTCAAAAATCATGCCAAATGTTAGACAGTTTTTGTGAAATAGTTCTGTTCCATGCATTGCAAGATATCTAGTTTCCTTAACCTTTGCCCAACAAAATGCCCTGTATTCCCCAAATTACTATAACCCAAGACACTTCTACAAATTCCTAACATATCTCATAGGGAGATGTCTCTCAAATTATCTGTGTTAAAGGATGTTTTGTCCCTAATTTGCCTAAGATCTATACTTCTATACAAAATTAAAAACAGAAACAAGTTACTAGGAAAAAAGTGAAATAGAAAACAAATATAAAATATAAGTTCTATTTTATCATTACATTCAACAGAAAAATGACCCTGTGGAATTACTATACAAGTTTCTAAATGGTTCCTCTCATTTTTGGCTTTTATCTCATTGCAGACCAATAATAAATAGTTTGCAGACCAGCTCTGGTCCATGGACCACACTTTAAATAGCACTGTCCTAAAGACAGTAGTATAGCTTTCACTGAGAATCACTGGTAAAAATAAAACAGTATATAAAAATGTTAGTTATTATCCTTATCATTTTTTATTCTAAATATCCTTTAGCTGAGACTAAAATAAACAATTCTACCCACATTAATAATCCTATCTCAAAAATTCCTGTCTAAATCTTCAGACATACACACAAGTCCTATTTCCTCTTGTTTGTTTTTAAACGCTTATGTATTTATTTTGAGAGAGAGAGAGAGAGAGAGAGAGAGAGCGAGCGAGCACTCCCGTGCAGGCAGGGGAGGGGCGGAGAGAAAGGGAGAGAGAGAATCCCAAGTAGACTCTGTGTTGTCAGCACAGAGCTCGACATAGGGCTCAATTCCACAAACTGAGATCGTCCTGCATCAAAATCAAGAGTTCGACGCTCAACCGACTGAGCCACCCAGGCACCCCTTCTTTCTTTTTTAAAAGGCAACCTTGTCTTCTATGATATTGACTTCCTCTCTGCAAAGGTGCAGCAACATTATTTAGCCAGTGAAAAGTACAAACTACTTTTACAAGTCAAAAAGCAAAAGAGTTGATTTTAAAAAGGCCCATGACCTATATACATACTCAGAATATAAAAACAACACTTACTTCCTTGCCTGTTCATCTATAGGTTTGTGTCCAACATCTTTTCTGTTCTTCCAGGTTACACTCAACCTTTCCTGGGTCCACCCTGCACCAACACCACCATTCAACACAGGAAATACTACAGGGATAGGCTTTCCTTTCAATCACAGTTCTTTTTATGACACCAATATATTATTTGTCTAAAAGAATTTGTTTTAAGAATTGGCTCTTTCGGGGCGCCTGGGTGGCGCAGTCGGTTAAGCGTCCGACTCAGCCAGGTCACGATCTCGCGGTCCGTGAGTTCGAGCCCCGCGTCAGGCTCTGGGCTGATGGCTCAGAGCCTGGAGCCTGTTTCTGATTCTGTGTCTCCCTCTCTCTCTGCCCCTCCCCCGTTCATCCTCTGTCTCTCTCTGTCCCAAAAATAAATAAACGTTGGAAAAAAAAAATAAATAAATAAATAAATAAGTAAAAAGAATTGGCTCTTTCTCTTTTTTCAGTAGTGTCTTGTTAAGAATACTGTCACTTGAGGAGAATGTCAAGGGTTCATCCTATCCCAATCAAGTTTTGACAATAGGTAGAGTTAAACATCTCCCTGAATATACAAATTGATGTGTTAGAATTCTTTTAAAATGCTCTTGACTTCACAAACTTTAGGGGTGCCAGGGTGGTTCAGTTGGTTAAGCGTCCAACTTCGGCTCAGGTCATGATCTCACAGTTCGTGAGTTCCAGCCCTGCCTTGGGCTCTGTGCAGACAACTCAGAGCCTAGAGCCTGCTTCAGATTCTGTGTCTCTGTCTCTCTCTCTGTCCCTTCTCTGCTTGCACTCCATCTCTCTCTCCATCTCTCTCTCTCTCTCTCTTTCTCTCAAAAATAAACATTAAAAAATTAAAAAAAAAAACAAATTTAATTCAAAGATTCTACGTTTAGATTTATACAAATGGCTGATACTGTTCTCAACTTCAAGGTAAAGTCCATATTAAGCTGTGAATTTTAATTATTTAAATCTTCCATGAGATTGCACACATTCCAATAACATGGTATACAAAAAATATTTTAGTATAGGAGAGTATGTTTGTGAAATACAACTTTTAAAAACAATTTTTTAATATTTATTTATTTTGAAAGACAGAGAGAGACAGAGCATGAGTGGGGGAGAAGCAGAAGAAAGGGAGACACAGAACCCAAAGCAGGCTCCAGGCTGTGAGCCAGCACAGAGCCTGACGTGGGGCGCAAACCCACAAACCGTGAGATCATGACCTGAGCTGAAGTCAGACACTTAACTGACTGAGCCACCCAGGCACCCCTGTATGTGAAATATAAATAAAAGCAATTACTTACTTGTTAACTTTAAATATTGCTATCATTCTAATTCCTCATAAGTCTGTAACACTGATATAAGTAATCATAAAAATTAAATTTCTAGTGTTAACCTAAAAAAGGAAAAATGCACTCAACTAACATTTATAAGAAAATACTGATTATATGTCATTTTGCTTTTAAATATTAATTCAATTTTCTTTTAAAAATAGCTTTAATCAAATGGAATTTGAAGTCTGCATATTTTATATAATGAAACATGATCTTACCCTTTTCTTGGCTACCACAGCAACTTTGCCATCTGCTTTGGATTTATCTGTAAGATAATAAAGTATGGCTGTTTCAAAAAAGTGCCTACACTCCTGTTCAAATAAATGCAACATTATACAGTTAGAATTTTCTACTTTCTCATGCTGTGATATGTGTTTTCAATGATTTTTTAATCATAATGCTATTAAACTCAACTTCTCCAAGTTGAGTATAACAAAATAATCCAAAGGTAATAATATCAGGGATCCGCACAGTTATTTGACAAGCCTCCTCCCTTAAATCTAACTGGTTGGCTGGATGTTTCCAAGTTAGCAACTAGTGTATCTTATTCCAGGTTCTGGTCAGCTAATGTGCTCTGGAGTATACAGGACCTGGAATGAAATCCCAGCTATCTCCACTTGCACATCTACTCTATGCCAGACATGGATAAAGACCTTACATAGACAATCTCTTATTTAAGCCTCATGATAAACTTGCAAAAAAGTATGTAGTCCATTTCCCAGCTAAGAAAGTTAAGGCTAAGTACCCTGCCTGAGGCCATGCAGTGGGGCCAGACCCATCTGACTGCAAGTGTTTAATCTTTATGACTGCAGCTTCCATGCAGGACCCTTAAGCAACACTCAGCAAGGAGGATGATAAACAAATAGCATGTAGAAAACTATGTTAAGATATAATTTTGATATATGTAAAACTGTGCGTGTGAATTAGTAAAACTTATTGGCAATAATAATTAAGAAATTGTATTTTTTATGGGTTCAATGTAGAATTCCAACGAAATGAGTTGTACATAAATTTTTATTCACACATATGTTTTATTAACCTTAATATTGTGGTAATGAAAAATGAAGAGAATTATGGACATTAATAATAAGTTTTTAGGGTTACATTTAACATTAAAAAATACCCAAAAATTTAATTTATCAATGTAGGACTATAATTCACAATGAAAACTTAAAACAAACAAAGTGAATAAATATCCATGGATATGAGAGTAAATAAATGTTGCTATCTAAAAGCAAATTTTGCAGTAAAAAATTATTGGCATAAAGCATACAAATCCAGAGAAGCAGGTTATTATATTTATGCCTATAATTAGTTGGCCACATGTAAACTGTCCTCTTTCCTATGTTCAGCTGTGTGCTTGAAATAATCCCTTCTTCTGGAATACCCTTTTTCTCCCCACTGATGAATGTATAAGACCATCCACTGTCACAGAAAATTCTTCCAACTAGGAGAAATAACCACCTTTGTTGCAAAACCACAGTCATGACAGGACACAGAACTTTCTTCCTTGTCTTATGGTTACTTCTATATACGTCAAAGCACCCTACAAGACTAGAATGTGCCTTAAAGTCAGGGGCCAAGTTTTATATGCAGTAGGTGCTCAATTTTTTTATAATTAATAAATGTACATGTATCTTATTCAAAATCTCACATGAATCTGAAATACACATTTTACCTGAACAAATTAATATAACTTACGAGTTAAAATACATAGAACATTTACATGGTGTAAGTGACTATACTAGACAATGTAAGATATAAAACACCATATATGTTCTCAGACCCTTAGTTTCTTTATTGATAAACCAGGAGTAATATATTACCTTATTGGTATATTGAGATTCAAGTAACAGAATTTATGTAAATAAAACTCCTAAAACAATGTGTGGTAGATAATAGATTATTAACAGTGTTCTTTTACATTTAGCTAATAAAGACATTCTGGGGTATGGGTGCATGTGTGTGAGAGAGAGAGAGACAGAGACACATACAGAGAGATCTTAACCCTTGCAATACTAGGAAAAATAGGTTAGTGATTATACATGTTATTGTTGTATCATCTTGTTAAGTGATTCCATCATTCTACCATTTAAATAATTGTTTTAGTCTTTTTAACATAGTTGGGAATAAACTGATGAGTAATGATAAAATAGCAAAGATTAGTAAAATTCCATAATGCATTTCAGATTTACAAAAGAGCCCTGACGATAATTACAAGATTTTTCTCTTTCTTCTTTTGAAGACCTCTAATAACAATGAAAGTCATGATGAAATATCAATCTGTACACGCAGTTGAAAATGTACATAAAAGAAACTCAAAACTAAAATTGGATCCAATGGACCCTGGTCATATACTGGTCTTTTTTCCAGTTAGTGAAAAAAGAATACAATTTTGTTATTTTTCTCCTCAAAATATACATCATTCTTATGTAAAAATTCCAGTAGGGAGACACATTTGGAACAGAAACATCCAAACTGTTGTTCAAGGAACTTTTTATGTTGAAACGTTGCACAACCATCTCCCAGTGCAATATAGAAGTGTTTCGGGGGGTAACAACAGCCACTCTGATTTTCAAAGGGATTTGCCAAAGGGAAAGTCTGATGTAATGCTGAAAAACATTACAATCATTAGCAATTTTCCTATTAATAACAGTAGGTCCGTGTTCAACTTCAGCAACATTAAACACTTTCTAAGAGCTGAATTTTCCCTAGTGAGAAAGGTTTAATTTCCTCCCTTCAGAAATCTCTGCATGTAGGGACCCTCACACAGAGTGAAAAGCAGTTAACAGGAAATGTAGATTTGGATAATTAAAAGGGCCTTTACTCCTCTTCTGGGCTACATCCATATCATCGTTTTAAAGTGCAAAAGAGGAGCTGCAGGTAGAAAATGAAAATGTTCCGAATCAGTAGAGGTGGTTATGCCTCATGACTCATAACAGATGTTAAATTTTTTTTATTTACAACCGTATTAGAAAGGAGTACAAATATTAACATAAATCAGTGGCTTCTTTTTTTAAAAAAATATTTTTTAAAGCTTATCCATTGATGGCCTCAGAAAATCTGTTAGTATATGCTTCTTTAAAGGCGACAGCTGAAAGCATGTTCTTAAAAAGGTAGAGGATATTCCAGTTTCCGATCTGGCATGTAAAGAGCTTAGAAGTCACACTCCATCCTCACAACAGGTAAAAAGCTGAACAAATTGAAAATCAATAACTCTTCTTAGATCCCTTAGAGAAATGAGGTCACAGGGCAAACCGCGGCCCCCAAATTTGGAGAGACAGGCGAATACAAAGAATCACAACTTAATGGAGCAGAAAGCTCCACAGGAACTAGTGCTGGGGTAGGAACACATGAACTGTAATTGATGAATTGCTGGAGCCTCAATGTGAACAAGCCTGAGAGAGAAAAATTCTTGGGGGACCCAGTCATGCAGGAGGGAGGCACACTTTTATGCATTTACCTCCAGGAGCTATATGGGGTTCTCATAATAAAGACTGGAGAAAAACACCTTTGCACTTCCTCAGTGGGAAGAAAAAAGTAACCATTTTGAAATATGCCAGAGCATTCAGTTCTTAGCCGTTTGCTTTGAAGAGAAACTATTTTACCAGAGCCTAACCTATTCTGGTTTTCTCGGAGCCTGACCAATTAGTGGGGGAGGGAAATACCCAAATCAAGCATTCTATGGTTTTCCACGCAAGGGAAGGGACATACCAACTCGGGATCCCCTCTATCCATTATGTACCATGTAAGCGGGTGAAAAAAAATGGGAAGCACTTGTACAGTTCAAAGCCCAGGACTAAGACCTAATCATAGAACCATAGAATGCTTGGAGCATCTGGGTGACTCAGTTGGTTAGGATTCAACTCTTGATCTTGGCTCAGGTCATGGTCTAATGGTTCATGAGATTGAGCTCCGTGTCAAGCTCTGTACTGACAGCGCAGAGCCTGCTTGGGATTCTCTCTCTCCCTCTCTCTCTCTCTGCCCCTCCCCCCTCACACTAGCGCTCTCTCTCTCTCTCTCTCTCTCAAAACAAACAAACAAACAAACAAACAAAGAAATATAGAATGCCTTCCCTAGTCCCACATGCCTTACCACTACACTGCTAAAGGTCTCCTTACCACAGTTTCCACTACCTGGTACATCATGTTTGTCTTTCCACAAAAAATACAAAGCATACGAAAAGCAAAAAACAGTCTGAAGTGACAGAGCAAGTATCAAAAGCAGACCCATGTATGTCAGAGATGCTGGAATGATCAGACTGTGAATTTAAAACAAGTACGCTTAATACGGTAAGGGCTTTAGCGTTAGAAGTAGGCAACATTCAAGAACAAGTGGTTATTGTAAGTAGAGACATGGAAATTCTAAGAAATAATAAAAAAGAAGTGCTGGGGATTAAAAATGCTGTAACAGAAATGAAGAATACCTTTGACAGGTTTCATCACTAGATTGGACACAGCTGAGGAAAGAATCTGTGAGCTTGAGGATATATTAATAGAAACTTCTAAAACTGAAAGCAAAGAGAAAAAAAATTGGAAAACAAAAGAACAGAATATCCAAGATCAATGGGAAAACCACAAAAGTATAATATATGTGTAATGGGAATACCAGACAGAAAAGAAATAGAGAAAGGAACAGAAGAAATATTGGAAGCAATAATGACTGAGAATTTCCCCCGATTTAATGTCAGATACCGAATAATGATCCAGGAAGCTCAGAGAACAAGCAGTATAAATGCCAAAGGTAAGCGGTAAGCACAGATAAAGGAAAATTATTGAAAGAAGCCTGGGGGAGGGTGGTGTGCCTTATCTGTAAAGGAACAGATAGAATTTCATCCAATTCCCCTCAGAACCTGTGAGAACAAGAGGAGAGTGAGTGAAATAATTAGTGTTGTGAGAGAAAAACCCACCAAATTAGAATTCAGTACCCTGTGAAATTATCCTTCAAAAATAAAGGCATATATATTTTGTCAGGCAAAGAAAAATTGAGGGAATTTGTTACCAGTAGATTTACCTTACAAGAAATGTTAAAAGAGAGAGGAAAATGATGTAGAGTAGAAACTTGTATCTACATAAAGAAAGGAACAGCATCAGGGAATGACTAAGTGAAGGTAAAATATAAACTTTTAATTTTCTTATTCTTTAACTGAAAACAATGTGTTCAAAATAGTAATAACAGCAACAATATGTTCAATTTAGGAAAACCATCTCCTTAAAAAGTTTTTTTTTCTTAAAGAAACTTAAAAAGAAAGCATAATTGATATGCTAAGAAAGAAAAGAAAACAGAATTATATAAAATGTTCAATTAAACTACAAAAGGCAGAAAAAGAGTGAAAGAAAAAATAGGAGCAAAGAAAAACAAATGGAAAACAGTAACACATATGGTAGCTATTAATCCAACTATATCAATAACTATTTTAAATTTCAGTGTCTAATTATACCAATTAAAAAACAAAGACTGTTAGAGTGGATCAACTATATGCTGTCTACAAAAAAACTCACTTTAACAACAAAGACACACAGAGGTTAAAAGTAGAAAAATAGAGATATAGCATGTTAACACTAATTAAAAGAAAGCTATATTAATTTCAGACAGAGAATGCTTCAGAGCAAGGAAAGTTATCAGGGATAAAGAGAATATTAATTAATAATACAGTGGTTACTACTCCAAGAAGACATAATGATTATTAATATAAATGTGTCTAACAACAGTGTCAAAGCATGTAACACAAAAATTGATAGAACTCAAGGAAAACAGATAGACCCATTATGATAATTAGAGACTTTATCAGAAATGAGCAGGTCCAGAAGGCGGAAAATCAGTCAGGACATACGGTAGTGGAGGATATGTTATCTGTGGAGGATATGTTCCAAGACCCCCAGTAGACACCTGAAACCATGGATAGTAATAAAACCTATATATACTGATTTTTTCTTATATATACATAGTCATGATACAGTTTAATTTATAAGTTAGACAGGGTAAGAGATCTTAATACAATAGAATAATTATAACCATATGCTCTGATAAAAATTACGTGAATGTGGTCTCTCAAAATCTCTTATTGTAATGTACTCATCCTTCTTATACGAGATAAAATGCCTGCATGATGAGATGAAGTGAGGTGAATGACAGAGGCATTGTGACATACTGTTACACTACTACTGACCTTCTGATGAAACATCAAAGGAGGATCACCTGCTTCTAGGCCACAGCTGACCACGGATAACTAAAACTGTAGAAAGTAAAACTGCATATAAGAGGAAACTATTGTACTTTGAACTCAACACCATCAATCGACTGAATATAATCTACACCTACAGACTACAACCTCAGTAGCAGAATACACATTCTTCTCATGCTCACTTGGAACATTCACCAAGATTGACTTATGTTTTGGGCCATAAAATACTCCCTAACTCACTTTTGAAAACAGATATCATACAATAGTCTGCTCTCAGACCACAGTGGAATTAAACCAGATAACAGAACAAAACAAAACAAAACAAAACAAAACAAACAAACAAACAAAAAAACCCCAGAAAGATAACTATAAAATCCTCTAAATACTTGGAGATTAAACAACACATTTCTAAATAACATATGGGTCAAAAAGAAATCTTAAGAGAAATTTTAAAATACTTTGGACTAAATGAAAATGAAAATAAAGTTTATGAAAATTTGTAAGATGCAGTAAAAGCAGTATTTAGAGAGGAATTTACAGCATTAAAATGTGTATATTATGAAAAAACAAAGACCCAAAATCAATAAACTAAGCTTCCATCTTAGGAAACTAGAAAAAGAAAAGCAAGTTAAAATATGAAGTATGCACAAAAAATAAAAATTAGGGCAGAAACCAATGAGATTGAAAACAGGAAATCAATTGAGGAAATAAAACCAAAAGCTGTTTCTTTGAAAAGATCAATAAAAATAAGACACTAGCCAGGCTAACTAGAAAAAAAGGACAGAAAACGTAAATTACTAATGTCAAAAATGAAAGAGAGGGCATCATTACAGATGTGAAGATATTAAAAGGATAATAAAAGGAAATGCTGTAAATAACTCTATGCACGCAAATCTGATACCTAGATGAAATGGACCAATTCTTTAAAAGATGTAATCTGTCAAAAGTCACACAAGAATAAACAATCTAAGAAGCCTATATCTTTTTATAACATGGAATCAATATAATAACCTTACAAAACAAAAACACCAAGCCCAGATGGGTTCACTGGTGATTTCTACCAAATATTTGTGGAAGAAATTATAGCAATTCTCTATAAGCTCTTCCAGAAGATAGAAGCAGAGGGAATACTTCCTAATTCATTCACTGAGGCCAGTATAACAAAACCAAACAAAGACATTACAAGAAAACTACGGACCGATTTCTCTAATGAACATAAATGCAAAATTCTCAACATACTACAAATCAAATCTAACAATGTATAAAAAGAATTATACACCATAAGCAAGTGAGATTTATCTGAGGTATACGAGGCTGCTTCAACAATCAAAATCAATTAACGTAATCAATGACATCAGTAGGTTAAAAAAGAAAAGTCAAATATGATCATATCAGTTGTGCAAATAAAGCACTTAACAAAATCCAACACACCCATGCATGATAAAAATTCCCAGCGGGGCGCCTGGGTGGCGCAGTCAGTTAAGCGTCCGACTTCAGCCAGGTCACGATCTCGCGGTCCGTGAGTTCGAGCCCCGCGTCGGGCTCTGGGCTGATGGCTCAGAGCCTGGAGCCTGTTTCCTTCTTTCTCTTTTTTTTTTTTCTTCTCCTCTTTCCCCATTCTGTGTCTCCCTCTCTCTCGCCCCTCCCCCGTTCATGCTCTGTCTCTCTCTGTCCCAAAATAAATAAACGTTGAAAAAAAAAAAAAAAAAAAAAAAAATTCCCAGCAAACTAGAAATAAAGGGAAACATCCTCAATTTGATAAGGAGAATCTATAAAAATCCTACAGCTGACATCATACTCAATAGTAAGAAGCTCAAAGCTTTTTCCCTAAGATTAGGAATAAGTCAGAGATGTTCCTGCCTCAGAACTCTTTTCAATATTGTACTGGAACTCCTAATTAATGCAATAAGGGGGAAAAAAGGAAGAAGAGTATAGATCGAGAAATAATAAAACTGCCTTTCTCAGTAGATGACATGAATATCTATGCAGAAAATCCAAAAAATCAAGAAAAATACTCCTGGAACAAATAAGTGATTATTGCAAGGTTGTAGGGCACGAGGTTAATACACAAAAGTCAATCACTTTCCTATTTACCAGCAATTAAAAAGTAGGATTTGAAATTAAGAACACGTTACCATTTACACTAACACCCCCCAAATGAAATACTTAGGCATAAATTTAACAAAAGATGGACAAGATTATATGAGGAAAACTACAAAACTCTGATGAACAAAATGAAAGAACTAAATAATGTGGATATATTTCATATTTATGGATGGGGAGTCTCAATATTCAAGATGTCAGTTCTTCCCAACTTGATCTATAGATTCAGTACAATCTCAATGAAAATCCCAACAAGTTATTTTGTGGATATCAACAAACTGAATCTAAAGTTTATATGAATAGACAAAGATACAGAATAGCCATCACAATATTGAAGGACAGTTAGAGGACTTCATCCTACCTGACTTCAAGACTTACTCTAAAGCTACAATAATAAAGACAGTGTGATATTGGGAAAAGAATAACAAATAGATCAATGGAACAGAATAGACCGCCCAGAAACAGACTCTATAAATATAGTCAACTGATCTTTTACAAAAGAGCAAAGACAATATAATGAAGAAAAGTGTTTTCAATAACTGGTGTTGAACAACTAGATGTCTATGTGCCAAAAATGGATCTAGATCTAGACCTTACACCTTTCATAAAAATTAACTCATAATCACACATCTAAATGAAAAATGCAAAACTATAAAACTCCTAGAGGGTAACACAGGAGAAAATGTAGATGACCTAGGATATGCTGATGACTTTAGATATAACATCAAAGGCAAGGCCCATGAAAGAAATAATTAATAAGTTGGACTTCATTAAAATTAAAATGTATGCTCTGAAAAATGCACTGTCAAGAGAATGAGAAGATAATCCAGAGTGAGAAAAAAAATTTGCAAAATGCATACCTGACAAAAGGACTGTTATTTGAAATATACAAAGAACTCTTAAAAGTCAACAAGATGAACAATTGAATTAAAAAGCAGGCAATGAAGAGACACCACAGCAAAGAAGATTTATAGATGGCAAATAAGCATATGAAAGCATGTTCATCATCATTGTATGTCATTTTCTAATGACATTTAATTGCAAATTAAAACACCACTGCAGACCTATTAAAATGGCCAAAATCCAGAACACTGACAACACCAAATTCTGGCAAGTATGTGGAGCAACAGGAACTGTCATTCATTTCTGGTAGGAATGTAAAAATGATGCAGCCACTTTGGAAGATAGTTTGGCAGTTTCTTATAAAACTAAACATACCCTTACCATATGATTCAACAATTGTGTTCCTTGGTAGTTACCCAAATGAGCTGAAAACTTATGTGCACAAAAAAACCTATGTTGCATGTTTATGGCAGCTTTATTCATAATTGTCAAAACCTAGAAACAACCAAGATGTCCTTCTGTTGGTGAACGGATACATAAACTGTATTACATACAAACAATGGACTATTTTCAGTGCTAAAGAATCTACAGACATGGAGAAATGTAAACACATATTACTAAGTAAAAGAAGTCAATCTGAAAAGGCTACATACTCAATGACTCCAACTATATGATGTTCTGGAGGCTAAAAAGATCAGTGGTTGTGAGGTGTTGGCAGAGGGGTAGGAGTGGGGGAGAAATGAACATATGGAACACAAAATTTTTAGGCCAGTGAAACAATTCTGTATGATACTACAATGGTGAATACACATCATCATACATTCGTCAAAACCCGTAGAATGTACAACACAAAGAGTGAACCTTAATGTAAACTCTGAATTTTGGGTGATAATGATATGTCAGTGTTGGTTCATGCTTCTCTGGGGCCAGAAGTTGATAGTGGAAGATACTGTATGGGTATAGGGCGGGGGCTTATGGGAACTCTGTACTTCTTAATTTTTCTGGGAACCCGAAATTTTGCTGCTCTAAAAAATAAAGTTTATTTAAAACAAAACAAAACAATTCTAGGAAAAAAAAGGTAGAAATAGGAACATCCACTCTAAGATGTAAAGCATGTAAGAAAATATTAATCCTACAAATAACACAAAATCCTAAAGCTAAATTATAAAGAGACTATATGGATAATACCCTACTCATTTTAAAAATACAATTATAATGAATGTTCCTACATAAGAAAAATCTTTCTATACTCAGAAAAAGAATCACTCGGAGTAATGGTTAATATAACAAAAAACAGGGGAACTGAATTATGTGGACAGGACTTTGAAATCTCTTACAGTATGAGCAGGTCTGTATTTTTTACATATCATTTACTGACCCGGCAGATTTCAACACTGAAAGAGTTGCATCAAACATAATAGTGTGTCAATGTCTGCAGTGTAGGGAGAATTCAGGCCAAGAAATTAGGAGTCATTATTTCTGGGTTGGAAAAATAAATTTTGGGGTGAAGAAATTCTCAAAGTTGTTGGGATGAAATAAGCTGTTTGCCTCTAAACTACTCACCTTTTGTAAAATATCTGAATAATGGCTATTTATGTCTCAGAACCACTTTTGAACAAAGTAAGAAGCTGGATACGTACGAGAATTCACCCTAGAAGCTAAGCAAGGACTCTATTGTCTCTTTAGGAGATAGTAAAGAGTGAGTCTGAAGTGAGCGAGCCTCTTATGGCAAAGACTGAATTCCTGCAAGTCTCTTCATGCCCCCCATCTACAAATGTAGATGACTTAAGTTGCTAATGACTTCAGATAGTACATCAAAAGCAAGGGCCACAAAAGAAATAATTAGTAAGTTGGACTTCATTAAAATTAAAATTTCTGCTCTGCAAAATACACTGTCAAGAGAATCAGAAGATAATCCAGAGTGAGAGAAATATTTGCAAAATACATATCTGACAAAGGGCTGTTATCTGAAATACACAAAGAACTCTTAAAACTCAACAATAAGATGAACAAAATGAAAGTCTCTAGGCATGGATTCTCTACATTCAGACTGAATTACATCAATTTCTGCATGCAAAAATCATCAGTCTTTCAGCAAAAAAAATGCTCTGCTACAAAACCAATGAGAAATAACCCCTCTCCATAGACTCTGGACAAGTAAGAATGCCAAAGGACCCAGACGTCAATACTCCGGCACACACAACAATGACAAAGACACAGTTCCATATTTATTGAAAGAGTGTATCCATTGCTAGTGTGAAATGGCTGTAATATAATTTTAAAAAATAACTGACTATATTAGTTTACAGTATTTATATTAAAAAACCCTAAAACCCTAAATATTTCAAAGTTTATTTTGGTTACACAAGAAAAATGTATAATCCATGAAAAGAATAAAATTGCATTTGTGACAATACAGTGAGTTCAACCTTTACTGCTAATAAACAGAGACATTATATTTTCAGCACAAGGAATAAACATCACATTCATAGTAATAAATGTCCCTTTTCCCAGTTTCAGAGTAAACCAGAGTAATGTGCTTGTCATTCTTTTCCACTGTTTTTAAATCTACTTATTTCCTTTAAAATCTAAACCTAGATAGCTGGGTTAATATTTAAATTTTTCTTAAATAAAATATTTTCACCTATAAGTTTTTTAAAATATATATTAAGCTTCTCCAAGGGAGGAAAAAAATACCACTCTTACTTTCAAATTCAGTCAGCACTGAAGGCCAGATCCTTCCATAATCTTTAGAACTTAAGGTGATAATTATTATCGCTAAGCAGCAAAATTTAAAAACATATTTAAATTTATTGAAAATCATCATTTTTATGTGAAATCACATTCAGAGTTAAAAATGTATCCTACCTACTATAATCATTATGATGAATTCATTTAAAAAGCTATCTATAAACCATAATATTGATGATTCAAAAGAACTTTCTTTGAAAATGACCTGAAATCTTACCATATTTTTTTACCTAATTAAAAAAAAAAAAGTTGATGATTGTTTTTTTGTTTTTTTTTTCTTTTCAACGTTTATTTATTTTTGGGACAGAGACAGAGCATGAACGGGGGAGGGGCAGAGAGAGAGGGAGACACAGAATCGGAAACAGGCTCCAGGCTCTGAGCCATCAGCCCAGAGCCCGACGCGGGGCTCGAACCCACGGACCGTGAGATCGTGACCTGGCTGAAGTCGGACACTTAACCGACTGCGCCACCCAGGCGCCCCATTTTTTTTTTTTTTTTTGATGATTGTTTTTATCTCTGCCTTGAATGTGTTCACAAATAAAACATTTTGAAAAATACTTTGGTCTGAAATAATACAGCACATGCAAATGAAAGTTTCATCCCAGAAATATATTTTAAAGACATAGCTTCTAATTGTGAAATATGATACTTTGAAATACATAAAAGAACTTACGTAGATAGTCTAAGAGTAAAGAAGATGATAGACGCGTTAATTAAAACCCTTGCATTTAAATAGAGTGTATGCTTAGTTTCAGAGGGTGAAATACATACTATTAATCCATAGAAAACCAATTTTTCAGTGGACAAAGATATATCCTATCCCTATGAAAAGAAAATTTTTTAAATGTGCAAATATATTTCAGAAAGCATGCATCTGAATAAATCCTCATTTGGGGGTGGTAAAGAATAAAAAAACTCAAATACCCTGTTTGGATAGGCGGCACACTTCCAGTCTTCGCTCGTGAGAATGTCCATAGAGAAGGTATGCTTCTTGTAGTGCACTTTTATACCATTTCTTTTTCTTCGTACATGTTCCTAGCTAAAGAAACACAGAAAAATAATGACTCATTTCTAAATGTATAATTTTGTTTTAATATCTACTTGATTTAGCTATTGAGCTGAAATTAACCTGATTTAATAAGCACTGTAACATACATTATGTAGACTTTGGTATATAATTATTATTCAATTAGAGTATAGCAAAGTTGTGGGAATGTTGTACATTAAAAGACAAAGGGTTAGATTCTTGATTCACTAAGATAATATTTGAATATAATTCCTCTCACATTTAAAAAGTTACAAAAAGTTATGACCACCAATGTAACAAAGTAGTCAGTATTAATATATTTTGTTAGCATAATTTGATTCTCTTTTAAGTAACATAACAATGATACTGAAGTGGTATAAACTGAAAAGCCAAGTTTCTTATTGTAAGAAAATTAATTCCATTCACATCCAGTTTTGAGTTATGGCAGAAAAGTGACCTATTCATACAAGTTCCTTAAACTTTTGCCCCAATTTCTTCATCTCTAAAATGTGGATAACAGCATATACTAATCATAAAGTTTCAGAAGTATTAAATGAAATAATAGATGACAGTTTTCTGGCATAGCAAGCACTCAATCAATGTTATTCTACTTGAATTCAGTACTTTTTCTACATGTAATTTATTTTTACAGAAATTTTTAAAGAGAAAAGAGTGAAAGAATCTCTAGGTTAAAAATGACTTTAAAAATTATCTGACCCACTAATTTTTCCATTGTTATTTTAGAACTTGACTAAAAAGTTTTTTTTTTTTAGGATTTTATCTTTAAGTAATCTCCACACCCAACGTGGGTCTTGAATTTACAGTCTTGAGATCAAGAGTTACGTGCTCTACTGACTGAGCCAACTAAGCACCCAAGAATCTGCCTAAAAAACTTTTTATAATGTTTTTAAATGTTACAAATTATAAAATTCACACCACCATTTTCTTTTTTGGGAGTTTACCATAAAAAAAATACAGGTTTTTATTCTATTATTCCATATTTACCACTTACATATAATAATCATATCTTTACCTCAGATACATAATTTACTCCTTATACAGAAATGTAAATCTATATAACACCTATATTTAATTCATTTAGAGAATGAAACTATCCATATATTTAAAGCTCTTCTCAAACTCCACCTTATTCTTGGAGTCCCCAAATTAATATCAACTATCTGTTCCTGTTACACTTAATATTTTCATTTAATCATTCACTACATTCTGAGTTGTATTATAGTTATTTGTATTCATGACTGCCCCTACCCATAAAATGAAAAGTCCCTGAAGACAGAGGCAATAAATAATATTTCATCTTTCTATCCTCCATAGTACCCATTTGCCTAATCTCACTGCATATTATGTAAGCATTCCGAAAGTGCTTGTTAAATTGCATGTTGTTCTAGACAATGATTTATTTTATAAAAAGGAGTCAAAGAATATAATCAAACAAAAACCTACTTTTTTTTCAAAAACCGACTTTTGTGCACAAAATATTTAAATTTCATCCATTAGTTTCATAGAAAAAGAGTTAGGCAGATACAATTTGATAGACATTAGAAAATTTAAACTAAGAATATCTAACTTAGTATCTGCATGTTTAAGATATTTCTGCAGCTCTAATGTTATGGTGCTAAATAAGAAATCAGTGAAAAATAGCTTAGAAGCTGATATGGCACTAAACAATTGATGTTAAGAAAATTTCTTGAGAAAAATCAATACTATAGATAGCTAAAGTAAACTTCGGTGAGTTTGGGGAACCAAAAAGCTTTTTTAAAAACTTGTGTCTGAGATTCTTTAAGAATTTACCAGGAAGTATGTGCCATCTAGTGGTAGTACAATCAAACATCTTCAAAGAAACAAAAAATTAAGACTAATTTATAAAGAATTTTGAATTCCACAATTAGGCTCAACTATGCACTGTATTTTCCAACTAAAGTGGTGTGTACACACCCTGAAGGCTGGAATGTGCCGCCATACCCATCACTGGTATTGTTTCTCCCAAAGGTACCCATTATTACCAGTTTCTTTCACAGTCTTTCACGGCTACTGTATGGATCTACAAACATTTATGTCATTCGTATGAATATATCTAATTTTACAGAGTGTTGTGAACAGTTACATATACTTTGAGTTTTTCAATTTTTCTTGCAGATTGCTTCGTTTATTGATTGATTTGACATATTCTAAACCCTTGGGATCTACCATTGAAGAAGGTAGATAAAGCTTACCTTCCTTCTAGCTAGTGAAACAGACAATCCACAATAAGCATAACAAATAAATAAAACCTACAGTATGTTAATAGGAGGTTACAAGTTCTATGTAATAAAGAAAAGTTAAGGCAAAAAAGTAGGGTAACTCTCATTGAAAAGGTGACATCTGCAAAGACGTGAAAGAGGACAGGGAGTTAACCACGTAGATATTCCAAAACAGAGAACTCCAAGCAGAGAACAAAAAAATACTCTAAGGTGGGAGGATACAAGTATATTCAAGAAGCATCGAAGAAACCAAGGTGGCTGAGGCTAAATGAAGAAGGAGAGTAACAGGTAATGAGATCACAAAATTAACAGGGGCCAGATCATGGAGGTCCTTTCAGGCCATTGCAGGGATCTTGCCTTTTATTCTAAAATGGGACCCATTCCATAGTTCTGAGCAGAAAAATAACATTTGATTTGATTCAGTGTTTTAAAACATTATGATTTTTTATACTATTTATTTATTTATTTATTTATTTATTTATTTATTTATTTAAAATCCAAATTAGTTAGCATATAGTGCAACAATGATTTCAGGAATAGATTCCTTAATGCCCCTTACTCATTTAGCACATCCCCCCCCCACAACCCCTCTAGCAACCCTCTGTTTGTTCTCCATATTGAAGAGTCTCTTATGTTTTGTCCCCCTCCCTGTTTTATATTATTTTGCTTCCCTTCCCTGATGTTCATCTGTTTTGTATCTTAACATCCTCATAGGAGTGAAGTCATATGATATTTGTCTTTTTCTGACTAATTTTGCTTAGCATAATACCCTCTAGTTCCATCCATGTAGTTGCAAATGGCAAGATTTCATTCTTTTTGATTGCTGAGTAATACCCCATTGTATGTATACCACATCTTCTTTACCCATTCATCCATCGATGGACATGTGGGCTCTTTCCATACTTTGGCTACTGTTGATAGTGCTGCTATAAACATTGGGGTGCATGTGCCCCTTTGAAACAGCATATCTGTATCCCTTGGATAAATACCTAGTAGTGCAATTGCTGGGTTGTAGGGTAGTTCTATTTTCAATTTTTCGAAGAAGCTCCAAACTGTTTTCCAGAGTGGCTGCACCAGCTTGGATTCCCACCAGCAGTGCAAAAGAGATCCTCTGTCTCTGCATCCTTGCCAATATCTGTTGTTGTCTGGGTTGTTAATGTTAATGTAAGTGTGAGGTGGTATCTCATTGTGGTTTTGATTTGTATTTCCCTGGTGATGAGTGATGTTGAGCATTTTTTTCATGTGTCGGTTGACCATCTGGATGTCTTCTTTGGAGAAGTGTCTATTCATGGTCTTTTGCCATTTCTTCACTGGAGTATTTGTTTTTTGGGTGTTGAGTTTGATAAGTTCTTTATAGATTTTGGATACTAATCCTTTATCTGATATGTCATTTGCAAATATCTTCTCCCATTCCGTCAGTTGCCTTTGTTTTGCTGATTGTTTTCTTCGTTGTGCAGAAGCTTTTTATTTTGATGAGGGCCCAGTAGTTCATGTTTGCTTTTGTTTTCCTTGCCTCTGGAGACCTGTTGAGTAACAAGTTGCTTCAGCCAAGGTCAAAGAGTTTTTCCTGCTTTCTCCTTGAGGATTTTGATGGCTTCCTGTCTTATGTTTAGGTCTTTCATCCATTTTGAGTTTATTTTTGTGTAAGGTATAAGAAAGTGGTCCAGGTTCATTTTTCTGCATGTTGCTGTCCAGTTTTCCCAGCACCACTTGCTGAAGAGACTGTCTTTATTCCATTGGATTTTCTTTCCTGCTTTGTCAAAGATTAGTTGGCCATATGTTTGTGGGTCCATTTCTGGGTTCTCTATTGTTACATTGATCTGAGTGTCTGTTTTTGTGCCAGTACCATACTGTCTTGATGATTACAGCTTTGTAATACAGCTTGAAGTCCGGGATTGTGATGCCTCCTACTTTGGTTTTCTTTTTCAAGATTGCTTTGGCTATTCGGGGTCTTTTCTGGTTCCATACACACTTTAGGATTGTTTGTTTTAGCTCTGTGAAGAATGCTGGTGTTATTTTTATAGGGATTGTATTGAAAATGCAGATTGCTTTGGGTAGTATTGATATTTTAACACTATTTGTTCTTCCTCTCCAGGAGCATAGGATATTTTCCCATTTTTTTGTGTCTTCTTTAATTTCTTTCATAAGCTTTCTATAGTTTCAGTGTATAGATTTTTCACCTCTTTGGTTAGATTTATTCCTAGGTATTTTATGGTTTTTTGTGTCATTCTGATTGTTTTGACCAAAATAAACTATACAAAGGCATGTAGATATAAGATTACCAGTAATAACCTAGGCAAGAAATGATGGTGGTATAGACCAGGATAGTGGCAGCCATTGTGGTGAAAAGTGGTAGGATTCTGGACATAATTTGAAGTTACAGCAAAATAAATTTCTTGACCAACTGAAAATTGGGTGTGAGAGAAGCAGAAGATGACCCTAAGGCTTTTGGACTGAACTAGCAGAAGGATGAACTTTGCTGTCAAGTGAGAAGAAGGCTGTCAAGGAAGTGAGATTCTGGGGGGGAAGATCAAGAGTTCAGACCTGTTGGTACAAGATGTCTATTGTGACATCCAAGTGGAGATACCAAGTAAGAGTGTGGCAAGGAAATTCAGGAGAGAAATGAGAACAGCAGATAATATTTATGAATCATCCACACATACACACACACACACACACACAGAATTTAAAGCCAAGAAACTGGATGACATAACCAAAGTAATGAGGAAACAGATGAAGGTATATCCACACACGTGCTTTGTATGTGCCATTATTTATTTGACAAATGCCCTAGCTATGAACATTTAAGCTATTTCTAATATTATGTAATTTGAAACAATGCTTTAATAAAAAAATTTGTGCATATATCACTTTGCCCATGTGAAAGTGTAAGAAGAGTAAATTCCTAGATGTTGAATTACCAGGTTTGAAGGTGTATTTTAAATTTTGGAAGTTACTGTGAATTCACTCTTGAATGAGATGGTCACAATTTACAATGTCACAAACAGTATGTTTCCTCCACACCATGGAGAAGACTCTGTGACCACACTTTCAGATCTCTGTCAATATTTTAAGAGAAATACAGTATTTCTTTTTTATTATCATTTTCATTTCTTAAATTTAGTAATTATGAGAAACTTTTAATATTTTTCCAACTTTACTGAGGTACAATTGCCATATAACTATGCAAATTTAAGGAGCACAACATAATAATTGGATACCTGTGTATCTTGTAAAATTATTACCATAATAGAGTTAGTTAACACCTCCATCAACTCACACAATAACTCGTGTGTGTGTGTGTGTGTGTGTGTGTGTGTGTGTGTGGTGAGAACATTTAAGATCTGCTTTTTTTTTTTCAACTTTCAAATACATAATACAGTATTATTAACTTTAGTCACCATGTTGTATATTAGATCCCAGATCTTATTCATCAATTTTTTCACATTTTAAAGCCATTTATGTTTTCTTTTCTACAAGTGACTGTTCAAGTCCTGTGTTAATATTTATATAGGTCTTTTTCTTATTGGTTTATAAGAGTCTTGTATAAATTAAGAAAGTAATACACTGCTACATGTATTGCAAGTGTCTTTTCCTGTTGACAGTTAATTTTTTAGATATATATGTATTTTCATTTTGTTCATTTAAATCTTTCATCTTTATAGCAATAATTTGTGTGTAAGTTATGAGGTATAGCTTCTACTTTATGTTTTTCCCAAGTAGCCATTGGTACCCATACAATTTATTAATAATACAACTTTAATTATTTGAATACAATCTTAACCACTAACTATATTTCCAAGTACTTTGGAGTCTATTTTTGGACTTTATATTGTTCTATTTATCTGTCAAATCACTGTTAGCATGAAACTGCTTTATCTAATGGGGCTTTATTATAATTTTGTATTTTATAGGCCTACTTCCCTCTTCTATGTTTAATTTTCCTATACATTTTAGCATTCACCTTAAGCCCTTTTTTAAAATTGAGATTACATTAAAAATAATTTAGGGAGAATTGACATCTTTCCATATTAAATTTTCTAAACCAAAAAGAGGATTATATCTTTCTGTTTACTTAGGTTTTATTTTCTGTCTCTTAGTAGCATTTTGAAGTTGTATTCACATAGCTCTTACATATGCTTCTTAAGCTTATTCTAGTGTGTTATGTATGCTTTGTTGCTATAAATGGGAACTTTTATCCATTCATATTTTCACACTGGTTGCCTCTGTATACTAATTTTGTAACTGCCATATAATTGAATTTTCTTATTGTTTAAAATAGTTTTTAGATTTGAGTTCCATGGGTTTTCCAAGTAAACAATTATCTACTAATAATGATAATCTTGCTTTTTTTCTTTCCTGTATATGTACTTTGGCTCCTTTCTTTGGCTAATTATATTAGCCAATTCTACCAGGACAATTACATAATTGTAGTAATCTTACATACTTTTAAAAACCCAAATTTCCTACCAGAACAACCAATGTCTTCTCTAATTAAAATAGAACTTTCAGTTGAATGAGTTCATGTATTTTTCAAGACATGCAGAAGTGATTCACGTTTATTTAAATAGACTTCTTCTGCAGAAGCTACCAAAAAGAAATGTTTATTTGTAATCACCTTCATATACTAAACTGTTTAATACATTATCATAATCTTTCAACTGGAATTTGCCAAGAAAGGGCTTCTGGATTGACGAGAAAGAAATAAAGACACAGCATTTCACCAAACATAATAGATTCATTCCATACACTAATTACTAGGGCAAAATTTGTAAAGGATGAATGAACATCATGCTTGAATGAATTATAGTAATAACACTGTGATTAGGTTCAATATTAAAATACTATAGTATTTAATGAGATAAATCTTCAACTTGAAGGTTTACATTTTAGACAAAATTCAGCAAAGGAAACAATTCTATTTTGAATAAGCCTAAACTAAGGCAAAAACTACCTTTTCCTGTTTTTTTTAAGAAAAAAAATTTTTTTAAACAAAAATAATCTTTTAAAGGCATGAAAACATTTAAATTTACCATTGTAGCCAAAAGTCAAGTAAGATAATTAGATTAACACAGATTTTTTCAAAACCAAGTGGTATTGAAAATAGGATTCAAACTCAAGCAGAAAGTAACTGCCATTCAAACTCACTCTATCAACTGCAATGTGGAGGTGTTTAACACTTGACTGAAATCTACAGCAACTCTTGTGACTTTCCTGATAACTCTCGGATAATAAAATGTCCCAGAGTTACTTATTTAGTTCCCTGAAATTCAAAAACTACAATGTCTACTTGCATATAAGAAACAAAATTCCAAAACTGCATTTGAAGTTAAAGCTTCTGTTCCTCCTCAAGCTAGGGACATACTGTAGGCTAAAGTGGTCCTCCTTTTCCTCCATGTGTTTCTCTTTCTCTCCCCACATCTTCTGGCTTCTCTGGGATTGAAAAGATTTGGTGTGGAGAATGGAAGAGAAATTGCAATAAATATTTTTGACTGCTACATAGCAGTTTGGGGTTGGTGCTTTCTAGGCTTAAAGCATTTTTTTTTATTGTGGGGTGCTTTGTGGGTTTTTGGAGAATGTTTTCTACCAACTAGGAACAACTTCCCTGACAGAGGAGATCTTTCTTGAGCTGGCTGCTTTCAATCAACCCCCTACCCCATTACCACTTTTCCTGTATTGCTCTGTCTAGATTTCATGGGAGCAGGAAGCCATCTTTCTTTTTTTTAATTTTTATTTTTTTTCAATATATGAAATTTATTGTCAAATTGGTTTCCATACAACACCCAGTGTTCATCCCAAAGATGCCCTCTTCAATACCATCACCCACCCTCCCCTCCCTCCCACCCCCCATCAACCCTCAGTTTGTTCTCAGTTTCATTTAAGAGTCTCTTGTGCTTTGGCTCTCTCCCACTCTAACCTCTTTTTTTTTTTTTTCCTTCCCCTCCCCCATGGGTTTCTGTTAAGTTTCTCAGGATCCACATAAAGTGAAAACATATGGTATCTTTCTCTCTATGGAGGAAGCCATTTCTAGAAGACCCTTCTAAAATGACTACTCGGGGTGCCTGGGTGGCTCAGTCGGTTAAGTGTCCGACTTCAGCTTAGATCATGGTCTTACAGTTTGTGGGTTCAAGCCCCGCGTCAGGCTCTGTGCTGACAGCTCAGAGCCTGGAGCCTGCTTCAGATTCTGTGTCTCCCTCCCTCTCTGCCCCTCCCCTGCTCACACTCTGTCTCTCTCAAAAATAAATACACATTAAAAAAAATTAAAATGACTACGATTCTTTTTCCCATGTTGCCTGCATCCTCTCTCCCCCAAACCATGGGAATACTGGCCATTCTCAGTGCCTCTAGATCTTTTCATTCTGTTGTTAGACCTGATAACCAGGTACTCTCACTCAGATTTCTCAGAGGAAAGCACCAGTATGTTGTGTTGCTCAAGCTCAAGAGTACACACATCATGCTCTCAAAAAATCCCTCATACAGGAAAATGAACATCTTTCCTTTTCACAAAATGGGTAGTGAGGAGGTATAGGGAAAATGCCATAGAATATCATTACTTTCTCCAAAGAAATTCCTGTATGTTCAACCTCAAACCTTTTATATCCTTGCATAAATTAGGCAAAGGGCTGCCAAGACAGTTTTAGCCCCTCCTTTGCAATGTGAAAGTCTTGTACCTTAGTTTGCAATGTGAAAACAGTTATTTTTGTCTTCATCTTTTGTAGTCTTAAAGACTTAATGTATTTCACTAAAACCTGAATATATTTTAATGTTAAAAGTTCCAAATTTTCTCCCACCCCAAGACAAACAAAACACAGAAAAGTTTTCAAATATACTTGTTTAAGAAGGAAATTTTAAACACAGCTCTTAGCAAACTTCAAGGTGCTAACAGCTTATAAAGTGAAGGATTAAGATCAATAACTTTACGTAAGATCATAGAAAGGACAGGGCATCTTCAAATCCCAGTAAATTCTATGATGCAAAGACAGAATATCAATTCCTTTGTTACGTTTATATTACTGTGGCAACTTGAGGTTTATCAATCAGTTTATTAAATTTAGGGTGAAGGGGAAAAATAAGTAATCATAGAGAAAAAGAAGTAATGATCATGGAAAGAAAAGGAAGACTCACAGTCTAAAAATTTGTGTGAATTTATGAATGTAAATAAGAGATTCTTGATAGATGTATTCTTGGTGGATGAATAAACATGTAAATATTTGGAGTAAGGATGAGGTTTGAGACTCTCACAGATGGTTAGACAAGGAAGACAGTACCCTGTGTCTGGGAAAATTCCCAGCTATGTCCAAAACTGAAAAGGTTGTAAGGTACTGTTTTATATGATCCTGTTTCAACTGGGTGTTATTGGCTGACTGAAAGGACTTAATATCATTTTTACATTTCCCAGGATTTGAGGAAGAAATTGAATGTCCCTTTTCATTGAATAAGGTTTGTGCTATCACCACATACTAGTATGGAGTGGCAGAGTCAAAGAAAATAATGTATATGTGCCTGTTCACCCAGGAAGGCCAGAGGAGTGAAATCTGCAATCCAGCAGAAATTCGTATCTTTTGTTCCTTTGTATTTTAAGATTGCTTCCCCACCTATGAGTTATTCAAAGTATAAAAACCTGAAGCTCTAGCAGGATAAATCTTATGCTTCAAACTTGAATGTGTAAGCAGTGTTCCATTACCAATTTTTGCTAAATAAAAATCAATGTAATATCCCACATCCAACAAGGATAAGAAATTTGATCTCGGGCATTTGGGAGCCACCCCTTACTTTCCTTAGGTTCCTATAAATTGGAAAGAAATATATGATGCCTGAAGAGTGAAGACAGATCATTACTCTACAACCCATAGTGGTTTCAAGAATAACAACATTGTTGTTCCAGTCCCTTGAAGTCAGACAGTCTAACAGCTTCTTTGCCACACTGAGGCAAAAGAAGCTTTTTGGAAGTTGGGAACCTTGATGGCATGAGTTCAGCATCCCTCTGGGTGACACAGTGCCATTTTCCTCTGAGGTACTGCTGCTGCCCAGGGCACTGACAGACTTTGTCCTCTTCCAAGTCGGAGAGGCTCTTCTCTGCACAGATGCCCCTGCTCGTCCCTCTCAGAGGCACTGACTTCTCTGTACCCAGTCCACCCTTCCCACCCTTGAGGGACTCAGGTCAGGAAGACAGGCAAGCTCTGCTTTTGATCTCTACAACAGAAAATTCCCCTGAGACAGGGGAGCACCAGGGGCCTGACTACCTTTTAGAATAAATGAAATGGGAAGACACAATCAAAACAAGTATTATCAACCACCCATTGGTGTTTGGTTGGCTGTGGGGAAGAATTTCTTCGCTAAGGGACTTCGAGTATTAGAATAGATAGGTCCTTCTCCCTCCTCTCCCCTTGGCACCCTGCTTCCTTATCCCCCCTATTACTTTCCCTTCATTTTCCCCCACAGCACTCATCAACAACTAACATACCTTATCTTTCATTATTGTCATTTATTTGTTTACTATGGGTCTTACCCTATTAATTTAAGTCTCACAAGGGCATTTGAATTTTGTCTGTTTTATTTACATGTGAGCCTAGAAGAGTCACAAACAATAGGAGCTCAGTAAGTAATTGTTATTAAAAATAGATTTTTTTTTGTTCAGGGTGGCATTGATACAATCCAGTCAGAAAATTGGAGATGAAAATGAAAGGCTACTATATTTTAATCCTGAATTATGTGATTAATCCTAGAAAAGGAGAAGAAAAATTTATAAACATGATAACTATCAAAGACAATATAAAACTTCAGTTTTTATACAGAATTCAGATCTGTAAAATATTTCATGGGCCCATTGATTTAGCCCATGATATTAGTAGTATATTTTTTTCTTAGGAAAAAGAGTGTGTCTAATTTCAAGTCCTTTAAATATGCAAAAACTCATACCTAATTTTAAAACTAAAGTAATTCAATCAAATGATTTTTAATGTGACCTATTTGGGGGAGGGTAGAGTCTGACTACAATTCTGTAGATACAACAGTGACATCTATGATCCAAAATTATCATTCTGGCTATATCAATATTAAAGTTAACTGCAAAATAAGTACTTATAATTTAGAAAATGTGTTTTTTACACACAACGTTCAGCATATATTAAAGACCTGAAAAACTAGAATCATAGGTACTTAGCCTACTTTATTGAGCTTCATAAATTCACTGAAATGACTTCACATATTGACCATTACTTTAAGTTATTTCTTACATAATATGTCTTTAGAAACATAAGGATGTAATTCATACATTTCATAATCTAAAAAAATACAAAATAATTTTCCTTTGGGATGCATCTCCACTAAATGTTTGGGGATCAACACTACTGCCTATTCTAAGGTATTCTGCCTAGTGATTTACGTTAATTGCTGCTATTTATACATTCAAACTTGCAGTGCAGCTCGCTGACTCTAACCATGCGTTGCCCTGATGCATGGTTCTATTTACTATCTCATCAAAGCTATCGCTCTTCTCCTCTGTTGGGAAGATTGTTTTCACTTACAGCAATTCAGTAGAAAGTTAATCACAAGGATATCTTGTCCTCCTTAAATTGGATTTCTCCAAAAGCAACCAGTAGTCCAGACAGTAAGAACATTCCTGTTTCTTGGATGCACACTAGAAGATGGTCAGTCACAGCACACCCATGTGCATCACACACTCCTTGGCTTCCTAATACCCTCCACTCTCATCTCTCATCTTTAACATAGGCTCATAGAATCTTCATATAATCAACTCTGGATTATTTAGACAGTTTATTCCAATTTTTGAACACCAGAAGCAAATACTGCTTTTAAGATCTTATTAATTTATTGTTTACTCTAAGTTTCCAAAGACGTAAATAGGAATTTTGCTTACTCTAATTCAGCAGGGTTTTAAGATGAAAATAATTTATGTCCCCCACTCCCCACACTAACGTTAAGTGTGAACTAGCTAGATTGACAAAAAAAAAAAAGAAAAAAAGTTCTAGTTCTGTTTAGTCTGATCCTTCACAGAGATCTGAGAGACTATGTATCACCCCTGAGAGATAATACTGAGAATGCAAAGAATACTAGGGGAGAAATTAGGAAGAAAGAATAAGGAAATCTGAGAGTCCAATTAAAGTACGATTCCATTACTTGGCTTGAAATATTGGGAAATATTACCAAATATAACCAAAACAGGAACTGAGTATTCCTTGCAAAGCTGGGTATAGAGGGAGGGATAGGAAACCAAGCAGGTTATAATAGTCTGAATGGAAAATGAAAAAATTGCAGGCTATGATATAAACTTTTTATTAACATATATTTACTAACATAATGTCTATTTACTTAGATATTGAATATATAAGTTCTTTTCCTATTAGGATAGACAACTACTATATGCTGTGGTTATTATTTTTTTTTAAGAAGTCTCAGTCTGACACTTTAGGCTGGTCTATTATTTACACTGACATCCTTCTGAAAACAATTTTTATACAAACAATACATCGGTCATTTAGTGTGATGGACCTGAAATCAGATTTTGAGAGGAGAGAAAAAGTCTTAAGAGGGCTCCAGGTGTCATTGCAGGGAGAAAATCAACCACCACCAAAGGAGAGAAACTATTTAAAGGGACAGGGGAGTCTAACATCACAATTTTGCTAAAGATTTGTCTGGCTTGTTTAGCACCACAAACTCATAAACACATTTACACATTTACACATTTCACACACACGCGCACACACACACACACACACACACACACACACACACACACACACTAAAAATATACATTTTGGCGGTGCCTGGGTGGCTCAGTCAGTTAAATGTCTGACATCAGCTCAGGTCATGATCTCATGGTTTGTGAGAGTTCAAGCACCACAGTAGGCTGTCTGCTGTCAGCACAGAGCCTGCTTTGGATTCTCTGTCCCCCTCTCTGTCTGCCCCTCCCCCACTTGCTCTGTCTCTTTCTCTCTCTCTCTCTCAAAATAAACTTAAAAAAAATAACATTTTCATAAACACCTTCCTTAGCTAATTCTAATAAAGATAGAAAGTAGGTATTTATGGTAAGATAGCCTGCTATATAGTGGTTCTTCAGATTCACCAAGGAACTATATAGATTCACAGAACACTCCCCAGTATGTAGGTTCAGGAATAGCTAGATAGATATGCACACACGTGTGTGTATTTTTTATCCTAGTTTTATTGAGAAATAATTAACACCCATCACTGCAGAAGTTTAAGGTAAGCCGCAGGATGTTTTGCTTTACATATATCGTGAAATGGTTACCGCAATAGGTTCGGCTAATATCCATCTTCTCATATAGGTACAATAAAAAGAAAAGAAAGAAGAAAAAAATTGTTTTCCATATGATGAGAACTCTTAGGATTTACTCTCTTAACAACTTTCCTATAAATCACACAGCAGTGTTAGCTACAGTCATCATGGTGTACCTTATAACCCCTAGTACTTACTGATCTTCTACTGGAAGTGTGTACCCTTTGACTACCTTCTTCAGTTCCTTCCCCCCACCCTCCACTTCTGATAACCACAAATGTGATCCCTTTTTCTGAGTTTGTTGTTGTTTAGATTCCATATGTAGGTGAGGTCATATAGTATTTGTCTTTCTCTGTCTGACTTATTTCACTTAGCATAATTCTTTCAAAGTCTATTCATGTTGTCACAAATGGTAGAATTTCCTTATCTTTTTTAATGGCTCAATAACAAAGAACAGTAATGTTTTTAAAGAGCTCTATGGGATAATGTGATACTGAGCAATTTTGGGAACCAACAGTAGAGTATAAAACAAAAACAAAAAAACAAAAACACAAATCCTGGCATCAAGCACCGATGTTTGTATTAAATGATAACCAATTACTTCTAAGGTTACAAGAGAATAAAATAAATACTAAGCTTTAATGACAGCCATGGAGAGGTTCTAAATCTGTGGCCAGGAATCAATACACTAAACATGAAGAAAAAAGCTTTTACACCTTTGTCAAACTTTGAAAAGTTCTGGTTTATGGTTAAGTTAATTAATCAAGTAGGTTGAATTAACAGCATGATATCAGTAAGAAGGACTTTGGGATACTCCAGTTTACAGATGATAGCTTATTATAAATTTGGTATGCTACTGAAGATTAGAAGCAGATGGCTCAATATAAATGTCAAGAAGGTTGACATATAATGTAAAAACCTGGAGTTTGTAATCAGAAGACCTAGGCTTCAGTCCCAGTTCTGTTGCTGTGTGATCTCAGGCAAGTCACTTAACCTAAGCTTCAACTTTCTTAACAATGAATGAAGATCACATGCGATAGTGTATGTAAAAAGTACTTTATAAAATGTAAAGCATTTTTGGGGCGCCTGGGTGGCGCAGTCGGTTAAGCGTCCGACTTCAGCCAGGTCACGATATCGCGGTCCGTGAGTTCGAGCCCCGCGTCAGGCTCTGGGCTGATGGCTCAGAGCCTGGAGCCTGTTTCCCATTCTGTGTCTCCCTCTCTCTCTGCCCCTCCCCCGTTCATGCTCTGTCTCTCTCTGTCCCAAAAATAAATAAACGTTGAAATAAAATGTAAAGCATTTTTCGAATGTCCATTAGTAATGTCATAAGTGATCAGAACATAAATATTTATCATTTGGTCTATGCAATCCGAGAAAATGAGATAGGAACTCTATTCACAGTAGGGAGGAGTTGACTGAGTATACATTTTATTTCCGTTGGAGTTCTATTAAAGAGTCTATTAATTATTAAAAAAATTTTTTTGATGTTTTTATTTATTTTTGAGAGAGAGAGAGAGAGAGAGAGAGACAGACAGACAGGCAGAGAACATGTTGGGGAGGGCCAGAGACAGAGGGAGGCACAGAATCTGAAGCAGGCTCCAGGCTCTGAGCTGTCAGCACAGAGCCCAATGCATGGCTCGAACTTGTGAACCATGAGATCATGACCTGAGCTGAAGTCGGACACTTAACCAGCTGAGCCACCCAGGCACCCCTATTATTAATTTTTTAAGTTACTAATTTAATCAATGCTTCTGTAGTATTAGGTGTCAAGTACAGTTTTAAGCACTTCACAAACAACTCATTTTAACTTCTTAACAAGATCAGGAGGTGGGTACTATTGTTATCTTCATTTTACAAAAGAGGAAACTGAGGCACTGAGTTTAGAACTTGCCCAAGCTCATATAGCTAGTAAGTGACAGAACTGGAATTCATACACATCAAGCTCCAGAATTCATGGGCTCTACCACTATAAAATTTCATTTCAATAAAAGGCAAGTCTGTTTCACAAATCTCAAAGACGGTGTTATGAAAAGGCTCATAGCCCATATCATAAGAAATACAGTGTACTGAAAATAACAGAAAACTGCCATCTGGATTTTCTGTATCAGGTCATATTTACACTACTTAGGAAAATTTTTTCTAGGATTATTATCAGTAGTTGAAAACTTAAATCACCATTGAACGTATGGTTAAATATTAAATGTTATGTTACATATATTTGATCCCAATTTTTAAAAAGAATCAAAAACTTAAATCAACTTTATTTATTACATACAGTTTAAAGAATTTTACATATTCTGATTTCAAGTTGGACTTTTATTTTGCAAAACTAAGTATATCACTGAGTCTACAGCAAGAGAGCTGCTGTAAATACTGCTATGTAAAATGACAGTATTAGTAACAAATTGTTAGTAATGAAGTATTACTAATATATTGATGAAATAGAGCACAGGAAGCAAAGTGAGCACTGAGCCAATAGATAATTTTTAAGGCCTCTGCTCATCTAAAGCACTGCTCTAGCTAGGCTGCCTGTTATAGCTAGGGACATTCAACAGAACTGGGAAAACAGGTTTAAATCAACCAGAAAAATAACATGTGCTTATTTATCCCGGGCTTAAAAATGCCAGGATTGGTCTAACAGATTTTAAGCAACAGTATGTACGGTTATCAAGACCTGGACCTAAAGGAAAGTTAGTTGGATGCTATTTTCTTTTCTTTTTTTTTTTAAGTAGGCTTCTCGCCCAGCACAGAGCCCAATGTGGGGCTTGAACTCATGACCCAGTGATCAAGAACTGAGCTGAGATCAAGAGTCGGATACTTAACCAACTGAGCCACTCAGATGCACCATATCAGAAGGAATATTTTAGAAAATTATTCGTTAAATAGAAATCCACATTATTTCATGTGTTCCTTCAACCTTATGGGGATGACCAAATCAAAATGATAGTAAAAGTCTGTTGGTTCAGACGGAGCCACCCAGGCATCCTGGTTGTGATTTTCTGCCCACATTTGCTTGTTTATTTTTAATAGAATATGTTTATGGGAAAACAATAGTTGTATTTATTACAAACAGATGCCCAGATTCTGCTTCATGATAGAATCATAAAAGCAGGTGGGAGTTCTAGAAGAGGATGGCTAAATATGTGATGCAGAATCAGCACATATTCTGGGAGCTAAACAAATGGTAAGTAAGTGGTAATTCTGAAATTTATTTTCAAAGTTAGTCCAATCAGTATTGTTTAGGTTTTAGCGATAATGGGTTTTGTTTGAGTCATAGACTGGTCCTGGCTTTTGGCTAGAAGATGTGATACAATTAATCAATATGTGGGGGAATTTTTTAAAAACAATGAAAAAAGAGGGGCGCCTGGGTGGCGCAGTCAGTTAAGCGTCCGACTTCAGCCAGGTCATGATCTCGCGGTCCGGGAGTTCGAGCCCCGCGTCAGGCCCTGGGCTGATGGCTCAGAGCCTGGAGCCTGTTTCCGATTCTGTGTCTCCCTCTCTCTCTGCCCCTCCCCCGTTCATGCTCTGTCTCTCTCTGTCCCAAAAATAAATAAACGTTGAAAAAAAAAAATAAAAAAATAAAATAGTTTAAAAAAAACAATGAAAAAAGAAAGTTAATAGATCAATTGTAGACTTTCAGTTATATGATTATGAGTTTTGAACTTCACAATTCCCTAATGGAAGAATGTACCAAAAAGTTACTCCACTACTATTTACTAATTTAAGAACATCAACCTAAAAGAGTGATTTTATTTTACATTTTTTAATGTTTGTTTATTTTTTGAGAAAGAGAGAGACAGAATGCAAGTGAGGGAGGGGCAGAGAGAGAGGGAGACACAGAATCTGAAGCAGGCTCCAGGCTCTGAGTTGTCAGCACAGAGACCGACACAGGGCTCAAACCCACAAACCATGAGATCATGACCTGAGCCAAAGTTAGACAGACATTCAACCAAATGAGCCACCCAGGCACCCTAAAGACTCATTTTAAAGCAGGCTTACTAATAAGGGATATGACTCTGAAGGCAATTTAGTAAGCCTCATATTTTGGCTTATGAACAATGATCTGACTCTGATTTCTTTAACAGAAACTAAACACTTCTAGAAAATTGAGAAAGCTATATATTGGAATTTCCTAGAAAAGATTACTACTGTTCCAGTGAAGAGTCAATATGAGAAACCTAGGTGATACTTAATACATTTTTCATGCATTTGATGATGGGAAAGGTAGCCACTTGTTCTATCCTTTATAATCTGAGTATAAAGTTGGTCGTATTATTTGAATTTGGACTTTTTAACTTCAGTAGAAGTTCACAGGTATCTAAATTCATAAGAGATGAAGTCGGAAGATGACAGAGGTGAATTCAAGAATTTATTTGGAGCAGCAAAGTCAGCATACATAAATGTGAGTGAATCAAAAAGCAGAAATAGAGATAGGGAAAGAAACTGGTTTCATTCAGTTGCAAAGAACATGAAAGATAATATTTCCTATTCTCCTTCCAAATTCCATCAAACAAATCCGAAGTATTCTCAAGACATTGCTGATATTGGGGACTATTCACTCACCAAGGAGTCAGATTAAGAAGGCTCTAACTTATCTCCTGCTTTCAATATTTCAGAGCACTTCTGTTTATAGTCAACTAGAAAAGCATTGCAGCAATGGCCTCTTTCAGTCATGTGCTAAAGAATTAAAGGATAAGATGATCAATTAGCTTTATTTCCTCCCATTTCTGGGAGCGTAATGTTAGTTGATAAAAAACACTAAAATTGTATCATTTTTTACATATGATCTTAATCAAAAGAAAAGATCTTTTCTCCTATCTTATTGTTCTTGGTATCTTTTTGGTACTCCTTTCTGTAGATGTGGGTTTCTAGGGAAAGGAAATAAATAATTTTAAATGTATACTTCACCTGTAGTTTCAGTGAAGAACATCAACTAATGTTTATTAAAAACCTACTACAGAGACTACACTAATTGTGATGAGCATTAAGGGATGTATAGAATTGTCAAATCACTATACTGTACACCTGAAACTAATATAGCTTTGTAAGTCAACTATGTTTCAATAATAATAATTTAAAAAGAACCTATTACATGACAAGCACTGTGACAAATGTTTTGCATGTATTATCTCAGCCTCTATAGTATCTTTAGGAGGCAGATACCATTATAACCTCCATTTTAAGATGAGGTATGTGAAGACTCAGTGACTCGCCTGTAGTCAATCATCTAGTAGGTAACACAGCCAACGTTCAAACCCAAAGAGCCTGGCTCTAGGGCTTGCCCTTTGAACTACTATGACAAGTTAATTTTTTTCCTAATATACATTACTACAAAAGTTTTCTTGGCATATTAGTCACAAATAAGGTCACAGTTATGGAAACATACTCTAATTTTCTTAACCTTTCTCCAGGCCAAGAACTAAAGAATGCTTAGAAAACAAGCACACAAATAAAAAATCTGAATCCAATAGTACCAAATTTACAGCAAATTTTATATCAAATATGGAATTCATACAATAAAAACTTATGAGAATTTGCTTGTTATGCAGATTATTTGCAAGCAGGAACACGGTGCAAAAACACATATAGAGAAACGATCCCCAACTTATGATGGCTCCACTTAGAATTTTTCAACTTTACAATGGTGCAAAATGATACACATTCAGTAGAAATCATACTCTAGGTTTTGAATTTGGACCTCTTCCCGGGCTAGCGATATGTGGTGGATACTTTCTCATGATGCCAGGCAGTGGCAGCAAGCCATAGCTCCTGGTCAGGCCACAATCACTACAGTAAACAACCGGTACATTGACAACCGTTCCATACCCATACAACTATGCTTTTTTTCACTTTCAGTATAGTATTCAATTACATGTAATATTCAACACTTTATTATTCACTAGGCTTTGTATTAGATGATTTTGCCCAACTGTGGGCTAATGTAACTGTTCTGAGCACATTTAAGGTAGGCCACACTAAGCTATGATGTTTGGTAGGCTAGAAATATTAAATACATTTTGGACTCATGATATTTTCAACTTATTATGGTTTTATCAGAATGTAACCACACTATAAGATGAGAAATATGGGTTTTATATATATATATATATATATATATATATATATACACACACATACACACACACATATATATAATTGATATTACAAATGTAGTTTTCCATGGAGTTAGGTCAACAGATTTGCATCCAGTCTTATTCCATTACTCTAAGAGCAAAACACTGCCTGATGATCTAGTTATACACTAATTTGCTAATCCTTATTACAAACTACACTCTTAGAATCTGGATCCTAATAAGCAAAACACTTGCTCAAATAGATGTTAATCCATATTCACTTGTTACGATGATTGCAAATGTAATTTGAAAATATCAAGAGTTCTGCTTGGTCACTAGTCCTCCAAAGGGGAACAACAAGGGGCAAACAAAGAGCAAGTCTACCAGAGACTTCCACGATTCAACCTTTTAGAATTAAAAGATGAGAATTTTCCTCATTTTGTAGGCAAATGTGGGGAAAACATTCACAATAAACCAGGCCACTGCTGATGCATAAGTAAACTGGTGTGGTATAGAAAGATAAATAATTTGGACTTTGGAGTTAGACAATGATTCTAATCATTATCTCATCTGTTGGTAGTTGAATGATGTTGGGCTAGACAAGTAGCCTGAATCTTGGTTTCTTTTATATGTCAAATGGTGACAATCTTCATGGGATTGCTATGAGACTTTAAAACTTATATGAAAAGGATCTACTCAACCCACGGCCTATGGCAGAGACTCATTGCATCTTTGCTGCCTGTGGGCTCTTTTAGTCATTGGAGTCATCACAGTGCATGTTGACATTGGAGCCCTTTGTTGGAGGATATTTATTAGACCCAATTTATATCCAATAAATTGATCATCAGTTGGTAAGTTCTACTCATATGTTTATCATTATACAGAAAAGAAATAAACTTACTTTATAAGTTACTACAGGGTAACAAGTTGTGTTATTTCTATTTACAGACTGGAAGATTTAGAGTACTATGATTTTAGTCATTTGGCCAAATTCTTCGGAGTACCGAAATTTCAAAATGGTCCATCTAAAGATACAAGTTACAAAGAACTGGGACATCCTTTGTGCCATCATTAGTGCATTTGTTGGAATAATCCCATGGGCTTAACTAAACAAGGCCTGTATCTTCTTCACTTTGCTTATCTGTTATCTGGTAGGGAGGGGGCAGTAGCAGTCATTCAGGGATCCAGGCTGAGAGAGTAGCAAATCGACATTTCAAACATTTTTGGTCACAGTGCCACGGGGAAAGTGAACTCTGGAGGATGTTGCCCTGCACACATTATGTGCTCAAAAAGGTGGCATTCATCAATTCCACACAACTCACTGGCCCCACCCCACCACAAGTATCAAATATGCAATTCTTTGTAATAGGAGGAAAGAAATCTGGAAATTTTTGGAGAGCACTATTAATGCTACTCCAATTAGGAAACAGAATTAGGAGTTGCAGAGCTCAACTTTAGCAATATGGCATTGCTCCTTGCTCATCTTCCTGGAAAATACAGGCAACTCCATAATATAATGGGTTAATACACAAATGATATCCAAAGACATAGTTGCATACCTACAGGTACACCCTACATACAGTAGTAAGCAGACCACTAAAATATAAAGCCAAAAAAATCCATTCACATCATGGACAAAATAAACCCTTAAATTTTGCATTGGAGCATCATAACATAAGGGGTGAACTATCTATGTTTTCTTGGCAATATGAAAAACTAGAAAACTGCAGGCCAAGCAATCACTGGTTGGAGTGCATTATTTATGTCCTAGAAAAATTATAATGACTCTATACAACCAATAAGATGGATGATCAACTTAAACCTACTAAAAATTAAATTCAAATTATATATCAGCTTTATCAGCAATATCTATAAATTATGCAGAATGTTGAGTGACAGGAATGACCTTAAAGTTGTGTTCAATCAAACAGATTATTATGGGTTTGACATGTGAACATATGGCAGTAAGCATTATCACCAGGCAAACCAAAGTAAAAGACTAAGCAAAGAAATAGAAGGCAACAGGAAACAGTAAGCCATAACCAAAGTTATATTACTACACTAGTCAAGATAAAGCCGACAAAACTCTGATGCCTCAAGTTGAGAAAATTTAGTCTCTGGCCTACACATTAGATTCATCTGAGGAACTTGAAATTACTGAGGCCTGGCCCTACACCAAGAGATTCTGATCGAAATGATCCAGTAGAGTAGAGCTCAGGCATTGCCACATTCTTGTTGCTGTTGTCATTTTCTTGTTATTTTGTAAAGCTTTCTAATGCACAGCCAGGCTTCAGAAATGCTAAACTAAGTCATATAGTCTGTCAAGCTAAAAAATAAACTTGCAAATAATGGGTTCTGCAGACATGTATCTACTAAATACAAGAGAACAACATCTGGGTTAATTGGGGAAAGAACTGTATTCCATGTATCAACTCTTAAAGAAAATAGCCATCTGGAACATGTTCATATTTATTTTAAGTAAGGGGGGAGATGGGTTTCAGCTGTCTATAGAGCTGCTGATTTTATAGTAAATGAAAAAATAACTGTATGAATAAACTAATATAAATTACAAATATACAATCTAAATATTGCCTTCAACTGCTTTCTAAAGTATATCCAGTGTATCTATGAGAAGTTTTATATGTTGGGGAAAAACTTATCCTCTATACCTATCAATAGGCAGTGACAGAGCTCTGTTGTGCTTTCAACGATAAAATTAGTAAGTCAGTGGTCCCATAAATATATCAACCAGGGGAAACTGACTATTCAAAAAAAAATTGACAAACATGAACTAAAAGAGTTAAATTTTTCATAATCTAAAATATAACAATATTTCATTTTCTCACAGGTGCATATAATGTCTTTGTAGGGTTACATATTTCTCTCCCACCTTAACATATACACTGCAGTGTAGTCCATATTTAGTGAAAACTCTTAAATATTTAATCACCTGTTAAACTAAGCTTATACAAATTAGGATAAAATGATGTTAATATGTGAAATAAGAGTTGGTTTAAGCAGTGAAAGTTATAAATCCTTTGCCAGTTTTAGAAAAAAAGATCAGACAACTTGTACAATGTGCATCCTCTTCCAATTCTAGAAAAATCTTTAAGTCCACATTGGCTACTATACAGTATTTTTCAGGTGAGTGACCTTTTTTATGGAGGAAGGGGTGTGAACTTAATATCTGGATCAATGTGGTATAGTGTAGAGACAGAATATGATGCTATGGGAGCTCCAGTGAAGAAAGGACCATTAAAATATTAAATTTCTGGGAAGTCTAGACAAGAGAACTATAGGTTGGGGCTAATACTATCTCCATCTCCCAGGGACAGGGAAATCTCAGCTATCCCTGGAAAATACATAGATTGAAATGATTCTTTTTCAACCAATTTCTCATATGTAACATTTTTGTTTACCATTTTTCTACCTTGGTTGGCAGGGTTTCTGGAGTCAACCTCCTTCATTCTGTTTCTTGAGTAGTTTGGGGGCAATGAGGCTTCAATATGAGTCTTCCCATCCTGGTAAGTGGAGATCCTTAGATAGGCAGGAGTGGGGAATCAGAGCACAAAAGAATAATCTGACTTGTGCCAGCTGAATTAGGTAGAAGGGAATTAAAATTTCAGCCTTGAATGAAGAGACCCACAGAGAAAGTCACCCCTATTATTATCAGCTGCAAGGGAACAAGAAAAAGATACAGACAAAAAGAGTGAGACACACACACACACACACAAAAGAGCATGTAGGAAAGGTACCCTGAGTGACAGTAGAGAAGAGAACTGCCCAAGCCTGTGGGCACCCAATGGGTTATCTACCTAGAGTACCTGGCTAGCTGGGAGACTGGGGGAAGGAAAAGGGGAAATGAATACTTTATTTTTCTCTGTTCTCATCCTTGTTAGGGGTCTGCTTAATTTAAGGAGCCCTGAATTGATGGTCTTTGCAAGAATTTCCAAGTTTGCTTTAATGCTTTCAGAAGGTTAAAAACTTCTGGGTCCCGATGCTTGAGTTTAGCTTTGTTTAGCATCAGATTTTTTTCCTTGTCCCAGGGATTAATGGTATGCTCACTGGAATCAACTTAAATTAATCCTGACAGGATTCAAATCTTGAGAGAAATATTAGTTGAGACAATTTAAAAATTCACTTCTAGTTTTCACTTACATTTAAATATAATTTCTTAAGAATGCCTTGCTCTTTACCATATTGTCAAATGTCTAAGATTCTAAGGCCTGCTTCACGAGAGCTAGAAGGTTTTCCCGTCCTTTAGGAAAGGGGAGAAGGGCACAGAAGGGAGAACAATTCTTCCTGTCTTCTGTGGTTGCCAGCAGAAGTGGCTAGGAACACATCCAAAATGTCAAAGCAGAGAAGGTGCCTCACATTAAGATGACTGACTCACAACTACCATGGAATGAATGTATGTATGTTATTTCATGCTTAAATATTTTTATTAAAATGGCCTTCCATTCCAGTTTCTTTCAAGCTGCATGGAAAAAAGATAGTGCTTATGTCAAAGATATAGTAAAAGCCTGTTTTAAACTACCTCAAATTTACACAGATTTACTTACACTGTGGATTAAATGGTGTGGTTTAAATGTACATTCATCTATATGTGTATTGGAACATATATATGCTTCACCATAAAATAGAAACAAAGGAATCCACATTTCTGACATCTATTTTTAAATCAGATTTCTAATGAAAGCATGGTTTGCAGATGAAAAGTTTCATTATAAAACAGACACAGATAATTGAATTGATTTATAATAACTAAACCAAACCCACGGAAATAGATCCACGTCACCTACTCTCATTAACCTGAGAGTCCAGCCTATTCATTAATTGTAGTGTGTGATTTAAAGTTTAAAAAGATACTGAAGGAGTTAGTATAATGAAATATTCTGTTTGAAATTTGAAACTCTGGTTGCATTCCACAATTAATTTTCCCTATGAGCTAGGGCTACAACTTAGAGTCTTCTCAAGGGAAATTTTAAAAAATTACCAACTGATAATCTTAAAATTGTTTCAAAAGGCAATTATGTAAAGTCCTCCATTGATTCATACTATATTGCCATTAGAAAAATAAAATTTAAAACTGCTCTAGTTTTCACACTTCCTTCGAAAAAACTTCTTTAAAAATCCAAATATTTGGTTTAAACAAATAGTATATACTATTTTGTTCATATAAGTATAAAACTAAATAATTATGTATCTTTTAGGTTCTGAGACAAAAATGGCCATAACTAAAAACAAGCGCCAGAAGAATAAAACTCGGATGTTACTGTACCTACCTTTAATGTGATACTATAATGTCCAACAAATGTTGCATTTATCCATGATCTTGAATGGGGATCACCCAGGAATTCTATGTGATACTGTTCAACATTTCCATCCAGGTCATAGGTCACATATTTCCCTTTAAAAGGATCTGGGCAAAGTATCCCTGGCCAGCTTTCAAAAGAAAGTAGTTTTAATTATTTTGATGCTTTAAAAAAAAGGCAGAAATCAATACATCTGTTATAATCATATATCAAACTTTCTCCTAGGAATTTTTAAAACTCCCCCAAATTAAACATATTCATACTTGTATCCTTTAAAAGTAGGATATTCACTTGATAGATGTAATCAGTTGTATCTTTGTAGATATAGAAAGATTTGGAAAAGTCACATATTTAAGATAAACATAAGATACAAGGAAAAAGAATTATAAGACAGAAGGATGATCTCCAGGATCTGTAAGAGACATTTAGTCAGGGCTAATAGGAAATGTAAGATTCATGGCAGCTTTGAATCAACTCTAACCAATCAGAAGGCTTAATTACTAAAATGTCAACCCACTGACAGTTTCTGACAGGGTAGAAGAGAGCTGGCATTTCCTGAGCCAAAGGGCTCAGGGCTGCCAAAGGGGTACTGGCAGCTTAGGCTGCGATAACACTAAAAATTCTAACTACTGTGGGAAATGCAGAAACAGAGCTCAGCAGTTCTATATTGCCCCTTCCTTGCATCTGCTCCACTGGAAGACCAAATTTCCAAAAATTTTTAGTTCTAGAAATAAGATTTATCCTTTACTAAAAATAAATCTTTAGAGGTATGTTCTTTCGTGACATAAACCTCTAGAAATTCCTTGATAGGTTTCATTTTTCCATTTGGCAAAAACATATAAATATATATATGTATATACGTATATATATCATATGTAAATGTATGTTACATATATAAAGATATATATATCACACATATATATGTGATATATATAAAGATTTATATATATGTGATATATATAAAGATATATATATCTGTATATGTATATAGATGTTTTTAAGATATATATATATATATATATATATATATATACATCAACTAAGTTTTGACTGTTTTAGCAATCTTTTGAGACTCTGACCTAGTGTTCGGAGACTAATGCAGGAAAGGAAGACAGCAAATAAGGTCAGGAAGCTGTGACTAAGGAATGCCAAGTTCTACTTCGGTTTGCAGCTCTCTTGTGAAAAAAGGTAGTCAGGTTCAAATCAGAAGATTCAGGCTCTTGTTCTGCCTTCTACCAGACAAGAGGCCTCAAGCAGGTAACTAAGCCTTGCTATGACTCTGGTTCCTCACTGTCCTAGTTATAAAATTCAAACAAGTACATGCTTTATACATTTTTTGGGTTTTGGCAAATCAAAATATTGTAGAGTGCCATCATTATGAACCAAACTGTGTTCCCCTCACCAAATTCACATGTTGAAGTCCTCATCTCCAGTATCTCAGAATGTGACTGTATTTGGAGATAGTGTCTTTAAGGAAATAACTAAGTTAAAAGGTGGGCCCTAATACAACATGACTAGTTTCCTTATAAAAAAGAATATTATGACACATACATGCACAAAGGGAAGACCATATGAAGAACACAAGGAGAAAACCATCCACAAACCAAGGTGAGAGTCTCAGAAGAAATCAACCCTGCTGACACACCTTGACCTGAGAATTTTAGCCTCAGAAGGGTAAGATAATAAATTCCTGTTATTTTTAAGCTACCTAGTCTTTGATACTTCATTATGGCAGCCCTAGCAAACTAATACAATCATATACAGTAAGATTGTTGGTATAAATGAGAAGTAGGAAGAATGATACAAAGCATTATTTTGCCGCATTTATTTAGAAACTGGACAAATTGGACATTTAGGTAATTTTAAAACCTAGAGGAAGCATACAAATCATGCTATAAAGAATCTGAAATCACAAAAATGCAAAATCTACAAATTTCTTGGGTTTGAGGACCATAGATGGTTGATCTTCTACTAAATTATCTATTGATATGAAAGTTACAAAGTCCTAAATATAGAAATACATCTACCATACCACTGTAAAAAAAAGTCTTTACAGATCACAAATAACACAATGTAAACTAACACAATATGTCAGAGTTAGTATTAATGAAAAAAAATTTGATTCCAAGAAGCTGACATATCCCAAGTATAGTTGCCAGGTGATGACTTGGGTGCGCCAGTCACCAGGGATGGTGGAGTATGTGAATTGAACAGGATGCTGAGCAGAGTTCTTTGACTCTTGGGCCTTTCTGAGTTAGGAGAAGGGGCTGTCTGGCAGCCCTAGATCAGGGAAGAGGAAGGGCTGGAGGATCACAAATTGAGTCAGACAACATAGAACCCAAAGAAGTCTAATACTTTGGAAAACTGGAAATGATAATGGAAAAGTCAAAGAGAGGTTCAGGACCTATCTAGTTATTATCAGGTTCACATCACAGTATCACTGCTATTTGGCAATCTTATTGGGCTCAAGAGTGCTTAAAAGAAACCTTGAGTGGAGTTTATCTTTTAAACCTACATTGGAAATCTACATTTCTGAAGGAACCCACTCAAAAGAAAAAGATTTCAATAGGCAAATAAATGACTAAGAATGAATGGCAGCTGCATTGGACACTTCTAACTTATCAGAAATCAAGAAACAGTAGGTCCTCCAACTGGATTAATAACTACTTTAAAAGAAGCCAAATTGTGATTGTTATATTTGTTGACTGCTCTGTAAAATGTAAGGGGTTCGTGTTTAATACTAGGTGATTTGCACCTCACAGCAATTTTAAAAAGGATTATTGCCAAGCAATATCAAATTATAAGTAGCATCAACTCCATTCAGTGTAAAACAATCACAGGATTTATAACACTTGAGACATGAAAAGAAATTTTGCAGTTACTCTGTTTAAGATAAGCTTTTCTGACACAAATTCTGATACAACTTCTTTTACACACAAACCTATTGGGCCCAAGAGTATTCAATTTAAATTATTATTTTAAAAAATATAAAATAAAAATAGAGGTGACTCCTAAAAATAATTAGATGCCCATGAAAGAAAAAAGCTTCTATTCATTATTTAAAACATGTTATATAATAGAAAATTTTGCATGCTGGTTTACAGATGAATTATGAAAAGTATCATCAAATGTCCAAATAACTGGGGCACTTTAGTATTTCTTCAGGCAGTGCAAAGGAATTGTCTGACTCCTAGTCAAGCAGGACTAGATAGAATGTACCAAATTGCAGGAGAAGCTGAGGAGAGGCAATGGCTGCAGAAAGCAAGATTACCTCTCTCCACATGCGACAGCCATCATTTTCTCTGACTCCGTGTGACTGAAGAAAGCTGATGTCCATTTTTTTGATCTCACTCTGAACTCCATTTGAGTTCTAAAACTGTCAACAATGACACTGCATTGTGCACCTCCACCCCCCGATTTTTCACATTCATATTGATGAGAAATTCTAAAGTGTTGTCTGTGGGCTTAGAGGGAAAGAGGGAGAGTAAGAGATAGCAACCCGATGGGAAGGTATCAGAATTACAAGAAAAGTCGTGTGATTAATTTTAGAATCTGTGGGCGGTGGGAGGTAAAATACACAAACACAACACAAATAGATCCATGTATTGGAATCCACTTGGAGAAAAGGAGAAATTTGGATACAACAGGTAACTTCAAGCGCAAATATACCATGAAGAAACTGATGTCTTACACATTTCTCATCCAGTAGAAATGATCTTTTTTTTTTTTAATGTTTATTTATTTTGAGAGAGAGAGGGAGCATGCATGAGCAGGAGAGGAGTAGAGAAGAGAGAGAGAATTCCAAGCAGGCTCTGTGTCATCATCACAGAGGCCAACATGGGGCTCGACCTCATAAACCATGATTTCATGGCCTGAGTTGAAACCAAGAGCCAGACATTTAACCGACTGAGCCACCGAGGTGCCCCAGAAATGATCTTTAATAAGATAGCTACTGCCTTCAATAGAAGTTGAAGCTTAAGCATGATTTCAGTTGCTGTGTATTTATACTCAGTGAGAAGTACATGACTGTTATTTTCAAACCATGGTTTGGATGTTTAAGAGGAGAGCAGATTTTACTTGGGCCTCCTTCTTTATCTATGGGAAACAAAATGGATGAATTGGAATCATCACTAACTGAATGTCATACTTGCCACAAAATCTCTAAGCTGTACCCAACTACAGGGGGCTGATGGGAAGAGGAGATTCCCCATCCCCACCCCCCCCACATTATAAGTATATTAATCTATAGGCAAAATAATGCAAATAAGAAATAATCAAATAATATTTTATAATAGTGAAAAGATCTAGTAGAAATCTCACTTTAGAAATTTAAATACTATATCTAAAATGTATCACTGGATTGGTTTGTTAATTTAAAGGCATATTTTACTATTAAATTTTACTACTACACTACATTAGAATGCAAATATATTTTCTGTAAACTTATTTTTGTATTTATGAAAAACTTTGTAAAATGTCTGTGTAAATATGCCCAAGGTAGTTACCCTAAATAGAGCCTAGTTTCTGCTTGACAATGTATCTTCTTCTGCTAAGGAAAATATGCACCATTATTTTTCACTTTTAACTTCTATGCCGTTTCTAGCTGAATACCATGCTATTTGATCGATTTTTAAAAATTAAGGGTGCTTAAACATTAGGAAGATAGTTTTTCTCTTCTTAGTACATGTAGGTATCCCCACCCTAAGCACAACAGACATGCATAGATCAAAGACAAGAAGCTACATATGTACTTTTGTAAGCATGTAAGTGTGTAAGCATGTAAGTATAAGTGTGGAGGTATCTCACAATGTGGAGGTAAATGTAACTATTATAAATTGATTTTCCATGGAGTTTGCCCATAGACAAAGTGCTTTCTCTTGAAAATTATTTGTTTTTATTACATAAAGATTAAATAGGCCTTTCTAGATTCTGTATCAGTGTCTCTTTGGCTTTTTTAGCTTTATTAGAAAAGGTCAACTCTTTTGTAAAGACTAACTCTGAGATGTTGATAAGATTGAATTTCTGAGCCTTCAAAGCTCAGTGTAAGACCCATAGGCTAACAAGAACTGACCCAGATAATGTTACTTCCTAAGTGTCTCCATAGCCACCTAGCTGGTCTTTCCACTTGAAACTTCAACGTCTTTAATGTTGTTTAATTAAGAACTGATGTTTGATTGTTTTTAGTGGGTTAATTCTACCTTTATATTCTGCTATTGCAATTTATCCTGTTATAATCTTTGTATGTATTTACTGTAACAAATAAAAAATATAACTAGATTTGAGTTTTTATATTTTAAAGTTATATTTTAAGCCTGTATTCAACTATACTTATTTCATAAAGAGGAATACATCTGATTACTTAGCCAAATGCATTCTACTCTTTCCAATAAGCAAGAAGGTAGATATAGCTGCATTTTGCAGGTATTCTGATGGTTCTAATCATAGATTAGACACATTTAGTGGCTGGAGTAAAACATGTTTCATGTGTATTTCAAGTTCTAACCCTCAGTTATAAGCACAAAACTGCAAAACAAATTCCTAATCAGATTTATAACATAATATTTCAGATATAGTGACAAGAAACAAATACATTTCTTGAATTAGTTATTGAACCTTAAGAATTTCCATTAGAAAATAAAACCTCTATGCTTTCAAAATATTAATTTTAGATCTGAAAAATGACATGGGACTACAAATACTGTCATAAGTAACATCATAAAATAAGCATTTATATTCATGCCTTTTTTTTAGAGAGCAAGAGCAAGTGAGTTGGGGAGAGGGGCAGGAGAGAGAGAGAGAATAAGAATCTTAAGCATGCTCCATGCTCAGGGTGGAGCTGGATGTGGGACTTGATCCCATGACTCTGAGATCATGACCTGAACTGCAATCAAGAGTTGGTCACTCAATCAACTGAGCCACTCAGGTGCTCCAATATTCACGTCTTTTAAAATATTTTTTTACATAGCTATCTAGCTCCTCTTCATGCCAATCCTAATTATTTTACAGAAGAAAATAATATTTTTATGATTTAAATGAATAATATGTATATATTTACAATATTTCATATTTGATCTCTAGAAAAGTACTCAGTAGCAAATGGTACATATCTCAGAGAGATTTCCATATTTGCAAAGACATTAAATGTATTAGTTTGCTAAAGCTGCCACAAAAAATACCATAGAGTGAGTGGCACAAACAACAGAAATTTATTTTCTCATAGGTTTGGAGGCTTTAAATCTAAGATTAATAGGTCAGCAGGGATAGCTTCTCTTGAAGCCTCTCCTTGGCTTGTAGATAGCTACCTTCCTACTGTATCTCTACATAGTCTTTCCTCTATGCATGTGCATCCCTGGTGTTTCCTTGTGTATCCAAATTTCCTGTTCTTATAAGAATACTAGTCAGATTGGTGTGGGGCCCACCCTAATGGCTTATTTTCACTTAGTCACCTCTTTAAAGGCTCTGAATCCAAATACAGTCACTTCTGAGGTTTGAGCTTGAAAGTATGACTTTCTGGGGATCACAATTCAGCCCACAACAGTAAGTGACAGAATAAGAACATAAATGTAGGTATTGAACTGAAGGCCTCTTATGTATGTGGTGTGTGTGTGTGTGTGTGTGTGTGTGTGTGTGTGTGTGAATGTGTATATGTATGTTAACGTGAGTCCATCACAGTCTCTCTATGAAAGAAAACATCTTATATTCTTCATGAAGAATAGCTAACTGTGAATGAAAACAAGGTAATATGAGGCAGAGTATCCTAGCTTTGAGAATGTTAAGTATGAGAATGCAATGTAAAATAGCAAGGGATTCTGGGAAGATAGTGCCAATGTTATTGTAGTTTTAGAATCTCCTGAAATTTCCCCATAAGTACAGGTAGAACAACTATAATAGCAAAGCCAAAACCTGACACACAACATCTATAACAAAACTAAGTGATAAGCTATCCACATAAACTACCAAAATAGGAGCAGGCAGGTTCAAACTACTGACAGTTACAAGACCCACATATTACTAGCATCTGTATGAGGGGAAACGGTGGGAGGGGGAAGGCAACCAGAGGTCTGATGGGTTTGTGAAATTAAGAACCTCAAAACTGAAAGAAGTACTTATTGAAAAGTGCAGCAAGTCAACGTGAGCACAGCAGCCAAACTACGAGGGGGGTTACAACAAAACCTGAAGGTATTAGAGCAGTCTGGGCCCTATGAACACTTAAAACTAACCAACAAAAAACTCCCTTATCAGGACAAAAGCTTACACTGATGAGAAATTGCTGAAAGTATAATCCAAATCAAAGAAGAAAGGATCAATACAGATAAAGGAAAGAGAAGGTACAAATAAAAGTGGGGATACAACACCAAAAGCACCATCCATGAAAAAAAGATGGGTAAGTTGGACTTCATTACAATTAAAAGTATCTGCTCTGCAGAAGACATTGGTAAGAGAATGAGAAGATAAGCCACAGACTGGGAGAAAATATTTGCAAAAGACATATCTGATAAAGAAATGATACCCAAAATACACAAAGAACTCTTAAGCTCCCCAATAAGAAAATGAACAACTGAATTAAAAGATTGGCAAAAGATCTGAGTAGACATCTCATCAAATAAGATATACAAATGACAAATAGGCATATTAAAAAATGCTCCACATGACATGTCATCAGGGAAATACAAATGAAAACAACCACGTATGTCCATGAAAATACATAGGGGAAACTTAAATGCGTATCACTAAGCGAAAGAAGCCAATCTGAAAAGGCAACATATCATGATTGCAATAATATAGCAATCTGGAAAAGGCAAAACTATGGATACAGTAAAAAGATCTCCAGTTGCCAGGGGTGGTGGGATGGATGAATGGTGAAACACAGGAGATTTTTAGGCCAGTGAAACGATTCTGTATGATACTATGATGGTGAATACATGTCATTATACATTTGTCAAAACCTACAGAATACACAGTACAGAGATCAAACCCTAATGTAAACTGTGGATTTTGGTCACCAGTGATAGGTAAATGCCGGTTCACACACTGTAACAAATGTGCCACACTGTTTTGAGATATTGATGGTATGTGAGGTTGTGTGGAACAGGGGAGGAAATATGTGAAAAGAAAAATGCTAAGAAATTTCAGAAAACAAGTTCGTATTTTTGATACTTTGAGAAAATAATAGAATAAGGGGCTTTGGGTATACGATTTAGACAAAAAGGCTAAAGAAAATCTATTCTGCAGATTCCAGTTCTGGACAAGTTGAAATAGACTCAATTCTCTATATTCTTCCCACTAAGTACACCAAAAATTTCTGGGTATTATATTTCAAACAAACATAAGAATATTCTAAAAGATGAAGAGAAAATAAGCCAGATAAGGACCTTGGGACCTGAAGAATGATATGACAGGGAGCTGCCTGAGTGTTCTTTTTGCCTCATTATCTCCCAGATTGGGTGCTAAAGAAGCCAGCAACTCAGAGACACCAATGGGTGCAAAGGAACAAAAAGTCCATATGAAGCCTGCTTTCTCAAGTCAAAGGACCAGCATAGGGAAAGCCTAGCAAGACAGAAAACTTTTAAGCAATAGCTGGGAAAACAGCTAAATACCATGGAAAAATCTGCAGATCCCAACTCTATCCCCATCAACAAAGGTCAAGTGGTGAGCCTACACTTCAATACACCCAGCAGTAATAAAGCCCCATGTCCTTCCCACTCAGGTGGTGGCAGAAGAGGCCTACTGGGAAGATGGAATTGTTATCACCTTCCAGCATTAACATGGTTCTCCCCCCATGGTATCAGTGGAGGTGAGTAACAAGATACTCTACCTCTCTCAGCCAAGTTGGTGACTTGGCTCAACTCTCATCCCTGCCTACCAGTAATGAAACACCCTTCCCTTCCAAGAGACTAAGTGAAAGCTGAGTAGAAAACCTAGGCTTCCAACTGCCATCTGGCAGTAACAAAGAGGTTCCCTCATATCCCTTCAGTGCAGTAGTAGGAGCAGCCTGCTAAAACAGATTTAAATAAAATCCAAAGTGAAAATAAACAGAAGATAGAGAGAACCAAATGTACATTTTACAACAGAAAATACAATAACCAAAACAAAAAAGTCAATGGATACCCTCAATAGCAGAATGAATATGAAAGAGGCAAGAATCAGTGAACTTAAGGTAGAAATGATCCAATCTGAACAACAGAGAGAAAACAGACTGAAAAAAATCTCTTAAAGAACAGAATTCATGTCATATAAAATGAAAGAGACACAGCAAGAGTCCCTCCAAAGCAGCTCCTGCCCCAATACAGCCTGCAAGCAACTCCAAGGGGAACTGGTACCACTCCAAAATGACTTCTGCCCCAGGGAGAGGGGAAGATAACCACACATATCAGTGCCCCCACAGTCCCAGTGGCCAAACTTTATAGCTGGCAGCACAGAGAGGGTGCCCTGTTGATCAGTCCAACTGTCGCCCCAGCAGGCAGACTGGGGACAGACATCTGGTCTGACTGCTGACACCACCCAACCACAAGCCCATGACAACCTAGACTGACCCCTTAATGGCACAAGGACCAAACGTTGCCTAGTGCACCCACAAGCAAAGTGGGCCACTGTAGCCAACTGGACTAAGGCAAATGCAACTCAGCCACATTAGTAGGGTGCAAGCAAATCACACAGGACACACCTCTGTTTCTGGTGAACAGGGAGCCTTGCATTATAGGCCACAACAGGACCTCCTTTTCATAAGGCCACCACTTTCAAGATCAGGAAACATAGCTGACTTCATTAATACATAGAGACAAACACAGAGAGTTAGACAAAATGAGGAAACAGAGGAATATGTCACAAATGAAAGAACAGTACAAAGCCACAGCAATACAGCTAAATGGAACAGAGATAAGTAATATGCATGATAAAGAATTCAGTATTGGTCATAAAAATACTCACTGGACTTGAGAAAAGAGTGAAGGATCTCAGTGAGACCTTCAAGAAAGAGCTAGAAAATATAAAACAGAACAAGTCAGAGATGAAGAACTCAGTAACTGAAATTAAAGAAAAAAACACACACACTAGAGGGAATCAGTAGCATATTAGATGAGGCAGAAGAACAGATAACATCTGGAGGACAGGGTAATGGGAAGCAAACAAACTGAATAACAAAAAGAAAAAAGAATAATAAAAAATGATAACAGGTTAAGGGAACTCAGTAAAATCATCAAGCATAATAAAATCTGCATTAAGGAGTCCCAGAAGGAGAAGACAGAGAAAAGGGGCAGAAATTTTATCTCAAGAAATAACAGCTGAAAACTTCCTTAATCTGGGGAAGGAAACAGACACCCAGATCCAGCAAGCATAGAGAATGCTCAAAAAAATCAACTCAAGGATGTCCACACCAAGACACATAATAATTAAAATGGCAAAAGATAGCAATAAAGAGAATTTTAAAAACAGCAAGAGAAAAAACAATTACATACAAGGAAAGAAGCCCCATGAAGCTATCAGCTGATTTTTCAGCAGAAACTTTGCAGGCCAGAAGAGAGTGGTCATGATACATTCAAAGTGCGGAAAGAAAAAAAACAAACAACAAAAAACAAAAAAACAAAAAAAGCCCCAAAACTTGCAACCAAGAATACTCCAGCAAGGCTATCATTCAGAGTAGAAGGAGCGATAAACAGTTTCCCAGACAAACGACAGTACATATTGCACACTTGGGAAAATCAGTCTAGTGTGGGAAACGCTGAGCTATACAATAGTAAATCTATAGAATCTAAAAGAAAAAAATATTTTGGGCATCTAGTCAACAATTATAGAATATACATTCTTTTCAAGACAGACTATGCTGGGCCATAAAATAAGATTCAAAGAAACTGAGTACAATATATTTAAACTAGAGCTCAATATCAGTAAGATATTTAAAAATCCCCAAATATTACATAACTTAAAAATACACTTCTAACAGCTCATTTGAAAGAAGATAATCACACAGAAAATTAGTAAATATTTGAAACTAAAGGTAATAAAATACAATATATCAAAATTTGTGGGATAATAGCTAAAGCTGTGCTTAAAGATAAATTTATAGCTTTGGTTGCCTGTTTCAAGAGGAAAAAGGATTTAAATCAGTTACCTAAAGTTTCTAATTTAAAAAATTAGAAAAAGAAGAATCAGACCCTAAAGTATCAGGAAAATAATAGTGATGAGATCAGGAAACAGTTCAGACAAATAGTAGAAAAAAGTTGATTGTTTGAAAAGTTTAAAAAATTCATAAACTTAGCAAGACTGTAACTCAATGGTTTATTATAAAACAACAACAAAAACTTTACCTTGGCCAACTCTGTAATTTTACCAAAACCAGACTTCCAAGAGGGAGTTGTGAATAGACAATCTTAAATCCACTTTGATGAAGCTGAGACTCTTCAGGAAAGTCTTCTTCAGCAACAGAGCACTTATTGTATCTTGAATCAGTGTTCATGAAGCAGTACCATGGTTTATTGTGATCAACTCTGGCTGCATCCTCACTTGACAACAATCTCCACTTCAAACAGCTTTCATACTCACACTGAACCCACAATTTGTTTACGTACATACTGTTTTCCGCTGAGGAATCCATTGCAGCATTACAGTATTCTACTATTACCATCCAATTTTTCTTTTTCCATAAATGCATTTAATCTGGAAAACCAGAAGAAAAGAATAAATATTCAAGAATATGAGGAAAGAAAGTTCAAACTAAAATCAGAGAAACAGCTCTATTATACCTTCTTTGTCTACATCTTCTCTATCCCATAAAGACTATACATTTTGAACAATGTATGTTTCTACCTACCCAGAAAGAAAGGAACAAAATAGAAGCATCAATTGCTCTGGGCATAAAATGCTTCAAACTTAAAAATAATTTTTTAAGTAACAAATAAAAATAAAAATAAGAATGACCATTTTTACAGAGAAAACTGAAGCTAAGAAAAGTAATTTGTTTGAGGTCCCAGAGCTAGGATATGGTAGAGTTGGGATTTAAATGCAGGCAATTTGGCTCCAAATTCTGTGGTCTTACCTACTTAAACTGTACTGCCTCTTTGGATGTATATGTATATGAAATTATGTGATAACCCTTTTCTAGTTCTGATGAAAATCAAGTGTAACAAAATATTTCACCATATCAAAGTTTTAAATCTCCTTTTAAAACTAAAGGAATCTTTTGCTTATACAGTTTTGCCTTTTATCCATTAATTCAAGTGGTTTGAAAAAAACATTTCTCCGAGTATTTTATTATAAAAATTTTTAACATACAAAACATTAGAATTATATGATTAAGCCTCCAACTTCTAGGCTCAATAATTATGTACTAAAAATAATATAACTAAAATAAAGTAAAAATATTAGCAACTTATTTTGCAATAAAAACCTACTTTAAAGAATGATGTCAATATACCATATTCATGAGTTAGTAAAATACTATTCTCCAAGTATAAGCACCATTTAAACAAGCTCTTAATTCATGAGTTAATCATATGTTTAGAAACTCAATTACTTATCGTATTACAGGGTCACCACAAATTGCTTTAGAAATTTGCCAACATATGCCAATAGCCATGGCTCACATTTTTTTTTTTACCTGTTAATACTGCTCGTGTGAATGTATCCACAGAAAATAAACTTACAAGAGACTATTCTACATATACGAAGACCCAAGAATATTTAGTGTGGCACTATTTATCATACTGGAAGAGTGGAAAAATCTGAAAACATGAAGACCAAATCTTCTGGAAGATAAATATAAAATTTTGCTAATAATATTAATTAGAATTATTATTTTTTAATTTTTTTAATGTTTACTTATTTTTGAGGGAGAGAGAGAGAGAAAGAGAGAGAGCATGAGCAGCGGAGGAGCAGAGAAGGAGACACAGAATCCCAAGCAGGCTCCAGACTCCTAGCTGTCAGCACAGAGCCTGGCTTGGGTCTCAAACTCACCAACAGTGAGATCATGACCTGAGCCTAAGTCAGACACTTAACCAACTGAGCCATCAAGGCACTCCGTTAATAATATTAATTTAAGATTTCTGGTTATTTAACTGGTGAGGAAATTTACAAGAAGCAAGACTGCAATTTAGATTGCAGTTGAAATGGCTAGTCTTCCCTACTCTCTGGGCCACTAGATGGTACAGCAGAAGTTGCTGAGTTCAGACTTCAGAGGCAAATTATATGTGAACTCCTGGTTTGGCTACTCACCAGTTGTCCTTGGGTAAGACATTATTTTGCATTTCACATCACATTATGTGTATTTTCCTCCTGTGTGTGTGTGTGTGTGTGTGTGTGTGTGTGTGTGTGTGAGAGAGAGAGAGAGAGAGAGAGAGAGAGACAGAGAGAGAGACAGTTTTGTTTATGTATTTTCAATCATTGTATCATCTTTGACTATACTAAGACAGGCATAATATTGAATAGAAGCCATGATGGTAGACACGTTTTTCTAATTTCAAAGAGAATGGTTCTATTTGACTATAAAATCAAATATGTATATATATATATTTGTAGAGAACATTAAAAGATTACAAAAAATTTTTTTCCTTTAATTACCAGTTTACTATAAGGATTTTTTTTTTTGCTAGTCATGAAGTACTGTTGAATTTTATCAACTGCTTTTCTGTATATATTTAGGTAAACAAAGACTTTGTTAAGCCTGTTAATTGGGTATGTTGTAATAATGAATTTATTAATGATAAACATACTTGCATTCCAGGTAAACCCTACATTGTCAAGCGTTAGGAGAATTTTTCTTTAACATATATATTGCTGTATGAAGTTTATTAACAGTTATTTAAGATTTTATATAATTTTATATATAAGATTTTATTTAAGATTTGTATATATAAACATATGCATATGTTTGTAGATGAGATTGGTCTAATAATTTCAATTCTCTTCTTTTTTGTCTTTGTCTGGTTTTGATATCAAGATGAAAATAGTCTCATAAAATGAAGTGCAGAATGTCTCCCCTTTTGGCAAAGTTTGCCCAAGGGAGGAATTCCGAATTCTGCCATACATCTAAGAATTCTGGTGTATCTACTATGTCTCTCATTATGTTTCTTTCACTCTGAAACTTGTTTATATCTTCTTTTTACTTCATTCATCTTGTCCATACTTTTTAAACAACCAGAGTTTGAGTCTCCCCATTTCTTCTTTTCAAGTTTTTATTTAAATTTTAATTAAGATATAGTGTAATAATGGTTTTAGGAGAATTTAGTGAATCATCACTTATATATAACACCCAGTGCTCATCACAATATGTGCCCTCCTTAATACTCATCACCCATTTAGCCCATTCCCAACTCACCTCCCCTCCAGCAACTCTGTTCGTTCTCTATACTTAAGAGTCTCTTATGGTTTGCCTCCCCCTCTCTTTTTTTTCTCCCTTCCCCTATGTTTATCTGTTTTGTTTCTTAAATTCTGCATAGTGAAATCATACGGTATTTGTCTTTCTCTGACTTAGTTCGCCTAGCATAATAAACTCTAGCTGTTTATAAAATCTACATTGTTGCAAATGGCAAATAACCATTCTTTTCTATGGCTGAATAAGATTCCATTGTATATATACTACTTCCATTGTATATATGTATACTTCCATTGGACACTTGAACTTTTCCCATAGTTTGGCTATTGAAGATAATGCTGCTATAAACATGGGGGTGCATGTGCACTTTCAAATCTTATTTTTGTATCTTTTGGGTAAATACCTGTGTACACATTTTAGCAATATTTGTTCTTCCAACCTATGAGCATGGAATATTTTTCCATTTCTCTGTGTCCTCTTTGATTTCTTTTATAAGTGTTCTATAGTTCTCATATTACATATTTTTTACTTCTTTGGTTAGGTTTATTCCTAAGTGTCTTATGGTTTTTGATGCAATTGTAAACAGGATCAATTCCTTATTTTCTCTTTCTGCTGCTTCATTATTGGTGTACAGAAATTCAACAGATTTCTGTACATCGATAGTATATCCTATGACTTTGCTGAATTCGCTTATCAGTTCTAGCAATTTTTTGATGGAGTCTTTCAGGTTTTCTACATGGAGTATCATGTCATCTGCAAATAGTGAAAGTTTTATTTTTCCTTGTTGATTTTGGTGTCTTTTATTTCTTTATTTTGTATGATTGCTGAGGCTAAGACTTCTAGTATTATCTTAAAAAGTAATGGTGAGAGTGGACATCCCCATATTGCTCCTGACTGTTGGGGAAAAAAAGCTGTTTTTCTCCATTGGCTGGGGGTCTTTCATATATAGCCTTTATGATGTTAAGGAATGTTCCCTTCATCCCTAGTTTGTTGAGGGTTTTTATCAAGAACAGATAGTGTATTTTGTCAAATACTTTTCTGCATCTATTGAAAGTATCATATGGTTCTTATCTTTTATTAATGTGGTATATCATCTTGACTGATTTGTGAATACTGAACCACCCTTGCAGCTCAGGAATACGTCCTAGTTGATCGTGGTGAATAATTTTTGATTTGTTACTATCTTGAGGATTTTTTGCATCCATATTCATCAGGGACTTTGGCCTATAATTCTCCCTTGTTTAGTGGGGTCTTTATGTGGTTTTGGAATCAAGGTAATGCTGGCCTCATAGAATGAGTTTGGAAATTTTCCTTCCATTTATATTTTTTGGAACAGTTTAAGAAAAATAGGTATAAACTCTTCTTATGTTTGGTGGAATGCTGCTGGGAAGCCATTTGTCTGTTAGGAGATTTTTGTCTGTTAGGAGATTTTTGATTACTGATTCAATTTCTTTGCTGGTTATGGGTCTGTTTAAATTTTCTATTTCTTCCTGTTTCAGTTTTGGTAGTTTATGTCTCTAGGAATTTGTCCATTTCTTCCAGATTGCCCTATTTGTTAGCATATAATTGCTCGTAATTTTCTCTTATAATTGTATTTCTGTGGTGTTGGTTGTGATCTCTCCTCTCTTATTCATGATTTTATTTGTTTGGATCCTTTCTCTCTACTTTTTAATAAGTCTAGCTAGGGGTTTATCAATTTTATTAATTCTTTCGAAGAACCAGCTACTAGTTTCATTGATCTGTTCTACTGTTTTTTGTTTGTTTCTATATCATTTATTTCTGCTTTAATCTTTATTATTTCCCATAGTCTGCTGGCTTTAGGCTCCATTTGCTCTTCCTTTTCTAGCTCCTTTAGGTGTAATGTTAAGTTGTGTATTTGAAATTTTTCTTGCTTCCTGATGTAGACCTGTTTTGCTAGATATTTCCTTCCTATAACTGCTTTTGCTGCATTCCAAGGGTTTTGAACTGCCATGATTTGTTTCATTTTCTTCCTTGTATTTTTTTTCTTCTTTAATTTCCTGGTTTAACCCAATCATTATTTCATAGGATGTCCTTTAACTTCCATGTATTTGTAGTCTTTCCAAATTCTTTCTTGTGGTTGACTTCAAATTTCATAGTGTTGTGGTCAGAAAATATGCATTGTATGATCTAAACCTTTTTTGTATTTGTTGAGGCCTGATTTGTGACCCAGTATGTGATTTATTCTAAAGAATGTACTACATGCACTCAAAAAATAATGTGTGTTCTGCTGCTTTAGGATGAAATGTTCTGAATATATATGTTAAGTCCATCTGGTCCAGAGTGTCATTCAAAGCCATTGTTTTCTAATTGATTTTCTGCTTAGATGATCTGTCCATTGCTCTAACTGGGGTGTTAAAGTCCCCTACTATCATTGCATTATTATCAATGAGTTTGTTTATGCTTTTTATTGATTTATATATTTTAGTTATTACGAGTTGGGGGCATAAATATTTACAATTATTATATCTGTTGGATAGACTCCTTTATGATACAGTGCCTCCTTTATCATCTCTTTATTTTAAAATCTAGTTTGTCTGATATAAGTATGGCTACTCCAGCTTTCTTTTAACACTCATTAGCATGATAGATGATTCTCCATTCCCTCACTTTCAATCTGCAGGTATCTTTAGGTCTAAAATGAGTCTCTTGTAGGTAGCATATAGATGGGTCTTGTGGGTTTTTTTTTTTTTCATTTTTATTTTTACTTTTTTCCATTCTGATACCCTATGTCTTTTGATTGGAGCATTTAGTCCATTTACATTCAGAGTGATTATTGATAGGTATGAATTTAGTGCCATTGTATTACCTGTAAAGTTGGTGTTTCTTGAGATTTTTTATCTGTTCCCTTCTAGTCTTTGTTGCTTTTAGGCTTTCTTTCACATTAAAAAGCCCCCTATAATATATCTTGCAGGGCTGGTTCAGTGGTCACAAACTCCCTTAGTTTTTGTTTGGGAAACTCTCCTTCTATTCTGAATGACAGACTTGCTGGATACGGTATTCTTGGCTGCATATTGTTTGCATTCAGCATGTTGAATATATCATGCCACTCCCTTCTGACTTGGCAAGTTTCTGTGGAGAGAGATCTGCTGCAAATCTTCTTTGTCTTCTCTTGTAGGTTGGGGACTTTTATTCCCTTGCTGCTTTTAGGACTCTTATCTCTTAAAATTTTGCAAATTTTACTACAGTGTGTCTTGGTGTTGGCTGGCTTTTATAGATTTTGGTGGGAGTTTTCTGTACCTCCTGGATTTCAATGTCTATTTCCTTCCTCAGATTAGGTAAGTTTTCAGCTGTAATTGCTAAAATAAACCTTATGCCATCTTTCTCCTCTCTTCTTCTTCTGGGACTCCTATGATACAAATGTTATGCTTTATGGAGTTGCTGAGTTCCCTAAGTTTATATTCATGATCCAATATTTTTATTTCCCTCTTCTTTTCAGCTTCATTATTTTCCATAATTTCATCTTGTATATCACTTATTCATCCTTCTGATTCTTCCATCCTTGTGGTCATTACATCTAGTTGGTTTTGCATAGATCTTACAGCATTTTTCATTTTGGCCTACTAGTTTTTAGTTATCTCTGCAGTAAGGGACTCCCTAGTGACTTTTATGCTTTTCTCAAGCCCAGCTAGTATCCTTATGACTGTTGTTTTAAATTCTGGCTCAGGTAGGGGTGCCCAGGTGGCTCAGTCAGTTAAGCATCTGACTTTGGCTCAGGTCATGATCTCATGATTCATGGGTTCGAGCCCTGCGTCGAGCTCTGTGCTAACAGCTCAGGGACTGGAGCCTGCTTCAGATTCTGTGTCTTCCTCTCTCTCTCTCTCTCTCTCTCTCTCTCTCTCTCTCTCTCTCTCTCTGCCCCTCCCCCATTTGCACTCTGTCTCTCTCTCTTAAACATTAAAAAAAAATTAAATTCTTTTCAGGTATATTACTTATATCTGTTTTGATTATTCCCTGGCCATTACTTCTATCTCTTCTTGTTCTCTCTTTTGGGATGAATTCCTCCATCTTGGCATTTTGTCTAGATCTCTGTCTTCTCTGCATTAGGAAAACCTGTTATATTTCCTGCTCCTGAGAGTAATGGCTATATTACTAAGATGTCATATACTTCCCAGGGTATGGTGCTTCGGGAAGTGTTTTGGTGTATGCTGTATGTGCTCTGCTGTTGTGGTTTGGCTGCTCTTTTCCTCAGATCAGTACTCTGTAGAGTTTCTCCTTACCTGCAGTGGGGAGTGTTTGGACCTTGTACAGTATGTGGCAAGTTTTAACTAGGTGTGTTTTAGTCTGCTTGTTAAAAAAGGTTAGATCCTATTTCCTCTAGAGCTGAAGTTTTGCAGCACTCTATGGTCAGTAGACTTGGTGCTTGCAGAGGGTTTATGCTGGTCTTGTGGGGGAGGAACCCTCCTCAGCTCTGGTTTTCAGAGCTTGCCCTTAATAAAACAAACAAACAAACAAACAAACAAACAAACAAATACACCTGCAGAGCTCAGGGGGGCAGGGCCTGGTGTAAGTGGCTCAAGCCTCTACTGTGGGCATTGTGCCTCTCTCTCAAGTACATCTGTGCTGATGGAAGTGGTGAAAAATGGCATCCACCTGCTCTAGTCCCTAGAGAGGGTAGTTCATGCCTGCCACTCTTCAGGAAGCCCTCACGGAAGAGTGAACAATCCCTTCTTGTGTTACAGGCTTCCATCAGATCCCTGCCTTCACCCTTGTCTGTGTCCAAACTGTCCACCTTCCCAGTGGCACAGTGCTCCTGTGTTTTACATCAGGTGTGCTGGCTGGCGTTCAAAACTTCAAATTTTAGGGACCTGGAGTGGCAGGGTGCAAACCTACACTGATCCTCTGGGGAAGGATCATGCCATGCTTGGCTGCTTCCAATTTGTCCCAGAAAATCAGTTCCAGGACTGAGCAGGGGCTTGGGAGTTTATGGTAAAGTGCAGCCAAAAGCTAGCTTCCTGGTTAGTTGCACTTAGCAGGTGCATTATGCTGATGACTGAGGCAGCTCAATGGTGCCTGCCTGGTCTTTTGTCCCCTTAGGGGCAGTGCCACCTCTCCCAAATGCACTCCAAGAAGGAGAACTGTCTCTCCCGGTGGGACCCAGGATAACCTCAGAGCTCGCTGTCTGCTCCCGGACCTCTACGCTCCTTCTCCAGGAGCACCACCACATCTACCAGGATCAACCTTGGCGATGCTGTGGACTTCTAAAACTTCAGACTTTGAGCTCTGCTGCTTGTAAAAACTTGTGATAATCAGCCACTCTCATTTCCTCAATGATTTGGGGGAAGTGTTTTTCTTGTGCAGCACCCTGCACCTGTATGCTGCATTCTTCCTTTTTCTTTCTCCTGTCTCTGTGATTAGGGCTCCCTCTCCTCTGCAGCACACTATGATTCTTTTCTCCCCCAAATCACTCTCTGCACTTCCTACCTTCCATGATGCAGCCTCTTTTCTCCCTCTAGTTGTTCAGTTTCTTCTCTCAGTGCTCAGATCAATTTCTTGGTATTCAGAATGATTTGATATTTATCTAGCTGTGTTCAAGGAACAAGGCAATCACAGAGTCCCCCTATTACTACACCATCTTTACTCTCCCCATCTTTTCTTTAGAATTCTATTAATAGCTGCACTTTATTGTCTCCTTCCTCCACTTTCTTGGGCATTCTTTGTTGACCTCATCTTTCTCTTCTTGAGTTGATGCTTAGATGATTCATTTTCAGTTTTTTAAAAAAATTTATTTTATTGTGGTAAAGAAGCAACATGAGATCTACCCTCTTAACAAAATTTTGAGTGTATAATACAATATTGTTGACCATAGGTTACAACACTGTATAGCAGATCTCTACAGCTTATTCATCTTAATTAAAACTTTATGCCCACTGATTAGTAACTTCCTGTTTCCTCTTTAGTCCCACTCTTTTGAACCTATGAATTTGACTATTTTAGACACCACATATAAACTGAATCATACAGTATTTGTCTTTCTGTAGCTGGTTTATTTCACTTAGCATAATAGCCCCGAATTGACCAATATCCAATATTTTGCAATATTTTGCATGTTGCAGAATTTTCTTCTTGTTTAAGGTTTAATAACATTGCCTTGCAGGCTTTCTTCATTCATCCATCGACAGAAACTTAAGTTATTTCCATATCTTGGCTATCATGAATAGGGCTTCTATGAACCCAGGAGTGCTATCCTGATTTCATTTCTCTTAGATCAGTATCCAGAAGTGGGATTGGTGGATCCTACAGTTCTCTTTTTAATTTTTTGAGGAACTCCTATACTGTTTTTCATAGCCACCATTTTGCATTCTTACCAACTGTGTACAAGGTCCCAATTTCTCCACATTCTTACCAATATTTATTATCTTTTAATTTTTTGATAATTGTCATCTCAAACAGGTGTGAGGCAATAAGTAAGTGGTTTTGATTTGCATTTCCATGGTGATTATTGATGTTGAGGATCTTTTCATATATCTGATGGCCACACATATGTCGTTGGAAAACTGTCTGTTCAAGTTCTTTGTCCATTTTAAAACTTGATTGTTATTTCTATTAATTGTAAGAGTTCCTTATATATTTTGGGTATTAACTCCTTATTGAGTGTATAGCTTGCAAATATTTCATTCCATTCTATTTTATAGGTTGCCTTTTTTTGATGGCTTCCTTTGCTGTACAGTAACATTTTAGTAACAAAAACCTAGTTTTTGTGTCAGATCCAAAAAATCACCAACAAGACCAATCCCAGTGACCTTTTCCCCTATGTTTTTTTTTTTTAATAAGAGTTTTACAGTTTCAGGTCTTTAATTTAAATCCTAAATCCTTTTTGAGTTGGTTTTTGTGTATGGTATAAGATGAGGAACCAATTATACTCTTTTGCATGTGAGTGTCCAATTTTATAATACCCTTTATTGAAGAGACTATCCTTCCCCTATTGCATATTGTTGGTGCCTTTGTCGAAAATTAGTTGACCATATATATGTGGGTTTATTTCTGGGCTCTCTATTCTGTCCCATTGATCTGTGTTTTTATGCCAATACCGTATTGTTTTGATTGATATAGTTATGTAACATACATAAGAAGGTATAATGCTTCCAACTTTGCACTTCTTGCTTAAAATTGTTTTAGCTATTCAGGTTCTTTTATGATTCCATATGAATTTTAGGACTTTTTTTTTTTCTATTCCTGTAAAACTGCCATTTGAATTTTGATAGGGATGGCACTGAAAGTGTAGATCACTCTGTATAGTACGGACATTTTACAATATTAACCCTTTCAATCCATGGACATGAGATGTCTTGCTATTTACTTGTGTCTTCAATTTTCTTCATAAATGTTTGATAGCTATCATTGTATAGATCTTTCACCTCCTTTGTTTATTCTTAAGAATAAGATGCAATTGTAATTGGTATTATTTTCTTAATTTCTTTTTCAGATGCAATTGTAAATGGTATTGTTTTCTTAATTTCTTTTTCAGATAGTTTGTTGTTAGTGTGTAGAAATGCAACCGATTTTCATTTGTTGATTTTGTATCCTGCAACTTTACTAAGTTCATTCATTAGTTTTAACAGTTTTTGGATGGAGTCTTTAGGGTGTTCTATATATAAGATAATGTATTCTGAAAACAAAACAAGTTTCATTTTTCCTGATATGGATGCCTTTTATTTCTTTCTTTTGCCTAATTGTGCTGCTTAGGACTTCCAGTACTAAGTTGAATAGAATTGATGAGAGTGGGCCTCTGTGTCTTGCTCCTAATTTTAGATGAAAACTTTTGGCCTTTCAGCAGTATGTTAGTTGTAAGCTTGCTATATAAAACTTTTGTTTCTTTGAGGTATAATCCTTCTATACCTAACTTGTTGAGAGTTTTATCAAAGGTTATTAAATTTTGTCAAATGCTTTCACTGCATCTACTGCAATGATATGATTTTTTTTCTCTTCATTGTGGCATATCATGTTTATTTAGAATATGCTAAACTACCTAGACCCAGAAACAAATACAACTTGATCACTGTATGTAATCCTTTTAATATGCTGTTGAATTCTGTTTAGTAGTATTTTGTTGAGAATTTTTGCATATATATTCATCAGGAATATTGGCCTATAATTTACAATGTCCTTATCTGGCTTTGGTATCAGGGTAATGCTGGCCTTGTGAAATGAGTTTGGAAGTGTTCCCTCCTCTTCAATTATTTTGGAAGAATTTGAGAAGGACTGTCATTAAGTCTTTAAATATTTGGTAGAATTCACCAGTGAAGCCATCTGTTACTGGACTTTTCTTTGCTGAAAGATTTTTTTTATTACTGATTCATTTGCCTTAAGAGTTATTGGTCTGTTCAAATATTCTGTTTCTCCATAATTTGTTCTTGGTAGGCTGTGTGTTTCTAGGGATTTATCCATTCTTCTAAGTTGTCCAATGTTTTGGCATATCATTGTTCCTGTAGTCTCCTATGATCATTTGTATTTTTGTGGCATTACATATAACATCTCTTTTCTTATTTTGAATTTTCATTCTTTTTTTCTGTTAGGCTAGCTAAAGGTTTGTCAAATTTATCTTTTCAAAAAACCAACTCATAATTTCATTACCTTTTCTATTATCTCTCTGGTCTCTATTTCGTTTATTTTTGCTCTGATCTTTGTTATTTCTTCCTTCTACTCAATTCAGGGTTAGTGCTTCTTCCTTTCCTAGTTCCATGTGATGTAAAGTTAGGTTGTTTGAGATCTTTCTGTTTCTTTGATGTAGACATTTATCACTATAAACTTTCCTCTTAGAGCTGATTTTACCACATCTCCATAATTTTAGCGTGCTGTGTTTCCATCTTCATTTGTCTCAGATACTTTTAAATTTTTTCTTTAACCCATTAGTTGTTCAGAAGCATGTTGTTTAATCTCCACGTATTTGTGAATTTTACAGTTTTTCTCCTGTTACTGATTTCTCGTTTCATGTAATTGTGGTCAGCAAAGATGCATGATGTGATTTCAATCTTTTTGTATAAGACTGGTTATGTGTCCTAATAAATTATTTATCCCAGAGAATGTTCTATGTGTATTCTGCCACTGTTGGATGGAATGTTTTGTATATGTCTGTTTGATGTTTTTTTGTCTAAAGTGTAGTTTAAGTCCAGTATATTCTTACTGATATTCTGTCTGGATGATCTATCCACTGTTCAAAGAGGGGTATTGAAGTCTCCTATTGTTTCTTCCTTCAGATCGGCTAATGTTTGCTTTATATATTTAGATGCTCCAATATTAGGTGCATATTTTTTTAACATCTTATTGATGAATTGACCACTTTATCATTATGTAATGGCCTTGTCACTTATAGTTTTTGACATAAAGTCTATTTGTTTGATATAATTATCACTGCACTTGTTCTCTCAAGTTTCCATTTGCAGGAAATATCTTTTACCATCCCTTCACTTTCAGTCTATGATTGGATAATTAGTTCATTTACATTTAAGGTAATTTTTGGTAGGTAAAGTCTTTTGTTAATTCTTCTCTGGGTGTTTTGTACACCCTTTGTTCTTTTCTTCCTCTCTTGCTCTCCTCTTTTCTTGTTTGGTAATTTTCTGTAGTAGTATGCTTTGATTCCTTTCTTGATCTTTTGTGTATCTACTACTGGTTTTTGCTCTCTGGTTACCATGAGGCTTACATAAAACATTGTAACAGTCCATTTTAAGCTTATAACTTAACTTGGACAGCATGTAAAAGCTCTATATGTTTACTCCCTGACCCTACATTTTATGTTTTTGATGTCATAATTTATATCTTTTTAGTGTACTCATTAAAAAATTATTACAGCTGTAGTCATTTTTAATACTTTTGTCTCAACCTTTATACTAGAATTATATGTGATTTATACACCACCATTATATATTAGAGCATTCCAAATTTGACTATATATCCACCTATGCCAGTGAGTTTTATACTTTCATGTTTTCATTTTACTAATTAGCACTTTTTCTTTAAAAAAAAATTTTTTTTAACGTTTATTTATTTTTGAGACAGAGAGAGACAGAGCATGAACGGGGGAGGGTCAGAGAGAAGGAGACACAGAATCTGAAACAGGCTCCAGGCTCCGAGCTGTCAGCACAGAGCCCGACGCGGGGCTCGAACTCACGGACCGCGAGATCTTGACCTGAGCCGAAGTCAGCCGCCCAACCGACTGAGCCACCCAGGCGCCCCACTAATTAGCACTTTTTCATTTCAGCTGGAACAACTTCTTTTAGCATTTCTTGTAAGGCAAGTCCAGTGGTGATGCTCCTTCAACTTTTGTCTTATCTTTATCTCCTCTTCAATTCTGGGACAATTTTGCCTGGCGAAGTGTTCTTGGCTGGCAGTTTTTCTTTCTTCCCTTCCTTCTCTCCTCCCTCCCCTCCCCTCCTTCCTCTCTTCTTCCTTTTCTCCATTCCTTCCTTCCTTCCTTCTTCTTTGAGAACTTAGACTGTATCATTCCACTCCCTTCTAGCTTACAAAGTTTACCCTGATAAATCTGCAAGTAGTCTTGGGGCAGGGGTTATCTTGTATGTAACATGTTGCTTTTCAATCATTGCTTTCAAAATTTTTTCTCTTGAACTTTTGAAAAATTGATTATGTCTCAGTGCAGGTCTCTTAAAATTATCTTGTTTTGTGCTTTTTAAAGTTTTCTTGATCTGGATGTCTATTTCCCCAGGTTTGGGAAGTGTTCAGCCATTATTTCATTTAATAATCTCTCTGTGCCTTTTTTTCTCTCTTCTCCTTCTGGGACTCTCATATTCTCATAATGTGTTTATTCCTCCACTTGTTGGCATCCTGTTAGTTCCTTAAGCTATCACTACTCTTTTTCCCCCTCTGACTGGATGATTTCCACTGACCTCTGAGTTTACTGATCCTTTCTTCTGCTTGACCTAGTCTCCTGTTGAACCCGTGTACTGAATTTTTCAGTTCACTTGTATTCTTCAGCTCTATAATTTCTTTCTACTACTTTTTAATATTTTTTCTCTGTTGAAACTCACTTTGTTTATGTATTGGTCTCATGACTTCGGTGAGCATCTTTATGGCCATTATTTTGAATTAGATGACAGGTAAATCATTTATCACCACTGGTTTTATCAGTGAGGTGAGTTGGAAGGAAAGGCACAGGAAGTTCCCATAGTAGGTTCAGGATTCCATAAGACTACTGTGTGCTCCATCAGTTCCCTGATGAAGGATAATTAGAATCCTGGCCCCTGGGCAGCAGCTGGGAAATTATGTAACCAAATCCCTTCCAGAGAGAAATTGAGAGTCTTGTGTTTTTGTCTGCTTCTTCTGTACTGATGGTAGGGGGATGGTGGTAGGAAGTGCTTACACATCTATTAAAAATTGCCTCTTTGTTTTTGGTGATAAAGGAGGACTTGTGAATGCCAAGCCCTTTTGGATCTCTGAGCTAGGTGATTTGGGAGCCAGTCCCTTAAGAGGCAGTCATGACAGGTGGGATGCTAGATGTGTGGACAAGCTCTTTCCAGGGAGAAGGTGGCCACTTGTTTTCATCACTGGAGTGAGGGGAAAGAAAAGTATTGAAGTACCCATAATCCCTTTCAGGCCCCTAGAGAAGTCCAGTCAACTTCCAGATGAAGGTTGATTAGAAACTCAACCTTGGGTAGGGGGAGAGGGAGAAGACACTGGACCCTCAGACAGCAGCTATAAAAATGTGCAGTCAAATCCCTTCAATGGGGAAACTGGTAGCTTTGTCTTTTTGTCTGTTCTCTCTGTGTTGAGCCCACTGGTATAGTCACGGTAAGTGCTCACACTTCTGTTTAAAACCTCCTCTTTGTTTAATATGGTCCCCAGGGACTCATGAATGTTGAGCTCCAATGGCTTTCACAGCTAGGTGATTTGGGAGCCAATTCCTTGTGTAGCAACAATAAATTTGGGGAGCTAGACATGTGATCCGAACCCTTTGCTCCCCAGGGAAAAGCTGGCAGTTGGGGTTCCCTTCTTATTGCAAATTGCTAAGCCAGGAGTTTATGGGATGAATGTGTCTCAACCTTTCCTACTCCTTTCAATGTGTGTATTTTCTCAGTCACTTACTGTGTAGGAGTCACTCAACTAGTTTATTTCTCTCCAAGGGAATTGATTTGTGTGTAGCTGTTTATTCAGTGAATCTGTGGGAGGAAGCAAAGTAAGGAATCTACTATTCTGCCATCATGCTGACATCCTTTGTATTTTGTTTTCTTTACTTTTACATTAGTTCTAGGAAAATACTAAACACCAGTAGTAATATCAGACATCTTTATCTTGTTGGGACTTTGACAATAGTGAAGCATATATCTAGTCATCAAAAACAAAAGAAATTAAAGTGATTCTTGTCAAGGCTTTCTTTTTTTGTTTCAGGACACAGTCATCCATCCTCCACAAGCCCCCACAGTTAGCTGCAAAGAAAACAGTAGGAAAACATGATGTTGGCCACCGGGTGAAAAGCTACCAACCCCTAAATCAAATATAAAGAGAGGTGTGGAAGATTCTAAGTCTAAGGCACCTATTGGGAAATTATGTAACATATAAGCTGAGGGCAAGGAGTTGGGTACAGTTCTAGAAATAATGAGATTATCCATTACAAGTTCATTCAAGGAACTTCTATTTATTTTCATTTAATAAATAAGAAAACCAGGACTTATTAATATTTAATATCAAATTGATGTTAGAATCCTCACTCAGATCATATAAAGGCAGGTCATATGTCCTAAATGTGATGTGAAGCCTTGCTGGAAAAGTGGAAAGTACCACAAATGAGAGTGTTTCACAGAGGTGCTCTTCAACTATTTACCTTTACCATACTGCAATTCATTCGAGTTATAATTAACTAACTGAACAGGTGTTATTCCTCAGAAAATGGATTCACTTTAAAATATTTCTACAAAGAAACAACATATTTAAGAGAATGCTAATAATGCAAATAATTAATGTGTAAGAAATAAGAAAGAAAGTGAAAAATGATTGCTATCTAGCACTCAATTGCCTAGAATTTTGTCTATCCTGCAACTACTGGACTGCTATAATGGAGAAAGCACTCTAAGTTTATGGTACCATTTCAATGGAAAGCTTAGGAAAATCCATTATGATAGCCTATTATAAAATGTTAAAGGGATTAAAAGATTACTTTTAAATGGTAGATAAAGTTTTCAGATTTTCTTAGGAAGTTGGGTCTCACAGTGGATAATATTGAGAAGATAAATTAACACTAAGAAAATGTCATTATTACTCAAATGATAGTGATACTCATTTTCAATTGCATCTAACTTAAACCTCTTGGTATTTTAGATTTGACACAGTCTATCCAGGCTAATAGAATTTATAATACAGATTACAAAACACTTACTCTTTTCAAACCAGATTCTCATTATCTCTATTACCTTTTCTCCAACACTTTGCTGGTTTTCAAAATTACTACCACATACAGAAGATGCAAATGAAGGGGGAAAAACAATGTAGTCTGGAAACTTCTAAAGTCTTTGGCGGGGGGGGGGGGTGTCCCTATAAAATCATGTCTAAGTAGTTCACACTACAGATTATAAAGATATTGATAAATGCAAAGCTACACTAAGCATTAACACTTGCTTTACATGACTTGTTTTTAATTTTTGATTTCATAATGTAGCTAACATTCAACTACAGAATTCAGAAGAAAATTCGGAAGTTAAATTTGAAAATAAAAAACAGAAACACTTACCCAAAATTATACACCCTTAAGTTCAGGCTGTACATTATTAGTTCTTTCATTCAAGGTAATAGTTCATGAACGGTCACAGACACTCAATTTTCAGTCAGAGAGCTCTACCACTTTTTACTAGACAAATGAGTAAACCATTCTAAATCTTTGGTCCCGCATCTGGAGATAACAAAAGTACTACCCATTACCCTATACTGAGCTCCCGGTACCATGTATTACAGTCTTTTGATACTCAATAGATATTTGTTGAATAAATGACTGACTTTAAACATTAATTCAAATTAATTGAACTCATTTCAATTCAATTCAATTCAAAAACTCAAGAATTGAGTTTTTACTAAATGTCAGGCATGGATTTCAGGACTATGAGCAAAAGATGAACAAAAAACAATGTCTCTTCTTGAGTTCAGACAGAGACACAGATAAACCCAAGTTCCATAAAATACTGGATAAATGTAACATGGGTGATACATGTTATAATAAATGAACAAAACCCTATGAGAACACAAATGAGGAAATGATTCTTTTTGGGACAGAAGGGTTCCATGAAAGATGCATGAAACAGCTGACCTTTGGGCTGAGCCTGAGAGGATATAGGAGTTCATCATGGAGAAGAGGGGAAAGAATATATAAGAAGAACTGCAAGCAAATGCATGAAGGTGCAAAAGTACAAAGCATGTACAGAAATACTGAGCTGCCAGGCACGGCTAGAATACTTCTTAAGGGAAACAAAGTGGCAGCAAGTGAGGCTGAAGAAAACATCTAAGAGCAAGAGTGTAAAGGGCCTTATTTACCATGTTATGTTAATAGAAGTTATTCTGGAGGCAGAGAGGAGCCATTGTTTAGAAGCAAGAGCATCACAAAAGTCAGACAACTTACTTCAGAATTTCTACGGTACACATTTTTCACATTTTCCTATCTCGAAAATCACCACGTGTCTTCCAATTAACGGCCTCCTAAAGTCATGAAGAAATGTCCTTGTCTGTACATAAAAGTTAAAGTATAAACTCACCTAAAAGTGTAGAGACATGGTTGTTTCCTCATGGTATGACTAGACAAATACCACCACTAAATATATATAAATTCAATATTAATTCAAGAATGAGTCCTAGTTTTTTTTAAGTTCATTTATTTTGAGAAAGAGAGACAGAGGCAGATAGAGACACTGAGCAGGGGAGGGGCAGAGAGAGAGGGAGAGAGAATCCCAAGCAGGCTCCGAGTTGTCAGCAGTGTGGAGCCCAAAGCAGGGCTCAAAATCATAAACTGCAGGATCATGACCTGAGCTGAAGTGAAGAGTCGGACACTCAACCGACTGAGTCACCCAGGCACCCCAAGTCCTGGTTTTTGATCAAAAACCTTCATTGGCACATTCAGATAAAAGCAGAATAACACCAGAATCCAAACTTGGAGACACTGTATTGTGATTTGAAAGAAAACCTCTCAGATAACAGTGAAGCACTCTTAAATTCTGTCTCACCAATGCTTTTGATGGCACAGAAGATGTGTGAAAACACCAACATCAAAATGAAAAGTTATTTAGGAAAAGTACTCATATACAAAGAAGTTTTAGGAATTCCTTAATCAATTTATTTCATTTATATTCTTTTTTATGTCTATTCAAAAGTGAGATGTGATAAGAATATGTCTAAATATCTCCAAAAGAATTTTTTAATTATGAAATAAAAATCCTACATATTAAGAAAGCATTGTGTTGTAGCTTAATTAGGCAGTTTTTCTTCTTTGTTAGTATATGAAATAATAGCACTTACTATTTCAATGTTATTTTACATTCATTTTGTTATAGAAATATAGCTCTAAGAGCTGTATTTGATGTAGGATCAAAAAGCAAAGAAATTAGATGCAGGCCAATTGGCTAGTAAGAAAGCTACTACAAAGTACACGGAAAACATGACAAGGACCTCATTAGGACAGTATGATGTTGTATAAGGTAAGATGGAATAGAAGAACCTTTCCGGAAGAATAATAGGAACTGATCGTTGTTTTAGTCTGTTTAAGCTGCTGTAACACAATACATAGAATGGTGGCTTATAAACAACAGAAATCTCTTCCTCACAGTTCTGAAGTCTAAAATCAAAGCACTGGCAGATTTGGTTTCTGATGAGAACCTTCTTCCTGGCTGTCTTTTAAATGTAACTTCACATGGCAGAAGTGACAAAGGAGCTCCCTGGGGTCTCTTTTATAAGGGTACTAATCCCATTCATGAAGGCTCTGCCCTCATGACTTAGTCACCTCCCATAAGCTCTATCCTCTAATACCATTGTATTGGGGTTAAGTTGAATATGAATTAGCATAAATATTCAATCTGTAGCATTTCATCCTTGGCCCCCAAAATTCATGTCTCTCTTAAATGAAAAATACATTTATTTCATCTCAACAACCCCTGAAAGTCTTAACTTGTTCCAACATCAACTCAAAGTCTGAGTCCAAAGTCTCATCTAAAAATCATCTAAACCAGATATGGGTGAGACTGAAGGCAGGCTTCATCCTGAGCCAATTCCTTCCCAGCTGTGAACCTGTGAAATCAAACACGTTATGTGCTTCCAAAATACAATGATAGGACAACATAAGATAGACATTCCGAATTCCAAAAGGGAGAAAGAAGAAAGAAAGTAATGACAGGTCCTGATCAAGTCTAAAACCTAAGGCTGGAGCAGAATCTTCTTTGTCTTTGTCCAAGCTGTGGTCCTGCTTCCCAGACCCACTGGGGTCCCACTCCCACAGTTTTGCCAGATAGGGGCTGGGTCCCAAAGGCTATCGATGGCTTTCCCCCCATGCCTCTGGGCAGCCCCCAACCCTATGACTGCTTGGAACAGACCACACCGTAGCTCTCAAAGGTTAAAGTCACATGCCTTTCCTGGGCTGGAATCGCCTGCAGGTGGTCATGAGGGCAACCCCAGCCCCACAGCTCCACTGGAGCCTCTGCAGAGATTCTCTGCCTGGGTCATGCATCAGGAAATCTAGGTGGAAATAGCCTTGATCTCATAGCTTGTGCACTCTGCCCTGGCAGAGATGGTGCCACGGGACAGCACCACATGGATGAAGCAAAATCTGCTGCCTGTGCCTTCTGGTGGGGTAACTACTGGGGCCTCCCACCATAAAGATTCACCGGAAATGCACCTGGGGCAATCACGGGGCTTGGTACAAATGCAGGGAGTGGAAATTCTCGAGGCAAGGCAAAACACAGTCCCACAAGTGCCCTCAGCCCCTCCTTTGAAATCATTCAGCCTCCCAGACCTTTATGCTCTGGCTCTGTAATGGGGGTGGCAGAGCAGGATGGTCACTAAATTGCCTTCTTCCATTGTCTTGAACAATAGCTCCTAAATTCAGTTTTGATGGCTCATTTCCTTATCAGATGGTTGTTTGGCCACATTCTTTGTATTCTCTCCCAAACAGTTCACCCACTCTTTTTAATATGGACAGGCTTAGAATTTTCCAAATCTTTTAAGTTCCTCCTCCTTTTTGATGAACAAGTCTGTCTTTTCTTTCTTCTTGCATTTTACTATAATAAAGAAAAGCTAAGCTGCAATTTCAATACTTTGCTTAGATATTTCTTCAGCCAAATATCCAGCCAAACATTTTCTTTGTATCTCTCTTTTCTTTCTGGGTTATCAACAGAATCATTCTAAACGGGCTGTTCATTGTAAGGTAGGCTTTTGCTAGTACAAACCTCAAAATTCTTCCAGCCTCTCTAATCATGTAATCTAATCTAATCTAATCTAATCTAATCTAATCTAATCTAATCTAATCTTAGTTGCAAACCCACTTTCACATTTTTAGAGCAGCACCCCATCTGGGCTGCTATAACAAAAGTACCATAGATTAGGTGACTTATAGATAACATACATTTATTTCTCATAATTCTGAAGGCTGGGAAGTCCAAGATCAAGGTGCTGGCAGATTCACTGTCTGGTGAAAGCCCTTTTCCTTGTTCACAGATGGCTGCTTTTCTGCATAACCTCATATGGCAAAAAGGACAAGGTGTCTCTCAGGGTCTCTGTTAAAAGGGCATTGATTCCATTTATGAGGGCAGAGCCCTCATGACTTACTCACATCTCAAAGGCTCCACCTCCTAACACCATCACATTTTGGGGGGACACAAATATTCGGTCTATAGCAATAATCAAATATATGTTGGTTTTGGAAGTGGAAGTCCTAATGATAAGAAAGGGAGGATAGTGGCAGATCAATCTGCGATTTCTGTTTGGGGCAAATGAACAGTGGAGTTAATAACTGAATAGGTTTAATAACCAAATAGTTTAAAATTCAAATAGTTTTTAAAAAAGAGAACATAAATACGGAGCAAGCTTGAGCTTTGGGGGATAACAGTAATACAATCTTTTTGATCTTGAGTTTAAGATGCCTATGGGTCTGCTAGATAGACAATTTAAAGTTACGGGCCTGTTCCTTAGAGAAAAGTTCTAGAGCCACACAACAGAAAGTCAGAGTATCAACTAGTTGCCAGAAATCCTAGGCATCTACTTCAATAACTGACCATCTGGTTTTTATTATGTTCTTTTAAAAGAGACAAGAGATTTTCTAATCACCTAGTCATAAGGCTTGTTCTTAAACTTCAAGGCTCATCTAACCACTACTGATTCCTTTACTAGTTCTTTCCCCTCAGAGTCCCTAAATGTGGGCCTTTCTCAAAGTTCTGTCTTCAAACTTATCTTTCTATTCTCATCTTTGGGAATTCACTCAAATAGCTTTGACACTCTTTCCTATGCAAATAGCTGCCAAATCTCCACCTCAAGTCTCAACTTCACACCTACATTCCAAGTACTTTTCGCACTGTCACCTGGATGCTGCTCAGGCACCCTGTAACTTGGGCCAAATTGAGTTTTCTTTTCCTTCAGAAGTTTCTCTTCCCCATTATTGCTATTTCACTCACGCAGGGTCATCTTTGAAACTGCCTACCTCCTCACCCCCTCCATTTAAATAGTTGTCATTCTTGGGGGTGCCTGGGTGGCTCAGTCGGTTAAGCGTCCAACTCTTGATTTCGGCTTGGGTCACAATCTCATGGTTCCTGAGATCAAGCCCCACGTGGGGCTATTTGCCATGCATTGAGCCTACTTAGGATTCTCTCTCTTCTTCTCTTTGCCCCTCCCCTGTGCATGTATGCTCACTCTCTCTCTCTCTCTCTCAAAATAAATAAATAAACTTTAAAAATGGCTGTCAATGGGGCGCCTGGGTGGCTCAGTCGGTTGAGCGTCCCACTTCAGCCAGGTCACGATCTCGCGGTCCGTGAGTTCGAGCCCCGCGTCGGGCTCTGGGCTGATGGCTCAGAGCCTGGAGCCTGCTTCCGATTCTGTGTCTCCCTCTCTCTCTGCTCCTCCCCTGTTCATGCTCTGTCTCTCTCTCTGTCTCAAAAATAAATAAACGTTAAAAAAAATTTTTTTTAAATAAAAAAAAATGGCTGTCATTTTATCATAACTTAAAAAAAATTAAGTTTCTGTGTGTTCCCACCTTTTCAATGCTACTAACCTACAAACCCACTCAGTTCATTGGCACACTCAGCTAGTCTACTAACCAGCTGGTCTACTTTCTCTCCCCAAATTTGTTCTTTCAACTCATTGATAATAGGTTAATCTTAGAAACTCTTAAAAATTGGTCCTTTTGCATACACACACACACACACACACACACGGTGTTCCATTGATAACATTACTGGAAATAAGATCCCCATTTTATATTTGAAATCTCCACAATATAACTTTATATTTTAGTGATTAGGAGTTTGGGTTTATTACCAGTCTGGCCTAGATTAAGATCCAAGAACATCAACTTAATAGTTGTATAACTTTGGGCAAATCATTTAATATCTTCTCATTTAGGGGCGCCTGGGTGGCGCAGTCGGTTGGGCGTCCGACTTCAGCCAGGTCACGATCTCGCAGTCCGTGAGTTCGAGCCCCGCGTCGGGCTCTGGGCTGACGGCTCAGAGCCTGGAGCCTGTTTCCAATTCTGTGTCTCCCTCTCTCTCTGCCCCTCCCCCGTTCATGCTCTGTCTCTCTCTGTCCCCCAAAAAAATAAATAAACGTTGGAAAAAAAAAATTAAAAAAAAAATAATAAAAAGTGGGAATAATACTAGTACCTACCTCATGGCATGTTCTTAAAGTTCAATAAAATAATGCATATCGAGTAGGTAGCAAAAAGCAGAGCTCACAGTACATGCTCATTAAATGAGGGCTAGTATTACTTTCTTCTATAAGTCTTTCAAACTACATCCACTCTTACATTATTTGATATTTTCCAAACATACCCAGTGTGTCTGTCTCTATACTTTTGCTCATGTTATCCTCCTTACTCTATCTTAACTTGTAAATTGCTGACTTTCAAGATCCACTTCAAATACCAGCTCTTTCAAGAAGTCTTTCTGATATCCCCAACCAGCTGCAATTTCTCCCTGTTGTGCTTTCATGTTCTTTTAACTTCTGATATTTACAGCATTCTAGTTCATATTACAGTCTTATTGCATATTTCCCATCATTAGACTGTGAGCTCTCTGAGGACAGACACATTATTTTTATATCTCCAGCAGTGCAGTTGATGATGAAAACATTGTTTTCTGATCCCCAAATGCCTAAATAATAATTTACTTGCAGGCATTTTTCATATCATTTCCCTAATTTTGCTCAATTTCGTCTATATTTCTGTGGGGCATCTAGCTAACAGAGGGAAAAGAGATCAGTGAGTAATATTTTATTTGTAACAATACATTATAATGCATTACTAGTTAAATTACATTTCTTAAAAGAGACCACTAAAATCTGTAAAACCCCACTGAACAGTTTTAAACAACTTTATGAAGTATAATTACTATTATGGATATTTGTGGCATTAAAGTAAAATTTATAAGCTAAAGAAAATTAGAAAACTGCACATGGATTTGACATACATTCTCCAAAGATTTCTGTATTCCATGAATGTTACTTTAGAATGTTGTAGAGTTGGAAAAAATTACAAAATAAGATCATCTGTTCCTGAATTGAAATATTACACAGTCCATTGTTCAACACAACAAAGGTCTTTAAGATGGACTATAGCCAATATGAATCCTTGTGAAGCATCCATTTTTATTACGATGTATATGTATCTTGTGACTGATGAATCCCAGATGGTAAAATTACAACATATCCAAGGAGTTCCGAACAATATGAGAATTTAATGAGACAGTGTGAAAAAATACATACAGAATAGGAATGAAGATAAATGACTGCTTGTAATAGAAATTGTTTTTATTGTTTGTATGTGAATGAGAAAAATAATGATTGTTCTTCCAAACAACAACAACAAAAAGAGTTGTCATTATCTTTTGTTCTCCAACACTGCTGTTATAGGAAGTGTTTCCATTTTTAACCACAGGCTATTCCAGATGATGCAACTCTTTTGGGTTTGAGAAAAGTAATAGTATCTGTATCAAGGTCTTTAGGCTTCAGGCATCTTAGCATCATAACTTCAATTTTCATCATTTCTATTTTCTAGATAATATCTCACTATAACCACTGATCATGAGACTGCAATAATGAACCTACTTCCAAAGAGAATTTGAATAATTTTAATATTATGGATTATAATCTCATCATATTCAAGAGACAACAGAAAAAGATCAGGACTTGGTGTAAAAATGTAGTTTCTAATCTTGGTTTTGTAACTTTCTAGCTCTGTAATTGCCAGAGGGCCTCAGCGTTCTCATCTGTAATGTAAGGAAAATAAAGCTAGATGATCTCTAAAGAGTTCTGCATTAATGTTTCTTGATTTCTCCATTCTGGCTGCTCTTCCTCAAAAATCCTCTACTCCCCCTGCTGGATTATCAGCTCCTGTGCTTTGTCCTTTTTAGCCATGTATCAGAGTCCAAATTTCATTAGCCACCGGTTCATCGCATCTGTGCTATTAAGTCTCATCAGCTCTGAAAACTTGCTAAACCTTATTTGCTTTGTCTGTGCTGGTTTTCACTGTTTATTCTGTCTTCAGTTCATGCATAATCTCCCTTTACCTGGCAAGCATATTAGACTAAAAGGTACATGTCTTGCCAATCATTAACATCTAGCACTCTTCATCACCTTTGATCCCCATCCAGAGTCTTCAGTCTGATACCTTCTATCGTCTCTCATGAAAGATGCTTTTATCACTACCTTCAAGACAATTAAATGAAGCAGATATGAATTCCCTTGGGCAAATGTTGATAGAGTTTTTCACTGTCCTTTCCACCTAACCAGCTCAATATGATATCAGCTCTGAAGTCAGAAAGTCTAAGAGGAGTTCAGAATCTACCAATTACTGGTGATAGAACTTTGGGAAAATCATTTAACCTCTCACAATTTTATCTCCAAAATTATTATTTCATAAAGAGGTTGTAAAGACGAATTAAAAAAATATTTATTTTTTATGTAATAGAGAACAAATAGAGTAACAAATAAAACGCTTTTGTATTAGGAACGGTCAAGTTTGGAAGTTCCCCCAACATTCCCAGAGTTGGAATTTTGTTTTGTATTTTTTCCTAAGGAAGATTCCATGAAGAAAAAGAAAAACCAAAATACAGAAGAGGGGGATGAGGTCTATATTTAAAAAAAAAAAGAAGAAGAAAAAAGAAATAGGGGCTCTATTAGAATGAATGCTAGGTGGCCTATCAATTCAGCAACATAAATCTACAATTTTAAAATGGTAAAGAGGGGCACCTGTGTGGCTCAGTCGGTTAAGCGTCTGACTTCAGCTCAGGTCATGATCTCATGGTTCATGAGTTCGAGCCCTGCGTCAGACTCTGTGCTGACAGCTCAGAGCCTGGAGCCTGCTTCAGATTCTGTGTCTCCCTCTATCTCTGCCCCTCTCCCACTTGTACTCTTTCTTTCAGAAATACATACATTAAAAAAAAATTTTTTTAATAAAATAAAAAAATAAAATGGTAAAGAATCACTGGAAATTGTCATACACTACTGACAAAAGTATAAATTGGTAGAAAGTTTGGGAGGTAGATTTTGCAATATGTACCAAGGGCCTTTAAAATGTACCCATATAGCTGGGTGCCATATAGTGGCTCAGTCGGTTGAACATAGGACTTCGGCTTAGGTCATGATCTTGCCATTTGTGAGTCTGAGCCCCATATCAGGCTCTGTGCCAACAGATCAGAACCTGGAGTCTGCTTTGGCTTCTGTGTCTCCCCCTCTTTCTGCCCCTCCCCTGTTTGCGCTCTGTCTCTCCATCCCTCTCAAAGATAAACATTAAAAAATTTTTTTAATGTTTTTTAATGTTTATTCATTTTTGAGAGACAGAGCATGAGCAGGGGAGGGGCAGAGAGAGGGAGGGAGACACAGAATCTGAAGCAGGCTCCAGGCTCCAAGCTGTCAGCACAGAGCTGGACGCGGGGCTCCAACTCACAAACTGTGAGATCATGTAGATCCGAAGTAGGGCGCTTAACCGACTGAGCCACCCAGGCACCCCAACATTAAAAATTTTTTTAAATGTACCCATATAGTAATAGTATTTCATCAGAGCTAAGTTGCTGACTTTGATAACTACATTATGGTCATGTAATAATAAAAATAATTTGTTTTTGGAAATGCACACTGAAATATCAAGTGATAGAGAGGGATCATGTTTGCAACTTACTCTTTGAAATGCTGTACGCTGTATTCTTTGCTGTGTGTGGTCAACCCCTCTGGCACCAGCAAGCTGCACCAAGAATGCAAGCTGCCATCCCTACTGCCATCTGTGAGCTGGGGAATGGGGACAGTAGGTGGGTCTGATGATTAGCTTTATGTATCAACTTGTCTGGGTCAGGGTACCCAGCTGTTTGGTCAAATATTATTCAGGATGTTTCTATGAAGATGTTTTTTGGATGAGATTGACATCAAACTGATGGTCGAATAAAGCTGATTACTCTCCATAATGCAGGTGGGCTTCATCTAATCAGTTGAAGGTCCTAGTAAAACAAAAACGAACTTCCCCTAAGCAAGAAGGAATTTTTCCAGCAGACTTTGGACTTGAAATGCAACTCTTCTCTAAGTCTCCAGCTTTCTGGCCTACCCCATCAGATTTTGGACTCACAAGAATCCACATCACATGAGCCAGCTCCTTAAAATAATGATTTCTCTCTATATAAATATATCCTGTTGGTTCTACTTCTCTAGAGAACCCTGATAATACAGTGGGTAATTAAAAATGTCACATAGTTCACTTATTGAAATTTAGTAGCTTCTTTCTTTATTAAGCACTCTTCTAGGTATTGTTCACTTTTTATTAGATTGCAAAATTAGATTCCAGATTTCCAAAGATGCTAATTCTAACAGTATTTGTCGGTTTAAACATTGCTTAAGTGGAGGGACATATTTTTTAGAGTTCCTTATTTTACCATTTTTAGGAATATCACTACAACTTATTCTTAAATAATCCAATATGTATTTTCAAGCATATATTTGATATATCTACCAAATATATATATATGTATATGTATATATATATGTGTATATATATATATATATGACATATTTGCTATGGAAAAGCTGAATATAAAATAAACCAAAATTCTTTTTTCTTCATAAAACTTTTCTGTAAGTCTGAAATTATATCAAAATACAGCAATTTTTAGAATGTAGTAGCTACCTCAGACACTGGTTCAAGAAGGAAGACTGAATATATGCCAAGCCTTTTCATCCGATCTCAAGTGGCAAAAAATTACAGAAGAGTATACTGTGCCATATTTCTTAAAATATAATAATAAAGAAAAGCAGTATTTATCTTCAGTCTTCAGACACTATGAGGAATCCTTTCATGGGAAAAAAAAAAAAAAGTAGAGAAGGAAGCCACAGCCCAAAACATGCACAGAAGAAAATGCCTATAAAGGTGGAAGTTGGTCCAGGGATGTGCTAAGCCTACAACTGTCAGATGATGACTACAGGAGGGATCTGGACAACCAAGAGTGACTGGTTGGAGTACTTAAGTGGAGCATTACAGCATCATCTTTCTTTGGGCCAGGCAGCAAGCAACAGAGATGTCTGTTGTCACGTAGAGCAGAAATAGCTGATGCTGGGGGGAAAGAGGTAAAATGGGAACTTAAGGAGGCTAGCAACCTCAATACGAATGGAGAACTGTTACTACCCAGAAGCAGCTACTGAACCACTCCATCCAGAGGTTTTGTCCCTTCACTCCTCTTTCCATATACGGAGAAAAGCTAAAGTAAACAGAGACTTCATAAACAACCTTAAATACATAGTTAGGCACCCAATCACAATAATCAAAAAGAAGAGCCAATAATGAAAGAGCAGAAACAAGCCCAACAAAAGGAAGAACTCATTACCCATAAAATATAAGCTTAATAATGTAAAAAGGATAGTATTTTAAAATACCTAGTAACTTCACAAAGATATAAAAGGATATGCATTTTTAATAAAAATAACAGAGGGGTGCCTGGTTGGCTCAGTCAGTTGAGCATCTGACTTTTGATTTCAGCTCAGGTCATGATCTCATGGTTCGTGGGTTTGAGTCCCACATCAGGCTCCACACTGACAGTGTGGAGCCTCCTTGGTATTCTCTCTCCCTGTCACTCCCCTGTGCACAAATGCGTGTGCACTCTCCCTCCCTCTCTCTCTCAAAAGGAATAAACTTAAGAATAAATAACAGAATATCATAGAAATTTAAAATTTGGCCACTGAAATTTAAAAAAATCAACCAATATGCTGACTGTCAAGACAGTTAAAAAAAAATCAGTGAGCTACAAGACTGAACTAAGGGTTTTTCACAGAATGCAACCCAAACTTAAAAAAAATGATGTATAAGGAAACAAGCAAGAAAAAAACACAAATAATAAAGAACCAATAGAATTGATCAATATAAACTTCCACTAAAAAAAAAAAATACCATAGACTAAGGTGGCTTAAATAACAGAGAACAAATTTATTTCTCACAGTTTTGCAGACTGGAAGTCTTTGGTTTGTAGATGGCTTCCTCTTACTATGTCCTTTCTCTTGGGTAGCCTTTCCTCAGTGTATGTGCAAAGAGAGAGAGAGAGGATGGGCTTTGTGGTGTCTTTTCTTACATGGATATTAATTCTATTAGATCAGGTCCCCATTTTTAGGAACTCACCTAATCCTTATGACTTCCTTAGAGGCCCCATCTTTAAATACAGCTACAATGGGAATTAGGGCTTGAACATATGAATTTGGGGGACAAACTTTAGCTGATATCAATAAAACAAAAGCTGGTTCCTTAAAAAGAGAAAATTCAGGGGCACCTGGGTGGCTCCGTTGGTTAAGCATCCAACTTCAGTTCAGGTCATGATCTCGTGGTTCATGGGTTCGAGCCCTGCGTTGGGCTCTGTGGTGACAACTCAGAGCCTGGAGCCTACTTCAGATTCTGTGTTTCCCTCTCTCTCTGCCCCTCCCCTGTTCATGCTCTGTCTCTCTCTGTCCCAAAAATATATACACGTTGAAAAAAAAAAAAAATCTGAGCTAAAGCAGATCAGATTTGTAAAGTAAAGTGTATCTATTAGAATATTAAGGGAAAAAAGTGATCTTGGCCAAATAGGCAATGAAAAGTAAAAGTTAATTAGTTATAAGACTGGTCCTCTGCAAGATGGCCTGCCAAAAATGTGGCATCTGACAAAGCTCCACAGAAACAGGCTATGGCCAGAGCCTGATGTAATCAATACTGGTCGACCATTAATGTTTCGACCCCACTGCCACCTCCAACCATTACTCACGTCAGGGAAGGGGCTGATGTTAACCCAATTAATCATGTATACTGATATGGCCTACTAGCATGGCAAATCTTGCTAACTTGAAGCATCTTGTGTCTATAACCAAAGGTCTTAGATTTCAGCTGGGCTGGGACTTCTCATCAACCCTGAATGCCATGCTGTCAGGACAGTGCTGAAATCAAAGTTGTACCACATCATATTACTACTGTATTCTGGTCCTTGATCATGCCAAGGGAGGAGCTGGTGTTTCTCCAATTACTCATTAAAAGTTTCATAGTTCAGTGGTCAAGGTCTGTCCAATGGAATTTGTCACATGGCCCAAACAGACTGCTGCTATGCACTATTTCAGAGTGGAATAAGGCAATGGTGACTCATCACTGAGGTACTGACACCTATACCTCGAAGCTTTCCCTTGCAAATACTGCCCCAGCAGGTTTGATATGTATGCTGTTTGGCCACTTGCAATAGTTTGCAATGACATGTCACATTAGAGATTACAGAAGGAAAACCATATAATAATTGTGTATTTACATGTGAGAAATTCAACATTCATTCGTAATTTTTACAACTAAAGTTAAATCTCAACCTAGCACCATTTATAAAAATTAATTCCAGAATGACTAAACACTAATGTAAAAAAGTGTAAAATAACATATATAATGTAGAAGTACCAATGTGTTTGCATGTATGACATAAAAGTCATAAAAGACTAATAAACTTGAACACACTGAGATTAAATCTTCTGTGAAACTAAAACTCAAAAAAATAAAACCATAAAAAAGTTGAAAGGCAAAAAAGAGACAAGGAAGAAATATTTTCAAAATATAGACATATGGACTGATTCAGAATGCATATTGTAAGGAGGGAATATACTTAGTAGAAGAACTTTAGGAAAGCAGGAAAGCCTCAAGGTTACTTTTCTGTGTATACTCTTTTTTGAATTTTGTAAAATACTAAATTTATTAACTATCCTAGTACAAGCCTGTACTGAACAACTTAAAAAGTACAAAACAGATTTGTGATTTCTAATATATTAATTCAAAGTATATGACTACATATAGTACATTCTATGAGCAAAGAGAGGTAAAAGGGAAAAAAGAAGACTGGTTGCGTCTAGTAATAAATATAGTAATAGAGATAATCTATATTATGGTATATCCTATACCACCGGTACCAGCCAAAATGCACAAAATAAAATTCAGATATGACTCAGGAGAGATGATAACGGGTAAGACCTCATAATATATCTCAAAGGCTATGGGAGAATCCATCCAACTCACTATGTAGTTTGTGTCTAGGATGGGACGTACTGTGTAGGCTTGTCCAAAAGAAAGAAGAACAGAACTTTACTTTTAGATTAATAATTATAAAATTATAGGATACCCATAAAAGTGGCTCACTGCTACTGTTATTTATACTATCCAATTTTTAAAATCCAATGTTAAGGAATGACACTGAATCACATTTTTACAAGGTAGGCAAAATGTTCTTCCCTCATTATAAAAAGTGTGAATTGGTGGGTCCCCCCACCCCACCTGAACTTTTAGAAAAGCAGCAATGAGAGCACTTTGGCTTGGGCTCAACTAAGAAAAGCTTTTAATGGTGATTTCAGAATTAAAGAGCTCCACATGCAGGATTCATTAATCACATAACATCTCATTGTATAGAAAGCCTGACTAAAATAAGACACCCAAAAAACCAATCCATTCAGCATTAATACACACGTATTTTCTTCTAGAAATTTTCCTTAATATTAAACAAGAAATCCTAACACATTACCACAAGTCAAATGCCCACCTACATAGGTAAATACAAAGGTCAACTGAACCCACAGCTAAAACTGAATTGTGCAGGTTTTTAGTGAAATCATTTGTCACATAATAAAAACAAAAGTCAACTGTTTACATATATGGTAAGCCTTCTAAGAAACGAAGCCCAAGAAGTGTTAGCCTCTGTTCTGTGCCATCTTGAAGATCCACATGTTATTTTTCAGAGAGTGTAAAAGAGTGATAGAGTATATTAGCTACTATATGCAGTGTTTTGGTACTATTCATAAGTTTTCCCAAAGAGGTGATTTGGTTATGCATTAGAAGTCTCATATAAATGAAACACCTTATCAAATATTAACACAGGGGGAAGTGACACAAGATACAACATAGACAGCCAAGTTACCTCTTTGTATATTTAGGAATTATTTTCTCCTTCAAGGTATTTACACTAGGAAGCATAGTGTGTCCTGATTAATATTTCAGTAGTAAAGATTTGAGTGATCAGAACCTTGGCAAAACCTTAATTCAAAATTGTTAACAAATACTTCCAGTGACAAGACTACGTGATTATTTATTATTATGAGGGAAAACAAGTACAGCCAGTCATCTTTGAAAAAAGCCTCAACCACCGCTTCTCAATATAGAAGGCTACAATTACATGTGGTCTATCATACAATTAATCCTATCTCAGTCCTCTGAAATTCCCTTACTTTCTTTCATTAGAAGGGGATATAAAGACTTTGTAGTGGCATTCAGGATTCCTATGAAATAGTATCTTAAATATTATGAAAATATTTTTTTTCTATAGTACTGGCTTCAGAGTTTGTGGAAATGGAGAAAAGAAGAACCAACTCAAATCATTCTAGAAATTGCCTTTAAGCATAATAATAAGTATCAAAGAGCTGGAAAGCCACTATTAAGGGCTGAACTGTATCTCCCCTTCCCCCCCACTCCCAACAAATTTATATGTTGAAGACCTAAATCTCAGTGCTGCAGAATATAACTGTATTTGGAGACAGGGTATTTAAAGAGCTTAAGTAAATTAAAATTAGGGTGGGCCCTAATCCAATCTGACTGGTGCTCTTATCAGAAGAGGAAATTTGGACAGACACCTGCAGAGGAAAAACAATGTGAAAACACAGAGAGAAGGTGACCATCTACAAGCCAAGAAGAAAGGCCTGGAACAGATCCTTACCTCAAGGACTTCAGAAGGAACCACCCTGCTGACACCTAGATTTCAAACTTCCGGCCTCCAGAACAAGGAGAAAATGAATTTCTGCCATTTAAGCCACTCAGTCTGTAATACTTTGTTATGGCAGCCTCAGCAAATTAAATTTGGATTTTTTGTTCCCCATCTACATAAACCACTCCTCAGTGGAAATGGCAGAGGCTCTGGCACCCTGATCCTCCAGCTTCTCAGAAACCCTTCTTGTTGCCGCAGCAAGGCTTCAATAAATGGGTGGTAAGGACTTCCCCAAGGTGCCTTTTTTAGAGTTAAACTCACAACATAGTTTATGCCTTTTCCAACAAGTCAGATTAAAAAGGAAAAGGGAAGTGTGCTGTTAGAACCAGAAGCCATCTCTGTATCAGAGCCGTCATCTGACAGGTAAGTGCAACAGGGAGACTGAGGTGGCCAAATTACTTGAGGGGTATGGTGGGTATCAGGACTGTGAGGCTGAAATTCTTCCTGCAGTTTACGGATCTGGTTGCTTCTTTATCCTGTTTCCAAGATACTTTCCACGTTCTTTGGCTTCGATATAGAGTTTAGACTGAGTCCTGCCCTTGTACCTACCACATGATTCCGTTTTTTTGTGTTTTTTTATCCTGCTGGCAACTTTTTCTATCTTTTCATAAGTAGTACTCGGCTATTTGCAAAAGTCTTCTGAAGTGTCATGTAGCTGCGAACTGCAGCTCTGGAAGTCCTTTCGTTATTTACTGTAACTAAACTGAGAACTGCAGAACCTAGCTCTGCCAATCTAGCAGCCCTCTGTACTTCAGCACATCTCTGGCTTGTAAAAGTAAACATTTGTCTTCTAGAAATAGTTTTCTAAAGGCAGCTATTCCATACTCAGTAACATTCCTGAGGTGCGGAGTATACACCAGGCCATCTTCCTACCCCACATCCAGTCCCTCACTTAACTGCCTTACCTAGAAAGACCGTCTCCCGCAGTTCTCCAATAGATTTTTGGGTGTTGTTTTTAACAAAGAAGCATCAAGCAGCAAAGCTTCAACAACCTAAGTAGGAGCAGTATGCAAGGTGATGGATGAGGCAAATGGGCATTACAAGGTGCTGAAGACTGCTTAACATCTAAATGCATTATATATACTTGAAGGGACATATAAGGTAGAGACAGAAGAGGTTAAAAATGTAGCTTCATCTTCCCCTCTTCAGTTCATATCTCTAAGAAAGAATTTTTATTTACTCCCAGGGACTTAGTTGGCTGATAGGTAAAAATGCAGACATGGAGGGGCTGAGAATGCTCTTTATAGAAGAAAAAATATGAAGATATTGTAAGACAAGATTTGGGAGAGTATAGGAGGCAGGAGGGAATTAAGTAAGAAAGTGAAAGGTCATTTTTTAAATGAGTTTTAAGGAAAAGAGGCAAGTAATTCCTGCATAGTTTGTTAACTTTGAAGAGGATAGATGGGTAAAGACAAATTTTACTTTACTTAGTATCAAACGAAGGACTTCCTCCTCTTCCACTGCTTCAAGAAACTTCATAAAGACTTGATTTTCAATGCTTTTAAAAATAGACTTTGTATTTTTTTTAATGTGACACTGAGCTGGCCTTATTAGGATGGGAACAAGAAAGTCTTAGATTTGAGGTATATTTGAAGGACTACCAGATGGGATTTTGGACAGATGGTAAAATTGTCCAACTCCATGTCAGATTAAAAATCATTACCCTAAAACAAAGCCACAAATTAACTTTTACCATAACCATTCAGGGGGTTGGGCACCAAACTTACACTAGTTAGGAATTACTTTAAGGCATAAAGAAAGTGAATTCTAGCTGGGAATTCAGGGCTCAAGATTAGATTATCTACAGATTAAAAACCAGATTTAGGCAGCATTTCATCATTTCACTAAAAAGACATTTTCTTAGAGTTACAGGCTAAAAATTTATTTTAATCCAGCCTTCAAAGATATCTAATTGTTAGAGATGGTGTCTTTCTTGGTCCATAAGAAGAGGCCAGTGGTAGAAATAGACTGATTCAGGGTTCATCTCTCTTTTTATTGGCTGTGATTGAAACCACTGGAGACTGGAACACTATGCTACAGTCATCCAGCTGACTTTGGGACCACTAGTAGAGGGTATTTACTACTATAAACTGGAAACATTAAGAAGGGACACCGCCAGGAATGGGAGAAAGGGCATTTGATTTACGGTTGGAATAAACCAAGTGCTCTAAAAGTACTAGACTCCAGAGATTGAAAATATTGAAGATTAAGTAAGGATCTATAAAGTCTTGAATTTGGAGTTGGTAGTGAACTCAAAGTCACAAAGAGCCACTTCTGTGGCAGTATTCAATCTATCTCTCCCTTCCACTCACCAAAAAAGCAACTCTACACTTCAGGGTGAAGATTTGCTGGCATTCTTAAGTCAGGTTAACATTCACATAATAAAGTAAAGGGAAAATAATCTACCTATATATTCAGACTTTGAGATTCTTTTTAAAACTATCTATTTATTTATTTTGAGAGAGAGAGAGAGAGAGAGTTTGTGTGTGTGTGTGCATGCACAAGCAGGGGTAGAGGCAGAGGGAGAAAAGAGAGACTCTCAAGCAAGCTCTGTGCTATCAGCATAGAGCCCAATGTGGGGCTCCATCCCACAAACCATCAGATAATGACCTGAGGCAAAATCAAGAGTCAGATGCTCAACTGACTGAGCCACCCAGGCACACCCAGACTTTGAGACCGTTTAAATGGGTCCTCCAGCAGGTATGAAAGAATTAAAATAAAGAACTAGAAATGACAAGATCAGATTAGTGTAGGAGACATTTATATATCATATAGGTAAGGATTACTAAACAGATTTACACTTTACTACTAATAAGGAACAAATCTTAAAAGAAGGCAGTGATGAGTGTCAGGAAGAAGCTTGGGCTAGAGGTGATTCAGTCTCCTAAAACATGACCCCTAACTAACCAATCCCTGAGCTTCCTTTTGACCTTCCTTTAGTGAACTTAGTGATCTTTTTCCCCCCTCTCCTGTACCTGAGCAACTGAATGTTCTTAAATGTCATATGGAATGAATTCAGTTATTATTTTCATTCAGGACCAATCATAAGTATACATGCACACATATACACATGTGCATGCAGGTCTATACAAAACTGATAGCTTGTTCCATAATCTAATAATCTCCCTTCCGGGTATATATCAAAAAGAAATAAAATTATCTCAAAGAAATATCTGCACTCCCATGATCACTGTGGCATCGTTCACATTATTCATACCCTCCCCACACTGGAATTTCATTCAGCCTTAAAAAAGAAGGAAATCTGTCATTTGTGACAACATGGATGAACCTGGAGGGCATCATGCTAAATGAAATAATTCAGGCACAGAAAAAAAAAATACTGTATGATTATCACTTAATTTGAAAAAAAGTCAAAATCATAGAAGCAGAGAAAATGGTGGTTACCAGGGATGATGGGGAGGAGATGGCAATATTTGTGAAAGGGTACAAAGTTTCTGTTATATGAGTCAAGGTCTAGAGACCTAATTGATGGTACGCTGGTCACAGTTAATAATACTAGGTTGTATAGGTTGTATATTTGAAATTCACTAAAAGAAATCTTAAGTGTTCTTATCATACAAACACAAAAGCAACTATGTGAGGTGATGGGTATCATAATTAGCTTGATTGTAGTAATCATTTCAACAATATATATATATATGTTAAAATACTATATCATACATCTTAAATATATACAATTTTATAAAAATAAATTAATTGAAGACCAATTAAATTATTTCGTTAGGATTTGGTTTTCCTTAGTCTCTCTAGTCTGCCTCCTTCTGCATTAGGTTTACTCTTAGGTTCCACATGAAAGACAGTGGCAGCAAAATTCAAGTCCAGTATAAAAGAGCAAATGTCTCCTCCAGAAATCCAGCAAAAATCTTACAGCACCACACTGGCTCTAAGTGAACATATGTCTATCCCAGTATCAATGACCGTAGCTGGGGAATATCACAATTTTTAGGCATAGGTCACATACCCGTCTCTGGAGCATGGGGTAAAGAAAACTCCATCAAATATACATCAACGGGGGCACCTGGAGAGCTCATTTGGTTAAGCGTCCAACTCTCGGTTTCAGCTTAGGTCATGATCTTGCGGTTTTTGTGTGTTCAAGCTCTGCACTGGGCTCCATGCTGACAGTGCGGAGCCTGCTTAGGATTCTTTCTCTCTCCCTCTCTCTCTGCACCTCCCTTGTTTGTGCTCTCTCTCTAAATAAATAAGCTAAAAAAAAAAATACATCAATGGAGGAGGAGTGTTTTCCAGAGGCACACTGAGATGTAAGACAAAAAATGTAGCTGTGCATGCAATATTTGAAAATATATATACCAGAGGCAAAAATTGGAAAAAGATATAAAAATCTTACGGTGGTAAGATTATAAATTGTTTTCTGCTCTATTTTCCAAAGTTTTTATATTAGAAAATTTTAAATTGTATTGTTTTATATAACTATACATCAATCCTCATTATTTGCAAATTCCATATTTGTAATTTTTCTCACTCACTATAAATTATTTATAACCTCAAATATCAATATTTGCTGCGCCTTCACAGGCAATTCTCTGCCTTGTTTCAGAAGAGACATGGTCTAGTTAGTGCCACATTTTCCCAATTACTGTACTTTTGTTGGTGATTTTATTGTTTAAAATGTCCCCCACACATACAGCTAGCATTCTTAAGTTCAAGAAGGCTGTGATGTACCTTAAGGAGAAAATCTGTGCTAGATAAGCTTTGTTTAGGCAAGAGTTATAGTGCTGTTGGCCATGAGCTCAATGCTAATGAATCAACAGTATAGATTAAATAAGGTGTCTTTAAACAGAAACATACATAAAACAAGCTTCTGTAGTGATGATTAATGAAAATGTGGTGACCAGAGGCTTGCAGGAATTTAATTCTGCATTTCCTTTAGGAGCAATGATTCAGAATTTGCTAATTCAGTGTTCACAATGATGTAATAATAAAACATAATGACCATGAATGAGAATAGACTGAAGTATATATGTGTTTTAAATAAATATAATAAAATTACATTTTCAATATTATGAGTTTTATAAATGAATACAGGAAATAAATTCAAAGGACTAATATAAATGTAAAAAGACAAAATTAACAATATATAAAAGCTATTTCTCAAAGATATTTTAGTAACATAATCTATCCTTGAAATAAACATTCTAAAAAAATTTGATATTGATCTACATACATCAAAGTGGTGACTAGCTACAGAAAATTTTGAATAATATTAATTAATCAGATTTAGTATTTTTCTTTGCATGTTGTTCATAATTATAGCTTATATATCAGATCTTCAATTAAAATCAATTATTGAAAATTCTGAAGAAATATTTTAATATGAAAACAAGTTTCCAAATAAACCATCAAAGTACAAATTTTCAATAAATTTCAACCTGCACTGTCTCTGCTAATTAAGTAGCCTTAAACACTTGTGTATCCAAAGTACTTGATTTAATTTATTTTGCTAAATTGTAACTTCTTGTTGCAAAAGTTAAACTGAAAAATGTTTCATGGATTTGTAAATTTTATAATTGCAAAGGTGAACAAGCAATGTACCAATAATGGCTACTTTTATTTTATTTTTATTTTTTTTTTTCAACGTTTATTTATTTTTGGGACAGAGAGAGACAGAGCATGAATGGGGGAGGGGCAGAGAGAGAGGGAGACACAGAATTGGAAACAGGCTCCAGGCTCCGAGCCATCAGCCCAGAGCCCGACACGGGGCTCGAACTCACGGACCGCGAGATCGTGACCTGGCTGAAGTCGGAAGCTTAACCGACTGCGCCACCCAGGCGCCCCAATAATGGCTACTTTTAGAGTTACCTTGGAAAATGAAGATCATTGGGGGTTAAATAATCTTACCAGGAATGTAATTATGATGCACATAAGAAATAATAAGCAATGGTCCTAGTTCAAGAACATTGCTTTCTATCCACAAAAACATATAGTCTTTTAGGGGAAAAATGGTATGTACTCTTCTGTAAATATATCAAAACGAACAGTACCTCAAATTTGGCATTAATTTGTTCCCTGATTCACTCATTCATTCATTTTTTTCAACAGGTATTTTAACCTCTCACATGCCACACAATAGTTCCAACTGCTGGGAAACAGCAGTGAATAAAAATAGACATAGTAAGCAGGAGTTAACATTCCAGTAAGAAGGGAAGTAGATAGTATATGCAAACAAAAAAATAAGATAATTTCAGATGTTGATAGATGCTAAAGGGAAAAAAGGTTGGTATGATAGATGTATATGCTGAGGGAGATGAGGAGATGGTCAAGGAAGGTTTTACATGAAAAATGACATTTGAGCTGAAACTTGAAAACTGAAGACACTGCCCATAAAGAGCCATGACAAGAAGAAAATTTGGGCCTATGTGAAGGACAAATATGACGCCAGTATGACTATAAGTGCAGGAAGATTTCTGGTACAAATCTATCAATTAGAAAAAAGTCAGAAAACCCAATAGAAAAATAGCCAAAACACATAAACAGGTTCTTCACAAGAGTCAATCCATGTAACCAATAAATATGGCAAGGCCTCAAACTTGACAATCATAAAGGAAATACAAAGCAAAAGTACAATGAGAGGGGCACCTGGGTGGCTCAGTCAGTTAAACGTCTGACTCTTGGTTTCAGCTTGAGTCATGAACTCACGGTCCATAGGTTCGAGTCCTGTATCGGGCTCTGCCCTGAGTGTGCAGAGCCTGCTCAGGATTCTCTCTCTGTCCCTCCCCCAATTGAGTGCATGCACACGCTCTCTCTCTCTCTCAAAATAAATAAAATAAAAATTAAAAAAAAAAAAGTACGAGATACCACTATAAACTTATCAGCAAAGTCACTGTTGAAAGGACCGACGATGCCAAATGTTAGCAAGGATATAAACAAACTTGAACTCTCATACACAGCTGGTTGCATTGCCAACTGGTATGTCCACTGGCAACTTGCTTTTTACTATCTAGTAAATTTGAACATATGTACTTCTAGGTATTTATATGACACAAATATCTATAGCTAACACACACACACATATATATATATCAATAGATATGTTCAAGAGTATTTGTAGCCAAAAACAATAAACAACTAAAATATCTGTAGGGGCGCCAGGGTGGCTCAGTTGCTTAAGTGTCCCACTTCGGTTCAGGTCACGATCTCAGTCTGTGGATTCGAGCCTGGCATCAGGCTCTGCTGACAGCTCAGAGCCTAGAGCCTGCTTTGGATTCTCCCTCTCTCTCTTCCCCTTGTCCCCCCGCCCCCCTGCTCGCACTCTGTCTCTCTCAAAAATAAACATTAAAAAATTTTAAAATATCTTATAAAGTGTAGAAAAGAAAAATGAAATACAGTAAATTCACATTGTAGAATAGCGTATAGCAATAAAAATGAACAAACTCCTGCTACACAAACCTGAGTGAATACCAAAAGCCAGATAAAAAGATACATGTTACATGATTCCATTTAAATAAAGTTTTAAAACAAGCAGAACTAATTTGCAGTGTTAAAAGTTAAGATAGTAGTCAGCTTTGGATCAAAGGGATCTAGTGACTAAGAGTAGCCATTTGGTAGCTTCTTGGGGGCAAGCAATGTTCTTCAAGGGTCCTAACAACTGTGATAGATAATGAATGAGAGGAAGAGATTTCATCATTACCCAGAATATGGTTACTCAGGTGTACTTACTTTGTGAGCTATAGTTTTCACACTTTTTTGTATATATGGAACAATTCAACAAAGTATGTATTTTAAAAATACATCATATTACAGTATAAATGATTTGAGGATAGAAATAATGTTTTAGCCTTGTGTAGAAATATGGCTCTAAGAAAAGTAGACTGATTGCATATGTTTTAGAGGTGAACCAGGTAGAACTCACGGATATATTTTGTGTAGGGAATAAGGGAAAGGTAGTGATCAAGACTGACTACTAAGTTTTCAGCCTAAGTAACGGAATCAAAGTTGGTGACCCTCATGTTTCCAGAAAGACAGAACACATGACTGTGTTAGATGTTGCTTAGGATTTCAGTAAGAAGAACAGAGATATATACATTGGATTTAAACATGGAAGTCATCGATGATCTATAAACAACATTAGGTTAGTGGTAGAGATGAAACCCTCATTGGAGCATGCTAAACTGTAATTATGAAGTGAGAAAGTGGAGAAAACAATTTTAGCCAACTTTAAGTAGGTTTCTGTTTTATTTTTAATATTTATTTATTTATTTTGAGAGAGAAACAGAAAGAAGCACAACACAGTCTCTGGCTGTCAGCACAGAGCCCGACGTAGGTCTCAATCTCACGAACCATGAGATCATAACCTGACCCAAAACCAAGAGTCAGACTCTTAATCGACTGAGACACCCAGGTGCCCCTGTTCTTGTATTTTGGTCTTTTTTTTTTCCTTCTGTGAATCAGGAGAACAGAAATGCAAAGAAAGAAAAGAGCAAGCTGGGAAGCGTTGTGAGATCAGAGCAAGTTATGACATATATATTATACAAATGGTTGAGAAAAGAGAGTCTGGTATAAAAATATAAGCTTGACTTATTTAATAATTTTGGTAGACTAGGCCTCATCTACAATGATTCACCTTTCCCCACCACCCCAAAACCAGAAGCCACTTTTTAAGAAAGCTCTTGATACATTACTTGTACAACAAAGAGTTAATTTTTCTATTAAGTTTTGCTACATGTAGGGGAAGAAGTTCCCATTTTTTCTCTTCATTTCTTTAGCTTTAACAGCTTTACTGAGATATTACTCACATACCAAAAAATTCACCCATTTAAAATGTACAATCATTTCTTCTTATGTCCTGGGTTCCTTAATGATGCTCAAGTGTTATCTGGTACTAATAACATTCAGCATAAACTAAAAAATGTTTTGGAAACAAAACAGAGATACTTTCCTTCTAAACCTTTATTTCAATGATCAATTTTAATGTGAAACGTATTTATTGTACAAAACAAGAATTCAGAAAAAAAAACAGAAGAAAAACCATTTCCAATTGATATGCAGGGAAGAATGCATGGTAACATTCTGAGAAGTAAAATTTTTTGTTCTTAACTTTAGGAATCTTACTGTCATTCCATATCTGTGTGTTCTTCTGGATACGTGAGAAAACCCCTACATGTTTAAACTATTTATCTGTCCAACTACTTGAGGCCAAGAACATTCTTACCAAATATAGGCTTGATCCCTGATTTCTTGCACAGGAGCTGCTGATTCTTAGAGGAAATTATGTACTCATGTCTATTGGTACCACTCTAAATGAAAAGATTCCAGCTCAGAGGAGCTGTTAGCACACCTTCAAGGCTACCCTTTTTACGTATTCTTTCTCTTTCCTCCTGTATCCTCACTGTGATTATTCTAAACCTTTATAAATCTCACACCATCTTCCTCATTCTCGAAAAATAAACTTGCCTCCTACTTTACAAGGAAATCTCCATTACTTCTCAATACCTAAAATCTTATCTAAAACTCCTTACTTATTTGCTACAGTTTTAGATCCTGATTCTATTGTTGTTTGTTTTTGGTTCTGATACTTCTTGAGGGTTTGCTAAAGCCAGACTTAATGCTTAGGGAAAGACAAAAATCCCTCTCCCCAAGTAATGTTAAGTATCAAGTATTATAAGACAAACACAGGATGCTATGGAAGCAGATGTGGCACACTAACACTTTCAGGTACAGGGTGTCAGGCCACTTAAGAGAGGTGATACCTAAACCAATCCGAAAAATGGTAAGTAGGGGTCAATGCTCTTTCCATGTGCCCCTAGCAGTCTTACTTCCTTTACATACCACTTAACACACCGTATTATAATTTATTTGATAAAGTCCTCTACAAGCAAGTGAAAATCCACTTCGGGCAAGGTTCCTATCTATCTTGTTAACCACTGTATCCTGGCATCTAAAAAAGTTCCTGTCAAAGAAAAGCACTGAATATTTGTATCATAAAATATTGGAAATGACAGTAACTTCAGAGTTAGAGTGCCCCGCCAGTGTTGATACTCAAAATATTTAAAAACCAGGATGGCTGTATCACCTGGATATCTTCTGTAGCTCTAGATTTAAATTCTGGCTGCATTTCTTGACATTTTTAAATTAAGGCAAGTCAGTTAAATGATCTGAACATCACTTTATCATCTGTATGTGTTGAGGATAATAATGCTTAAGTCATAGGATGGTTTTAATGACAAAATGAAACAGCATATAAAAAAACCCATTTCAGTGCCTGGTACACTAAAAACAATATAATAAATGTTTGATTTCCTTTCTACACTGCTTTTAAGCGAGTTAAATTTGTAGTTAGATAAGAAAATTAAAATATACAGAAACCAATGCAAAATGAGTATACTTATTTCATCTTTCCTTAATGATTTTTCTCAAGTGCTCAATTTAACAAATAATTATTTAGTTTGCCTCTAAACTCTAAAATGCATTTATCCTTAATTTTCTCTGTGATGTAAATTTAACATTCACTATTCACTCATTTACCTAATTAATAAAGTTGTGCCTATATGTCAACCTTAGATTACACTTAATGACTCAACAGAAACTTATTAAGAGCCTATTATCCGTGCAAATTTGTAATTTAGCTTTACTGTTCATGAACTAGTTTATGCAGATACTTCTGGATAGATTCTAGCTTAATAAATGCTCCTAGATGGGGTGCCTGAGTGGCTCAGTTGGTTAAGTGACCAAATCTTGATTTTGGCTCAGGTCATGATCTCATGGTTCATGAGACCAAGCCCCAAGTCAGGCTCTGTGCTGACAGTGTGGAGCCTGCTTGGGATGCTATCCCTCTGCCCCTCCCCAACTCATGTGTGTGTGGTGTGTGTGTGGTGTGTGTGTGCATGTGTGTTCTGTCTCAAAATAAATACACTTAAAAAAAATGCTCCAAGATGCTCAATAGATATTTTCTTTACTTTTTCTTTCACTTTAATAGTGAAGATAACTGATGAATTTCATCTGAAATCAGAAATCAAAGTTGAATGGAAAGAAACAGCTTATTGGTATAATCAAAAATTGGTATCTTTTGCAGCAACTATAGTCTTCAGCTTTAAAATTTTTAAGGGAATAGTTCACAAATAGTAGAAATCTGATAAACTGTTCTAAATGCTAATTTCAAATGTTAGTAATCAATCTGTATACTTTAGATCTATATTGGTTACAAATACCGCAGTTTATTCAGTATATGGAGACTTAAAAATAAAACAACAGACCCAACAAGGATAATTAAAATTAAGTTCTTCAGACAATCTGTCAAATACAATAGTGTTATAAATGGATTAGAATTATATCAGTAGATTGAACAAAGAGAGCATGAATTTCAGATTGGGAGCTATTTCTCCCTACATGTGCCCATTCTCAACTGACTTTTATCTAATCTATTTGCCATGGAAGTCACATAGTTGATTTGCTTAAAGGTAAAATTTTGTTCCACTAATGTTGTGGAATAACGATCTTCAATTAAGTTCACCATTTCCTTTAAATCACAAGACACAAGAATAGAATCTCAAGATAGTCTAATTAGAGAATTTCAACTTGTCATTCGAAATGATTTATACACTGTCATTGATGTTTCTCATTTTAGAAATAAGTGTCATAATTCTAATAAAGAGTGATGGCTTTCTTATCTTGGGTGCTAGTAACTACATAATTATTGTTTCAAGAATCACTACACAAATATTGAGAAAATGAATCACCAAAGAGTTTTAAAATGAGAATGTGAAAATGGAAGTAATTTTAAATTACATAATGTAAAACTGAGAGCATGCTTCTTCAACATATCACACCAAAATCTGCAAAGTAAACATGACACACTAGGAATAGGAATAAGTTGGAATTCTTACCCTGAAAGGGAACAAACTAAAGGTTTTTCTCAGTTTGTCCAATTCTCAATTTCTTTAGAGTGGGTGGGTCTTTTCTTCTTTTGGCCTCGGAGAAAACTTTGGGACACCTTTCTGCACGATGAAATGGAGAAGACAAGGAGGCACATTAGTTTCATAAAAGACTTGCAAAATTCCCATATTCATCCTCCACCTTACATTTAGGGCCCTCATAGCCTCGCCATTATCTTTCTGGGAAGATTAATTCCCATTTCCACTGTGGACTCTTCTCCAATATATTCTGTGCTGAACCTTCTTGGTGTTCATTCCTTTGGAAACATGTTCATACCTCATTTCTTTCAGAATATTTGTTGAAATCTTTTATCCATTGATGACTCCCCAACCCCTTCTTTTTCTGTTATGTGTATATTCTTATTTTTTTATTGTAATCTTAATGGAAGGAAAAGACATAAATAAATCAGCCTGTAATCCTGAACAGAACTTGGCAATTTGCTTTCTTACCAAGACATTATGAACATTTCCCATGTCATTTACTGCCTACATTATTTAAGCATAGGCGTGATTTTAGTTTTGAAGCCAAAGTTACATTTTTTACTCCTCAGTTATGTATTTACACAGTTCTAATGAAATTCAAAGTAAATATCACAGTATTTTTCCAATATTGGAATCACTAGATGATTTTTTTGTGTTTTGTTAGTGATTTAGAGACCTTCACTATCTATTTTTTTCTTTTGTTGCCTGTGCTTTTTGTGGTCATATAAAAAACTCATTGCCAAATCCAATGCCATGAAGGTTTCTCCTGTTTTTCTCAAGACTGTATAGTGTTAGCTCTTACATTTAAGTTTTCGATCCATTTTTACTTAATTTTTGTATATGGTGTGAGGTAAGGGTCCAACTTCATTGTTTTCAACACCAATGGCTGAAAAAACTGCCATTTCCACATTGAATGGTCTTGGCATCTTTCTTGAAAATCATCTGACCATTTATATGAGGGTTTTGGGGGGCTCTCTATTCCATTGATTTATATGTATGTCTTTAGGTCAGTGATATACTGTTTTGGTTCTGTAGCTCTGTAACATGTTTTGAAACCAGCAATGTGAAACCTCTAGTTTGTTACACTTTCTCAAGATTGATTTGGCTATTCAGGGATTCCCTTGAATCCCTTGGATTCCATATTAATTTTAAGATGAATATTTTCCATTTCCTTGATAATAGTCATCCTAGTGGGTATGACAGTAATAATTTTAATTCCAATCATCTGTTTCCTTAATATATATTTTTTTCGATTCTATCAGTTAGTGAAGGAGTTAAGTTAAAAATCTGCCAGTATTGTGTGTTTATCTCTTAGTTCTGTCTAGCTATGCTTCATATATTGTGAAGGTGTTTTATTAGGTACACACAAACCATTTATCTTCTGGTGGAAATAATACTTTTTTTTTTTCCTGAAAGTCTGCTTTGTCTCACATTAATATATCAAGCTACTTTCTACTTCAGCTTACTCATGATCAATATTTTTTCATCCTTTGCTATTTTCCACAGATCACTTATAATCAGCATTTTTCTTAATCCAATATGACAGTCTTTGTTCTGAGTACTCTACATACATTTAATATAATACTGATATATTTGGTTTTAAATATATCATCCTTCAGTGTGTAAAAGCAGTAAAATGAATGTCACCTAAGTCTATTTTTCCTAAATCTTTTCATTAAAATATCACTAGAAGTAATCAAAATTATTAACATTATGTATTACCAATATTTAAAATTTTTATTATTTTCTCAGCAAAAAATTTGAGACAGATATAATTTAGGTCATGTGGGGAAAAAGCATACTTTCTCTAACTCTTAACTAAAGGACCATTTCATAAACATAGTATGTATGTACATATGTGTGTGTGTGCATATATATATATATAGCATATATATATATACACACAGACACAAAAACATATCTGCCTTGATATTTTATAGTTGATCATTTCTTTATTGCTCTACATTTCTCTTCTGAAAAAAATGAATAAACCTGCCTCACAGTTTTGTAAAGATGAAAGATGGGGCGCCTAGGTGGATCCATTGATTAAGCATCCAACTTTAGCTCTGGTCATGATCTCACAGCTTGTGAGTTTGAGCTCCAAGTCGGGCTCTGTGCTGACAGCTCGGAGCCTGAAGCCTGATTCGGATTCTAGGTCTCCCTCTCTCTCTCTGCCCCTCCCCCACTCATGCTCTCTCTGTCTCTTTCAAAAATAAAACATTACAATAATTTTTTTAAAAGATGCAAGATAATTATGATCTTATAAAGATTTTTGTTGACTTTTAGAAACAATGGATTATGGAATATTCTGCTAATTCACTTAATATCAAGATGCAAAGATTTTTTCCCTAGGCTTCTTCCTCTTTTCCTCAATCTAGGACATTATTTTCACCCTAAATCAAAGATATCCATATGCATATTTTTTAAAGTAAGTCTGCTCTATCTGGAAAGCTGTAGCTGTCTTCTGCCTAGCTGCATAGACAAAAAAAACTTTTATTCTCTTAAGACTGTTTAGACTATGTTTGATAACTTAAAAAAATATATTGATGAAAATATTAAATATTCCAACTTAGTGAATGATATATTCAATGTCAAGAAATAATTACATTTTTCATGAATATAAATGTTATTGGTAATTTAAATCGTATTTCTGTTGCTAATAAATTCCCAAGTTAAAACACAAGATTTGGTGTAAATATAGTCATTTCATTTCCATTTTCATCTAAACAGTATTAAAAATCAAAATCGAAAAATAGTAAAAGGATCATCTGGCTTCTAAAACTCTTCATTTTGAGCAATCACCTCAGTCACTAAGCTCAACATATCAATGATTTTCTCAACATATTTTCTCAATAAGTTATTTCCAGGTAGTTGTAGTACTGCCTTATCTCTGATCTTTAAACTTTTATATTAGCTAACAAAGGTATTTGAAACATATCAGTTCATTTGAGATAATAAATACATCAAACTGTCTTGTCAGAGAAAAAACAACCAAAAACTTCTTTAAGTTGAAAATTTGGATTATTCCAGAAAAAGTACTGGTAGGATGGGATAAGGCAAGAACTTTTCTTATCATGCCTGGAAATAATGTACAGCAATGCAATTCATTATAATTTAGAAGAATAATTAAGAATTTTGATATTAGTTTAGGATGATCTTTGGAGAAAAAAGTTTTTTGTTTTTTGTTTTTTTTTATTTCAGGCACAAAGGGCTTTGATTACTACTAAGGAACACTCGGTATCAAAATAATATCTTTCTGTCACATACTCTAAAAAAAAATTACGATGCAATAATATAAAAAAAATTGTGACTCACTATGATGATATCCATTATCTGGACATACAGGATCCTCTTCTAAATGTGATTTCATTTTAAGACAAAATAATGTAAGAAGAGTCATAATTCTCAAACTGATGGAGAATCTTTCCAGGGTTCCCCAATTAAGTGAGAATTTTTAAATTAAAAAAATACATCAATGATAAAATACAAAAGTATATATATAAGATCACAGGTCAACTCAATGAAAACTGTATATAAATGAACAAAGATACCAAATTTCATTGCCTGAGTTGGCAATGTTTATAGGAGATGGTGGAAAAACAGGCTGGGCTAGTTTTAGAATGGCTTTTTAAAACATGCTAAGGAGTCATTTCAGGAGTTTGAGAAGAGAACTGTAATGGCAACATTTACATTTTTAAAAGATCATTGTAGATATCAATATAAAGAATAAGTTGGAAGCCAAAAGACTAAAACTAATTAGAAGAAACTATTATAATAGTTATATTAGTATAACTATTATAGTCATACTATATAGTATATTATATACTATAGTATAATATATATAGTATATTATATAACATATACGATACAATACATAATAGTTATATATTATATAGTAGAACAAATTATGTTATAAAGTATATATTATACGTAAACTATGTAATATATATAGTTCATATTACATGTATTATATAATAGTTCTATTATAATAGAAAACTGTAGCACAGCAAGGATTATGAATTAGGATTTGAAAGACAGCTAAGAAGTAGGATCCATAAAACCAGGTGAACAGATTGGCTATGGGATGAGAGGGAGGAGTTTTTTAAAGCCAGAGGGGATTATTATAAAATGATTGTAGACGGGCGCCCAGGTGGCTCACTTGGCTGAGTGTCCAACTCTTGATTTTGGCTCAGGTCATAATTGCCTGATTTGTGGGATAGAGCTCAGCATCAGGCTCCAAGTGTAGAGCCTGCTTGGAATCCTCTCTCTCTGCCCCTTCTCTGTGTGTTCATGTGCTCTCTTGCTCTCTCTCTTGCTCTTGCTCTTGCTCTCTCTCTCCCTCTCAAAATAAATAAATAAACTTAAAAAAATATAGGGGCGCCTGGGTGGCTCGGTCAGTTGAGTGTCTGACTCTTGATTTCTGCTCAGGTCATAATCCCAGGATTTGGGATTGAGCTCCACATCGAGCTCTGCACTGACTGTGGATCCTGCTTGAGATTCTCTCTTTCTCCCTCGGCCCCTCCCCTGTTCACACTCTCTTTCTAAAATAAAAATTTTAAAAATAGAAAAAAAGCTAAAGACTGTAGAGAAAATGATTAATATTAGTGAATTAAAATCACATCTTTTTTTGTACTTTTAAGAATCAACTATACATAGGCAATTTAAAAATCTACACTAGGAAATTATGTCTTTAACTTCGCAACTACTATAAATTCAACAATTTTACTATATAATCTGAGTTGTGCAATGAGTTTGGAAAATTTTCCTCTCCTTTGCTATATAATCTTTTTAAACAATCTACCTTAATTTCTTTCTCCAGATCCTACAGAAGCTTAAAGTCCTTCTTTCATTGTTGTTTATTTGGTAGCTTTATAAAATGTCTTTTCTCTGACAAACTGACTTTGTCTTCTTGGTTTTTACAGTGCAGATGTCAAAGTCTCAGAATTATTTCTTCTCTCCTCATTCTAAATAGGAAAAAAAGTTTTCATAGGCACATATAGAAACTGTCACAAAAAATTAATGGGACTGAATTGCTGGTCTTAATCCACATGACTGATAGCCCTGTGATAGCTTTTACGTCCTTACACATTTAAATAGTCCTTTTGGGGGTGCCTGGGTGGCTCAGTAGGTTAAGCATCTCACTCCTGATCTCATCTCAGGTCTTGATCTCAGAGTCATGAATTCAAGCCTTGCGTTGGGCTCTGTGCTAGGAAAAGGCATTTTGCCTGTTTGATCTCAGTATCTAAAACAATGTCTGGCACATGGTAGCTGCTAAATAAATATTTGTTAATTTCGGAATTAATGAATTCATATCTCAAATAGCAAGAGTATAACTGTCAAGCCTCAGAGGAGAGTTGCTCTTACTTCATTTGATAAGAGTATAGGATTCCCTCTATTGGATGTTTTTTCTTTCTCTGCGCAATCCTACCACATTCTGGATTCTCTGTTGATGTCCTCATATTTATTCTCCCTACTTTAGGGCTGTTCAGGTTTATCAAATTTTTCTTCACCTACATGTTTCCAAAAGAAAATCACTGCACTTAGTTACTGTGCATATAATTATGACACTCACATTTTTATTTTTTTAAAAAACGAAAGCTCTGTCAGAAGCTGATTCCAATTGAATACAAAGCATTTCAAGTCAAAAAATTATGAAGCACAGATTGTATGTCCAGAGCAAGGTTAGCTGCTAGAGACAGTAGTATCTCTTTTATAAATGGAATGTAAATGGCATAGTAATCTGAAATCCACTAACATTCATCCCATTGAAAAGGACACGAACAAGCTCTCCTTTCACAGATGGGAACTTGATTATCATTCTTTCTCTCCTTGAATTCATATTTTTATCTCACTTCTCCCACATAACTTTATCCTAACATTTTAGTGTTTGAAAATATTTTAAACTGACCATCCTATTACATTTTCCTGTAACAACAGCAAAAAAATATATACATATATATATATATTTTTAAATCCTCAGAACATAAGTTCCAAAAATTTTCTTTAGTATTGTGTTATCATTAAATTATTAGACTACTAATGATCAAATAACAAACGTATTACAAATTATGATCATTATAAAATATCAAGTCAGTTCTTACTGGAAATGCATCTCATAAAGAAATAGATAGGGCCTTCTCTCCGATTAGATCATGTATCCAGGATTGATACTATTTATTGCTAAGAAAGTAATACTTTCTTCAATACTATTTATTGAAAGAAACAGTTTGCGTTAATTCTGTTCTTCTATTTTGTATTCTTCTATACTAAGTATTTGGGAGTAGAAGGATTTCTGGTTATAACCACCATTCTTTTGAACCACTAAGCCATGTATCAAAAATCACACAGAGGTATCTCATCAAAAATTATTTCTAATAAGCTGACAATTCAATTGAGTCCTGCAATACTTTCGAAGGCCTTTGGAAATTGCCACTCTTGTAAAAGAATTAGTTACCCAGTCATTAGAATCACTCACTTTCTTAACAGATTTAGGTCAGATTAAAGGTATTGCTTTATTTGCAGAGTGGGAGAGGGACATGACCAAAGAAGAAGGGGGAAAGGTGTCAGATTTAGGCACACTCTAAGGCAAATCAATTTTAGAGAAGAAAAGTACCCTTAAACTATATGTAAAGGGTATGTATGGAAACCCTCCATGTACCTTGCAAAGTGAAAGGTTAGGGATTTGAAGAGCGTTGCTTCAGGATACACACACATTTGGGTACAGTGTAACAAGTCATGACTTTAAGTAGTTCACATCCTTTTGTGTATGTTACCTGTTTTTCCCCCTCCTTGGGTGTGTGTGTGATGATGTATGGGAGAATATCATTTTAATATAAAAATAACTTTGTTAACAAAAACCCATCTTTTTCATAATTATAGTAACAAGGTATGTATTTTTTTTTAACGTTTATTTATTTTTGAGACAGAGAGAGACAGAGCATGAACGGGGGAGGGGCAGAGAGAGAGGGAGACACAGAATCGGAAACAGGCTGCAGGCTCCGAGCCATCAGCCCAGAGCCCGACGCGGGGCTCGAACTCGCGGACCGCGAGATCGTGACCTGAGCTGAAGTCGGACACTTAACCGACTGAGCCACCCAGGCGCCCCAAGGTATGTATTTTAAATACAAATTGGCTCTCATCAAATTAACTTTAAAATAATTAGCTAAGTCATTTTCTCTTTACTCAGAAAAGATAAAAATGCATTTCCTTTTTCAACAAGTCTCAAATTATTCTAAATTGTGAATGAAAGTTGAAAAATAGAGATCATTGCCATATCTACAAATTAGAAACCAGATAATCACTTTATTTCTGATGATTTGGGGTGCCTCAGCCAATTTTATTAACATTCCTCAAAACTCTGCTATCCAAAACAAACTGTATGGTGGTCTTTTAAGTTTGTAAAGACATTACCGAGGCAATCAAAAACTAAATGACTCATGTCCAAAATATTAAAAACACTGCTCTCTTCCAGACCGATAAATTGACTTTTTTAAAAACTACATTTAGATTTTAACCTATTTTAAAAATAGGATGTAATTTTAGCTGCGTGTGGTGTTTATTCACAACAGCTGTTAATTTTCACTTAATTCAAAAAGAGAAGGTTATCAACAAAAACATATTTTAAAGTTAACCCTTGAGGGGCGCCTGGGTGGCTTCCTGGGTGCCTCGGTTGGGCTTCCGACTTAGGCTCGGGTCATGATCCCACGCTTCGTGGGTTCGAGCCCTGTGTTGGGCTCTGTGCTGACAGCTCAGAGCCTGGAGCCTGCCTCGGATTCTGTGTCCCCTCTCTCTCTCTCTCTCTCTCTCTCTCTCTCTGTCTCCCCCCCCCCCCACAAAAAAAAGTTAACCCTTGAGTCGAACCCATCCTTTGATCAGAGATGACAGGTGGGGTGATGAATCAAAACGGTATGTAAAAACATCTTCTAACCTTAACCAATATTTAAGCCTTCAGTTGACAAAATACTAAGTAAGAGGGTGGCGAAGGGCGTCATTGTTGCTAATTGGCGGTTAATGAGGATAAACTGCCTACATTTACCGTTTTCTCCTTTATTTTTTTTTTAGGCAGAAATAGCCGCAGAGCTTGAGGGGATCCACCTGACTGCGACCTCCAAGGACAGTAACGAATTCAACAACTCGCGACTCCGCAGCTCAGGGATTATCATCTAGAAACGACCAAAGGCCGTAGCAACTCTAGGGCAGCCGGGTACAATTCCCAAATCCCAAAGCTTGGCACTAAACTCAAAAAATTAATTTTTTTTTTTTTTAAGAGCCGTGTTCTGAATAACTATGGGACCATGAGTAATTCGCCGAGCTTGTGTTTCAAACGATAGCCTGAAAATTCGCAGCAGCGCCCAGGAAACGGAGATGGGGACCTCTGCACAGCTTCCTGCCGCCCCCCTCGTCCCGAAAGCATCGTTACAGGTTTCTCAACTCCCAGCCACAGCGAGGCGAGAGCTTTATAAACCCTGAACGGCGCTGAGAGGACCCAACACGCACCACAAACGCTCGGGGACCCCCCAAGCGGTCGCTGAGTGAAAAGAAGTCGCTGGAGGACTGCTGAAAAACAAGCCACCGACTCGACCGCCACAGCGGCGGGTAACGGCCCTTACCCAACTCCAGCTCCGCCTTCACCTCCGCCTCCGCCTCCGCCTCCTAGCGTCGCCGCGGCCCCGCCCCGCCGCGGAGGCTCACGGGACACGTAGTACGCCGCGCCCACATCCTCCTTCCCCCACCCCTCAAAGCTGTGTCTTCTGGAATGCCCTGTCAGCTCCCTTCGGCCTGACTTCCGGTTTGCTCGCCCGGCCCCGGCGTCTAGCCTGAGAACAGCTGGGGCCCTACTTCCGGCGGTGCGCTGCTTCCAGCCCCCCTGTACAGCGCTTCCCCTTCGCGGAACGCGAGGCGGCTGTCGGTCGGCGGACGCTGACGAGGCGGGTGCCGGCGGGCCTGGGTCTCGCGCGCGTGTTGCTGGGTAACGGGCCTTCTGCCGGGCCGGCTCGGCCTCTTCTGCCTAGCGTTGGCCCTCCTTCCAGAACCTCCCCGGGCCCCAGCCGACGGGCCGGGCTGCGCCCACTGCGGGGCAGCCGAGGCTAAAGAAATGGGAATCCTTCCGCGGCGTTCCCGGAGCGGCTGCCTTCTGTGGGGAAGCGGCGGTGTCTTCGAGGAAACCGGAAGCCCGCGGTGACCTCTGGCGACCCGGTTTGTTTTTGGTCCGTTTCCAAACACTGGGGAATCGAAACTCGGCGGCCCTGGGGGCGGCCCTACGGAGCCTGTCTTCGGGGTGAGTGACTCGATTCGACCGGGCTAAGGGTGCGGGCAGTGTCGGGATCAACCTCCGCTGCTGTTGGTGCTCGGAAGAGACACGTCATTTTCTTCACAAACCCTTGCCCTCTCCTTTGACTAGGGAGCGGCCCGCCCCTGGGCATCCCTAACTCCTGTTTGATTTGCACGCTAGCTCTTCCATGCCTTCCGTCCTCCTTCACTTTATTTCCCCCTTTGGCTTATTTTCTTTTCATATTCTGAATTAACGGAGCGCCTTTAGTTTCATTTCATTCATTGACATTGCATTTCTGTCGGAAACGGAAGAAGGCTGTGTAGCTAGGACGCTACTGCCTGGGGCATCCAAGCAGTGGACTTCACGTTAACGAGGCTAACAGTAGGTAATTCGTCGTTTCTCCAGTGTCTGACCTGTGTGTTTGGCATGATTTTTCGATCATTTGTTGAGTTACTACTACATGCACGGTAGGTGGACTGTCGTTTCCTACAAACAAGGAACTTATATACTCAAAAGCGAGGTGAAGTGTTAACTAAAACTGTAATACGAGTGTGTTGTTGGAGATACGCTAAGATGATCAAAGGTAGTGACGTTTTAGGGTAGAAATAGACCCGTGCCTCTCAAACACAGGAAACATTTTCTTTTTTACTATGGAATTTTGAATTGGGTTGCTCGAGATCTCAGTATATAATTTAAATTCTAGTTTTCTAAACGTGCCATATCTAATTTCCCAACCTCTTGTGGTCGCTCCCTCCTTCATCTGTAAGTTAGGAATGATAATCCCTCACGGGGTCATTAGAAAATTTTAATGCGATATTATTTATTAAATGGGAAGTTTTTATACATGTAAGGTTTTAGTATTAGAGAGAGAGTATGGTGTAATGGGAAATGCACTGGATTAAGTCAGAACAGTAATTCAGGATCTGAGTGCTGAATTTCCCACTTAATCGCTTGACACTGGTTTGGGGGACCAAATCTCTTCTTCATTTTTCTTATCTCCCAAATGAGAGTTATGTTTACTTTTCACCGCACCGACGCATAGTTTCTAAGAGTTTTGCTGGCTCTGGAATCAACTGGCTGGTTTTCATTCCTTGGCTTCCCCACTTTCTAACATTTGCCTCTTAGTCAATCCACCTGTGATAACAGGAAAGTCTTGCCCACATCAGAGGTCTTCCGCAGATTTAACGAATCGTCATGAAGAACAGAAAAGTAGTTCCCCTAAAAGCTGCCTGACCTACCGTAAACCATCGGTAAATATTGTCAACACAACATTTTCATGATTATATGAAATGTGATGAGGTTTTTCTTAATCCATGAAGTAATAAAACCAACGTAATTTACTTTTTTCTCTTGTATTTATATTCTGGATTATAGTTCTGTTATCACTATTGGAGAGTAATTACTGCTATACTAATAACACTTGATGTGTATAAGTGCTCAATTCCATTGAGATGTGTTACTTTATGAAAAGAATAAAAAGTAGATTGCTTTTTGTACTTATGCTAACCCTGAGGAAGTCTTATGATTCCCTAGTCGTAAGTGTTACTTCTGGACTGTTGCAGTTTAGTGACACTCAGTGAGGGTTATAGAAACGAAAACGGAGTTGTTTATGTTGTATATCCGATGCTGAGTATATTTGGGGCGCTTACTGAATTGTAGGACATTTGAGTGCTGAGATCCATAGAGTGACAGTCTCTTGAAAAAAGGCACTTGATTATCTCTTCTTTGTAAACTAGGTAGGCCATTCCTGCCCCTAATTATTTGATTAAAAATGGGGAACGAGGAGTAAGTGTTGGTCCGTTTGCCTCCATCAGACTTAATCTTTGCCCCATAGTGTCTTGACTGATCCTATGAAGTGGGTTAGGGATAATTTAGCTTTTCAGAAGTAGAAGGATGATGGAAATATGAGGCTCAGTTCAGGAGGCAATATAGAATAGAGAAAAGAGGTAAACAGTTCTTGATTCCAACCCTAGCTCTGTCGCATACCACCAGTACGACTACAGGGAAATGAGCCTCACCTCTTTAGAGCTTAAGTTTCTTTATCTGTGGTGGTGATAACTTTCTAGCCAAGATTGGTGTGGATCTGAGGTAAGGTTTGTACTATACCATTTAGTCAGTTTCTGGAAAAAATGTGAATTCTTTCGGTCTGTTTAGGTTGCCATTTTATATCTGCATTAAATTTTGCCTTCACAATTTCGGAAGGTGGGATCTTAGTGATGTAGTTCAACCCTGTCATTTTATTGGTGGGGAAATTTAGATCAAGAGAGGTAGACCTGTCAGTAATCAAGGTGGCAGATTGTAGACTAGAGTCTGGGTTTCTGAATCTCTGGTCAGTGTTCTTTCTACCACTGAGCTCTGCCTTTTCCAGATTCTTATTAGAAAAAATCCGAATCCATGTTGTATTGTCTCTCAGAACGTTGTATTAAGAGCACAGATTCAGTAGAAAGCTTATATGGGTTCACATCCCAGCTTTGCCACTGATTACTTATGTAGCTGTAGGTAAGGTATTTAATTTTTTTAAGACCTTGGCTATAAATTAGGATAAGAGTTCCTTCCTAAGAATCTAGAAAATGCCTGTGGAAGCACTAGCGCCTGGCATATGGTAAGCGATGGATATGGTAAATACCATGATGATGAAATATGACAGGATAATCCTATGTTTTCCTAGTTAAAAAAAAAAAAAAGACCTGCCTGGTGTCAGAAGATACTTCTGTGTTTTCTAACATCTCACAACCCCGTATGTATAGCATGTCTCACCTTGGGCTCTTAATGTTGATTGTAGTGAAGATTGCAATTTAGGATTTTCTAGAATAATTCTTACAGTGTTTGAATATTTTTTTCTTGGTCTCTCCCTTAGCCTCAGGAACTACTCTTGCTACTTTTTACCCACCTTATATGGCAAATACGTTGCTCCATTATCATTGCAATATTGTGATTTATAAGAAATGTATATTTGATCATTTAGATAGCCAAAATATGTTTCTCATATGTATTTGGCTTTTGTCCACAGTTCTTGGCCCACAGCTCCCCAAACCCTTGGAATTTTCTGAGGGTAAGAGGTATGGGATCATCTTTTGTCCTATTTGGTCACTTAACAACCTCTTTTACTGAAATTGCTTCAGAGCCATGAAGGTGAAATGGGTGTCTTCTTATTCATAACCAGTCCCTGTTTACTGCAACTATGTTTATGGTAATGAGATGACTTTGGACAGCAACTAAGGATGGGGCTGATTGCCAAGGAAACCAACCATGTAATTAGAGGGTTGGAGCTTTCAGTCCCACCAAGGTTGGTAGAGGGAAGGAGCTGAAAGTTGGATCGATTGCCAATGGCTTAATCATTTCTGTGTAAGGAAGCCTTTGTGAAAACCTAAAGAGGAGAGGGTTCAGAGAGCTCCCAGAACTTTTTCACATGCCACTGTGCCAGCCTCAAACTCCAGGAGGACAGAGCTGCTTTGTTCAGGACCTATGTATCTGTGTGGTCGGAAGCACAGGTAACAACCTAGGCTTACAATTAGCGTCCAGAGTAGAGGGCAGTCTTGTGGCACCAAGCCCTTTACCTGTGGAATATGTTGCTGTCTCTGGGTAGATCATTTCAAAATGGAGTTGAATTGTAGAGAGCTTTGCTTATTGATAGTGTAGAATCATCTGCCCCTCATGTTGGGATTGGCTGACCGAACACGTTTTAATCATTCTTGGGAATTTCATTGTTCTCAGCAATAACTGTCAACATCTTTCACCGTAACCCTTTTTAATTCTCTTTTAAGTTGTACTTTTCTTATGTAAACATCTAAGAAGAGTCAGTTTAATTCCAAATATATAAAATGTTTGCATTATATATTTCCTATAGGTAAATCTATCTGATTCTCCTATACTATTGTGACGAGAGAGATAATGAAGTTGCTTTCTTTTTTTTCTTTTTTTTTTTTTTATTTTTGGGACAGAGAGAGACAGAGCATGAACGGGGGAGGGGCAGAGAGAGAGGGAGACACAGAATCGGAAACAGGCTCCAGGCTCCGAGCCATCAGCCCAGAGCCCGACTCGGGGCTCGAACTCTGGGACCGCGAGATCGTGACCTGGCTGATGTCGGACGCTTAACCAACTGCGCCACCCAGGCGCCCCTGAAGTTGCTTTCTATAATTTTAAAAACAAAATCTCCATGCAAAAGTTAGGTGTTGTTTACCAATTGATAATATAAAACTAACCATGCCCACAATTGTTTAATAATACTAGTTACAGTTGGAATTCTATAAATCGCATAATAGCCACTTTGTAGAGTAATGACTCTCAAATTGGATAGGGACTTAAAATCATATGGGATGATTATTGAAAGTTCAGTTTGACATTTTCATCCCAGATATATATCTATATCTATATGTAGATATAGATATGTCTATAGATGTATATATATCTATATCTATATATACTGACTTGCATAGATCTGCAGTGCAGTCTAGCAGTCACTATTTTTGTTTATTGTTTGTTTTCCATTATCATTTTATTTATTTACTGAAATATAGTTAACATATAATGTTATAGTAGTTTCAGGTGTAAAATATACTGATTTAACAACCATATACATTATGCTATGCTCATCCCTACCCCTCTGGCAACCATTAGTTCTCTGTATTTATGGGTCCATTTCTGCTTTTGTTCTTTTGTTTTTTAGATTGTACATCTAAGTAAAATCATATAAGATTTGTCTTTGACTTATTTCATTAGCATGATGCCCTGTAGGTCTATCCCTGTTGTCACAAATGGCAAGATCTCATTCTTTTTTATGGCTGAGTAATAATCCATTGTGTATGTATGTGTGTACCGTATCTTCATTATCCATTTGTCTATCAATGGACACTTAGGTTGTCTCCATATCTTGGCTGTTGTAAATTCTACAGTAAACATAGGGGTGCATATATCATTTCAAATTAGTGTTTCCATTTTTGGGGGGAATTACGGAGTGATACGGTTTTTCTATTTTTAAATGTTTTGTTTCTATTCCATTCTATTCCAGAATATGTGTTTTTCTATTCCATCATGTTTTCCACAGTGACTATACCAATTTACATTTCCACTAGGGAATGCACTAGGGCCTCTTTTTCTGTGCATCTTTGCCAACACTTAATATTTTTTGTGGTTTTGATAGTAGCTATTCTGACAGTTGTAAGGTTCTATATCCTTGTGGTTTTGATTTGCATTTCCCTGATGGTTAGTGATATTGAGCATCTTTTAATGTATCTGTTGACCGTCTGTATGTCTTCTTTGGATAGATGTCTATTCAGGTCCTCTCCCCATTTTTTGTTCATATTATTTGGGATTTTTTTAGTGTTATATAAGTTTTTATATTATCACTATTAACCCCTTATCAATACGCTGTATGCAAATCTCTTCTCCCATTTGGTAGATTGCCCTTGTGTTTTGTTGATGGTTTCCTTTGCCATGTGAGTTTGTTTATTTTGGTGTAGCCCCAATAGTTTATTTTTGCTTTTGTTTCCCTTTCCTGAGGAGACATGTCTAGAAAAATGTTGCTAAGTCTAATGACAAAGAGATTACTGCCTAGATTTTCTTCTAATTTTATGGTTTCAGGTCTCACATTTAGGTCTTTAATGCATTTTGAGTGTATTCTTGTATATGGTGTAAGAGTGTGGTGCAGTTTCATTCTTTTGCATATAGCTGTCTAATTTTCTCAATACCAGTTGTTGAGGAGACTGTCTTTTTCCCCGTTGCCTAGTCTTGTCTCCATTGTCATAGATTAATTGACCATGTCAGCATGGGTTTATTTCTGAGCTCTCTATTCTGTGTCTGTTTATGTGCCACTACCATACTATTTTGATTACTGTAGCTTTGTAGTATATCTTGAAATCTGGAATTGTAGTATGTCCAGCTTTGTTCTTCTTTCTCAAGACTGCTTTGGATATCCAGGGACTTTTATGATTCCATACAAATTTTAGTATCATTTGCTCTACTTCTGTGAAAAATGCTGTTGGTATTTTGACTGGGATTGTATTAAATCTGTAGATTGCTTTGTGTATAGGATGTACATTTTAACAATACTCTTCTAACCCAAAAGTATGGGATATGTTTCATTTGTGTTGTCTTCAATTTCTTTCATTGTTTTATAGTTTTCACTGTACAGATCTTTCACTTCCTTGGTTAAGTTTATTGTTAGGTATTTTGTTCTTTTTGGTTCAATTGTAAATGGAACTGTTTTAATTTCTCTTTCTGCTACTTTTTTATTAGTGTATAAAAACAACAGATTTCTGTATATTAATTTTGTAAACTACAACTTTACTGAACTTGTTTATTCTAATTTTTGGTGGAGTCTTCAGGTTTTTTTTTTTTTTATGTCTAGTGCCATGTCATCTGTAAATAATGACAGTTTTACTTCTTACCAGTTTGGATGCCCTTTATTTCTTTTTCTTGTTTGTTTACTAGAACTTCCTAGGCTAGGACCTTCCAGTACTATGTTGATTAAAAGTGGTGAGAACAGACACTCTTGTCTTGTTCCTGATCTTGGAAGAAAAGCTCTCAGGTTTTCACTATTATGATGTTAGCTGTGGGGTTTTCATATATGACCTTAATTATCCTGAGGTATGTTCTCTCTAAACCCACTTTGTTGAGAGAGTTTTTATTATGAACAGCTTTTGAATTTTGTCCAGTGCTTTTTCTGGATCTATTGAGATGATCATCTTACTTTTATCCTTCATTTTGCTAATGTGGTATGTCACATTAAGTTGATTTGTGGATATTGAACCATCCTTCATACCCAGAAGAAATCCCATGTGATTGTGGTGAATGATCCTTTTCATATATTTTTGAATGCAGTTTGGTAAAATTTTGTTTGAGGATTTTTGCTAGTATTTGTTCTACTTCATCAGGGATATTGACCTGTAGTTTTCTTTTCTTTTTTTTTTCTTTTTTTTTTTTTTGTAGTGTCTTTGTCTGGTTTTAGTATCAGGATACTGCTGGCTTCATAGAATGAATTTGGAAGTTTTCCTTCCTCTTCTGTTTTTGGAACGGTTTGAGAATAAGTATTAATTCTTTAAATCTTTGGTAGAATTCACCTGGTGAATCCATCTGGTCCCGGATTTTGTTCAGAGTGTTTTAAGTTAATGATTCAATTTTATTACTAGTAATTGCTTGTTCAGATTTTCTATTTTTCCTGACTCAGTGTTGGAAGATTGTGTTTCCAGGAGTTTATCCATTTCTTTTCAGTTGTTTGTCCAGTTTGTTGATAGATAGTTTTTCGTAGTAGTCTCTTAAAATCTTTTTTGTCTTTGAGTGATATCAATTGTTATTTCTCCTCTTTCATTTCTGACTTTTTTGGGGGCCTCTCTCCTTTTTTTCTCTTTATGAGTCTGGCCAGAGGTGTATCAATTTTGTTTGTCCCTTCAGACAACCAGTTCTTTATTTCATTAATCTTTTCTATTGTTATTTGGTCTCTATTTCGTTTATTTTGGTCTATTTCGTTTATTTCTGCTCTGATCTTTATTACTTTCTGCCTTCTAGTAACTGTGGACATTGTTCTTCTTCTGGTTCCTGTAGGTATATTGTTAGATTGTTTATTTGAAATTTTTCTTGGGGCGCCTGGGTGGCGCAGTCGGTTAAGCGTCCGACTTCAGCCAGGTCACGATCTCGCGGTCCGTGAGTTCGAGCCCCGCGTCAGGTTCTGGGCTGATGGCTCAGAGCCTGGAGCCTGTTTCCGATTCTGTGTCTCCCTCTCTCTCTGCCCCTCCCCCGTTCATGCTCTGTCTCTCTCTGTCCCAAAAATAAATAAACGTTGAAAAAAAAAAAAAAGAAAGAAATTTTTCTTGGGGCTCCTGGGTGGCTCAGTTGGTTAAGCCTCTGACTTGAGTTCAGGTCATCATCTTGCAGTCTGTGAGTTCAAGCCCTGTGTCCAGCTCTGTGCTGACAGCTCAGAGCCTGAAGCCTGCTTCTGATTCTGTGTCTCCCTCACTCTCTACCCCCCTGCTTGTGCTTTCTCTCTGTCAAAAATAAACATTAAAAAAATTTTTTTTTAATTAAAGTTTTTTTCTTGATATAGGCCTGTATTGCATTAAATTTCCCTCTTAAAACTACTTTTGCTGTGTCCCAAAGATTTTGGACCATTGTGTGTTCATTTTCATTTTCTCAGTGTATTTTTTTTTAAGTTTCTCTTTGATGTCTTCATTGACCCATTGGTTGTTTAGTGCCATGTTGTTGAGCCTTCACATGTTTGTGTTTTTCCAGTTTTTCTCTTGGGATTGATTTTTAGTTTCATATTGTGGTCAGAAAAGATACTTGGTATGATTATAATCTTAAATTTATTGAGACTTGTTTTGTGGCCTAACATGTGATCTATTCTGGAGAATGTTCTACGTGCACTTGAAAAGAATGTGTATTCTGTTGTTTTGGGTGGAATGTTCTATATATGTCTGTGTTAAGTCCATCTGGTCTAATGTGTCTTTCAGAAACACCATTTCCTTATTGATTCTCTGCCTGGATGACCTATCCATTGATGTAAGTAGGGTGTTAAAGTTTCTGACTATTATTGTATTACTGTCAGTTTCTCCCTTCTTGTCTGCTAACTAATGTTTGCTTTATTTATTTAGGTGCTCCAATGTCAGATGCATAGATATTTATAATTGTTACATTCTCTTGTTGGGTTGATCCCTTTATAGTTACATAATGCTCTTCTTTGTCTCTTATTACAGTCTGTGTTAAAGTCTGTTTCATCTGATAAGTATTGGTGCTCCCAGGTTTTTTTTTTTTTTCCGTAATTGAGTTTTTATTGTTTGTTCTGGGGATCAGAACAGACATTTCAATTTGTACACACTTCTAGACATATGTACCGAACAATTTGAAAAATCATGTAGTTGTGATTTCTTTTTCTAAAGGTTATTTCAGTGACCTTGCAGCTTAAAATTTGGAGGCAAATTTTTCTTAACAGCAATATATTCAAATGTTGATATGCTGTTACATTGTTAAGTCCCATTATTTCACAATTTAATATTATATACATTACATACTCAAATTTTCAGTCTGGCACAGCACATTAGCAAAGTTACTAGGAAAACTGGACCAAATCCAAGATGTTACAGAGGGCACAAAATTCTGACAGGGAGAGGCAAGATCAAGGAGTGGTCTTCTTTAGGAATCAATTCTGTCAAAAACAACATTGGAATAGAAGTAATTTAAGATGTTCAAGACCTAGTAAACTCATGACTGACTCCAAATTGCCATTTAGTATGCTTGGCATTATAGGATATAAAAACTACCCCATCTATGGAATGAATGTTAAACTGACACCCAAGATAATCAAAGCATCCCATATTCAATATCCCACTATTTTCTGGTTGTACCAAAAAATAAAAATTAACAACTAGCAAATGATTTCACCTTTTTAAAAAAGCATTTACACTTAAATAATGGTATGAGGTGGGATTCCCTCCTTCCTAAAAATGTTTGTGGAGCTACTAAAGAACTTGGGTTCACAAAATAGTTAATAAAAATATTCCTCTGGATTGTATACGTAGGGAGACAGGGACCACTACTAATAAGACATGGTATATGATATTAATCAGACTTGGCTTCTTTCTCTCCTGCTTCATCAGAGGCTAGACTCCCCTCATTTTCAGTTTTTCCATTTTCTGTAGGTAAGTTTCCTTTTGTTTCTTGGTTAGCCACTTTAGCCTGTTTTCCCTTTGCTTTCCTTTTCCCCTTTACTTTTTTTTTGTCTGAAGATTTATCCTTTTCTTCCTCCTTTTTTGGCTTCTTTTCCACTTTTGTGGGTGCAGGTTTGGCTGACAGCCTCACCAGTTTCCTCTTGGGCTACTCCTTTGCCACCCCCTCAGTGGAGCTGACCTTCCTCTTGGGCATTGTGGCAGTAGGGTAGGTGCATGCTGGGTGCCTGCAGGTCACAGAGTGCTGAGAGCCTTTAAAAAGTCGGGCTGCCTGGTTGCAGCCACTCCTCCCACACCCAAGCTGCTCCGACATACCCCAGATTTTTTTGCTTTAGTTTGCATGGAATATCGTTTTTCAGTCCTTCACTTCAATCTGAAGTGAGTCTCTTATAGGCAGCATATAGGTAGGTCTTGTTTTTTTAATCTATTCTTCACCCTATGTCGTTAGATTGGAACATTTAGACCACTCACGTTTAAAGTAATCCTTGATAGGGGTACCTGGGTGGCTCAGTTAGTTGCGCTTCTTCTGACTCTTGATTTCTGCCCAGGTCATGATCTTGAACCCCTCGTTGGGCCCTGCCCTGAGCATGGAGCCTGCTTGAGATTTTCTCTCTCCCTCTTTCTCTCTGCCCCTCTTGTGCATGCATGCGCTCTTTTGTTCGCTGTCTCTGTCTCTCTCTCCAAATAAACATTAAAAAAAAAATTGTTGCTAGGTATGTGCTTAGCGCCATTTTTTGTTAATTGTCTTCTGGTTATTGTGTAGTTTTTCTCAGTTCCTTTCTTGATCTCTTTCCCTGTGATTGAGAACTTTCTTTAGTGTTATGCTTGGCTTTCTTTCTCTTTTTTTGTGTATCTTTAAAGGTTTTTGGTTTGTGGCTACCATGAGTTTCATATTTGACATCCTAAGTGTAACAGTCTGTAGTAAGTTGATGGTCACTTAAGTTCAAACACACTTTGAGAGAACCTCATTTTTACTCCCACATTTTATGTATACGTTGCCATATTTTACATCTTTTTTATTTTGTTACTCTTAAGTAATTTTTTAGGACATAATAGATTTTACTACTTGTGTTTTTTAACGTTCATACTAGCTTTATAAATGATTGCTGTACTAACTTTACTGTATGTTTGCTTCTATTTTTACTCTTGAAATTTTTTCCTGTTCTAATTACGGTCATTTCTTTTCCACTTAAAGTCCCTTCAACGTTTATTATAATACCAGTTTAGTGGTGGTGAACTCCTTTAACTTTTGCTTGTCTGGAAAACTATTATCTCTCCTTCAATTCTGAATGATAATGTTGTTGGGTAGAATATTCCTGGATGTAGGTTATTTACGTTTCAGCACTTTGTATATATCATGCCAGTCCCTTCTGGCCTGCAAAATTCTTTATCTTTGATCTTTGATGATTTTTAATGTATGTCATGTTGTGGACCTCCTTTGGTCCATCTTGTTTGGGACTCTGGTTGCTTTTTGTACCTGGATGTCTGTTTCCTTCCCCAGGTTAGGGAAGTTTTCAGCTATTATTTTTGTCAAATAAGTTTTCTGCCCCTTTCTCTCCTTTCTTTCTGGGACCTCTGAAATGTGAATGTATGTTTGCTTGATATTGTCCAAAAGATCCCTTAGCCTACCCTCATTTTGTAAAATTCTTCCTCTTCCTTTTCTTCTTCCTCCTCCTCGTCCTCCTTTTTTATTGCTGTTCAGTTTAGGTCCTTTCTATTATTTTGTCTTCCAGTTTGCTGATTCATTCTTTTGCATCTTCTAATCTGTTGATTCCCTCTAGTGTATTTTTTATTTCAGTTGTTGTATTCTTTTTTTTAAGTTTACTTATTTATTTAGAAAGAGAAAGAGGAGAGAGAATCCCAACCCGGGCACATGCTGTCAGCACAGAGCCCCATGCAGGGCTGGATATCATGAACCGTGAGATCATGACCTGAGCTGAAATCAAGAGTCAGATGCTTAACCCCAGTTTTTAAGTAATCTCAACACTCAACATGGGGCTCAAGCTTACAACCCCAAGGTCAAGAGTTGCATGCTCTACCAACTGAACTGGCCAGGCACCCCTTGGGTGTGTTTTAATCTATGGCTCTTTGTCATATAATTTTTAGGACAATTAGATAAGCAATTTTCATGCTGCTTTCCAGTGCTTTCCAAGTCATGTTTATAGTACAATAAGTAAATATTTGGAATAATAGTATGAAACCTGAAAGAAGCATATAAATGCAAATAATACTTCCTCATATTTGGAGAGGACACCAAATGTACCTTTTTGGTGATTTAAAACCAAAATAGGAAATAAGATTTAAATATATAAAATAAGCCAATCGCATTACTGATTTTGTCCTAAAAAGGACCACTTATCATATTATACATGTGACATTGTTATATCATTATATCTCCTTCCATCTAAGATACTTAAAAGTCATTCCATAAGATTCCTAGTTTTGTAGTTCTTAACAAATCTGAGTATGTGGAAAATTCGTTGGGTGGAAAATACTGATAGTTCAGGCTCTGAAATCCAAGTGCTTGTACTGTATGTCATCTGATCTTGGTTAAGCTTTGTAACCTTCCCAGGCCCCAGTTTTCTCATCCGTGAAATGAATACAGTAAGATTTTCTACCTCAGAGTGTAGTCATGAGAATTAAATGGGATAATGTTTTTAAAATACTTAGCACAATACTGAGTAGTTCATTTGGTTACAGATACATTTTATAAATATTGTGTAAGTATTCTTCACATTCTTGAATCCTATCCATTCTTGAATTCCACAGAATAAGGACCAAATTCTGTAGTCTCTGTTATAAAGAGAGTTTGTTTCTGTTAGGTTTTTTTATTTCACATTTTGCTGTTTATCTTTTCATACCTTCTCCCCACACTTTCAGGTCTTTGAACTTGTTTCTCCTTCCTAGAAGTTTTAAGTACAATGAAAATAACCATCCTCTTCACTTAAGAGTATGGGACTAAAAGTCATTTTGTGTGTGTGTGATACTTCTTTCAAAACCACTCTTCCTTCCCAACCCTCAATTTCCATAGCATTCTCTCTTGTTTCAAATATATTACTTATCTTTATGGAGTGGTAATTATTTTACTGCACAGCTGTTTTCCACACTGGGTTTTCCTTGCTGAATAAATGATTGTTTCGTGATAAAAATGAATAGGAAATCACACAGCTGAGCTAGCTAGAACTTTATGTAAAGTAAAAGCATATATGCTCTGATCCTTAAAGTGCACAGTCTGTAGGACATCTGTGTTGATTGTGTAGAGCAGTTTATGCTTACTTCTTGTTTTTCAACTTTCTTTGGAGAAAAAATTACCCCAGTTGAGTAACTCCTCATTTGGATATTAAGATATGAGAAATTACGTCTAAGATGGGCACAATTTTATCTCTCCTTAAACTATACTGCATGCTGCCACTTAACTAGTGAACTATTCTTGTTCTGCTTAGCAAGCTTTTCAGATATAACATGTAGGAGAAAGAATCTCATGTGGATATACATATGCATACTTGCAGTTTGCAATGTGGGAATAACCCATACTTTCCTTTTGGAGAGGAAATACCAACATTTCAGCTATCAGCAGCATGACTGGTATGATGTTTGCTGTTATTTTGGAAAAGGGTTGAATTCAGAGAGGAAAAATTAAACCCCATTAAAGGAAGAAAACTTTTTCTTCATTACGAGAAGAAAGTATATCTTCCACCAGAAGCAGCAGAAATTAAGTATGGTTCTAAGGACCTGCCACCTTTTTGGGATATGTAGGTAGCATAGTCCTTTCTTATTTTTGGACTCTATTGACAGGCTGGGAAAGATTCTAATTTAAGAGTAGGAGTTGTCCTATATGGTTAGAAAAAAATTTTAAATATTTTTAATGTTTATTATTTTTGAGAGGAAGAGAGACAGAGCGTGATCAGGGGGAGGGGCAGAGAGAAAGGAAGACACAGAATCCAAAGCAGACTTGAGGCTTATGGGTGTCAGCACAGAGCCCGACGTGGGGCTCGAACTCATGAACTGTGAGATCATGACCTGAGCTGAAGTCGGATGCTTAACTGGCTGAGCCACCCAGGGGCCCTGCTTAGAAATTTTTAAGTTGGTATTGGTGAAAATTGTCTGATAGCTTTCACCTACTCAGATTGTAGTACACACATTCATTTTTGCCTACCTCTCCTATAATCCTAGATATAAAAAAATTGCTAGGCATACCAAACTCTAACATTAGTTGAGAACAATTGGAAGCTTTTCATTGTAAAACCAGTAAAGCAGAAATACAGTGATAGAAGACCAGAACCAGAAAAACACACACTTTTCCTTAATACTCATGTTGTCTGAAATACAGCAAAATGGACTTTATAGGCATTGATTGATACAGGGAGGGAGGCTAGAAGTTTTGGAGAAAAGCAGGCATAGTAAAACATGGATTCTGTGGTTTAATCACCTATGTTTACATCTCAATTCATTATTTACTATGTTACTTGGGAAAATTACTTAAATTCCTTCTACTTCAATTCCTCACCTATAATATTCTTGGAACAATGACTGACACAGTAAGCAATAAAATATTATTCCAAGCAAGGAATAGTAAATAAAATTTTTTTCAGTAGTCCTTAATTATGTAAGATACATGAAATTCCATGATAGTCTTTATTTAGAATGCTGTATTTGGTGTTTTATTTCAAACTTAAAAATGTTTAAAAGGATTTTTTAGGTTCTCTTATGATATGCAGCCCCTCTTACCCTGTTTTTCCCATGAGGTCTTAAAAGGTTTCAGCCACAATTTCTCCTTCCACAGTGTTTTTCAGGAACATAACTCTCAGATGGGGAAGTAATGATGAACCTAACAGCAAAAGTAGATGTACAGAGCAAGTAAGTTCCCTAACTAATGGAGTAACTGGCTGCTTCTCTTAGGTGTTAGAGTTGGGGACACAATGATGAACAAAACAAACATAACTTGCACCCTCACAGAGCTAACTAACATCTACTAGCTTTTACTTGGACTGAGTACTTAACCTTTTTGATCCTATAAAATGTAGATGATACCTACCTCATAGAATTGTTTGGATGGGTTTAAATGAGATAGTATTAAGAGAATGTAGTACAAGGTACTGGGACACGGTAAGTACTGAAATGTTAATTCCGGGGCCCCTGGGGGGCTCAGTCAGTTAAGCATCTAACTTTGGCTCAGGTTATGATCTCGCAGTTCATGTGTTCGGGCCCCGGGTTGGGCTCTCTGCTGACAGCTCAGAGCCTGGAGCCTGGTTCAGATTCTGTGTCTCCCTGACTCTCTGCCTCTCCCTCACATGCTCTCTCTCTCAAAAATAAAAAAAAAAAAAATTTTAAAAAGTTTTTTTAATGGGTACTATTGCAGTTGCACAACAAACAACTACTGGTATGGGAAGAATATAGAGGAGCATGCCTTAAAACTTCTGTAATAGTCTTGTAATGAATTGTACTTGGAGTTTTTGATAATTTATAGTTTGGGAAGCTATAAAACTTGCTATTTATATATGTAAGTGGAAGTGCTGATAAGAAAAAAATAATGGGTATTAAGTATTTAAAAATGTTTATCCTTTCCATAAAAATGGTTTCACAACTTTTTCTAAAACTTAATAGCTTCGGTTGATTTCAAATGCTTTATAGATATCAACTCATTTAATATTCTTATGAATTCTGTGAAATAGTCACTACGATTTTTTATACTTTATAAATAAGGAAACTGAGGCAGAGAGATTAAGCATCTTGCCCAAAGCCACACTGGCTCTAAGTAGTAGTACTTGGATGCATCTCCTAGAATCTGGTTTCAGAGTCCATGCCCTTTACCAGTATTTTATGCTGCCTCTAAAAGAAAAGAGTTTTTAAACATTGCCCCAGTATGCTCATTCTAAATACATCTCTCTTGCTCATTTATTCAATGGGACATTTGTATTTTATATTCTTTTAAAAAGCTGTCATGGATGCACTGGTAGAAGATGATATCTGCATTCTGAATCATGAAAAAGCACATAGGAGAGATACGGTGACTCCAATCTCAATATATTCAGGAGATGAGTCTGTTGCTTCACATTTTGCCCTTGTCACTGCATATGAAGACATCAAAAAACGACTTAAGGATTCAGAGAAAGAGAACTCTTTCTTAAAGAAAAGAATAAGATTTTTGGAAGAAAAGGTAATTATTATCTTTATTATATTTTATGACTTAAAGAATAATTTAAAATACTTGACGTTTTAAATAGTTTTCTATCCTGTCTTCCATGGTTTACTAAATTTCCAAGAATAACTCACTTCTAATCTTAAAACCCTGGGCATACTGCACTTATCATACTTTACATATAATGTACATGATGAATATTTGTAGAATATTCAACTTGGAATAGCAATAACAACTTCCAATAACAACTTGGAATAGATTTTTCTTTTTTCAGATTGCTCTACCTTCATAAACTGTGTTTTATTCAGCATGTTAATATGTGTGCAAAAAATTATATGCCAACAAAGGAAATTAAGTGTCAAAGGAGGAAGCTCCTGTAACATTATTCTAATATGTTTAAAAATGTCTTCACCAGAATTGACATACATCTTCTTTACCTGAACATTCTCTTTTGTTTTTCAACACACAGAATAATGCTTTCAACTGATAAATTAATGTCATCTGTTTACCTTTTTCATGCAGAAACCTGACACTCCTAAATGTTATAGAATATTTAAGCTTGATAGCTGATCCCATTATAAATCATCACATCTACTTGGCTTTGGATAGTGGAACTCTTCAAAGTTCCACTATAAGTTCCATATAAGTGGAACACTTATATTTTTGTTTTTGAGTTTTAAAGTTTTAACTTACTTTTATGTTTCTTTGGATTAGATAATTTTATTTGTATTTTATGAACAGCAGCTTCGCCAAAGGGAAAGGAAATGGATTCTTAGCTGCCAAGGAAATGAATTATCTTGTTACAAAAACTGTAGGATGGGGCTTGGTAGAGTTTGATTCATCTAGGGGAAGTACGAGAAAGGAAGTCAGTTGTAAAAATCATGATTTTTTTGAATTCCTATGCATTTTCTTTAATGATAATCAAATAAATTTGTGATATACTGGGATAGAGTGAGGAAAGGTAACATTTTGGAGTTCATAGTTATGTTTATTTTTAAATTAAGTAGAAAAATGTGATTTGGTATAGTTAACATTGGAGATAGTTCTGTACTTTGTGACCAATAATCCTATTAATTTCTATTCTGGAATAATCTAGTACTAAATGAATTAACACGTTTATTCTCTAAAAAGCCAAGTATACCTTCATTTCTCACTTTTTCTGATGATGGAAATGAAATACTACTGGCTTGGAAAACCATCTTTGTACTATAAAAGAATGATGTAGTATTTTAGTATGATGAATTAATATATGCTATAAGACAGAAAACACTGATTAAAAGCATAAAGTAGAGCACTTTAAAAATACTTACCTGTATTTTTTTTCTTTCTTAATCAATAAAGCTTAATTGTTGGAAGTGAAATGTTTTATTTAATTATAGTCCAGGCTTTATCCCTGCATTACAAAAAAAGTAAGGTGTAGAGTCATCAGAAGACTGGCTTCTTTGTGTGTGTGTGTATAGAATTCCTTCTTAAGCTTTCTCTTCTAATTTCATTCTCTTAGCTTATAGGAGCTCGATTAGATGAAGAAACAAGTTCTGTGGGACGTGAACAAGTAAATAAGGCCTATCATGCATATCGAGAGGTTTGCATTGATAGAGATAATTTGAAAAGCAAATTGGATAAAATGGTAAGTTGGTTTAAAAAGAATATCTATATATTGGGAATGAGTTTCTTCTTCAGGAAGCTTAAAATTAGAAATAAATATTTATATTTATTAAATTAAAAATTGAAATATACATGCTCAGGGCAAAAATAGCAATTTTTAATAGTAATATTTGTAACTTATTTCTGTGCAAAATAAATACTTTGTATGTAATGATGTTTAGGACTTAAATATGTCTAACGCCACTAACTTATTTTTAAAAATCATGACATAGTAGGATTTGTCAATGTTTTAAAAATGAAAAGAAAAAAGAAAAAAAGCCAGTGAATAATATCCTAAGTTTGAAAGACAGAGAGATTAGCGAAAAACTGGGTTCATTTTCCCACCTCACTTTTTAAAAGGCCTGAATCGGTTTTTTTCATCTACCTGAAAATTAATATATATCAAGCTACAGATTATACCAAATGTAATTTGGCATTTTCCCTACTTAACTAGAATAAAGACAACTCTGAATCTTTGAAAGTATTGAATGAACAGCTACAATCTAAAGAAGTAGAACTTCTCCAGCTAAGGACAGAGGTGGAAACTCAGCAGGGTATGCCACTTATTTGTTACAAATGTTATAATGGAATCAGTACAGTTTTCCATTTATGTGTTATATCCATTACCAGTTTTCTTTATCTGTATGCTAAGGCCTTAACTTATTTTATAATTTTAGGCTCACGTTAATTTCTCTGATCTGCTTTCACAAAATATCAACCCCTTTTAACTTTTCCTTAGATATAAATTGCACTTTTCCTAGAGAAAATTTGATGGTTTTTATTCAGGGCTAGTTTGTGATGAAGTAGATGAAGAAAGGAGTAGAACCCCATCCTTGTCAAAACGTCTTGCCTGCTGGTATGTCCTGGCTTTTCCTTTCTAATGAACTTTTGCCTGCTATTAGACACCTGTCATGGAGTAGTTACAATTCCTTTTTTTTTTTTTTTTTTTAATTTCTGAAGGCTGTTAAAATGTGCAGATGCAATGCTGGAGTGAAAAATTAGTTATGGAACAATATGGGTATTGGCCTGTTCCCATAAACATTCTGATGAGCCAAACTGAAGAGTAGGCCTCTGAGGGAGATCTTTTGATAGGAGATTGAGATGAGCTCTTATAATAGCTGGTTGGGGATTTTTCTAGGTAGGGAGTCTAAAGCATTTAGTCAAGAGTAAGTCAGTATACAGTTGTATTGAGTTTCTGCAGTGGAATGTTCATCAGTAAATCATTTTGACATCATGTTCTAGGCCTTATGGTCAAACTCTCTAGGGGGACTAGATGGAGTGATTAGCTACGTGAGCTTCAGTTTCCTCACTTCATTTACTTTTATCACTCTCTTAACCTTGACTTACATAGGTAGATTATTGACTTGTCTACAATTTGATTAGTGTCGTATATTTTAAAGTTCCAGACTTACAAACTTGTACTTTAATGTAAACAGAAAATCAGGGACAGGGATGATTAATACATTTTAAAACAAGATTGGCAGGTTTTATATTCTCATTAGCATAAATCTTTGAACGTAATTATTGTTTTTTAAAAACTTACTTGTGCATGTTTTATATTAGTTTTTGTATTATGTACATTTTACTATGGAATTGCAACAAATGTAGAAGGCAGAAATAACAATTTTAACGTCTATCCTTTTTTTTAGTGATAAGGAATTTAAATCCACCTTCATCAAACTGGGAGGTGGAAAAGTTGAGCTGTGACCTGAAGATCCATGGTTTGGAACAAGAGCTGGAACTGATGAGGAAAGAATGTAGTGATCTCAAAATACAGCTACAGAAAGCCAAACAAATGGTACTACAGAATTATTAAATTGAGAAGTTCAGTATTTAGTACTGTGTACTATTTGTAGGATTTGTAACTAAGGATTAAATTGTAGAGTTAACTTATATTGTTGCTACTTAGAGAGTTACAGTCTCTGAAAAATTCACCTTTATCTTCCATTTTAGCCATTTTGTGTAAAATTTGATATACTGTATACTTCTAGCATAATCCCAGAATTTATAATTTTGTTTTAAAAAGCTCACTTAAAAAAACCTTAGTTTATTAATTTATTAAAGCTATTCTTTTAAACTCCTTTCCTTCAGTTTCCTTAAGTCATTTTTTTCTGTAAAGCTTAAAGAGAACTCAAGTTTTATCGTTTTGTTTAATAATTTGATTAATGTAGACACTACAAGATACAACTTAATTTTTAGGATTCTTTTTTAAGAAGGAAAAACTTGTCTACTAATTTTTAGAAGTTTAATACTTTTGGGACAACTTTAATTTTTAGCAAATAGCTGAGGTTGTAAGGATTGGGAAAAAGCAAAAACGAAAAGCCCCGCTGAGCTGCTAAAGTACAGTTAGCCTAAAGTCATCCACTAAAACACAAGTTGCCTCTCAGGTCTCACCTGATCTGTTACCAGAACTTTACATTGGGTTCTAACAAACTTGATTACAAGGTTAGATGTCATGACAGATAGTACTGAATAGAAAAAGAAGAAATAATAAGAGTGTGAGAGCACGTGCACCATATGCAAAATAGTTGTTACAAATAATAGCCAAACTATGGAAAGAGCCCAAATGTCCATCAACTGATGAATGATAAAGAAGAGGTGGTATATATACACAATGGAATATTACTCAGCCATCAAAAAGAATGAAATCTTGCCATTTGCAATGACATGAATGGAGATAGAGTGTATTATGCTAAGCCAAGTCAGAGAAAGACAAATACAGTATCATATGATTTCACTTGTATGGAATTTAAGAAATAAAAGATGAATGTGGTGGTGGGGTGGGGAAGAGAGGGAAACAAACCATAAGAGACTTTTAAGTATAGAGGACAGGTTGAGGGTTGATGGAGGGTGACAGGTCAGCTAGATGGATTATAGTTATTAAGGAGGGCACTTTTATGAAGGGCACTGAGTGTTGTATGTAAGTGGTGAATTACTAAATTCTGCTTCTGAAACCAATATTGCACTGTGTGTTAACAATTTAAATAAAATTTGGGAAAAAAATCTTAAAAAAATTATTGTTACAGAAATTGTAAAGGTTAGTAGTCTAGAGTCAAACAACCATTATATACATTTATGTATTTTAAATAAGTTAACCGGGGCGCCTGGGTGGCGCAGTTGGTTAAGCGTCCGACTTCAGCCAGGGTCACGATCTCGCGGTCCGTGAGTTCGAGCCCCGCGTCGGGCTCTGGGCTGATGGCTCGGAGCCTGGAGCCTGTTCCGATTCTGTGTCCCCCTCTCTCTCTGCCCCTCCCCCGTTCATGCTCTGTCTCTCTCTGTCCCAAAAATAAAATAAACGTTGAAAAAAAAAGTTTTAAAAATAATAAATAAATACGTTAACAGTTAGATAATTATTTCTCATCTTAACCATTTTGCCCATCAGAGCGTTCTAACTCCATTGAGGAGCTGTGTCACCTACCCCTGGTTCCTCTTGGGATGCCAGTAACTGATAAGGGAACTACTTCCCATACTTCCTGACTGCCAGCCAGTATGCTTCCCCTGAATCCCAGCTGTCCTTAAATGGAACTGATAGTTCTCTCTTCTGTAATGTAGTCTTTATTGAATGTGACCACCACTTGAGGATGAGCCAGGCATTAAGAATAATACAGCATTACCTTGGCCTTGGCCAAATGAATTCCTCTGACTGGACAATGAGAACTTGCTTTCAAGCCCCCAGGCCTGAGAAAGGGGAAATACCACAGAATAATGTCAGTTTCTGTTGAGCAAAATGCTTTTTTTCCTACTTGACATCTGAAGTTAACCACTGCCATACCTTTGAACCTGTGATTACATACCGTAATTTCTTCAAAGGCTTCAAGCATCCTGTCCTACAAGCTTAGGTGCCATAGCCCCTGAAAAGCTAGCTAGATGGCTGCCTGACTGCTATGGTTGCTTGTTTATTTATATATGTTTTTTAATTTTATGTTTTAAAAATTTTTTTTTAAATTTTTTTTTTCAACGTTTTTTATTTATTTTTGGGACAGAGAGAGACAGAGCATGAACGGGGGAGGGGCAGAGAGAGAGGGAGACACAGAATCGGAAACAGGCTCCAGGCTCCGAGCCATCAGCCCAGAGCCCGACGCGGGGCTCGAACTCACGGACCGCGAGATCGTGACCTGGCTGAAGTCGGACGCTTAACCGACTGCGCCACCCAGGCACCCCAAAAATTTTTAATTTCAGTATAGTAAGATACAATGTTATATAGTTTTAGGTGTACAATACAGTGATTCGGCAATGCTATACCTTACTAAGTACTCATCATGATAAGTGTACTCCTAATTCTCTTCACATATTTAACTCATCCCTACCCTTTTGATAATCGTCTATTTGTTCTCTATGGTTAAGAGTCTGTTTTTGGTTTGTCTCTTTTTTTCTTTGTTTATTGGTTTTTAAATTCTACCGTGAGTGAAATCATATGATATTTGTCTTTCTCTGACTGGGTTATTTCACTCTGCATCATACTCTTAGATCCATCTATGTTGTTGCAGAAGGCAAGATTCTCTTTTATGACTGAGTGATAGTCCATTTTATGCATGCACGCACACACACACACACACACACACACATCCTCTATCCATATATTGATGTACACTGGGGCAGCTTCCATATCTTGGTTATTATGTTAAATAATGCTGCAATAGACATAGGGGTGCATATATCCCTCCAATTAGTGTTTTCATATTCTTTGGGTAAATACCTAACAGTGGAATTACAGAATCATATGGCAATTCTATTTTTAATTTTTTGAGGAACCTCCATAGTGTTTTCAAAGTGGCTACACCAGTTTGCATCCCACCAGCACCACATGAGGGTTCCTTTTTCTCCACATCCTTGTCGACACTTGTTTGTTTTTATTTTAGCCATTCTGACGGGTGTGAGGTGATACCTTATTATGGTTTTGATTTGCATTTCCAGATGAGAGTGATGTTGAGTATCTTTTCATGTCTGTTGGTCATCTGGATGTCTTTGGAGAAATGTGCTGTTAATACCTTTTGCCCGTTTTTAATTGGATTATTCCTTCTCATGTTCATGTGATGTATCATGTTGATTGGAGAATATTGAACCACACTTGCATCCTAGGAATAAAATCTAGTTGGTCATGGTGAATGATTTTTTTAATGTATAGTAGGATTCCTTTTGCTAGTGTTTTGTTAAGGATTTTTGCAGTTGTGTTCATCAGCAGTATTGGCCTGTACTTCCCTTTTTTGTGTTATGTCTATTGGTTTTGGTATCAGGGTAATGTTGGCCTCATAGAATGAATTTGGAAGCTTTCTTACTTTTATTTTTTGGATTAGTTTTGAGAGAAATAGGTATTAATTCTTCTTTAAATGTATAATAGAATTCGCCTCTGAAGCCATCCGGTCCTGGACTTGTGTTTGTTGGGAACTTTTTGATTAATTATTCAATTTCATGGCTGGTAATTGGTCTGTTCAAATTTTCTTTTTCTCCTGATTTCAATTTTGGGAGGTTGTATGTTTCTAGTAATTTCTCCCATTTTTTTTCTAGGTTTTCTAGTTTGTTGGCATATTATTTTCATAATCTCTTACAATCCTGTGTATTTCTGTGGTGTCAGTTATTTCTCCTGTTTATGTCTGATTTTGAGTCTTTTTTGTTTTTTTGTTTTTTGTGTTTATTGGTGAATCTTGCTGAAGGTTTATCAATTTTGTTGGTCTTTTTCAAAGTACCAACTCCTGGTTTCTTGATCCGCTCTGTTGGTTTTAGTTTTTAGTTCTAATTAATTTGTTTCTGCTCTAATCTTTATTATTTCCTTCCATCTACTGGTTTGGGGTTTTGTTCTCCTTTTCAACTCTTTCAGGTATCAGGTTAGGTTGTTTGAGATTTTTCTTGCATTATCAGGTAGACCTGTATTGCTATAAATTTCCTTATTAATACAATAGCTTTTGCTGAATCCAAAAGATTTTGGGCTGTTGTATTTTCATTTCCATTTGTCTTCATGTATTTTTGGCTGCTTCTTTGATTTCTTAGTTGACCCACTGATTGCTTAGTAGCATGTTATTTAACCTCCATGTATTTTGGTTTTTGCAGATTTTCTCTTGTGGTTGATTTGTAGTTTCATAGTACTGTGGTTGGAAAAGATGCATGCTGTGTCTTCAGTCTTTATGAATTTGTTGCACTTATTTTGTTGCCTGATATGAGATCTATTCTGGAGAATGTTCCATGTGTATTTGACAGGAATTGTGTATTTTGCCGTTTTAGGGTGGAATGTTCTGAATATATCGGCTAGATCCATCTGATACATTGTGTCATTCAAAGCCACTGTTCCTGCTGACTTGCTGTTTGGATGTTCTATCCTTGATATAAGTGGAATGTTAAAGTTCCCTACTATTGTATTACTTATTGATTACTTCCTTTATGTTGTTGTTATTTGCTATATGTATTTGGGTGCTTCCATGTTGAGTGCATAAATATTACAGTTCTTACTGTAATGTATTGTCCATTTATGATATATAGTGTTCTTTTCCTGTTCTTTTTTTTAAAAAATTTTTATGTCTATTATTTTGAGAGAGATCCAGACAGGTGAAAAGGAGAGGGGAGGAGAGAGAGAGAAAGATGAGAAAATCCCAAGCAGGCTCTGCACCATGAGTGCAGAGCCCAACACGGGCTCGAACCCATGAAACAGTGAGATAGTGACCTGAGCTGAAACTGGGAGTCAGATGCTTAACCGACTGAGCCACCCTGGCACCCCATGTCTTTGTTTAAAAGTCTATTTTATCCCATAAAAGTATTGCCAACCTGGCTTTTTTTTTCCCTGCCACCATTTGCATGACAAATGCTTTTCCATCCCTTTACTTTCAATCTGCATTTGTCTTTAGTTCTGTAATGAGTCTCTTGTAGGCAGCATATAGATGGATCTTTTCCTTTTTTATCCATTCCATCACCTAATGTCTTTTGATTGTACCATTCAGTCCATTTATATTCAAAGTAATTATTGATAGGTATGTACTTATTGCCATTTTATTACTTGTTTACGGTTGTTTTTATAGTTCTACTCTGTTACTTTCTTCTCTTGCACTCTCCTGGTTTGCTGACTTTCTGTAGTCATATACTTGGATTCCTTTCTCTTTACATTTTGCATATCTATTAGTGGGTTTTGAGATTTGTGGTACTATTAGGTTTGCATGTAACGTAACATTTTATGCAGATAGCAGTCTATATTAAGTTAGTGGTCACTTAGGTTTCAATCCAGTATTTATTTCTCTCCACCTCATGTTTTAGGTAAATGGTGTCATACTTTACATCATTCTATTTTGTGAATCCCTTGGCTGAGTTTTATAGATATAAATTTTACTGTTTTTGTGCTCCTTTATTATTCCTACTAATGGTTTCCTTTCCAAAGTGTCCCCTTTAACATTTCTTCTAGGGTTGGCTTAGTGGTGATGAATTCCTTTAACCTTTGTTTGGGAAACCATTTATCTCTTCTATTCTGAATGATATCTTTGCTCTGTAGCGTATTCTTGGCTGCAGGGTTTTTTCTTTCAGCACTTTTAATGTATCATGCTACTCCCTTCTGGCCTGCACACTTTCTGGTGAAAAATCAGCTGGTAGCCACATGGGGTTTCCCATGTATGTGTTTTCTTTTGCTGCATTTAAAATTCTCTATCACTGCCTTTTGCCATTGTCATTATAATGTGTCTTGCTTTGCACCTCTTGGCTAGATTTTATTGGGGGCTTTATGTGCCTCCTGTATCTGGATTTTGGTTTCTTCCCTCAGATGCAGGAAGTTTTCAGCTTCCCAAATTTATTTCTTCAAATAAACTTTCTGTCCCCTTTTCATTCTCTTCTTGTAGCATCCCTGTGATTCAAATGTTATTACACTTGATGGCATCACTGAATTCCCTAAATCTGTTTTCATTTATTATTATAATTTTATCTTTCTTCTCTTCAGCTTGATTGCTTTCCATTACTCTGGCCTTCAGTTCGCTCATCCTTTCTTATTTTCTGGTGCACTGTTTCGTCTAGTACATTTCTAATTTCAGTTACTGAGTTCTTCATCTCTTATGGTTTATATTTTTATGGTTTCTATTTCTTTTGTAAGGGTCTCACTGAGGTCTTCCACTCTTCTCAAGTCTAGTGAGTATCTTTATGACCATTATTGTAAATACTCTACCACGCATATTAATCTCTGTTTTGTTTAGGTCTCTTGCTATGATCTAGGCGTTTTCTTTCTTTTGGGGCATAATCCTCTGTCTCTTAATTTTGTTTGTTTCTATGTCTTAGGGAAGTGAGCTATGTCTCCAGCTCTTGAAATAGTGGCGTTATAAAGAAGAGGTCCTGTGGTGCCAAGAAGTACAATGTCCCGTGTTCACCAGAACCTCACGTTTCAGGCGCATCTCCTGTGTGTGCTCCTTACTGTTTGGGCCAAGCCACTTTTGCCTTCAGTCATCTGCAGTTGCCTTCTTTGCCTCTTGTGGGAAGGGTCTGGTCCCTCTGTTAGTGGGCCAGTCTAGGGCCACCTTGGGCTTTGGTCAAGGCAGACCAGGCTTTTCCCAGAGATGCAGTAGCACTGAACTTCAGGGTACTTTGCCTGTATTGTGTCTTAAGAAGCTTTTGTTGGTGGGTAGGCCCTGTAGTTAGACCAGATGTCTACCCCCACTCACTGCTCCAGCTGCAGCCAGTCTGGTGTCTGTGTGGTTATTTTCCCGTCTCCCCAGGACAGGAGTCACTTTTGGAGTGGTGCTGGCCCCTCCCAGGGCTGCCTGCACAGTGCCAGGGTTTTACCACTTTGGATGGGTTCTGGCCAAGGGCAATATTGAAAGGAGCAGATCCATAGGAGAATGTTGGGGCACGGCATATGGTGTTAGCACAGTTTGAGCGGGAGAGGTCTACAGTGGGAGGGGAGCTGGAGCTGCTTTTGAAAACTGCTTTATGGCTGGTGGGGGTGAGTCCCCAAGAGAGTGTGGGGGGCAGTATATTTAGTGCCAGCAAGGTCTGCGCTGGTCGGTTGTGGGAGGGTACCTGCTGCTGCCCAAAACTATGGAAGCTGGTTGGGTTGGAGAGGGCAGAACTGTAGAAGCGTGGGGCATGCTGTTAGCCAGCCAGGTGGAGAGGGTGCTGCACTGGTCCTGCACGTGTCTGTGTAAATAGGGTGGGGGGCCAGGGAGAGAAGCACCCACCAGCTCCTTTCTTCTTTGAGAAGTCTCCCAGCGATCCCTGCTACTCTAGCACATGCTCTAACATGAGTCAGCTAATCTCTCTCCCATATACCTGAAGCATTTTTCACAGTGCTGCTTCAATACTGTGTCTTCTCTGGGTTCATTATGCTGTCCCTTCAAGGGCGGGGATTCTGTTTCCTCTGCCCTCCCCCCCCCAGAGCTGAGCTCATTGATTTGTCAAGTCCCAGGTGTTAAGCCCCACTGATTGTAAGAACTTGGGAAATTAGGCCTCTCTGGTTTTCAAAGCCAAATGTTACAGGGATTCTTTGGGGATTTGTCTTCCCTGTGTGTGTTCCCCATGCCTGGGGTGCCTAGTGTGAGAGGGAGTCTTTTTCTTTCTCCATGCCTGCAATGTTCCTCCCTCCTTCAGATAGACCCATGGGTCCATTTAGCTCCAGATGGCCTCTCTGCTCTTCCTACCTCTTCAGTATGGTCTCTTCTTTACCTTTTGCTGTGGAGAGTCTGTTCTGTCATCCCTCAGGTCATTTTGTGGGTTATTTACACTGATGTGGATGGATGTTATCTGCTTGTATCTGTGGAACAAGGTGAGCTTACGATCCTCCTACTCTGCCATCTTTTTTAGAGGCTTCTTTTAAAAAGATATGCTTGCAAGAAAGGATCTGTACTTTGTAGCTCTGAATTATAATTGTCAGTAAATGGATTTGCCTTGAAAGGAAATTGATAGCTTTTTACATAAGGGATATTTCCTTACTGAGTAGAAAACGTGGCTCATAATTACAGTGTTGCTAATTATTATGTAAAATTAGGAACATCATTTAATTTTTCTGAACTTGTTTTCTGTAAAGTAGACTTTTAAATACTGTTTTTTTCATGAAGGTTAGATAATATGTAACATGTTTTGCATAGTGCTTAGTATATAGTATATTTAATAAGTGAATGTATTTCAAAAAAACTTAAGATAATCCAGAAAAGCAATACTCTTTTTTTTTTTTAATTTTTTTTTTTTCAACGTTTATTTATTTTGGGACAGAGAGAGACAGAGCATGAACGGGGGAGGGGCAGAGAGAGAGGGAGACACAGAATTGGAAACAGGCTCCAGGCTCCGAGCCATCAGCCCAGAGCCTGACGCGGGGCTCGAACTCACGGACCGTGAGATCGTGACCTGGCTGAAGTCGGACGCTTAACCGACTGCGCCAGGCGCCGAAAAGCAATACTCTTAGTGGTGTGTGTGTGTGTGTATGAGATAGATCAATTCTCATTAGTTACTCTTTTCCACTAGATGGTGCTAAGGGATAAATTTAGTTTAATTCATCATAAATCATAGAAACATTTAAAAGTAGCAGAAACTTTAGAAATCACTTTTCGCTTACTGCTGAAATGGTATCTGAAGGACTAAGAAACTTATGACTTTAAGATGAATTAAAAGGATTTTTTCTTTCTAATTTAAGACTTGGTCCTTGACCTTCATAAGAATTTATTTGGCAGGGGGAGGGGAGATTTAAAACTAAAAAAAAAAAATGGTCACAACTAAGGTAAAGATATCAACCAGGAATAGGAATAGTGGAATGCTTAATGCAAATTTATCAGAGGTTCCAAGTTGAAATCAAAAGTGTGAAATAGCATCCCTATGTTGACATAATGGTGAGGGGTTTTTGTTTTTGTTTTTTACTCAGTTGACTACTGTTTGGTATTAATGAGGTCAAGGTTCCAGGGTGAGTTCCACTATGGCCCTTTTAGACTTTTCTATATCCCCCAATATTCCAGTCATTTATATTTAGAAAAGTTGATCCTTTGGGACCAGGTGAAGACACTAGAGCCAAAGAAGTTTAGAAAACACTGGATATGTAAAATGGAGTTGGTATAGAGGACTAAAGTACCTAATAAGAACCCATTTAGCTATTCATTATGTGCTATTGTATACCAAAGGTTTTGAGAAGTTCTATAGCATAGGAATTTGTTTAACTTGAACAGTGTTTCCCAATGTTTTGTAGCCATGGGCCCTTGTATATGTGAAACTCCCACATCATAAAGAACTAGTTTGCGAAACAGATCTACACTTCTTAACAATTATAACTTTAAAACTTTATTTTTAAACAAATGACAGGATCCATCTCAGGAAGACAATCTGAATAGCAGTGATCTCCAAAGACTGAGCATTTCAAGGTATGAACATTCTTCAAAATTCAAAAATAACACATTGTATAGGTTACCTAGATTTCTTTTGTGATTTAACTTTAAAAAAGAATGGATACTATATGGGTACTGCATGTAATCTCTGATCACAGTGGATTTATAAAAAACATTTAACTGTTCATCAGCAGTAGGTTTGAACTTAAGTAGTAGAAAAGTGCATATTGTGATGCTTTAAACAAAATTTTGAACACTTTTAGATTTTTAGGGAGCTGTGTAGAAAGTATTCTGTAATAAATCCTGGTTTGTACCTGAAGAATTATACATTTCCATATACGGTAACTCCGCCTTAAGGGCAAATTTGGACCACCTTAGTCTTTTGCATAACATGAACTTTAAAAGAACTATCCATTTGGGGTAAAAACAAAAGTAGCTATCAGAGTTCATATGTTACTTTAACCCTTTTTTCTTAAATATATGTCATTTTTACTTGAGTAACAAGTACTGTGTTTTAAATTATCTGATTTTAGCATCTCTTTCTAGAAGGATACTTTCATCCAATGAAAAATAGTGAGTTGACTTCATTGCTTGATCATTTGGCTTCCAAAGTTTACTGAGCAAAAGCGAGTAATGTGAAATGGCTCATACCTATTCCTATCAAAACCTAATTGAAAGAAATGATCAAGTAGGGCAGAATTTGAGGACTGCAGCCAATCTTCTAGATTCAGGGATAGGCAAACTTTTTCTTTATAGGGCCAGGGTATTTTAGGCCTTATGGGTTATAACAATTACCATAACAATTGGAATTAATAAACTCTGCCATTTGAACAGTTATTCAGTTATGCCTTGAAGTTTCATCCAGCTTTGTAGCAAGAAGTTTTTCCTTTTTAAACAGTGTGTCTAGTTCAGTATCCATGTAAATTTTCTCAAAGTTGCCTTTTTTTTTTTTTATCAAAGTTACCTTTTCTCCTGCCAACCTAGGTTTCCCTTTGTTATATTCATCATTTTTTATAAGCCTCTTCAAACCATTTTTGGAAAGAATCAGGGAACAAAAAATATGTTAGAATCGGAGTAGGTCAAAGGGGCTGTGTATATAGTGTATTAGAAGTACATGATATAGAAGGAGACTTCTTCCATTCATGGGAGATTTTACATAAATTTGGATCACATCTACTGAGAATAACTTGAAAACTGGTCCCCAGAAATGTCTTTGAAGACCTCATATACCTAACAACATAGTAAAGAATATACCAGGATTTAGAGGAGGATGAAGGTCCAAAGAGGTGAGTCAACCTTTTGAGGCTACCAGGTTATATATATATAACTGGCTTCAAAGTACTTTTGAATTCTCTAAATTTCAGTATTAATTCAGAGTATCAACTGAGCGAAACAGTTTTTATAAAGAATTACCTTAGCTCTAAAAGTTCTTAGCTCTAAAAGTTACTTGTATGCTAAAAGAACTGTATGATTAAAGCATGTTCTAATGGCTCCCTAATGCTGAAATTGTATGGACAGCTTTTTACAAGTTGGTTTGCATTTATTTTATGTAAGCAATATGGATTGCCAAACTGATCAGTTTTCCCTCTTCTGGTTTGTTTACCCTTGGTAAACTCTGTATCATTCAATTATATGTTAGCCTCATTCCTAGCTGCATTTTATCTTGTTTTTCCTTTGCCTTACCATGTACATGATATAAACCTATTTCTAGTTTATAGTCAGTCCTATGTTTTATTAATATTTGTAAGTTACCTCATCACTTTTAAGTAGAACAATTCAGATGTAAGTTTATTACATTAGCAAAAAAGTACATACGAATGTTTCCATAAAACCTTTAAGTACAATTTTACATATTTTTAGGGATGATTTTCAGTTATTTGTAAAGCCCCCTTTGTGGGAACACTCTTTTTTCATATTTCCTCCATCATACTGCTAGGCAAATGAGGTACTGTACTATTTCCCTAACATAATTACTGGAGGCCTTTACTGTATACAGCATCTTTTAATAATTACAGTCCTATCAGAAATTTGGCCAGTTTCTTACCAGTGTTCATCTGGTGTTAGCTTTAGGTTGTTGCACTCAGCTCTTAAACAGATCTAGGTATGGGGTAAACTTGAATTGTGAAGTTCTTAAAAAACTGAAAATATAGAAAATATAGATTAATGTTTTTCAAATTGTGCCGTGTTCCCTTAGTAATTATGAAATTTTATGAGTTAAGTATTTATACAAACACTGAATAAAACAGAACATACCAGAGTGTGTTACACATAATAAGGGCAATAAGTATGGTTTGTTATAACTTGGTTGTTTGGGTTGCAGAGTAAATTGATTCCTTGCTGTGCTTCACAATCAAAAATGTCTGAAAGACAGTTGATTTTGGGGAATCACAGTTGTCAAAATGTAAATTTCTAAGTCTTTAGCTCTTGGGTAAGATGCTCATACTTTGATTTTAGTTCTTCTGGGTGATATAAAAGTAAATTTTCAGAAGCTAAAGAAAAATATGTATGGGTGAAGTAAAAAAGTTGATTTTTCTTATACGAGGAATATTCCTTTTGTATTGAAGAGTTGAATGTATATTGTCAACTAAGAAAACTGGGCTTTTACACAGTTTGTAAGCAGGGCATGTATCTCCTTGCAATGTGGCTAAGCAGGTTTGCTTACATTTAAAATTTAGAGAGTTGAGATTTTATACTGGGGCTAAGAAGATTGTGTTGGTAGTGAGTATATTGGAGGTGCTTGGTAAATGTCTAATGAAGATGATGGTGATTATGATATTAAAAAATGTTACTCAAAATGGCAGCAGGCAGTCATTAGACTAGATGATTAAAAGATGACTTTGATCAGCAACATGTTAGAGTATGGAGTAAGTTCTCCTGAACCTGTTTCCTCACATGGAATATGTGGTTACCCAGTTTGCCAAGTTGGTGTGATAACATGGGAGAAATGCTCAACCATCATTATTTTGTTTCACCTATTTTATTTTTTTAGGGTTCTCATTTGGGATGCTTTAGTGTTGTACCTCAGTGTTCAAATAGTTTTATAATTTCTTATACGTGAAAAAAAAATGTGTGTGTGTGTGTGGTGTCTATGTCATTTAAAGCAAAACTTAACTAACTTCACACTCCTGGTTGGGGGTGTGGGAGGCGAAGTCTGACTATATAATCTCAAAAATAATCTAGATAAATGACGGTTAGTTGGAACTCTGCTAAAGACTTGTGGATGACAACTTGCCTCTTCCAGTCTCACTTAAGTGATGATTTAAATATTCTGTACAAGTAGAATTAAAAATAAATTTTTAACACACTTTGAAGACTATAGCACTTAAATATTTACTTATAAGTGACTGTCATTGCTTGTTATCCACAAGAGGGAGAGCTTACACTTAGTAATTTAGACTTTTTTTTTTTTTTTTTTTAATCTGTTTTTAATTCATATGACTTTAAGGGCAAAAAGACTTAGATGTATGTTAAAGTTGGCAACCTAGTTTTTAGTTTAACCTAGTTTATAAGCAGTCTTCATTGAATTGGAAAATGTATATTAGACACTGCTTTAACACTTGTTATAATTATCTATCTTTTATTTTACATGCTTAGCTAGTTTGAATGATTAAATGTGAACGTTATTCTAGGATCCAAACACAGTCTTGGGTATTTGCTTTGCTTTTCTCCAAGTCAGGTACTGATTTACCATCTCATGACAATGATTAAACACTATTTTTAAACTGTATATTCATATCATGACTGTCTGCCTGAATTAGCACATGTAGCACTTACACTTACTGCTATGTAATGTGAGTAACTCTTTGGAAAGCATACTGAATGCCCAGAATTGCAACAAGGAACCAACAACCCTTCACACTTAAGACAGGTTCCTATGTGAAACATTCACTGTAGCATACATCTCAGATGTTTACTGGTGAAGTAAAGTGGTTAACTAATTTTTGTGAAGTAATTATTTCACACTTACCAAAACCTGCAAAAAGCCTGTGATTTTTAATAGACTGCTGTTTGACAAATCACGTTTACAATAGATTAAAACATGCAGATTTTTTCCAAAGCAGTATAAAGTGTATTCTGCTTCTGTTGAAAGAATTGTGGTTGGTTGGAGTGGAATAGAAAGAAATATCTTGACAAAAAAGGTATGTAACCTTACATTCCATATAATTGTTTTTTAGTAGATCAGTTCCTTGTATTAGAATAGGAGGTTAGATTGTAGATACCAAGATATTATCCTTGGTTTAAAGGTTTTTGTTTACAGCTAGATAAAAATTGAAGCATAAAGTAACATTTTCTAATTTGGTACTTGTTATTAAACTTACAACAATATCTTTAAAAGGCAATAATGGTCATTTGAATACTATGAGATCAGTTCTTATACTTAGTATTTTACATATTCTTGTATAGCATAGTAAGAGTATGTATTGAAGATTTCAGTTTAGTTGGCAATTAAAAACCTAAGAAAGAAAATCATGAATATCCACATAATGTTTAATGGAAGAATGAAACTTTTACAGATTAGGTTTAAAATAGCTAATTTGTAACTGCTCAGATAATTGACATAAAATACTTTTAATTATGAAAATGAGAGGCATTGTGAGTCTTTAAATTCTGGTTCATATAATCCTCTCTCTCTCTAGCTTCTTTTCCCTTACCAGGAAATCATCTGGCTCTTCCTGTCTTGTGCTGTCATGTCACATTGGTTTAGAACCAACAATATGAGACAGCCCAGTCAAACATAAAAGAATGGAATGCATGAAACCTAAATTTTATTTTAATGTGGGTTTGGGGATACACATTTCAGTTCACAACGTCAAACCGAATAATCAAGAGATAAATACAAATTAAAACTCTATACATGAATAAATGTCACTATTTTCTGTATCAGATTTGCAAATGAAGAAAATACTCCTTACTCTAAAAGTATGATAATAACACCACTGCACATTATGGGCTATATAAAAACCTCAATTCTGAGAACTATAAGACACTTGGTGATAATACTTCTTTTTTTGGTAAAAGGCCTTCTGTTTAATACAGTTCAGTTAATGGCTAGAAACTAGGTCAATATTATTATGAATAAGATCTTTTCACTTGTTCTAATGCCCTAATGTATTTCAATTATTTAATGAGGAAGTTTTGTTTAATTTATATCATCTCAAAACTAGAGCAGGAATGCTCATTTCTATTTTAAAGTCACTCCTTTCTGTCCGTAAGGAAAATAACCATTAACTTTTTTTTTTTTAAACTTGCATTCAGCGACAATATGCAAAATGCATACTGGGAACTGAAGAGAGAGATGTCTAATTTACATTTGGTGACTCAAGTACAAGCTGAACTACTAAGAAAACTGAAAACCCCAACTACGTCAAGAAAGGCAAGTTAATGTTTTCTGGAAACCACTGATTCCAGCCAAACAGCTTGAAGAGCAACTGGCTATCGTTTCTTATCGAAATCTCATCAGATGATTTTGATAAGCCAGAGTATATATAGTATGTTCACAGCCTACCTATTCTCTGCTTTGGCTTCATTCTCATGGCTGGTCACTTCAACATAAAGGTGTGCTGATGTGTTTTTTTCTTCCGTACTGTATTCTTTTCCCCTTGTGGCTTTTTTTCTCAGCCAAGTGTTGCTTATGTGTATAAGGCTGAGGTGTTAAGTTTGCTCTAGTTGACCTTTTACACACAACTCCTCCTTATATTTAAAAAAAAAGACATCAAGACATCAAAAGCTATTTTTCATTCCAGTGCCACAGAATATATCAAAGACCTAGCCCTTTAAATTAGTTTTGAAAAAAAATAACTTTGATGCATAATTTGTTTTCATTTGGTAAACTTAATTTTTCTTCCCATAAAGGATAGACCGTTTAGAATGGAAACTGTTTGTGATCCCACTATCTCTTTCAATGAAACAAAAAATTTTCATTGATTTGCTTTTCATATTAACTGCTTGGCTGACTAAACTTTTGAGTTTTGGGCCTAACCTAGTAGTTAGTGGCTACTTTACAAAAGCTCTTTGCATATCTCAGAGAAAAATCAGTGCATGTGTGCCTTTTATTACATAATAGTTTTATTTCTGAAAAGCTGTATAAAGTAAATTTGCCCAAAAGTTTATTTTGAAGGAATTGAGATGTGACTTTTCGTAAAAAAAATAATCATCAGCACCTAAAGTTATATGCACCTTGGACTGGCCCTAAAGAGGGCACAAGAGAAATGTATTTTATAAATCTCCTCAGGAGTGTTAACTAGTAGGGAAAAAGGAAAACTAAAGTCAAAATCCCTTTTAGTTTCTAGAGAGTTATTTATGAATCAGGCAAATTAATATCGTGCTCTGCCAGGCTCCAACTTAATTTATGGTTCATTTTACCCTGGAGTTTTCCAATGGCCAGGGTTACCTATGAGGCAACTGTGTGTTGATTGGTAGAGGTAAAATTTCTCTTAAAAGGAATGCAGAATAATTTTACAGGGAGTTTTCAGTGAGGCTGCTTATATAACAAATATAGTCTCCAAAGGATAAGAAAGGAAAAATGCTCTTTCCACATTTGGAAATGGCTCATTCTTGCGTCCCTTCTGAGCTGGTGAAGGATAAATCTTGTGGTGTATTGAACTGAAAGTTCTCTGGCGGGCTCAAGGCCACAGCTCTTCACTGCAGAACTCCGTGCTTTGATGAGTAGAGACAGACTAGATCATCTTTTTTCCTGACCTCCATATCACCCTTGTCCAGAAGTTGAGCACTGTTACTTCTAGGTCTTCTCCACTCCTTCCCCTCTTCCCAAGAAAAAAGGCAATGAGCTCATTTTATAATATGGTTCAGTTTCTTCTAAAATGATAGATTCAAGCCCGAGTTATAATTCTTAGCATTTTGCCCTAGTAGGTTGAATTGGAAGGGGAGGAAAACCTTAGACTACCATTATGTTGGCTAAGACTAGCTAAATAATTGCTTCAGTTTATTTTCTAAGCCATTACGTGTGTACTAAACTCATTTTTTCTCTTGACTTATTACTGTGACCACAGCAGAAATGTGTGTTTATAAGAAACAGAATTATTTTATAAATTCTATTCAAACTGTTTTATCCTTAAGAGCCTTTGAATGTATATTAAATAACTTACTTTGGGCCTCACCAATTCAAAATATAATCATTGCAGAAGAAATTTATTTTGAAGCACCTATGGAAAAAAGATTTGAATAAGCAAAGGAATATTATATTTAAGAACAGCTTTCTTGGTTTCCATGGACACTTAAACAGTAGGCAGGCTTTCTCTAGTCACAATACAATTCTTCACCTTTATTAATGGTCCTATGATATAGGCAGGACAAGAATACCATGTCCATTTTGCAGACGAGAGAAGTGACACCTGGAAGCACAAAAAGTGGCTGAACCTAAAGTCACAATGTCAGTAAATAAGTGATCCAGGATTAGAACTCGATCATTTGTCATCTGTCTCAAATCATAGTGCCCCAGTGATCATGTTAACTTGGAAATATTATTTCCAGTTCTAGATTCAGCCAAATTAGGATCACAAATGCCTTGACAACTGACCTTTAGCTTGTGCTTTCTTTTTAGCCTGTGCCCCAATAGGATGCATGGAAGACCTTGGGAAAGACAGCACAAAACTGCACTTGGCGAATTTTACTGCAACATACAAAAGACATTCCCCCCTGTCACCAAATGGCAAAACTCTTTGCCACACCACATCTTCCCCTTTATCAGGAGATATGAAGGTTTTATCAGAGAAAGCAATTCTCCAATCATGGACAGATAATGAGCGATCCATTCTTCATGATGGTACTAACTTTCAGGAACACAACTCTTACGGCAGAAGTTCTCTGGAAGATAATTCTTGGGTATTCCCAAGCCCTCCTAAATCAAGTGAGACAGCATTTGGGGAACTAAAAATAAACTTTGCCTTTATCCAACCTGCCACCACTGCATTACTTGGATCAACATAATCAAAACTGCCTTTATAAGAATTAGTTCTGAAGAGATTTCAGGATTTGGTCATGAGGTTACTGTTATCTCCTTCAGTGGCTCTCAAGAAATTACTTAACTGAAAGCAGATTTTGAATAAACTTTTGCAGAGTTCTTCAGTATATACATTTGCACATACTGTTCTCCACATCATGTATCAATTTTCCAGTATGAAAGAGCACCCTCCAGCTCCATGTTCTAAGAATCAGATGTAAGCTACTAATTAATAAATAAACTTAAGGTGTTTCAAAGAAACGATTCTACCTTTGATAGTAATTGTAAATAACTGCCTCTCATGTAAAGGATGGAATTAAAATTTTTCAGGACATGGTTTTATATAGCATGTGAAATGCCTAAATATCTGTTCATAAAAATAAGAGGCCATGAATATGTGAGAAAAATTGTAAGTTGCTTTAATTTGCATAAAAGACAAATGGCAAAGTGAATAGGTTCTATTTGTAGTGACCTTAAAGATGAAAATTATAGTTGAATAATATAGGTTATTCCATCTGCATATGCTATTGTGTTTCAAAGTTTAAGACTCAGTAACATTGTGATTAAAAAATGGTTTCAAGACTTGAAATAACCTGCTCATTGAAACCAACTTTGTCCCATACATCCTTCAAATCCTAACTGAAAAAAGTGATGAAATAGTTGAAAACCTATGTGGTGTGTGAACTATTTTAATACCTCATTATCCAATTAGAAGTAGAAAGAGCATCACACAGGTTGCAGTCTAATCTGTGCCTTCAGTGGTCCATAATAAAAAGCTAAATATGTAACTGGATAAAGTCATTTTCTTCAAAGGGTCTATACCTGCTTGTTATGTACAGCGACTTATAAATTGTTAGACTTTGTTTTGAAATGTAAGAGTGACTTTTGATTAACCACATTAAGAATTTTAGTTCTGTAAACCAAATTCTGTGCTGTATTGATATAGTCTGATCACGGAATGTCCCCAAACTTTTTGATTCTAAGTGGCCTATCATTTATAAACAAAGATATAACAAGGATGGCTTCACATGGAAATCTGTCTAAATTCTTTCAGGGTGGTGGTATTAACATTGTAATATAATGTATTAGTTGGCTTATACATCTTTTGCCTCAGATAAACTGTTTCATGTAGGAGACCTTTATCCTTTTTGATAGACAGTTTCAAATATCTTGAACTCAAAAGAATATCTCAGATCTCTTCTATATTAACTGAATAGCATACATACATAAACAGTGTTCACTGGTCACAGATATTTTTGTCTTTCTATTATCTTACTCACTTATTCAGGCTTGTCTGTGATTAATGGAATTGGTGTCAGATGCTGGAATTTATTCTGACCAATGAACACAGCTGACTCCAGGGAGTACAATCTCCTGCCAAGTAATAGAACAAAACCCAATATGCATAAAACAAATACAAGACTCCAGGCTTTAGCTAAAGGAAGCAACTACCTGTGTAATAACAAAGCAGCAGAAACTATTTCTCATGTGGCTGCATAGGCTGTATATTATATCTCATCTCTAATGTAGCTTACTGGTTTGCCTTTTGTAAAACCAAGGTTGGAAACTTTCCTTTGTAAAGAAGTTGTATGAGATAATGGCTTGATTAATGTTTTGAATAATGCCAAGAAATTGTTTAATTAAAATAAATTATTTTTGTTTGAAATTGAAGTGAACGTGAAATACTGTCCTTGCCTATATATTCCAGGGTCAGGTACTAATTATCAGTTGTTAATTTGATTCACGTTACAGGCATTTATCTTGTTAAACCAACTTCTTTTGAGTAGAAAAAATGTTCTTCCATCTGAACAACAGGGTAGCTGTCAAACAGGTATGCCAGAAATCCGAGTTGATGTTCTTTACAGTTTAAAGGGCTAAATAAATGATGGTAAGACTTGAACCAAAAAATTTACCCAGCCATAAATTTTAAAACATACACTTTATGATCATCTCCGTTCTATGTAAGATTCAAAGAGAAATGAGAAGGGCCCATCTGTAGTTTATTATCTACTTAAGATGGAAAATTTTATGTCGACTTCTTTCATACCACTTGAAACTTGCTCCAAAGGGCTTCCCTCGAAAATTTCCTTGATCTTCATCTTTTTATGATAACTCAGTTTACATTTACATAGAATGAAGACAGGTAGCAACAAAAAGACACTTACTCCCTCCTCTTCATCTCCTATGAGCAAAAATAAAATTTGTATCTTCTCTAATAGGAAACTGAGGTTCTGCCAAAATGGAACCTAATTCCTACATAGAGCAGGGACATACCTATGGGGAAAATGAGAAAACCAAGTAAGTAGGGAAGAGTTCAAACTTCAAGAACTAAGACTGAATTGTAGGAAAACAGTAATGATCTAATCCAGAAAGGACTTGGGTCAAGGTGGATATTTAGGGGAAGAAAATCTGTGCATTGTTAATAATACCAGCCAGCGATACGAATGAGCAAGCAGAACAACTGAGGCAGCTGTACTCGTGGGCGAAGTAGACCAGTGTGCTGGCTAGGCCTGGATATTCTGAAAGCTGTAATCAATGGTACAGTTCCTGACAGGGAGGAACATATTTATATAGCCTACTGTCCAGCGCCTATGGGGAAAGTGACATCTACATAAATGAATTTCCCACATAAAATTGAAGGTGATTTCTCTGATTCTCATCCAAATTATAAATTAGCCACAGGTTATATATTTCACTAGCTTCCTAAAGTAACTATTTGCTTTTTCTTCATTTGCATCATTTAAAACCAAGAATTAAGGTCCTGTGCTCTAGCAAATGTACAATACCAAAAGACCAACAGAAGAATATAGGCTTGTTTACCCCTATGATATGTGATCTCTAGGTTTCTATATTTGCTTTGCTTTGGTCTGTTCTAGTAATCTTCCTTTTGATCTGTGGCCTGGGAAAATGTGGTTTCTTTGGGTTTCAAATAAGAGTAAAATAGTTCTTTGAGCGATTGTCTTAAGTATAGAATTTGAACATTGGTTCTTCAGGGTCCTATCTGCTTAAAACTAAGTCCTTTAAAAAAATCTCAGCTCTATTTCATGGGACTGGGACAAAGTTAAATCTTGTCCTAGTAGGTAGTACTTTCTATTTGTGATTTTAATGAGAACTATGTAAGTATATATAAATTTTACTTACTTGGAAACTGGTTGCAGTGGCTACAGTGAACAGAGTTCATGGAAGAAAAAAGAGCAACTTTTAATATAAAAGTTCAACCTGGGACCAAATTACTGCACTCAGACAGTTGTTTTAGACTAGCTCCTGAAATCATTAAACTATTTTCAGTAGCCAAACAGGTCAAGGATAATAATTCAATTTTAGGAAATTTTCCATCAAATATTAAGTAAAATTAATTCATGTATAAGTACTTCTTCATCTATGTTTCCAAATAATCCTTTACTACTACTACTAACAATAACCCTGGCACTGTCCTGCATACTCTACTTACCTTCAGTAACCCTCACAGTGAGAATTACTTCCCTGGTTGAATAACTAGTAAGTGACATAACCAGGAAGGATTCTGGTTCGTAACTATTCTGCTATACCGCCTCGTTATTAACACCTTTGACAGCTCCTGCTTTCCTTTGGTTACTTCTGGTCTCTGTGATTAGCCACTGGAAGGGAGTAATATCAAGTCTATACAGAACCCTAAAAATCACTGTTAGATTATCACTGTTAGATAACCGTAATAGTGGAAAAACTTACAAAAAAATCCATAATGACCAGGCAGACCATATCCCAGTTCATTATTTACTCCTCCCATCCCATTTGATAAATTTAACTTTGAAATTAAAAAAAAAAAATCTTTATTTCAGATAATATTTCCATCATTTAGGATAAAGCAAACACTTCCTTGAGTCCATTATTTCAGGTGATAATGATTTCCATGAATATCAGAGCTCTTGAGTATCGCTGAATATTTGCCTACATGCTTGTGGGAAGCTTCTGTAGCCTTTTCTTGGTAGGAATTCCAGTTTTTCTGAATTCTTCCCTTTCCTTCAGGTATTCCATTTTGCATTCTTCATAAAAGGCTGGATCATTATAACTAAAAGAAGGAAATGAATATCTCCTTTTAAAATGAGGTTTCGCAAGCATTTAATGTAAGCTTACTTTAAATAACATTCAGACATTTCATCAGGTATAATCTTTAGGAATAGATTTTAAGAAATGGTCATAAATACAGTGTAAACATTAGGTTATCAAACTAGTTCATTTTTGAAAGGCACCGTCCCGGGACAGAGCAATGAGAAGCACAGTACCCATCCTCAGAAGGCCATGGTGTTCTGGAGCACATGAGTAAAGGCTGTGGCAACAAGCATACAAAGTGCTGTGCCAGAGCGCAAAGGTGAGGAAAACCTGATGCACGAAGAACTGCAAGTAAATTAGTGTCCTTGCAGCAGATCATGCACATAAGAGAAAGGGCCTGGGATGAAGCCAGACTGGGCAAAGGCCGCATCACGAAGGTCATTTTATGCCATACCAAGAAGTTGAAGTCTATCCCGAAGGCAATGGGCCACTATTAACAGAAGAACTTGAAGATCAGTTTTGTGTCTTAGATCACTCTGACAGCATGTGACAGGCCAAAAGGGGGCAGCAAGGTTAGAGGCAGGATGCCTGTAAGGTAAGTAAACTATTCAACTAATCTAGCCAAGGATGATGAGGGAGGGCCCTAAGCTAAAGGAGGAGCAGTTGTGATGAAAAGGACGAAATGGATCTGGGGGAGATTTAGGAAATAAAATCAACAGGAAATAACCATTTAGAGTTAGGAGACAAGGAAAATTCTAAACTCTAGACACACGATGTAGAAGGAAAAGGAGGTGAGTTCAGTTTTGGACCTGAAGAAAGTAGCAAAGAAATGTCATGACCTAAGGAAGTAACCAAAGTCATGGGTCCAAACAGCTTTTGCAGACCTAAGCATGAGAAGAGAACCGGGAGCCCACTTTCTAAAGGATTCAGTTCAAGAAGATAAGGATGAGAAGAAGTAAGAGATGTTGGGGGAACAGTAAAGAGCATAAGAGAAGCCAGGTAGAAGAGAATTTTAAGGGGCTTCTGGAGAGGGAGGTCAAGTGAAAGAAAAAGGACTGAAACGCTATTCACTGGATCTGGCTACCATGAATCCACTAGAACCTTTAGGAGAAGCAGTCTCAGTGGAAGGGGGCAGAAGTCAGACAGCAGTTTACTGAAGAATGAATGAAGACGCGGGTAGAAATAAAAGCAACCACTTATGTTTCAAGATGTCGCTACAGCGAGAGGAGAGAGGGCGGTGGTTGGTTACCTTCATTTCGTGGAATGTCAACAGTAAATAAAGCAGAGCACTTTCTTATTCAAAGGTGAAGAAACACAGTGTGTTGAAAATTGAGGTCAAGTAAAATCCTTTACTCCGTTTAGCAAATGTCATAACCCTCTTTTGTTTCCTTCACTGCTTTTCTCTCTTCTAAAGAGATGCAGCCTCCTCCAACCCCTCCCAGCCCCTTCCCCAGAACAGACTAGAACCTCTTATTTTTTCCTATTTCCAGGGGGTAAAAGGAAGGATATTTAAATAATATTCAGATAACAAAAGCTAACAAATACAATAAAAAAAGGAGCTACCACTGATTGACTCCCCACTATGTGCCAGGCACTGTTGTAGTGAATTTACATACAGTTCCTCACAATCACTGCACCAGGAATAATTTCCTGTCTTCTATGAGGAACCTGCCCAAGGCTTTACCACTAGCTAAGCTCTGACTGGTCCAGAAGGTCAGCCCCACTGCCCTCTCCACAGCCCGCGCTCCTGCCCCTCTGCTCTAGTGATGCCCATCTGGGAGAGAGAGATAATATGGCAAATTAAGAACAAGTTATTATGACAAACTGAGGTGTAAAAATTCTTTAATATATAAAAAAAGCATTTAACAAATCCAGTCACAAAGAAGTTTAACCAGTTCATCGATCCATCACGCATCTCTTAGGAGCATGAGGAACAAAACTGGAAGAAAAGTAAGTCATAGAAGGAACTCTTACCCCTCTATGATGAAGTGCTTAGTGCAGGTCCTGGCCCATAAATAAGGGTGTGTTTCCTCGTCTATAAATGCAGACATTAGTTTAACTTCCCAAGTCCCCTACCTACAGAATTTTTTTTTTAAGTTTATAAATTTTAAATTTCTGTGTACATTATTTGCTATCAATGAAAACAGGGGCACCTGGGTGGCTCAGTCCATTAAGCGTCCCATCCAGTCATGACCTCGCAGTTCGTGAGTTCGAACCCCACATCGAGCTCTGAACTGATGGTGCAGAGCCCGCTTGGGATTCTCTGTGCCCCTCCCCTCCCCACATTCTTCCTCTCTCTCAAAATAAATAAACATTAAAAAAAAAATAATTGATTCAGATAATCACTACTTTTTATCTAATTCCCTAATAAGGAAGTATCAAACCATGCGGACCTATATGTTTCACAGGCTAGAGGAGCACAGTTAGAGAAGGAAATATAAGGGATAACCAAAACCACGACCTCACAGCTATCAATGAACAATACGAAAGTATTCTGCAATACTGTGAATAATGTAGATAATGAAATGTGTGGGGAGATACGGCAGAAAGCACTTGCATGCAAAGAACCTGCAAAGTTTTCCTTTAATATTCAACTAAATGTCAGTGAACGTATTTAAGACTTATTTTTAAATCGATTAATCTCAAAAATCAAAATTTACCTTTGTATCCTTCATTTGATGTAGGGCAACTTTCCTAGGAATTGAATTATATTAATCCCCCAAATCACCAGGCCGACAAATCATCTAATTCAGTACATTTTCATTAGAGGAGACAAATATAAACCCATCTGTAATATATTCTATAGATCAACTGTTCACGAAAAGGAATTTGGTAAGTCATGTGAAAAATCCTGTATTTTTGTTCGCGGATCTCATATTTTTAATCAGATGCAATGTTGACACATAACTTGACAAGACCTTTCGTAAATACGTTGCTTAGTATGTAACAAACTGAAATCTCAGACTCAGCTAACAATACCAAAGATGTGATGGGGCTAGTAAAGGACCTATTACATGTAATGAGTTAAATAACACACTCTTACCTACTACATACGTCACACACATACACACACAGAGAAGCATAAACAATGGGGTGATGACTTACTGAGCAGTTAGACATTCTTTCAATGCAGAATTTTCTTTTCGGCATTTTACTACCATAAGGATTCCAGAGTCCTTGCAACATTTGGTAAAATCTGAAAAAATGTGGAAAGAACAAAACAGCCTGCAGTTACATCAACACAATTTTCAACAGCTCTAAAATATTCATCCACTTAACATCCGTTACCTAGATTGTGCCTGGCACACGGCACACCCTCCACAAAAGACACACACATGAATAAAAGGCAGAACCGGACGAGTGCCGTTAACTCTGCAGGAATAAAGAAGGAACTCTGAAAGGGGGGAGAGAGGACCTCTGAGGAGGCGTCATGGAGAGAGAAGGGACGTAGAGAATAAGGGAGATTTCTAACAGAAATAGGGTATCTGGGGCGCCTGGGTGGCGCAGTCGGTTAAGCGTCCGACTTCAGCCAGGTCACGATCTCGTGGTCCGTGGGTTCGAGCCCCGCGTCAGGCTCTGGGCTGATGGCTCAGAGCCTGGAGCCTGTTTCCGATTCTGTGTCTCCCTCTCTCTCTGCCCCTCCCCCGTTCATGCTCTGTCTCTCTCTGTCCCAAAAATAAATAAACGTTGAAAAAAAAAAAAGAAGAAAGAAATAGGGTATCTTTCACAAGAAATGAGTAAGGAGAGTAAAAGGGAAGCCGTTTCCAGACACGGGCATCTGGCGTCTAGTTTCGCGTGTCTTCGATGGCGTCAAGGCACCCCCTTTAAGACAAAGCTGCCACGGTGCCTTGACTTCTGATGACAGAACTCCCACTCCATTCCCAAGGCAACTCTTAGACGCCCCTGAAAATTCAAACGGCTTTCGGTCAAATTTCCGTTCTGGTAGTTTGCCTTTTAGATTGTACTGGTCCCTTGGTATCCTGCCTTCTCAGCACTGCCAACCCAGAAGAGCCTGGTGCCATAATCCGGTTTGCTTTGGGTCGGACTCGGTCCGACCTCACTCCTGCCACAGGACCACGTGCCGTGCCGCAGCTACTCCTGACTATCCTGGTCCTTCCTCCTGTCCACCGGCTGCTCTAGTTTCAGCTCTGCCATCTCCAACCTGCTGCAAGTAACCAACCACGTCAGACTTAAATACGAGATCATCCTCACAAAGAAGCTGCAGGTAAAACAGTGTTTTCTGAGTATCTTTTATAACCCCTTTAATGCAAAGTTAACAAGAATGCTCTTTTCTTGAGCTATGCCTTACCCTCCTAGTTCCTAAAGAATAGAATTTATAATGATCTCAAAGCAAGCAGGTAATTCAGGGGTCTCCATGAAGACACATAATATGTAATAAAATATTTTCAAGCCGCAAGCAAACTGGAAATAACTGAGATTTATGAAATGTATAAAAAAACTCACGAGAGGGGCTGTGCTGGGATAAGAGTCCCAGAGCACAGACATTTGTATCTACGCGAAGCGTCACAGCACGCTCTGAAGGATATGTGGCAGGATAGGAACAATGACAACAGATGCAGGAAATGACTTTAATTCAAATAGTTTCATGTGTGCGATCCCATGAAACTGTGGGTGACACGCAGTGACACTCCACATCAAAGACACACAGGATTAGCTTCCTTTAGCTGCTTGTTCTCTACCCTTGGCAATCCCGCTGGTGGCCTTCTGGCTCCTGAACCCAGCCAGGTACCTTGTTTATTTCAACTACAAATATTCTTGTTCCTCTCTGTGCACATGAGCTGAGCTCATGAGCCACATCAGACCAAGGGAATTTCCTTTGTGCTCTCTGACTAAAGACTCCCTACAACTCAAAAGGCAGATCAGACTCACAATCAGCTCATTATTAGTGGTGAACCTGAGGGGTGGCTACATGGCTATCAAAAAGTCCATTAACTTCCACTCTGGAATGTCATTAGCATCCCTACATGTAAATTCTCTACTCACATTATGATACTAAGATCTACCTTTCTATAAGTAACGGTTACGATTCCAGATAAGAACTAAGACCTGGGAAATCCTCAAAGGGAATGTATGTACATAAACTTAACCCAGAAGTGACTAAATCTGGGTAAGGGATTCTTGAAGGGAATTGCCATGCTCCATGGTGAAGAACCATGAGCTTATTCCTCTGCATCACCCAACCTTGGTATAAAGGCACCAGACCAGACCAGTTCATGCTTCTGGATAATGTCTAGAAGAAAGATCATTAGCATCCTGAATTTGCCTAATGAAAATATGCTAGCTGATCAAAACCCTCCTTTTCTGGAAAACACAAACACAATGGCTATTAAAAAGCCCACTTTCTGGGTTATAACAGACCCAATACTTTTACATTTGATAGATTCAAAACAGAATACTTAGACACTGTATTGTTTTCAGATGCATTTTCCCTAATATGAATAAAAATGTTCTTAGTAAGGAATTGATGCAAGATACCATTTATGTGTTCTGACCACAATAAAGACACAGTCTATATATTTTCACACTTGTCCAAATCTCTTCAGGAATAACTGTGACTGGCCTAAAGCCTCAAGCTGTTTGTGAGGTTTTTGTCACTTGTTTGGCAACAAGATTTTAATGAGGATCTTTCTTTCATACCGTATTAGCATACACTCATATAATAATGATGTTGCTAATCCTGCTAACTGAATGGTACTCTAAGACAATTTAAATTCTTTGTCTTTCAGTGTTATGTTAAATGTTACAAAGTTTGTATGCCTATATATAATTTAACATTAATTACCAGTAAAGATTATCAAAATAAAATTTCATTTATTTAAGTACATCTGTAGGAAATACAAATGAAAATCCGTAAACAGAACAGAGAGATTGCTAAAAAAGTTATTTCAAAATTTAAAGAAAGGTACTTTTAAAGATAACATTCCAGACTTTTTTCTTTTTTTTTTTTTTTTAACGTTTATTTATTTTTGAGACAGAGAGAGACACAGCATGAACGGGGGAGGGGCCGAGAGAGAGGGAGACACAGAATCGGAAGCAGGCTCCAGGCTCTGAGCCATCAGCCCAGAGCCCGACGCGGGGCTCGAACTCGCGGACTGCGAGATCGTGACCTGAGCTGAAGTCGGACGCTTAACCGACTGAGCCACCCAGGTGCCCCCAGACTTTTTTCTTAAAAACGTCAAGAACATGGGGTGCCTGGGTGGCTCAGTCAATTCAGCGTCCGACTTCGGCTCAGGTCATAATCTGGTGGTTCATGAGTTCAAGCCCCACGTTGGGCTCTGTGCTGACAGTTCAGAGCCTGCAGCCTGCTTCAGATTCTGCGTCTCCCCCTCTTCCTCACTGCCACTCCCCCACTCAGAGACACTCTGTGTCTCTCTTAAAAATAAATATTAAAAAAGAATGTCAAGAACATGATATCTATTCTTCTCAAACTATTCCAAAAAATAGAAGAGGAAGGAAAACTTGTAAATTCATGATACAAAACCAGTATTACCCTGATGCCAAAACCAGAGAAAAAACACTACAAAAAAGGAAAACTACGGGCCAATATCTCTGATGAACATAGATGCAAAAATCCTGAAAAAAAAAATATATATATATAAGTAAACCAATTTCAACAATACATTTAAAAATGCACTACAATCGAGATTTATTCCAAAGATACAAGAGTGGGTCATTACTCACAAATCAATCAATGTGATACATCACATTAACAAGACAAAGGGATTAAAAACCATATGATCATCTCAACAGATGCAGAAAAAGCATCTGACAAAATGCAACATCTGTTTATAATAAAACCTCTCCACAAAGTAGGTTCAGAGGGATCGCACCTCAACATACTAAGGTGACACATGAAAAACCCATGGCTAGCATCATACTCAATGGTGAAAAACTAAGAGCTTTTCCTCTACCATCAGGAAGAAGACAACGATGTCCAGTCTCACCGCTTTTATTCAACACAGTACTGGAAGTCCTAGCTGTAGTAATCAGACAAGAAAAAGAAATATAAAAGGCATCCAAATCAGGAAGGAAGAATAAAACGGTCACTATTTGCAGATGACATGATGTTATATATAGAAGACCCTAAATTCTCCACCAAAAAACTGTTAGAATTAATAAACTGATTCAGTAAACTTGCAGGATACAAAACTAACACATAGAAATTGGCTGGGTTTCTATCCACTGATAATGAGAAAGAGAAATTAAAAGAATCCCACTTACAACTGCACCAAAAAGAACAAAATATTTAGGAATAAACTTAACCAAGCAGGTGAAAGACTTGTAACCTGAAAATCATAAAACACTGATGAAAGAAACTGAAGACACAAAGGAATGGAAAGATATCCCATGCTCATGAATTGGAAGAACAAATATTGTTATAATACCCATACTACACAAAGCAACCTACAGATTTCATGAAAACCCTACCAAAATACCAACAGCATTTTTCACAGAATGAGAACAAATAACCTTAATACTGATACAGAACCACAAAAGAACCTGAACAGACAAAGCAATCTTGAGAAAGAAGAACAAAGCTAGATCACAATTCCAGATTTATTTTTTTTTTATTTTTTTTTAATTTTTTATTTTTCAACATTCATTTATTTTTGGGACAGAGAGAGACAGAGCATGAACGGGGGAGGGGCAGAGAGAGAGGGAGACACAGAATCGGAAACAGGCTCCAGGCTCTGAGCCATCAGCCCCGAGCCTGACGCGGGGCTCGAACTCACGGACCGCGAGATCGTGACCTGGCTGAAGTCGGATGCTTAACCGACTGCGCCACCCAGGCACCCCACAATTCCAGATTTAAAGATATGCTATAAAGCTTTAATAATCAAAACACTATGGTATGGGCAGAAAAACATAGATGAATTAAACAGAACAGAGAGCCCAGAAATAAATCCACACTTATACGGTCAATTAATCTTTGACAAAAGAGGCAAGAATATGCAATGGGAAAAAGACAGTCTCTTCAACAAATGATGCTGGGAAGACTGGACAGCTACATGCAAAAGGATGAAACTGGACCACTTTCTTACATCATACACAAAAATAAACTCAAAATGGATGACTAAAGACCTCAATGTGAGACCTCAAACCATAGAACTTCTAGAAGAAAACATCAGCAGTAATCTCTTTGACATCAGCCTTGGCAACATTGTTTTTAGATATCTCTCCTGAGGCAAGGGAGACAAAAGCAAAAATAAACTATTGGGACTACATCAAAATAAAAAGCTTTTGCACAGCAAAGGAGACCATGAACAGAATGAGAAGGCAACCTATTGAATAGGAGATGATATTTGCAAAAATCTACTATTTAAAAGAAATTAAAAAGCTTAAGGGGAATACTCAAGATTTATTATCTCTATTTATTAGAATATAAATTAATGGCAGTAAGATGTGATTCCAACAAAAAGCATTTAGTATGTAACACTTGGAACAGAGATGACTTCTACTTATGGAAAGCCAAAGGACAATGACACATAAATGACACATATGACCCTGTCCAGGGTCTACAATGGTTCCTGGAGATGTTCTGGGGAGGACTGTAGAATAGGAAGATTCGAAGCTCATGTTGTCCCACGGATACAACTAGATAACATTCACATCAGTATAAAAGACCCAGAAAATGTCCCCAAGACTGGCAGAACAAACCCCACACTGAAGTGTAGAGAAGAGCCCACCTCAAAGAGGGTAGGAAGCGTGAAGACACAGTCAGGAACTAAATGGACTTGTGGGACTGTCCGTTGGAGGGAGGGATGCCAGGGTTATGGGAAGGGAAAAGAAACAAACTCTTACACTGGGGATCCCACATGGGAAAGAAAAATCCCCGTAACATTTGGCTTTGAAAACCAAAGGGGCCAAATTTCATGAGTTCTTAGAATTAGCAGAGCTTAACACCAGGAATATTAAAAATCAGCAGGTTCAAGCTCTGGGAGAGCTGAGAGGGCAAGAGAAAACGGAGTCCCTCATCCTTAAAGAGACAGTACAACAAAGAGCCCTTAGAGATGCAGCATGGAAGCAGAAGTTTGGAAACTGGGCCATAGAGAAGGGAGAGTTATGTCACTCATCTCGGAGCCTGTCCTGGAGGGACACAGATGGCTGGGGGACTCCTCCAGGGACAAAGGAACTGGTAGAACCATTTCCCTCCCCCCATCGCCTAAAATAAACACACGGCCACCTGTGAGAACGAGCCTGGCACACCACTGGCCACCTAACTCGCTACTAGTACGCCATCCCCCCTCCCGCTAGAGCAAGCTTCTGAAGAGCTGCTCCCTCCAAAGCTCTTGGCTGGAACCCATCCAAAGCAGCACCACAAGCTCCAACTGTGTAAGCAGCTGTGACAGGGGCCAGTACCACTCCAAAGGGACTCTTGTCCTGGGGAGAGGGGAAGATAACCACACACACTGGTCCGAATGCGACTCCAGCAGTGGGGTGGGGGCAGGCAGGAGTCTGACTGCAGGTCCCACCCACCTACCAAAAGGTTCTCAGGGGCAACACAGGGAAAGCACCCTGCACTTGGTGCTACTGTATCTCTGACAGACGCCTGTTTTGACTCAACTCAAGCCCAAGGTGGCCCCCGACTGGCCCATGAACACCACAGGGACCAAACCCTGTCCGCAACAGGCAAAGAGAGCTACTGCAGACAAATGAACCGAAGGAAAAGAGGCCAAACCATAACACCAGGGTGCATGCGACACACAAAGGAGACACCCCTGAAGTGCCAGGTTGTGGTGAACAGGGGATGCCACACTGCAGGGCACTACAGGACCTCCTATTCATTAGGCCATTACTTTCAAGAGCTGGAAACACAGCTGAGTTTCCTGACACACAGAAACAGAGTTAGACACACTGAGGACAAAGGAAAACGTCCCAAATGAAGGAACAAAATCACAGCAAGCTACCTAAGGGAAATGGAGAAAAGTAACATGGCTGATAGAGAACTTAAAGTAATAAATCATAAAAATACTCACTGGACTTGAGAAAAGAGTAGAAGACCTCAGTAAGACCCTTAACAAAGAGACAGAAAACATAAAAAAGAATCATTCAGAGATGAAGACCTCAATAAATGAAATTAAAAATAAGAATAAATCATAGACTAAAGGAAGCAGAAGAATAAATCAGTAACCTAGAGGACAGACTAATGGAAAGCAATCAAGCTGAGTAGGTTGAGAGAAAAAAAAAAAAAAAACAGAATGAAAAGAGACTTAGGGAATTCAGTGACACCATCAAATATAGTAACATCCACATTATAGGGATATCAGAAAGGTAAGACTAAGAAAAGGGGGCAGAAAATATACTTGAAGAAGTAATAGCTGAAAATTTCCCAAATATGGGGAAGGAAACAAATCTAGGTTGAGGTCGCACAGAGTGCTCCCCCAACAAAATTGACCCAAAGAATTCTGCAACAAGACACAGAATAATTAAAATGGCAAGAAGCAGTAATGAAGAGAGAATTTTAAAAGCACCAAGAGAAAACAAAACAGTTACATACAAAGGCAACCCCATAAGGCTATCAGCTATTTTTTTAGCAGAAACTTTGCAGGCCAGAAGGGAGTGCCATGATATTCAAAGTGCTGAAAGGAAAAAAAAACCTGCAGCCGAGATTACTCTATCCAGCAAAGCTATCATTCAGCAAAGAAGGAGAGATAAAGAGTTTCCCAAACAAAAGTTAAAGGAATTCATTACCACTAAACCAGCCATACAAGAAATGTTAATGGGGACTCCTTGAGTGGAAAGGAAATACCATAAGAAGGAATAAGAAAAGTAGAGGGCACAGAAGCACCTGGGTGGCTCAGTTAGTTGAGCATTGGACTCTTGATTTCAGCTCAGATCATGAAGCCACGGATTGAGCCCCCACCGTGTCATGCTCCATACTAAGCATGGAGCCTGCTTACAATTCTCATTCCCTATGTCCTTCTCCCTTGCTCATGTGCTCATTCTCTCTCTCTAAAAAAAAAAAAAAAAAGTTAAAAAAGAAGGAAAAGAAAAGTAGAGAGCACAAAAGCAGTAAAAATACTGCTTTTTTTGTGAGTCAAGGGACTCACAAAATAAAAGCATGTAAAGTATGAAACCATTTACCTAAATGTGGAGGGGAGAGGTATAAAGAATGAGTTCAAACTCAAGCAACCATAAACTTAATATAGCATATGTTAAGATGTTAGATACATCTTAATATAGCATATAGCAGAAGATGTTATACACAAGCCCCAAATCAAAAACCAGTATAAGGCAAAAAATAGAGAGAAAGGAATCTAAATATAATACTAAAGAAAGCCAAATAACCATGAGAAAGCAAGGGAAGACTGGAACAAAGAACTACAAAAACAACCATAAAATAAGTAACAAAACAGCAATAAGTACATACCTATAAATAATTACTTTGAATGTAAATGGACTAAAGGCTCCAAAGACAGAGGGTGATGGACTGGATAAAAAAACAAGACCCATGTATATGCTGCCTACAAGAGACTTATTTCAGATCTAAAGACACATGCAAATTGAAAGTGAAGAAACAGAGAAGCATTTATCATGCAAATGGATGTGAAAGGAAGTCAGGGTAGCAATACTTCTATCAGACAAAATGGACATTAAACAAAGATTGTAATAAGAGACTAAAAAGGACATTAATCATAAAGGGGACAATTCAACAAGAAGATATAACAATTGTAAATATTCATGCACTTAACATGGGAAGGCCCAAATACATAAAAGTTAATAATATAAAGGAATTAATCAATAGTAATACAATAATAGTAGGGGACTTTAATGCCCCACTTACTTCAATGGACAGATCATCCAAACAGAAAATCAACAAGGAAACAGTGGCTTTGAATGATAACATTAGACCAGACAGGCCTAACAGATGTATTCAGAATACAGCAGAATACACATTCTTCTCAAGTGCACATGGAATATTCTCCAGAAGAGAGCAAATATTAGGCCACAAAACAAGTCTCAACAAATCCAAAAAGACTGAAGTCATACCATGCGTCTCTTCTGACTACAGTGCTATGAAACTAGAAACAAACTTCAAGCAACAATCTGAAAAGAGTAGAGATAAATGGAGATTAAGTTGCATGTTACTAAACAATGAATGGGTCAACCTAGAAATCAAGGAAGAATTCAAAAAAACGTATGGAGACAAATGAAAACCAACAGTTCAAAATCTTTAGAATGCAGCAAAAGTGGTTCTAAGAGGGAAGTTTGTAGCAATAAGGGCCTAACTCAAGAAGCAAGAAAAATAAACAACTTGTTAATACATCTTAAGGAGCTAGAAAAAGAACAAAATCCAAAACCAGTAGAAGGAAAGATATAATAAAGATTAGAACACAAATAAATGAAATAGAAACTAAAACAAACAATAGAACAGATCAATGAAACCAGGAGGTGGTTTTTTGAAAAGAACTGATAAAACTTCAGCCAGATTCATCAAAAAAAAAAAAAAAAAAAGAGAGAGAGAGAGAGCACTGGGGCACCTGGGTGGCTCAGTCAGTTAAGTGTCTGACTTCAACTCAGGTCATGATCTCGTAGTTCATGGGTTTGAGCCACGCACTGGGCTCTGTGCTGGTGCTGCAGAGTCTACGTGGGATTCTCTCTCTCCCCACCACCTCTCTCTCTGCCCCTTCCCCACCTGCGTGCTCTCTTGAAATTAATAAACTTAAAGAAAAATACTCAAATAAAATCAGAAAAGAGAAGAAATAACAACCAATACCACAGAAATACAAATAAGACAGTATTATGAAAAATTACATGGCAACAAAATGGACAACCTAGAAGAAATAGAGAAATTCCTAGTCATCTATAACCTACAAGGAAGAAATAGAAAATTTGAACAGACTGACTACCAGTAATGAAATGGAATCACTAATCAAAAAACTCCCAATAAACAAAAGTCCAGGACCATACAGCTTCATGGGTAAATTTTACCAAACATTTAAAGAAGAGTTAATACCTATTCTTCTCAAACTATTACAAAAAATGGAAAAGGAAAGAAAGCTTCCAAATTCATTCTGTGAGGCCAGCATCACCCTGATATCAAAACCAGATAAAGACACTACCCAAAAAAAAGGGAACTACAGGCCAATACCTCTGATGAACATAGATGCAAAAATGCTCAACAAAATATTAGTAAACTGAATCCAACAATACATTTAAAAAATCACTCACCAGGATCAAGTGGGATTTATTCCTGAGATGTAAGAGTGGCTCAATATTTGCAAATCAATCAATGTGATACCTCACATCAATAGGAGAAAGGATAAAAACCATATGATCATCAATAGATGCAGAAAAAAGCATCTGGCAAAGTACAACATTCATTCATGACAACTCTCAACAAAGCAGATTTAAAGGAAATATACCTCAATATTATAAAGGCCATATATGAAAAATCTACAGCTAATATATATATATATATATTTTTTTTTTTAATGTTTATTTTTGAGAGAGAAAAACAGAGCAGAAGTGGGGTTGGGGCAGAGAGAGGGGGAATCAGAAGCAGGCTCCAGGCCTGCTGTCAGCACACAGCCTGACACAGGGCTCAAACTCACAAACCATGAGATCACGACCTGAGCCAAAGTTGGACACTTAACTGACTGAGCCACCCAGGCGTCCCAAGCTAACATCTTATTCACAGTGCAAAACTGACAGCTTTTCCCCTAAGATCAGGAACAAGACAAGGATGTCCACTCTCACCATTTTTATTCGACATAGTACTGGAAGTCCTATCTGCAGCAATCAGAAAAGAAAAACGAATAAAAGGCATCCAAATCAGTATGGAAGAAGTAAAACATTCACTATTTGCAGATGACATGATACTGTATATAGAAAACCCTTAATACTCCCCCCAAAATCTTACTGGTAACTGAGTTCAGCAAGGTCACAGGATACAAAATCAATTTAAAGAAGTCTGTTGCATTTCTATACACTAATAATGAAGCAAATAAGAAAACAATCCCATTTGCATCTGCACCAAAAACTATAAACCCTGAAAGCTATAAAACACTGATGAAAGAAATTGAAGACAGAAACAAATGGAAAGACATCCTATGCTCACAGATTGGGAAAACAAACATTGTTAAAATGTCTGTACTACCCAAAGCCATCTACAGATTTTACACAATCTCTGTGAAAATACCAACAACATTTTTCACACAATCCTAACATTTGTATTAAACCACAAAAGGCCCCAAACAACCAAAGCAATCTTGAAAAAGAAAACAAAACTATGTGCCACAATCCCAGATTTCAATTTATACTGCAAAGCCGTAGTAATCAAAACAGTACGGCTCTGGCATAAAAATAAACATACAGACCAAAGGAACAGAATAGAGAGCCCAGAAATAAACCCACACTCATATGGTCAATTAACCTTTGACAAAGCTGGAAAGAATATGCAATAGGCAAATGACAGTCTCTTCCACAAATGGTGTCAGAAAAACTGTACGGCAAGATGCAAAAGAATGAAAATGAACCACTTTCTTACACCATACACAAAAATAAACTCAAAATGGATTCAAGACCTGAAACCATAAAAATCCTACAAGAGAACACAGGCAGTAATTTCTCTCACACTGGTTGTAGCTATGTTTTTCTGGATATGCCTCCTGAGGCAAGGGAAATAAAAGCAAAAATAAACTACTGAGACTATATCAAAATAAAAAGCTTCTGCACAGGAAAGGAAACAATCAACAAAACTAAAAGACAACCTACTGAATGGGAAATGATATTTGCAAATGACCTATCCAATAAAGGGTTAGTATCCAAAATATATAAAGAACTTCTACAACTCAACACCAACAAAACCCAAATAATCTGATTAAAAAATGGGCAGAAGACACGAACAGACATTTCTCCAAAGAAGACATACAGATAGCCACAAGACACAAGAAAAGACACTCAGCATTACTCATCATCAGGAAAATGCAATCAAAACTACAATGAGATATCACTGACACCTGTCAGAATGGCTAAAATCAAAAACTAAAGAAACAACACGTTGACAAGGATGTGGACAAAAAGGAACCCTCGTACACTGCTGGTAGGAATGCAAACTGGTGCAGGCACTGTAGAAAACAGTATGGAGGTTCCTTCGAAGATTAAAAACAGAAAGACCGTATGATCCATTAGTTGTACTACTGGGTGTTTACCCAAAAACTACATAAACACTAATCGGAAGGGATACATGCCCCCCTATGCTTACTACAGCATGATGTACAATAACCAAATTATGGAAGCAGCCCAAGTGCCTGTGGATAACTAAACGGATAAAGAAGATGTGGTGTGTGTACGTACGTACGTACACACACACACACACACTCACACACACACACAGAGGAATATTATTCAGCCACAAAAAAGAATGAAATCTTGCCATTTGCAACAGCATGGATGAATCTAGAGAGTATATGCTATAGATTATAATGTTATACAAATAATATAATGAACAAAAAAGGTCAGAGAAAGAAAAATACCATATGAATTTGCTTGGATGTGGAATTTAAGAAACAAATTATCAAAGGTAAAATGAGACAAACCAAAAAAACAGATTTTAACTCTAGAGAACAAACTGATGGTTATCGGCGGGGGTGGGAGGTGCGAAACAAGTGAAGGGCATTAAGAGTACACTTATCTTGACAAGCACCGAGCAATGTACAGAACTGTTGCTTCACTGTATTGTACCCCTGACATCGATAGAACACCATGTGTTGTCTACACTGGAATTAAAATTGTTTAAATTAAAAAATAAATTATGTATAAAGCTGTAAAAAATAAGTAATAAATAAATAGATACATAAAATGGTTCTTAACTCATTTCTCCACTAGAAGAAACTGATTTCAGGAAGCCGTTTGTTTTGTTTTCCCATTTTCCCATGTAACTTCCTAATTTTTTCCAAGGTATTTAAAGGCGTTAATAACAGCAATAAGAATAAAATGATAATGGCAACTGAAATACACTGGTTATTTATTACGTACCAGAAACTATGCCAAGCACATTTATTAGCTCACTTGAATTTTATAGAAGCACCACTAGATAAGCACTATTCTTATGTTCATTTACCAGATGAGGAAACTGACCTTTACGTTGATGTCACATTTCCAAGATCATAGAGCTTGGCACAGAGCTTGGCATAGAGCTTGGACCAGGCCTTTACTAGTTCCGGAAAAATACCCGTAACTACTGTCAAATCCCACTTACTCCTTCCATGATAAGAACACAGGAAAGATCTCCACACCTGGCTGAAATTTCCATGGTCACAAAACAGACTAAACCCAAGTCAGTCAGCTCACATGAGGTCACAACTGAGACCTGGGTGACGGGTGGCCCAGCACACCCCATCATCACCACACGAACAAATACAGTGCAGCTTTGCTGCTCGGTTTTATGCTACTTAGCAATCACCTGAAATAAGGTAACATCAGATACCTTCCTCGCTCTCTGGCCCCACCCGTTTTCTAGAATTCCTATAAAATATAAATATTTAAAATGAGGATTTTGCACGTTAGAAAGTGGCTTCTCCGAAGGGAACCTCATGAAATGCGAAATTCGGTGTTTCAGAGTTTAAGCGCTACCGGAATTTGAAAGGTAGACATCAGCATAGCCTAGTGTTGCTGAGGAAAGCATCAAACCACCCCACCTTCGTAAAAAGACTGCATGTAAGAGGTGCTTTAAGTCTCCCCAGATCGCAGAATCCACGATCGTGAATAACAGCAGAGGTGGAGGCTTTAGGTGACAAAGCAAGAGAAAGAGAGGCGAATGAGCTTGGTTCGGACCATACATTTTTGTTACACGTTTCCCCTTTGCTCCCTCACTGCCTCCAACGTTAAAAGACCCGTTCATTAATAGGCACTGGTCAAAGCGGCTAACCGAGCGGCCCGCCTCTGATCACGGGTCCTTCTAGGCTCCCTTGCCATCTCCTGGTGGACGCTCTGCCCTCTCCCTCCCCTAAGGAGAAGCAGGACCACACAAAAGTAGGATCAAATGCTTTTAATAACGCAAGCTATACAGGCAACAGACTAACCTCCCGTGCTTTTTCATTTGTGCTAGAGGTTTTACAGCCTCCTCTGGGGGGAGGAATATGAGCCACCAGTGGCCATTTACCACAATTCATGGAGGGTCCACGGAAGGATGAGCTGCCTTGTTCCAAACTTCTGGGACTGAAACGGTCAGAGTGGGGAGGACGTCACGGGCCACTTAATCTGAACTCTTACTCGATGCAGAAGATCCTTGTTAATCCATCTCTCTGTTTAAACACTGTGACAAAAAAGTCCTTATCTCCCAAGGTAGCCAGCTCCTGCGCGTGTGCATGTTGCATGCGTGTTGCATGCGTGTTGCAGGTGTGTGGCGTGTTGGGGGAAGGATTTATAGCCTGGGGGAAAAACCAGTAAATCTAATGCCGCTTCCTCATCAAATACTACAGGAAATAACATCCCTGTTGTTCCCTTGTCCTGGTTCAGAGCCAGTGTGAAAGCTGTTCCCTCCTCCTTATTGGACATCATTTCCAGATTACTGACAAAACGTGGTCACGCTCCTCATAATCTTCTGGTCTGTCAAATTTATTCATGTTTTTAACACCTTGCTTTGCTCCCAAAAGGATCTAAAAGAGCTCGGCGCCTCCCTTATAAGACAACATCTGTAAGGATGGTAGGTTTTTCAAATTCTAACACAGTAGGCAATTCAAATATGAAAATAACTATGGCTATGTCTTAACAAAAGTATGTATACAAATATATAACAAAAATCCTTTGTAGGGAGTCATTACAAGCATGACACATCACTAGCCATTCCCCACTCTGGTCTTCTCTTAGCTAAAGCCAAAAATATTTTTACCCAAGCAAAAAATAGCCTTTGACACCAGTGAAAGCCACTTATCAGCTTTCTTTTCCTCGAATACAGTCACATCAACAACCAAAGCAGAAACACTGTTCTGTGAAGTACTATGCAGCCACTAAAAGAAAGTACACTGATAGGGAATGATCTCTAGAACTCAAAATGAAAAACAGCTAAGGTGCAGCACCACACGGTAGAGCGTGTGACCATTTCTGTTTAGAATCCACACACATTTGCGTACGTGCGCATGTGTATGCATCTATATAGACAGATGTTTACACAGACACAAAATGGCTGTGGAATAGCAAGTAAGAAACTGGTCATCGTGGTTGCTTCAGAGGAGGAAAAGCGGGGATCGGGGGGCCAAGAAATAAAGAAACACATCTGTACTGTGTTTGGGTAGTCTACACATGGGTCTACCTTCCAAAATGTAATTTAAAAAAAGCAAGCAAGCAAGCAATAGCTTTGGGTGGAGGAGTGGAGTCCAGCTTCGGCTTTGATGAGCAGCTCTGCTGAGCAGCATGAAAAACTACAATTCGTGCAACTTCCTTCTGAAGCAAGTGCTTTTCCCTGAACTCTGCTCAGCAACCACTTAGCGGCGACCCTTCTGTGTATCACTGAGAACATCCGTTCCTCACACTCTGGGGATATTTCTGCACATAGGCCTTAATTTCATTAAATGTGAGTTGTTCTCAGGGGCGCCTGGGTGGCGCAGTCGGTTAAGCGTCCGACTTCAGCCAGGTCACGATCTCGCGGGTCCGTGAGTTCGAGCCCCGCGTCAGGTTCTGGGCTGATGGCTCGGAGCCTGGAGCCTGTTTCCGATTCTGTGTCTCCTTCTCTCTCTGCCCCTCCCCCATTCATGCTCTGTCTCTCTCTGTCCCAAAAATAAATTAAAAAAAAAAAAAAAAGTGAGTTGTTCTCAAATACAAATTTGGACATTCCTTTTCACCAAATAGCTACATAGATCCTCCTATTCCCATTATACCGATGCCAAACGAAAAGCACCATTCCAAGGTAAAATGACACTATCAAAAGTCACACCATTGGCTTTCTCGTAATTTGACACAGTCACAAAAACTGCCAAAACGAAAGAAATCTGACAATAACACGTGCTACCTTACTCATAAATAGGTCCAAATTCTCAGTTTTAAGAAGAAGAAAAAAAAAGAGAATAAAAGACATACTATGCTAAATTTAATTAGATATTTCATAAGTATAGTATCCCTAGTCAACAAGGCAAATCGATCCTTTCAGTTGTGGCTGCAGTTTATTTAAAGACTTTACAATGTTACTACTTAAGAGTAAGTCCTATGGAGGTGTTATCTCACCATTTATATTTTCACAACACTTATGATATTGTTATCACACTCTTAAAATAAATGAAAAGCCCATGCCACATTTCAGACCAATGTAATGCTACAGATTCCAATTTTATTTCTAGAAATATGCATTAAAATAATTCTGTATTGCTCACTTTATTCTTGCAATGTTGAACGTTAAAAAAAAGTAAAACTAAGGTTTTTGTTTTGTTTTGTTCTGTTTTAGGTCCCTGGTATACTTGGAAAGCAGAAGTTGAATTGCTTGGCTTTAACCTTAGGCACCAGAAAAAAGAACAGGATAAAATTCTGACAACAATAGCGTTTTATGACAAAATTATTATGCTTTTAATTTTCTATTAAATTGTGATTTATTATTAGCTTGCTACTTTAAAAATTAGTTTGTGTACAGAATGAATTTAGTGGTGCATTTAATGAGACAAGAAGGTAGGATGATGAACATGAAAAGATTATTTCACATCGTAGTGCATGAGCTATTTGATAATTCTAACATAGTACAAAAGAAAGCTTCTCTCTAGATTGATCATGGTTCAGTTAACATCACTGAATATCTAATACCTCCAACTCAATTAATTCTCACCTGATTAAGATCAGACTGATATTCAAACTAAATCATCTCTCCAGTCAAGTAGAAATCAATATTTCTGATTTTACTTTTAAATTACAATAGAAAATAAAATGCACGCATCTTCAATATGCCAAGAGTAGCTTTTCTATTCTAGTCTACCATGGCATGGATAACACAGTTGATTAAAGAATTATTCTAATTTGAGCACCGATATGCAGCAGAATCTGATTAATTTGAACACAGAGATGGAATAAAGTAATTAAATATATCTTATACAGGGCAAATAGAAAATTGACATAAAGGAAACTTGACTTCTTTAAAACAAACCTCACTATTTATCAGCTCAAGTAGTTAGGAACATGTTTTTACTAAAGACAGATCACGCTGAGAGAAGAGTCTTATTTCAGGTGCAGATATTTGTAAGATGGGCAGACACAGTTCTTTTAAAATCAAACTCTTTCTGCCACTGTGATCTCCAAAGAACATGCACCTACCTGAAGACAACCAAACATGACTTTTCCAGAAAAAAGACATACCGACCCATTCTTGCTAGACAGGGTAAAAATTAGTGGATCCTAACAGAACCAAATGCTTACATATTTGTAACTCTTACTCCTGAAGAGAATAATAGGTTTTCCTCCTCTTTCTTCCTTAATGTCACTTCAAATTTAAGATGGAGAAGAGTAAAGTCAAATTATTTGTTGGAGTAACTGAATACAAAGTATTGTTTTGCTTGTTAGCAAACTCAGTAACTCAGAGGAAAATGACAGAAAATTTTCAAATTTCAAATACACTGAAGCAAAGCAAAATCACAGTTAATGTACTGTTAGAATTGAAACTACTACAATTTAGAGAATAGTGTGTGCCATTGTGCATTAGATATTTAATATATACTATGTACATGTCACATATAAAATAGTTTTATAAAATACTTTATATATGAAGATATATTTATGTAAAAAATATATTTCACATACATTATTCTCAAACCTCACAAAATGGGTTATTACTACTACTAAATAACTCATAGATATTACCTACCTTAGATGTACCTTTTCAGGTGTCTTAGATATATCTATTCATAGAAAAGAACATGAAGAACCAAAAGTTATGCAAATTAGTCTGGAAATAAAAACTTCCAAAATTCATACCCTATGTGAAACAGCCAACAGAAGTTACAGACCATGGCTAAGGGCATTAAAATTTAGATTTTATGTCAAGATAGGAATCTCTCCGAAGAAACAGAATCTGATGCTGGGCTGCCTGTACAACTTGCATGCATGGATGCAACTTGGAAGTTGGGCCATTTGCATGTTATACACAAAAGGATATTCTTAGTTTTCATGAAAGACTCGGTTCTATTTTTGTTGAACCACACAGACATTTCAGTTTGATTTTCTTATGACCGAAACACATTTTTGGAGAAATATTTATTATGTATATATACAAAGAATATATGTGTGTGTGTGTGTGTATACATATATACATATATATATACACATATATATATCTGTGTGTGTGTATACATATATACATATACACACACACACACACAAATATTGGTAAACATTATATATATAGAGAGAGAGAGAGACAGAGACAGAGGGAGAAAGAGAAAGGGAAAGAGAGAGAGAAAGTAACAGTACAAGCAGAAAGACTATAATGAACCAATGCACATGCCCCCCTGTTTAAAGGTACAGTAGAACTATCTTCCTTGCAGGAATGGAAACATCATTACCAGATCTGAGGATTTATACCTTTTTTTAGGCTGGAATTTTTGTTTTATGTAAAATGCTGTAATTTTCAAGTTTAGCTAACTTTGTTTTCAAAGACACTGCACAGAGGAAAAACAAAATATGTCTGCACAATGGCTCCTGGTTGAAAGCTGATGGTCTGTGTCATAGACTTGAAAGGCTTTCTTGAACACTTCACTAGAATAATTATGCACATGAGGTTATCCCTTCAAAAACTACTATCACCCAATAACTACTACAGCCGTTGTTTCATAATTATTCTAAATAACTGCAGCCCTAGAGGCGAGGAATTAAAGGCAGACTCCCCAGTCTCTAACTCTCCAGGCCTCATCCTTTCCACGGTGTCATGAAAAGCCACCTTGGTCATGATAGACTTAGCACGTTTGCTTCCCTTCAGGAACCAACTACAAGGAATCAAAATGGGCCCTTAACTGACAGTTTACAGTTCCTTCAGGCTAAGCCTTCTCTCTAAATTAATGCTCCAAGAAGCACTTGAGATAAGAGTGTTCCCTTTGATGGATGCTACTTTATAAAATAAAGGGGTTTCTTTTGCTGGCATACTAAATTACCAGACACTCGGTAAACTAACAAAGTTTGCTGCCTTCAAAAATGTCCAGTGGCTCCGCAAAGCAATGACACACTTAAAGTGTTAAACAATACAAAACAAAACCGCAATTACGAAAAAAACGACCACAAATATCACATGATGGTAACAGACTAACTGGCTAAAGAGGGCATGCGCAATGGCTACTAATACCAGTTCGAAGGTAGTGAAAGGACTCATCTCACGGTCAGCCTACTTGAAAGGCAGCACAAAATTTAAAGGACTACTCCAACTATCGTGAAGATAGCAGAATTCCAAGAAATGTAAAACCGCAATCTCTATTCCCCCCCCAAAAGTAGTCTATTAAGCAATCTGTGAGTACAAAGGATAAAATGAAAAATTCATTAAAATACATCTGATAATTTTTACATTCCCAGAATCCAATGTAAGAGCGATTAATTATACTCATGCAAAAAGCATTATGGCAAAATCTAACAGGTCAACAACATGGAGGTTGGTCTTAAGCTATTTAAAAGATGCTGCCAAATAAGAATTTTACCTTTGTTCTATATTTACTAGTAACTTTCATTGAGATAATAAAAGTAAAATATAAAATATTTAAAGTATAAAAATAAAAAAAGGATTTGGAAATTTTCCGTCATGAGAAAAAAGTAGAGAAAGTAAAAGTAGCTGTCACGAAGTCCTATTTGTTATATTCCACAAAGAATATTTTTAATTTTAAAACAGAATGTCAACAGGGTTGATTGAAATAAAGAGAAATAAATTAATGCTAAATAATTACTAAGGAAGTTTTGTTTATGGAAATGAATAATTCAGTGTTTTACAAAGTAAATTCAAACAGCAGCTGCTTTGCTGACATTAAGCTTTCTCAAAATACACAAACTTTAAAACTAGAGAATCATCATTTTTTTTAATGTCAAACAAAGTTATTTCCTAGGTCTTCTGGTTTTACTATAAAATATTACATGGTTACAAGGGTAACCGACCAACTGTTTAAGGAGCCTCAGCATTACATTTTTCACGGGAGGATATCTGTCACATTCTCGTTAACTGAATATATGCATAAATCCTGGCTTGTTAAGTCTTATCACAGCTGGGGGAGAAAGGAATTCAGATTTCTAACAATCTGTTCCCAATCCACTTGGTCCAGGGTTTTATTCAGATCTCAAAATAAATGTTACGGTTGCCCTGAACTCCACTGCAGCTCCATTGCTGTCTCCCAACCACCACTTGCTCCCGTGTACGGCACAAGAGCCCTTCCTCCTTCAAAGAGAAATGGACTCAAAACACAGTTTAAAGAAACTGCATACATTGCCAATTAAGCTCATGTTTACTAAATCATGTATCCATAGCTTTATCCAAAATTATTTTATCCAAATAATTGATCCATACAAACAGTATCTCATAATAGCAGCGAATGGATACAGAAACTTGAAAAATAATGTTGCCGGTGCCCTGAAAGACCAATCTGAAAATAAGAGATTTCCAAACAGTCACATAAGACAAAAAGAAAACCCTAAGATTTTTTTTAGGTTTGTCTATTGCACAATGCAAACGGCAGCCTGCAGTTTTAGTGAACCAGGAATACTGCAAACAGTATTTATTTTTAAAAATGAGAGGCACCTGGGTGGCTCACTAGAGCCTCCGATTTGGGCTCAGGTCATGATTTCACAGTTCATGAGTGCAAGAGCCGCATCAGGCTCTGTGCTGACAGCTCAGAGCCTGGAGCCTGCTTCGGATTCTGTGTCTCCCTCTCTCTCTGCCCCTTCCCAACTCACGCACGTATGCATTCTCTCTCTCCCTCTCTCTCTCAAAAATAAACATTTTAATTTTTTTAATGTTTATTTATTTGTGAAAGAGACAGAGCATGAGCAGGGGAGGAGCAGAGAGAGAGAGACAGAGAGACAGACAGACAGACAGACAGACAGACAGACAGACAGAATGTGAAGCAGGCTCCAGGCTCTGAGCTGTCAGCACAGAGCCTGACGTGGGACTCAAACCCACAAACCACGAGATCATGACCTGAGCCAAAGTCGGACGCTTAACCGACTGAGCCACCCAGGCACCCCTCAAAAATAAACATTTTAAAAAATGAAATAGGAAATATCGATGTACACTATGCATTTCATCTATATAAACCTATATATCTATATAAATATATTTCTATTTGCCCAAGTCCTGTTCTAGGCACTTGGCACAAATGAGTAAAACAAACTCAAGATCTCTGCCCTTGTGAAGCTCTGTGAACGGAAGAGACAGACAAGAGACATAATATTGTATAGTATGTTCAAATATGGTTAAGGGTTACAGGGAAAAAGGAGAGAGAGGTGAGGCACATTATGGGAGGGTAGAGACAGTGGGCTGCATTTGACACAGGGTCCTTAAGGTAGGCCCCTCTGAGAATTTGGGGGAAAAACTTAAAAGGGGTGAAGGAATCAGTATCACTTATATACCCAAAGATAGTATATAATATAAATGCTTTAGCTTCTAATTCTATACACGACAGATAAAAAAAAAATACTTATAAGGAAAACAGACCGGAAGAAATAATAACTGTGGCTAAAACTAAATTTCAAGAACTGGATTCCAAAGCACAATACAGGTGTCCAGTCCACCAGCCAAAGGGGAGGGGGCAGGCTACTGACGAAGTTGCCCTTGTGGAAATCAGACAGGGCTTAATCTTAAGATGTCACTAAAATGAAAATAAAGACTAAAGACAAAAGAAAGACAAAAAGTGATTTAAAATCTTAAAGCAAAAATGAGCTCAGATCAAAATGCACCTATCGAAAAAACATTGTTCACCAAAAGATATTTCTAGGGCAGCAAAATGTGAAAACAGCATTCTCCACCTCTTCTAGAATCTACGGATTCTTTTGTTTTTCTAAAAAATCCATACCATAAGTCAAGCGTCCCTGTAACTTCTACCTGGGTTACAAGAGAAAGAAGAAATAAGTTTAGTTAATTAACCCAAGGCTGCTTTCTAACGTAATTAGCTCCCTGTCTTGGAATGACACATCTAGAAGTAGCCCTATTACGCCTATGTCCTCTATTGTTTTTAGTCAGAGAACACAGACATATTTCCTTAAAGAGAAAGTGGGGAAAATAATGTGAACACATCCTAGGTGAAAGTTATTTTCTCAATTCATAAGAATGAAATAGCATGAGCAAATTTAGGATGTCTGGTATTATTACTTTGTGTTGACTTTTACTTATCTACGTTAGTTTCCGTTCGTGCTTTAACTTACAATTAGAGAGTTCTATTTCCTTCTCTTTATGAAATGCAAGTAGTAGTTAACTTCTGATATTTATCAATACCCACACAGCTATACAAATACTTTATCTTACTTATTTAGTAAAATCCTATGAAAAATTTCCTCAAATCCATCTGAAATGGTTGGTACAACTTTATTTCTCCTATATTATAGAAGAAAGAGAGTTATTTCATATGACAAAAAGGAAATATTATCCCCACATTTTGCTACTTAACCACATAAGCTACAACTTCAAGCTATTCTGTAAGAAAATAAAGCAACAGGAATTTTTGCATATGAATGGGGGAAAAAAAAAGAAGCATGCCTCTGTTTTGTACACACAACAAATGAGTCAGGGTCTCATAATTGCAATGCCAGTCCTGTAACTGTTTTTGATGGAATTCATTAATGTAATTACCCCAGAACTGGCATTAGGTATTATTAAAGGGCATGCAAGTTATGGTAGACAAGGAGATCCTGTGAAAGCACTTCTTACATAGCTGGGCATTAATATTTTAAAGGCCTTTTTTAAAAAGAAGTCACTAACTTCACATTTATTTTACTCAATTAAAATGCGTTCTTCAAAAAAATAACAAATATCCTCTTCCCTTATTTGAAACCCATACAGTTCAAATTTCAACACACATCCAAATTACACAAGGTCTTAGAAAGGAAATTAACACAAACTCTATAGGACTAAAGGGTTTTTGAGTTAGAAAAAGAATATTTTTACAAGGCATATGTTTTGCTTTAAAACTGTTTGTTGGGGCGCCTGGGTGGCGCAGTCGGTTAAGCGTCTGACTTCAGCCAGGTCACGATCTCGCGGTCCGTGAGTTCGAGCCCCGCGTCGGGCTCTGGGCTGATGGCTCGGAGCCTGGAGCCTGTTTCCAATTCTGTGTCTCCCTCTCTCTCTGCCCCTCGCCCGTTCATGCTCTGTCTCTCTCTGTCCCAAAAATAAATAAATGTTGAAAAAAAAAATTTAAAAAAACTGTTTGTAATACCATGTATTAGAAATCTCAGACACAAAGCAAATTTCTGTTAAAAGCTGGGTATCTTCTTATCTATGTCTCACCCCACTGACCTCAAACTTAACGCATCCAGGCCCACTGCTTTGTGCAAATCACTGCAAACTTTTGGCATCGTCATACTCTTCTTCAGGGGTCATCTTTCCAGTAACCAAGTGCTGCTTCTCATTTTCACTGGCATCTCCCTGAAACAAGCCCTCTACTGGTAGCTTAATCAAAGGAAAAGCATCCCCTTCCTTTCATACCTCCTCCTCCATGCAGCCATCCCCCATAAATAGAATGTTCCCCAAGTTCCTGTTAATATGAGAGACTCACACCAATGGCATTAGATCAGCATGTATTGATTAAAGAGAGGGTCGACTTGAGATTCAAAACAATCTCAACATCATGGACAACAAGGCCAAAAAAACACTTTAAAGGTGAAATTTCTCAGGGATAAATGCAAATATATGTGGCTTAAAAAAAAAAAAAGAATTCCAATTTTAGAATAGAATGACACATAAGCTCAATGCCATCCAAACAACATGAAACAAGATAAAACACCTAAACCCAGTATTAGCACCCCAGTTGCCCATGCTCACAGATAATTGTGCTCTTCTCGCGGGACCATATATTTAGGTGGATCTTGACAAATAAGCATGTTCCTACAGAAAGATGATCAGGATATTGAAAGAAATGAAATCCACAGTGTATATACAGTTGATCCTGGAACAACATGGGTTTAAACTATATGGGTCCACTTATACGTGGATTTTTTTCAATACAGTACAGTACTGTAAAATCTATTTTCTCTTATAATTTTCTTAACATTTTCTTTTTCTCTAACTTACTTTAAGGACACAGCATATAATATATAACATACAAAATAAGTGTTAATTGACTGTTTATGTTATTGGTAAGGCTCTGGTCAACAGTAGGCAATTAATAGTTAAGATACGAGAGTCTAAAGTTATACATGGATTGTCAGCGATGTAGGGGGGAGAGGGGAGGAGGTCAGCGTCCCAAACCCCCGTACTCTTCAAGAGTCAACTGTATACACCATGTTATGTACTAACCACATCTTGGAAATCTACCCAGGGTGTGCGTGGCAAAAGAGAAAAATTTTCAAGTTAGCCAGAAATGAGGCTCCAAAAAGGAAATGAGACTATGATTAGTAAAGTCAGCTTAAATAAAATCTTGGAAGGCCTTACATATAAGAGTTTAGACTTGATTCCTATAGGCAGTGGAGAATGACATGAACTAAACTGTATACTTCAGAAAGTTTTACCTAGCAACACTTGGGGTAAAGTTAGGGGAAATGAAGGAAAACAAATTTCTAGATAGGGAAAGCTAGTCTATATGCTAATAAAACAATTCAGGCAACAGATATTGAGGATAGTTCTGGGCAAAAAAATCACAGGATACCACAAACTCATAAACTCTTCTTCAGTAAGATAAACAAAAGGAGTTTCAAAAGAGGAAAAATTGGTCAGCTGCCACAATACAAGGAAGGAGGTACCGTCTCATGCCATAAACTTCAAAATAGGAAAGAAAGGACTCTGGCAAACTCAGCATGGCAAGGCTCGGCATGGCATGGCCCCTAGTCCCATTTCCACCCCTTAGAACACACTGGAAGAAAAAAAAATGAGTTAAAAAGTCCTGAGCATCTCCACTAATAGCATTCCTTATTCTTGAGAGCAGCAGACTGAGGGCATAAGCATGAATCCTAGAGAAAAGTAAAAACAAAACAAAACATAACAAAAACTCTTAGAATAAAAGCCTCTACCCACCTTCATAGGATCTCAGCAGGGGTAAAAAAGCCCAGAGTATGCCATTTTTCAAGGCTCCATGCTTAATAGATAGGATAACCCAAAAGTAACCCCACAGGAAAAGAAACATTCCTGAAGGCTATTTAACAAAAACACTGCACTGCTCCTTCTCCCCCTCCCTCCAGGCTTCAGGAAAGCACACAGAAGAACACCTCAGCCCTCACACTACACCACAAGGGAACACAAACATATTAGAGAAAGGTGGCAGGAGTGTTAAAGAGAATTCACCCACAATTTTTCAGAGAAACAGCAGGGCAACTCTGCAAACACCCCCTAAGGAAAAAAGATTCATCTCCAATGTCACACTATATGAGAACTTAATAAAAATATAAATTCAAGAAAGCTAGACTTTGGGAATAGTTGATAAAATAGAGGGAAATTTAAGAGGAGGTAAAAATCTAAATTAAAGACCTAAACAAATCTGTAACAGTGTCAATATATTAGAAATACATAAAGAATCAACTACACACAGCTGAAATTTAAGTGAGAGATTTTATAAGAATGACTTTAGATAACCACAGTAAATATAGAGAAAAAATTTTAAAAGCTAATGTAAAAACAGAAAATCAATATGTGGTAGGCAGTTTCAAAGATGGTCTCAAATGATCCCAGCTTCCTGGTATCCATGTCCTAGAATAAACTAAGCCACTTCTCTTGAGAGCAGGCTAAACCTAGTGGTTTCCCTCTGATTAAAGAACCAGGCAAGGTGAAGAATGGGATGTCATTGCCATGGTTAGGTGACATAAGAGCATGACTTCTATGCTGCTAGCAAATGCTCCTCTGCCTTCCCAGCTTGCGTGCTTTAATGACAAAAATTACCATGAGGGAGAGGCTCATGTGGTAAGGAACAGAGGGGTGGCTTCTGGACAACAGTCAACAAGGAACTGAGACTGTTAGCACAACACCCCCTGGAGAACTGGATGTGGCCAACATCCACTGAATAAGCTTCCCCAGTTGAGGCTTCGGATGAGAGTGCAGACCCTGAGCCAACTCGCTGACTGCAGCTTTGTGAGAGACCAAAGCAGAGGACCCTGCTAAGTCATGTTAGATTCCTGGCCCACAAAATTGTGAGGCAATAAATATGTGCTGTTTTTAGCGACAAAGTTTTGGGGTAATTTGTTACACAGCAAATAACATCAAGTGATAATCCTATTTCAAAGTTCTAAGGATGATTGGTATCTTTGAGGTAGAGAATTCAAAAAAGAAAATAATACTTTACATGATAATTTAATAAAGGTTTTCTGACACAAAAAACTGAATCTGCAAATCAAAAAGACACAGTATATTCCAAAAAGCACTGATAAAGAATAAACACCTAAGATACAGTCTAGTTAAGTGACCTAACTCAAGAATAGAAAAAGAATTTTTCTTGGGGTACCTGGGTGGCTCAGTCAGTTAAGAGGCTCACTTCTGCTCAGGTCATGATCTCATGGTCCGTGAGTTTGAGCCCCCACATGGGGCTCTGTGCTGACAGCTCAGAGCCTGGAGCCTGCTTCAGATTCTGTGTCTCCCTCTCTCTGCCCCTTGCCTGCTCATGCTCTCTTTCTCTCAAAAATAAACAAACATTACAAAAATTAAAAAAAAAAAAAAAAAAGAATTTTTCTCTATCCAAGACCAATCAAAACCCCTATGGTAGGGTGGTTGTAAGGTGGATGAAAATCAGGGTAGACCCAGAATCCCAAGAGCAACATTCAACGCCTTAAATACTAATGCAATGTGTACAAATTTCTAAGGGAAAAAAAATATGACCTAACGATTTTATACCTGTATATGGCAACAAGCAGTCATTTCCAAACATGACAGATATCTAGGATTCTAAAACCCAAAGATTCTTCTTAAACTATCTGACAATGAAATCTAGCCAATCAAGCAGTGAATCAAAACAAAGAAATAAGAGAGGGAGAAGAGGTGGTTAGCACTGAATTTACGATTACAGAAAAGAATATAAGTATTATAAATGTCAACGATATAAAAATACAACGTACAAAAAAAGGAACCTAAAAAGCAAGATGTGGGGAAATATAATTACACTTTCAAACCAAGGAATCAATCAATACTGCCCCAAACTATTATATGAAGTTTAAGACATAACAGTGATTCAAGATTAATGGCTCTAGATAATATTTTTTCTTGAGATTTGAGGCACATTTAGACGTAATAATAGTTTTTAATCAAGAAAATTTACCTGAACTTCAGTAACTCTTTTAGTCTAGCTCAGTTTTGTTTTGCTAAATGCAACTTGAAAAAAATAACACCTTTTATGTAATCCATTCTGCATACATTCACAGAGAGATACCTGTATCGGTGAATGTTGAGATTTAGGGTAAAGTTTTGGAGGGGGGGGGGTTCATCTTTTTTATATTCCTTACATTATATAAATAGAGTATTTATAATTTATATTAAAATACTGATGCTATTTTTCTAAAAAATTAACAATATTATGCAGGAGATAGTAACTACTGAAAGCGTGAATTGGGATGGAGGTACTGAAAATGGAAAATTTCACATATTATTGTAAAGATTCCTGAACTGGGACTAATTACTCTCAAAGGCTCCATCTGATGCTAAGTTTCCAAGATCACAGAATTTCCCTGAAATAAAAATCTTTGCTACATGAAAAATCCCTGTTTTCTATTGCATCAAGTTTAGACTTCTTTGCTTGGCTTTCAAGAAGCACCAAAACATGACCTCAACTGTAACTAGTCTTACATAATTAGGTGAATCTGCTTGCTGTCCCACCGATTCGTTGTGCTATATTCAGCTTTCATGTTTTTAACTCCTATTTGGGATATCTTCTAAACAGACGGGTATTGAGATGTTAACAATTTATAGGTATTTCATCCCCAATACTCAGTAAGATACGCAGATTTGAATTTTTAAAAAGCTATATAAATCTAACCTAGCTAAAATGTAAAATAAAACATAAAACAAAACATAAAGCCTATCTGCTACATAAAGTTTTTCCTAACATCTTGAAAGTTACTACATGTTTTTCAGAATTTCTAGTGCATTCAGATTTTTCTATATAGGAACTTAACTCTAAATTAATACGGCTGTGTAAATTTGGTTAGTTTTAACTCATAAATTTAAAGACAACCTAAAAGAATAGGAAGTTTTAAATATTAAATATATTTAGTTGAAAAAATTTAAAACATTTTGAATTTTATTTTTATTTTTTATTTAATTTCTCAAGAGAGAGAGAGAGAGACAGCACATATGTGCAAGCACAAGCAGGGAAGGGCAAAGGGAGAGGGAGAGAGAGAACCTCAAGCAGCCCCACGTTCAGCTCAAATTCTGATGCAAGGCTCAATCTCAGGACCGTGAGATCATGAGCTGAGCCGAAATTAAGAGTTGACGCTTAACTGACTGAGCCACCCAGGTGCCCCGAAATGTTTTAATTAAAAGTAAAATGAAAGGATGATACAAATAAATCTTATTTGAAATATGTTTTTAAAACTTTGATGTGGTCTTCCCAATCAAATATTTCATATTGGGTATTTTATTTTTATTTTTTAAATGTTATTTATTTTGAGTGACAGAGAAAGAGAGTGAGAGCAAGCAGAGGAGGGACAGAGGGAGAGACAGAATCCCATGCAGGCTCCATGCTGTCAGTGCAGACACGGGGTTTAATCTCAGGAACCAGGAGCCGTGAGATCATAACCTGAGCCTAAACCAAGACTCAGGCATTTAACTGACTGAGCCACCCAGGTGCCCCTCATATTAGGTATTTTAAAAAGAGAATTTTATGCATGTATATAGAATGCTACAGCTTACAACCATTCACAACTATGTGGATGGAAGTAGAGGGTATCACGCTAAGCGAAATTAGAGAAAGACAAATATCATATGACTTCACTCATATGAGGAATTTAAGATACAAAACAGATGAACATAAGGGAAGGGAAACAAAAATAACATAACAACAGGGAGGGGAGAAAACACAAGGGACTCTTAAATATTGAGAACAAACAGAGCATTGCTGGAGGGGTTGTGAGAGGGAGGGATGGGCTAAATCGGGTAAGGGGCATTAAGTCATCTACTCCTGAAATCATTATTGCACCATATGCTAACTAACTTGGATGTAAATTAAAAAATTAATTGATGAAAAAAAAAAAAACAAAGAATGCTGCAGCTTACAAAGTGTTTTAATGCTCCTTTACCTCCAAAAATAATTTTCCAGTTACAATCATCCACCAAAGGGCAATGAGCACGTTTAAACACTAGAAATGATGAAATTGAAAATTATTTTAATTGTTTCAGTAAGAAAGACTTTATGAAACTTCATAGATTTACCATAGAAGTACATTCATCAAAATCCTCTTTAACAAGACAGAAGTACTTTTGCAAGTAAGCAGCTAAATATTTATTTGTTCTTCCTCTCAACTATGATTAAAGTATTTACATCCCTTGTTTTAGTATTCCAACACATTCAGAATGACAGTTGTAATTCTGGTTTTCGCCCTTCACTGTAATTACAAAATCTAAAATTACGTTAGTTGACTCATTGAATAAGACCTAAAACTTTATTAATAAACCCTCAACATTTAATGTTACATTTACAGTGATGGGAAAGAGCATGATAAATCAATGTAAAGATGAATATGGCTTCACTAGACTCCTAAGGACAGGACTTCCATGTATTTCTACCACAAGATGGAGATAAAGTAGACGTATTTACACGTTCCAAAAATACATAATTTTTTAAGCTTATTTATTTTTGAGAGAGAAAGAGCGCACGAGTGAGCATGTGAGCAGGGGAGAGGCAGAGAGAGAATCCCAAGCAGGATCCACACTGTCCACGCAGAGTTCAACATGGGGCTCGATCTCACGAACCGTGAGATCACGACCTGAGTCAAAATCAAGAGCCGGATGCTCAACTCACTGAGCCACCCAGGTGTCCCCAAAATATATAATTTTTTATTAAAACATTTGATATCACTTAGTTCATAATCAGAAAATATATGCTGACCTTTAAGATAAACAAAAAGGTAACATTAGTTCATATGAGATCAGTTTCAATTAAAGTTATTTCCAAAATATTCTTCTGATAAAAGAAAATTATAAAGACATAAAATGTTTTCATGTTTCAATTCATTTTACATAGGAGACTACCAGTATCTTCAGATATTTTAAGACATACACTGAAGAAGATGACTCATAGGTCTATACGAGTGCCGCCCAAAAGAACTTTCTGCAATGGAAATGAAACAATAATCTGCATTATCCAATGTGAAAGCAACAAGCCACACTTGGCTATTGAGCATTTGAAATATGACTAGTGCTAAGAAAATTAGGGAGCTAATGAGCCTAGTGACTACTAGCTAATAACTGCTACTAAATTCATACCATAGACAGTTTAATATTTTAACATATATATATACATATACATATCAACATCTAATGGTATATTTGATATTAAAATAATAGATAAAACCTGAAATATAAAAATAAAATGACAAATTAATGGTACAAAAATAGGTTCTGACAATTAATAACTGAGGTTTTTCCATGACCATGAGAATAAAAAAGGAAAAAGCTGAATATAATGAGAGGAAACAATGCTGTATATTAAAAGAAATAAAGTTTTACACCATCCTTTAAAGGGAATAAAAGAGCATTATTAAAACATACACACACAATACACATAATCTTTTGAAAATATATCAATCACCATGTGAATTTTCATATTTGATATAGAAATGTGCTTAAATATTCAAAACGTCAAATATTAAATAAATGCACACAAAATAAACTCCGTATTTACCACTTATTCAAGTCCAAGATTAGTCAACGTTTTCAACAACAACAAAAAATTGTTCCCTCTTACCAAACAGCAAGTCTAACTGTACAATTACAAAGTAGGGCACTTTGCACCAGAGACAGATTCCAACAAAAATCCATTGGAAACTCAAGCAATTCCAAGCCGGGTACTGTTTAGACTAGAGAGGCAATAACCAGGGTGTTTCTAACCAGAAGTACTCTTCCCATCCAGACAAAGATGCCGATCAAAGGTGCTGAAACCAAAAGGAAAAAATTTCATGATCATGAAAGCAGAAAGATTCACGATCACACCATTTCACTGATGTCTTTATTAGGTTTGGGCTGAAAAGGGAGGGAGCCGACCTGAAGTGTTATCAAGGCAACACTGAGGAGAGATAAGAGTGTTAGAAAACAATCTGTAGATTGGTCACCAAATTATTCTTGAAAATATGTTGATGGTGGTTGCATTATTACGGCATAGGTGCTCTGACTTTAAAACCAAAAGAAACAAACTCAGAATGTTCTCATTTGCAAAAAAACAGTTAAAATGGGCCTGCCATTGACTGGGCACACTCTAACAGAAAACACAAAACAGAACTCTTCTAGTCAGCAGATCTACCCCTCCCCCAAAAGATCTCATTAAATGATTTCTGCATGTGCTGTGTTAAAACTGAACCCCTAGAGGGCAACTGAGCTTCAATTTTTACTTCTTAATACACTTCAGTTCCTAACTGCTTTACGGATACCATGACCTCTTTCCTTATACCTTGGAACTTCTTTAAAACAAAAGGTAAATGGAAAGAAGAAACCAAAGATATTCCACCCACTAATACAAAAATAGCATTATTGAGTGTATTCTTTAACACTGATAATTCAAAGATGAAGAATATGGTGTATTCTTAGAGGCATAATCCTGAATAGCACAGATCATAAACGAGTATCAGAATATCAGCACTCCCGTTAGGACAAAGTAACAGATAGGAAAGCCGTACTTAACAAGTCTGTTTAATAAAAAATGCTTTGCATAACTTTACATTCATTAAAGGGCACGTTAAAATTTATAGGAAAAGAAGGTGAAGAACTTAATCTCAATAACAATTAACCCTATATAAACTACCCAGTATAACCCACTATAAGAAAATCAGTTTTCCCTCAGGGTCAAAAATGTGACAAGGTTTCCTAACTGCCCTTCTAAGCTAATTCCTTATCATGAGGTACAAGTGCTGACATTCAAAGAGGCCCACTCACAACATTGATGTACCAAAAAAGAAAAAAAAAAAAAAAAAAAGGAATTAATATATCACTGTGAAAGAATACTAGCTAGCAAGGCCACTAACCTGTATAATGCAACAATGCTATATTTAACTTTTAGTGAAACGGCTTAAATTAGGCATACACAAGTCTAATATGTATATACCAGCAGAGTAACACAACAGAATGAGCTGGGCATTTACTTGCATGACACATGGGATTACAAAAGCAACTTGATAATTTGATTAGTTATGTGTAGTTTTTTACTTTGTTTTATTACTTTATTTAAACAACATTTTTAATATTTATTTTTGAGAGAGACAGACATGGAGTACTAGTGGGGGAGGAGCAGAGGAAGAGGGAGACACAAAATCCAAAGCAGGCTCCAGGCTCCGAGCTGTCAGCACAGAGCCCGATGCAGGGCTTGAACTCACAAACATAAGATCATGACCTAAGCCGAAATCAGACACTTAACCAACAGAGCCACCCTTTTTTAATATTTTATTATTTTATTTTATTTTATTTTACTATTTTATTTTATTTTATTTTATTTTATTTATTTTATTTTATTTTATTTTATTTTACTTTATGTTATGAGAAAGAGAAAGAAACTGAGCAGGGAAGGGGCAGAGAGAGAGGTCTGCACTGTCAGTGCAGAGCCTGATGTGGGGTTCCATCTCATGAACTCTGAGATCATGACCTGAGCTGAAAGCAAGAGTGGACACTTAACCAACTGACCCACCCAGGCACCCCCCTACACATGTTGTTTTTTTTTTTTTTTTTAATCCAAAAAGGTTTTTAAACAATCAACTCTCAGACTTGTATATTTACTTTATAATATGTACTTGTTAACTGGAACAAAATTTTAATTCAGTCCATAAAGACTTATTGACTATAAATGTGCAACCACACAAGGCCTTCCTCCCCACCAGGGTATGTCACCAGTGGCTCAGCGCCAGAACCAGCATCCTCCTGAAGGCACAGAATACATGCACATGCTGGTTAAAGACCTTTTCTCCATGTCACAATAATTTTCTTCACTAACTTTCTAAACTATTCACATTTGCAATTACTTGTAATTATTCACATGACATCCTGTGGACTCACGGATCCAAAATGATCACAAGTCAAACTCTGTTCATGTAGGTTAGAATCTGTATATGAAATATGACAAATTAAGTATGGACTGATGGAATACAGAGAAGAGAGAGGCTGCTGAGAAGTGTGAAGTTTGTGTGCCATGAGGTCAGTAATTTTCTGAACAGGAAAGAGGGACAGGGAGTAGGATAGGATAAAAAGGGAATCAAGGTTTAAGACTGCAAGAGCATCCTTGGGTTCATCATTTCCTAAGAATCTTTGGCCCACTAGAAAAGAATTTGAAGGGGCGCCTGGGTGGCGCAGTCGGTTAAGCATCCGACTTCAGCCAGGTCACGATCTCGCGGTCCGTGAGTTCGAGCCCCGCGTCAGGCTCTGGGCTGATGGCTCGGAGCCTGGAGCCTGTTTCTGATTCTGTGTCTCCCTCTCTCTCTGCCCCTCCCCCGTTCATGCTCTGTCTCTCTCTGTCCCAAAAATAAATAAACGTTGAAAAAAAAAAAATTAAAAAAAAAAAAAAAAAAAAAAAAAAAGAATTTGAAGGCTGACCCAGATAATTTGGGGCTCCACTTCCAAGATGGAAGTAAAAGAAATAAAGTTTCAGAAATAGAAAACACACACATACCCACAACCAAGAATAACAACAAGCTTATAGTTCATATGGAAGAGTGCTCTAGATGGTGAAGTACGTAACTTTAAGATACACAGAATGAACTGAAGACAGAAGTAAAATCCACATGGCCTGTTGCCACGTGCTACTTTAAGGAGCAATTCTGTGTCTGGCCAATCCCTTCTCAACCTTGCCTGCACATTCAAATCACCTTGGGAGCTCTGAAAAAAAAAAAAAAACACAAACACAAAAACCAATACCTTTCTTTGTAGAGAGTAGCCTGTGCACTGGTATTTTTAACATTCCCAGGTAATTCTAATGTATAGGAAAGGTTGAGGACTACTGATCTAGTGTGAGAGGATAAAATCGTAAAGGCAGGGCAGAGGTTCTACCATAAGAATATGACAATTTGAATCTCATCAGGGAGGATGTGAAAGAAAAAGATAATACAGAAGAAACTACATGAAGCCTTTATCAGTGAGGTACTGAGTAAATAGATCCACTCTGAAAATCATGGGGTACTAATGAAATTAGAATTCCTTAATAAACTCAACCACATGTAAGGCAACCATAAGGTCTCATCTCGAGGACAAAATAAGAGAAAAACAAAAATACCTTTTTCACACTAGTACATAAAAAGTGCGGTAGGTCAAACCTTCAATAAGATCAGAATTTTTCAATGTTTCAGAAGTTTAAATTTTATGAGCCTGGCATATCTTTGGGAGATATATTGGGCAAAGAACAGGATGTAACATATCTTAAGTTTTTACCCTGTATTGACACAATCTAGGATTCAGTGAAATCTCCAGCTCCTTTTAAAGTGGGTATTAAAGAGGGCACTTGTGATGAGCAATAGCTGTTATATGTAAGTGATGGGTCACTCAGTTCTACTACTGAAACCGTTATTACACTATGTGTTAACAAACTAGAATTTAAATAAAAACTTAAAAAAAATAAGAGGTATCAAATGATAAAAAATGAACAAATGAAGAATTGAGAAGGGACGAACGGAAAATTAAGCAGGGAGAGAAGAGAATAAAAGTATAGGAAGGAGAAGCAGAAGAACAGAGGAGTCAACAGTAGTAAAGACAGGGAGAGCTTTCTATCAAATTCAGCTTTCATATGACATGGCCAAGGGCATATGGAGAAACTGGTCTTTACTCTGTTACCTCCACACCAGGGTGACAGAAGGTGGCTGAGACAGGTTTTGAGGTAGTGTCCTATGATCTGAACTTTCATGAGGATTAAATGAGATCATATAACAGCAAAAGAAGAAGGAGGAGGAGGGAGGAGGAGGAGGAGGAGGAGGAGGAGGAGGGGGGGGGGGGGAGGGGGAGGGGGAGGGGGAGGGGGGAGGGAAAGAAAGAGAAAGAAAGAGAAAAAGAAACAGAGTTTCAAATTTCCAAATATAGTCTTGACTCTTCTCAGATGATCTACTTCGTGTAGGCAAGGGGTCTAACTGCATTAATCTGCACGGAGTTGGAATAAAATTGCTCCTACTGGTCCAATAAAGGTATCTTCCACCACAGTAAAGGGCTTTTGTCTGGAACAGCCAGAACAGAAAGGAAATTATCTGAGCTCAAGAATCCAATAGGCTTAGAAAGACAATTCGAAGAGTGAGACAATTAATGCACGAAGAGCTGGGTTCTAATCACGTATTTGATATTAACCCATGGTTTGAACTAAGGTTAGTCAATTACCTAATCTCTTACAGAAAGGACACTGAAAAAGATGACATTTAAAGATTCTCCCCATTACTTAAATTCTATGTAATACTTGGCTCTTTGGCAGTGTTACTGACTAGGGAGGTGTAAATACGGGGTTGAACTAGAGAAATAATTTACAGTAAGCACATGGCAAAGTTTAGAATGTCCAGAGGAAGCTGAATTTGTGCATGGTGACCTGAAACTCTTACATAAATATGTCCTAATAAATCCAATTAAGATTTTCTCAAACTTTGCTAATAGAGATATTTCGAATTAAAAAGACATCTAATAGTATGGATTCAGACTTAAATTTGTGCTGTATTTTTTAGTTTGGTTATCATTACAACTGGCTTTGGGGTTATGGTGCACAATCAAAGGGTTAAAAAAATTCAATGCAAACACATTATTCGTTCATGCATTTTAAAGGTAAGGGTATGAGTATTACATCAGAATGCAGAATAAAACTACGGGGGGGGGGGGGGGAGGAGGTGGAAGAAGCCGCCTCCCAAGGTGAACTTTCAAATTAGGTCAGCAGAAATCAACTGCCATTAAATTAAGAGAACATGCTGCTCTTTAGCTATTTCACCATTCTTAGATCAAAGAAGGTTTTTCTTTAGCTCTGAGGACTCAAAATGTTGTATTTTAAAAATGTGACAAATCAGTCTAGAGAGGATAATAACACGTGCCTAAGGATAACTGCAAAAACGAAAAAAAAGCTATGTCACAGTTAACTCTGTGGAAGTGCCACACTGCAGTTCATCCTCATCCTCACTCAGTAGCCTGACACTTTTCATAAATGCCAGCGGTTATGCTACAGCAGCCTGAGACGGGGTGTCCCTTTAGCTCTGGCAAACACACATCACTGCCTGTCACTTTAATGAACAATACCTTCTAGTTTTAAAAGAATGTAGAAAGCCAGATTTTAGGAAGGAAATTTATCAGGATGTCCTGTGTTCTACTGTAGAACTAACCTTCTTTCAACTGTGTTTGTATCGAGTCTCTTCCTGGGAAGGGAGGAAAGAAGAAAGGAGAGAGGGAAGAAAGTAAGGCAGGGAGGAAGAAAGGGCGGACTTCAGATGCTTCTGGTTTCTTACTGGAAAACAAATCTAAACTCCTGTTGTAGGTTTTTTAAGGCACTCCAAAATCAGGCTTGACCCCCAGTTGTTACTGCTCATTATCCCTCAAACGCACTGCTGGTCTCCTAAGGTCAATCTCCCTACTGCTGTATAGACCCACTATACCCACTACTACTTCAGGGCTTTCAATCCTGAATCTATGGTGAAAAAGGCTTTTCCAGCATCCCTGAACTCACCCAAATCATCAGCCACCCTTTAAGGTCCACTTCATAACCCATGTTCTTCTTTCAGTCTCACTTGACTAAATCAGAATTCACTGGCTTTTCTTTTTTCTAAACTAACATGCAGGTATTTCATTATAAACTGCTTTATATGATGTAATTCTATTTTATGTATGGCTGGTTTCTCTCTCATCCAACCAGACAAATTTCTTAAAACCAAGTCTCCTTACTCTGCCTCTATAACACTTCTCACAGTGTTGAACATGTGAAAGGCAGTCAATAAAGATGTAAGAAGAATGCTACTAACATGAACTATGTAAATTAAGAGCAGTTTTTTAAAAAAATGTTTTAAAAAAGTTTCAGCAAGTATCTGGTTATCTTCTTAATCTTCTTTATTTTTATTTAAAAAAATTTTTAATGTTTATTTTTGAGAGAGAGAGAGAGAGAGAGAGAGAGAGAGAGAGAATGCAAGCAGGGGAGGGGCAGACAGAGAGGGAGACACAGAATCCGAAGCAGGCTCCAGGCTCTGAGCTGTCAGCACAGAACCGGACGCAGGGCCTGAACTCACGGACCGCAACATCATGACCTTAGCCAAAGTCGGACACTCAACCGACTGAGCCACCTAGGCACCCCTATCTTCTTAATCTTCTCGGTCTAAATCCAATCAAGAAATAATTGCCAAATATAAAATAATTCTAGAAAACTTAAGAAAAAGTGTAGCTTTTAAAAAATTCTTCTTTAAAGACTTTATGTTTAAGTAATTTTTAGACCTAGCGTGGGACCCAAACTTAAATCTTGAGATCAAGAGTCACATACTCCATCGACTGAGCCAGCCAGCAGCCCTGAGAAAAAATTTTTTAAATCACCAATACTTCCAACACCTAGAAGTAACTTCTGCCAGCATTACTTTATAGCCCTCTTTCTTCATAATTATTAGTCATAATTAGTAATCAGCCATAACTTCAATTTGAATACTTACTCGTACTTATTAAGTAAGTAATCTGACTGCTTATTAACTAAGCATCTCCCCTGCTTAAACTCAGGAAGAACAAGGGCTGAATCTGCTTCTGTCACATTGATGTACACAGTGTAGTGTATGTGAAATGCTTGGTTCATGGGAGGTGCTCCAGGTTTACGGAATGGGTTAGTTTTGGATAGCCCTTCTTGTGTCTTCTCATGTAATTAAACCAAGGGTCAGGAAATTTTTCAGGCAAGAGTCATATGGTAAATATTTTAGGATTTGTGAACCATACGGTCTCTGCTGCAACCAGCGACTCTGCTACAGCAGTCACAGGCAATACTGAAGTGATGGTCAGAGCTGTGCTCCAGTAAAACACAGAGACAGGCACTGGGCCAGACTGTGCCAGGAGACTGTAGACTGCCAACGTCGGAATAAAAATAACGTATTGTGTCTAGTGACTCATTGCAATGATGGGTTTATTAGGATTGCAAACGCATACATATCATTTCCTTTAACATTTTTTCTAATTTTTTTTAATGTTTATTTATATTTGAGAGAGAAAGAGAGCGCGAGTGGGGGAGGAGCAGAGAGAAGGAGATAAAGAATCTGAAGCAGGCTCCAGGCTCTGAGCTGCAGCACAGAACTGGACACAGGGCTCAAACTCGTGAGCCGTGAGATTGCGACCTGAGCCGAAATCAGACACTTCGCTGACTGAGGCACCCAGCGTCCTATAACATTTTATATTATCAACCAGACTCTGTTGACATCTAAGTTTGGGCAATATTCCATATTCCATACAATGTGGTACTGAACATACGATGCGTATTTTATTGAACATCTCTGATCATTTCCTTAAGGGACATCGCTACCGCTGGAAATGCTAGGTTAAGCAATAGCCATATTTATGAATTTTTGTTAGAAAAAAATACTCATAAGCTAGAGGAGCTTGGGAAGATAGTGAAGCAGGAAGACCTGAGCTCACCCAGTCACACATTTACAACTACACATCATCCACATTCCAGTCAATAAACCAGAAAGCAGTGGGAAGTCTGGCAGAACAGACTCCACAACTAAACGTAGAGAAGCAGCTGTATCTGAAAGGTTAGAAGGTCAGAAAGGTGGAGGTGGTTATCTGCAGGAGGGAGAAATCTGTGGACGTGGAGAGGGCAAAGAAACCGGCCCTTGCACCTGGGAGCTCATGCAGGAAAGACTAACTCCCATGTTTGGTTTTAAAAGCCAAAGGGGCTAAATTCAGTGAGTTTATTAAAAAAAAAAAAAAAAAAAAAAAAAGTGGGACTTGAAGCCTGGAGCTTTAGAAATCAGCTGACTCAGCACGGGGCAAGCCTGGAGGGAGAGTGATAGGTGGGTCACTGCCCTTCAAGGCAGGAATCAAGGGGGACCTACCTGAGGGGCTCAGCTGGCTAAGCATCTGACTCTTTGACTCCGATCAGGTCATGATCTCACAGTTCATGAGACTGAGCCCCCTTACTGTAGCACAGAGCCTGCTTGGGATTCTCTCTTCTCCCTTCTCTCTGCCCCATCCCCACTGTGGGCACACATACACCCTCTCTCTCTCTCAAAATAAATAAGTAAACGTTTAAAAAACCTGCTTATCCTTGTGATATTGTGATTCACGATAAAAAAAAAAAATACTTAAAAAAAAAAGAAAAAGAAAAGAAACAGCAGCCTGAGCAGAGAAGCAACATAAAAAGTTCAGTTTACAAACCATGGTGGCAAACAGGAGACAGATCTATTAATACTGACTTCAGGGGGGTGGGGGCAGGCAGGGACTCCTCCTAAAATGAGGGAGCTGGCAGGCACCATTCCTCCCCCCACTCGCCAGCATAAACACAGGGGCATGTACGGGAGGTGGGGCTGCAGGCACCTGCTACCTAGACCGCTAGCAGTGTGCCATGCCCCCCAGGCTCTCCTGAGGACTTGCCCACTCAAAGCCCGCTAGCATTGGTCCTGGGCTCAGGACAAATTTTGTTGGCATATGTGTACCACATCCACCACCAGATGCATAGCTACTGCTGCCCACAGCACCCAAACACGCACCCCCAGCTATCAAAGCACATTGGGCCCAGCCATAGCCAGCCATCATCTCATGCCCCACCTAGCCTCACACCAAGGGCAGCAGCATTTTTGTAGATCAGGCACAGGACTAGTGGTCCAGAGCAAATTTTACTAACACCACCATCCAGTTGTCAAATACCCCAGCAGGCACACCCCCTAAGAGCTTGCCTGCCTGGGTCCCACTAAAAACACTGAGAGCAAGCATAGCCCACACAGGCAACGACCTTCTGCCTCCATTCGTTCCACTGAAAGGAAAAGTGACTACAACAGCAGGGCGTAAGCAATACACATAGGGTATTTTCCTGAAGTGCCAGGTTCTGGAGAACAGGGGACACTGCACTGCAAGGCACCCAAGGATCTCTTCCGCACAAAGTCACTACATTCAAGATAGAAAGACACAGCTGACTTTCTTAACAGAGAAACAGATACAAAGAGGCAGGCAAAATGAGACAGAGAAATTTATCCCAAATAAAAGAACATGCAAGCCAGAGATCTAAGCAAGACAGATACAAGTAGCATGCCTAATAGAGAATTTAAAGCAATGATCATAAGGATACTCACTGGACTTGAGAAAAAAATGGAAGATAAGAGTGAGACCCTTAACACAGTGATAAGGAACAACACAGCAGAGATAAAGGGCTCAATAAATGAAATGAGAAAGATGCTTGCTAGCCTGGAAAGTAAGATGGAAGAAGCAGAGAAACAAATTAGTCACCTAGAAGACAGAGTAATGGACATTAACCAAACTGAACAGAAGAGAGGAAAAAGAATTATGCAAAATGTGACTAGACTTGGGGAATTCAGGGATTCCATCAAACATAATAATACTCAGATTATAGGAGTGCCAGAGAAGAAGAGAGAAAAGAGGGCAGAACATTTATTTGAAGAAATAACAGGTAGAAACTTCCCTAATGTGGGGAAAGAATCAGATATCCAGTTCCAGGAAGCACAGAGAACGCCCATCAAAATCAACAAAAGCAGATCTATATCAGGACATATTATCATTAAATTGACAAAATATAGTAATAACGAAAAAATTTTTAGAGCATCAGGACAAAAGAAAAACACTAACTTTTAAGGGAAAACCCATAAGGCTAGCAGATTTTTCGACAAAAACTTTGCAAGCTAGAGGGAGTCACATAATATATTCAAAGCGCTGAATGAGAAAAATCTATAGCCAAGTAACTATGCCGCAAGGCTATCATTCAGAATAGGAGAGGAAAAGTTTCCCAGACACACAAAAACTAAAGGAGTTCATGACCACTAAGCAGCCCTGCAAGAAATATGAAAGGGACTCTGTAAATGGAAAGGAGAGATCAAAAATGAACATAAAGGTAGGAAACACAAAAGCAGTAAAAATGAGTATTTCTGTAAAAAATCAAACATTCACAAAAACAGAATATAAAATATAATAACATATGCCTAAAATGTGGGGAAAAGAGAAAAGAATGGGTTCAAAGTGAAATGACCATCAACTTGATACAGACTGCTGTAGAAGAGGTTACATACAAACCTAATGGTAACCACATATCAAAAACCACTAATAAATATGCAAAGAATAAAGAGAAAGAAATCCAAATATATCACTAAAGCAAATCAGCAAAACAGGAGAGAAAGACAAGAAAGGATCAGAGAAAATCTTCAGAAACAACCACAAGTTAGATAATAAAATGGCAATAAACACATATCTATCCAAAATTGCTTTGAATGTAAATAAATGTTCCAATCAAAAGGCATAGGGCGTCAGATTGGATACAAAAACAAAACCCATCTGAATGCTGCCTACAAGAGACTCATTTCAGACCTAAAGACACCTGCCGATTAAAAGTGAAGGGACAGATAAACATCTAGCATGCAAATGGATGTCAAAAGAAAGCCAGGGTAGCAATACTTATATTGGACAAAATAGACTTTAAAACAAAGACTGTAACAAGAGACAAAAGAAGGACACTTTATAATAATAAAGAGGACAATCCAACAAGAAAATATAATTGTAAATATGTGTGCACCCAACACAGAAGCACCCAAATACATAAAACAGTTAATAAACATAAAAGAAAGTATCGATAATAATATAATAAGAGTAGGGGACTTGAACACCCACTTATATTAATGGACAGATCAACTAAACATAGTATCAACCAAGAATACCAATAAGGTGAATGACACAATGGAACACATGGATTTAACAGATATATTCAGAACATTCCATCCTAAAACAATGTAATATACATTCTTTCCAAGTGCACGTTGGGCATCTTCCAAAACAGACCACATATTAGTCCACAAAACAAATCTCAACAAATTTGAGTCCACAAAACAAAAACAAACAAATGATATGTGGTTACCATTCAACAAATTCGAGAAACTCAAAATCAAACCATGCATCTTTTTTGAGCACAAGGCTATGAAACTAAAAGTCAACCACAAGAAAAAGTCTGGAAAGACCACAAATACATAGAGGTTAAATAACATGCTACTAAACAATGAATGTATCAACCAGGAAATAAAGAAAGTACATATAAGCAAATGAAAACAGAACAGTCCAAAACTGTTGGGATGCTGCAAAAGCAGCTCTAGGAGGGAAATTTATAGCAATACAGGCCTACACCAAGAAGCAAGAAATATCTCAAATAAACAACCTAACCTTACACCCAAAGGAGCTAGAAAATAAACAAAACCTAAAACCAGAAGAAGAAAGGAAATAATAAAGATTAGAGCAGAAATAAATGATACACAAATTTAAAAAAATAGAACAGATCAATGAAACCAGGAGCTGTTTCTTCAAAAAAACCCAAATCAATAAAACTGATAAACCTCTAACCAGAATTATTAAGAAAAACAGAGAAAAGGACTCAAATACATAAAATTATAAATGATTTTGTATTTGTAAACACAGAAATACAAACAATTGTAAGAGAATATTGTGAAAACGCATATGCCAACAAATTGGACTACTTAGAAGAAATGGATAAATTCCTGGAAACATATAAACTACCAAAAATGAAACCAAAAGAAGTAGAAAATTTGAACAGACCAATAATCAGCAAAGAAACTGAATCACTAATCAAAAAACTCCGAACACACAAAAGCCCAGGACCAGATGGCTTCACAGGCAAATTCTACCAAACATTTAAAGAAGAGTTAAAATCCATTCTTCTCAAAATATTACAAAATATAGAAAAGAAAGGAAAACTCCAAAATTCATTCTACAAGGCCAGTATTATCCTGATACCAAAACCAAAGACACCACTGAAAAAGAGAACTACAGGCCAATATCCCTGATGAACACAGATGCAAAAATTCTCAATAAAATACTAGCAAACTGAATCCAACAATACATTAAAAATATTCACCATGATGAAGTGGGATTTATTCCTGCGTTGCAAGGGTGGTTCTATATTTGCAAATCAATCAACAGGGTACATCATATCAATAAAAGAAAGAATAAGAACCATATGATCATTTCAATAGAGCAGAAAAAGATTTGACAAAGGACAATATCCAATCATGATAAAAAAAAAAAAAAACACCCAACAAAATAGGCTTAGACTGAACATACTACACCATAATAAAAGGTCATTTATGAAAAACGCACAGCTAACAACTTCAATGGAAAAAAAACTGAGAGCTTCTCCCCTAAGATCAGGAGCAGAACAAAGTCACCACTTCTATTTAACAGAGTACTCCAAATCCTAGCCACAGCAAACAGACAACAAAATAAAGGCATCCAAATCAGTTAGAAGTAAAACTTCCACTATTTGCAGATCACATGGTACCTTATAGAGAAAACCCACCAGACTCCATCAAAAAACTGCCAGAACTGATAAACGAATTCAGTAAAATCACAGGACACAAAATCAACGTACAGAAATCTCTAGCATTTCTATATATCAATAAAGCAGCAGAAAGGGTCCAATTATTATTGTATCCAATAATAATTAGGAATAATCTTAACCAAAGAGGTGAAAGATCTTTACTCTGAAAACTAAAACACTGATGAAAGAAACTGAAAAGAACACAAAGAAATGGAGAAATATTCCATGCTCATGGATTGGAAGAACAAATATTGTTAAAATGTCTATACTACCCAAAACAATCTACGTATTTAATGCAATGCCTATCAAAATACCAATTGCATTTTTCACAGAACTGGAACCAAGAATCCTAAAATTTGTAGAGTACCACAGAAGACCCCAAATAGTCAAAGCAATCTTGAGAAAGAAAAGAAAAGCTGGAGGCATCACAATTACAGACTTCAAGTTATATTACAAAGTGACACAAAAATGATACTGGCACAAAAACAGACATAGAGACCAAGAGAACAGAAAACCTAGAAATAAACCCACAACTATACGATCAATTAATCTTCGACAAAGCAGGATCTGTTGGGAAAAGGACAGTCTCTTCAACAAATGGTGTTTGGGAAAACTGGACAGCAACATGCAAAAGAATAAAAGTGGACCATTTTCTTACACCATACACAAAAATAAACTCAAAATGGGGGCGCCTGGTTGGCCCAGTCAGTTAATCACCTGACCTTTGCTTTTGGCTCAGGTTATGATCTCACTGATCCAGTGGGTTAATTGTCCAACTCTTGCTTTTGGCTCAGGTTATGATCTCACTGTCATGGGATGAATTGCTGAGTCAGGCTTCACACTGGGCACGGAGCCTGCTTAGGATTCTCCGCACTCCCCCCCACTCTCTCTCTCTCTCTCTCAAAAATAAATTAATTCATTAATTAAACTCAAAATGGATTAAAGACCTAAATGTGAAACCTGAAATCATAAAAATCCTAGAAAAGAACACAGGCAGTAGTAACCTCTTTGACATTGGCCATAGCAACTGTCTTCTAGATAAGTCTCCTGAGACAAGGGAAACAAAAGCAAAAATGAACTATTGGGACTACATCAAAAAAAGTTTCAGCACAGTGAAGGAAACAATCAATAAAACTAAGACAACCTACTGAATCAGAAACGATACTCACAAAAGACATATCTGCTAAGGGTTAGTATCTAAAATATATAAAGAACTTATAAAACTCGACATCTAAAAACCAAATAATCCAATTTAGAAATGGACCAAAGACATGTATAAAACATTTCTCCAGAGAAGACATCTAGACGGCCAACAGACACATAAAAAGATGTTCATCATCACTTACCATCTGGAAAATGCAAATCAAAACTATAATGAGATATCATCTCACATCTGTCAGAACAGCTAAAATAAAAAAACACAAGAAACAACAGGTGTTGGTGAGGATATGGAGAAAAAGAAACACTTATGCACTGTTGGTGGGAATGCAAACTGGTGCAGCCACTGCAGAAAACACTATGAAATTCCTCAAAAAGTTAAAAAGAGAACAACCTTATGATCCAGCAATTGCACTACTGGGAATTTACCCAAAGAACACACACACACACACACAAAAAAAAATTTCAAAGGGATACAAACACCCCTTTGTTTACTGCAGCATTGTTTGCAACAGGGGAACTACGGAAGCAGCCCAAGTGTCTGTGGATTGATGAATTGAAAAAGATGTGATCTATACAATGGAATATTATTCAGTCATAAAAAAGAATGAAATCTTGCCATTTGCAATGACATGGAAGGAGTTAGAGAGTATTATGCTAACTGAAACAAGTCAGCCAGAGAATGACAAATACCATATGGTTTCACACATATGTGTAATTAAAAAAAAAACAAAACCAATGAGCAAAGGTGGGGGTGGGGAGAGAGACAAACCAAGAAACAGACTCTTAACTAAAGAGAACAAACTGACTGTTAGCAGAGGGGAGGTTGGTGGGGATAGGTTCAGTAGGTGATGGGGATTAAGGAGCTCACTTGTCATGTACTGGCTGGTATATGGAAGTGTGAGTAACTCCACCATACACCTGAAAATAATATAACACTGTATGTTAACTAATTGGAATTAAAATAAAAACTTAAAAGAAAAAAATCCATTAACCCTTTTCATGACACTGCGCTGATCTGTATTCCTAGCCAGCAGCATAAATACCTGCTTCTCCAAAACCTCAACATTATACACTACATGTGTTTTCTTACCCACAGATACTTTTATCATGGACAGGATTAGAATTCTATACTCGTTTACTTTTTTCTTATTAGAAAACATTTATAAACAAGGAAATAAATCTTTCTTTAAAAATGTTTTTAATGTTTATTTTTGAGAGAGAGACAGAGAGTAAGCAGGGGAAGGGCAGAGAGAGAGGGAGACACAGAATCTGAAGCAGGCTCCAGGCTCTGAGCTGGCAGCACAGAGCCTGACGTGGGGCCTGAACCCATGAACCATGACCTGGGCTGAAGTCGCTCACTGACTGAGCCACCCAGGCGCCCCAAGGAAATAAATCTTAAGTATAGAACTCAATGAAACAAAGAATATACCTTCGCATCACAAACCAACAAAATACAGAACATTAAAAATCACTCCAGTAAGTTCCTTCAAAGTTCCTTTCCAATCAGTCCCACTCCTACCTAATGGTGCAGTTTGGATTAGTTTAGCCTATCCTAGAACACAGTATCAATGGTGTCTATTCTAGAACATATTTTTAAAAGTATGTGCTTTTATACTTTTTTTATATTTCACTCAGAATAATAGTTTTGAGATTCATCTGTGTAGTATATAATAATAGTTTGTTCAACTGTATTGCTGAACAGTATTCCATCGTGTATGCCACAACTGGACTATCCTTTCTCCTTTTAAGAAATACTTGGCTATTTTCCATTTTTGGCACTTATAAATAAACCACCATAAGTAGTATTATACAGAAATGAAAACCTGTGTTGAAATGATTCGTTTCTCCTGAGTAAAGCTGTTGGGTCATTGTGGGCAGGTATGTGGTTAGTATTTTCAGTGTTTTAACTGTAGCTATTATGCTGAGTATGCAATTCCCATTATATAAAGGTCCTTAGTATACCGTTCTGCAGATCACTGAGATTCCATTCATCTTTTTAAATCATTTTTTATTGTTTATTATTTAAATTTTTTTTAAATGCTTATTTATATTTTTGAGAGAGAAACAAAAGGGTGCAAATGAGGTAGGGGCAGAGGGAGAGAGAGGGAGACACAGAATCCGAAGCAGGCTCCAGGCTCTGAGCTGTTAGTTAGCACAGAGCCCAACACGGAGCTCAAACCCACAAACTGTGAGATCATAACCCGAGCCGAAGTCAGATGCTTAACTGATTGAGCTACCCAGGCATCCCTATTTTTTTTTTTAATGTTTATTTAACTTGAGAGAGAGAGAGAGAGAGAGAGAGTGTGTGTGTGTGTGTGTGTGTGTGTGTGTGTGTGTGTGTGTGTGTGTGTGTGAGAGAGAGAGGGATGGGCAAAGAGAGAGGGAGAACGAAAGTTCTGAGCAGGCTCCACACTGTCAGTGCAGAGCCTGATGCAGGGCTCAAACTCACTGGGAGATCAATGACCTGAGCCGAAATCAAGAGTCAGATGCTTAACCAACTGAGCCACCCAGGCATCTCTCCTCTTTTCCTTGCCTTTTGTATTTCAGTTGATCTATCTTTAGAGTCATAATTCCTGCCATTTCCATTCTGAAGTTCTTACATCAGACACTGTATTTTTCAGTTGTAAAATTTTGATTTGGGCCTTTTTTTATTATTATTTTGAATTCTCTGTTAAGATTTACTCTTTTTATTCATGGCAAGTATACTTTCCTTTACATTCTTAAGCAATTCCAATAACTGATTTAACATTCTTCTCTGATTCCAACTTCTTAGTTATCTTCAAGTTAGCCTCTGTTGATTGCTTTTGAGAATATATCATGTTTTCTTGTTTCTGTGCACATGGAATAATTTGGCATTCTATCATGTATGTAAAATGTTTGGATTCTGTTTTCTTTTTAATTTTTTGTTTACACTTATTTCTTTTTGAGAGACAGAGCACAAGTGGGGGAGGGGCTGAGAGAGAAGGAGACACAGAATCCAAAGCAGGCTCCAAAGCAAACTGTCAGCACAGAGCCCGAGGAGGGCTCAAACCCACGAACTGTGAGATCATGACCTGAGTGGAAAATCACTCAATTGACTGAGCCACCCAGGTGTCCTAGATTCTGTTCCTTTTTGGGGGGGAAAAAATTTTTTTTTCCTTTTTCATTTAAACAGTTAATTTTATTTGCTGATCTCAAACTGTGGAACCTGAAGTACCCTGCAAGGTATAGTGATTCTTTACCCTTAACCGAGTGGCTTGGAATTTGCTCCACATGTAGTTTAAGACTGAGCCAGAGACATACACAGAGTTTATACACCATGAGGCTCACCTTCTCTAGCTCTCAACTTGCTGGGATTTATCCCTTCCCCTCCTCTTACACTATCACGCACAAATACCAAGTTTTCTAAGTAGTTACACCAAACCCTGTTTTTGATCCTTCAGACCAGTAAGACTAGAGGGTTTTATTTTGTTTGCTTATTTGGTCAGAGTTGTAACCACCCTACAGGGTGGAGACCCACCTGGTACTATTCCCTTCCTTCACTGTGATTCCTCTCCGATTTCCACTTGCTTTCTTGTCTACTCTCCAATGTCTTCATATAGTTGTTTTTATATTTTGTTCATAGTTTATAGTTGTTTTCTGCAGAAACACATGTGCAATAACAGCTACTAGGCCATGCCAGAAGCTAAACTTCTGTTACGGACTTTTAAATCACATCAAGTTTATAGGTTACATATAGTACTGTAGGGTGTGTTTTGCAATGCACTCACTGAAAGTAAAAGCAACTATTTTTCTTGTTTAATAATATGTAATTTGTCAGGGCACCTGAGTGGCTCAGTCAGTGAAGTGTCCAAGTTCGGCTTAGGTCATGATCTCGTGGTTTGTGGGTTTGAGCCCCGTGTCAGGCACCATGCTGACAGTGTGGAGCCCGCTTGGGATTCTCTCTCTCTCTCTCTCTCTCTCTCTCTCCCTCTCTCTCTCTCTGCCCCTCCCTGACTCATGTTTTCTCTCTCAGAATAAACTTAAAAAATAGTAATAAAATTTAATTTGTCCAAAAAAACCTTTTGTGCTCTGCTTATTTTTTAAATTGGATGTTCACCAATTCCTTACAGGTAAGAAGTCTATAAATTAAGGATAGCAAACCTTTGTTACACATATTACAAATATATTTTCCTAATCTGTGAACTTTCTATTATGTTTGTAGTGTATGAACATAAAAAGGTTTTATTTTTTATATTTAAAGTTTTGTATTATTAAATATAACATCTGATTCTTTAAAGTTTTTTTTAAAAAACTACATGTTCATTATGGAGAATTTTCTAAAAATCCATTCTATAAAAATAAAAATTACCCAGCATTCCTTCTTTTTACTCTCATACCCTTTTATGGCTGTTTTTTTTAAACATCAGGTATACTTCCAGTCATCTGGAAGTCTGTTTAACATTTTCTGCTGAAATTGACATTATATACATTGTATGACCCAGAAATCCCATTTCTATGCTATAAATCATAGCACATCCATATAATGGTACTATATGCAATGAAAATGAAGGAACCATTACTACTTACAAAAACATGGATGAATCTAACAATACAATGTTGAGTAAACAAAGCTAGACACCAAAGATCACACACTGTATGGTTCCATTTAAATCAAAACAAAGGCAAATTAATCTATGTAGTTCTCAGGCAAAATGTGGTTGATTTTAGCAAAGGAGAAAAGGGAGAGCAATTAAAAGAGGGCCCAAAAAAGGCTGGCTTCTGGTAATTTCTATTTCCTGACTTTAATTCTGGCTACACATATATGTTTACTGTCAACAATAATTCATCAAGCTACAAACTTGTTATTTGTGCATGCAAGATACAAAAAAGCTTATGTTTTCATTTTGAAGAATATGAAAAGGCTATGCAGAGGAAAGAAACCTATTATCCACCTTCTTTATCCCATGTTTCCAGATACTTACTACATTTTGGATGTATTTTTTTTTCAACATATATTTATAATGGTATTCGAATTATACCAGGTACATGATATTTTTAAAAACTTTAGAGACACAGAGAGAGAGAGATGGAGAGTGAGTGGGGGGGGGGGGGGGCCCAGCACAGGAAGGGGAAGAAGGGGAGGAGGGAGGGGGGGGAGAGGGGGGGAGAGGGGGAGAATGTCAAGCAGGCTTCAAGTCCAGTGTGGAGCCTTGATGCAGGGCTCAATACCACAACCATGAAGTCATGACCTGATCCGAAATCAAGAATTGGATGTTTAAATGACTGTGCCACCCAGGCACCTGACGCTGTTTTTGATTGATCCCCTTCATAGTATGCGAGGCAGCCGCTTCCAACTGATTAAAGTCAGCATAGATAAACTATATTTGCAATGTCTGACAATTAAATGGTATGTTAATTCCAGCACTAAGCTGGGAATTAAGATACCTGGATTCTAATATCAACTAGGACATATTAACAACTCCTACGATACTAAATAGGTAACTTAATCTCTTCATTGTGGTAGGAGACCATAACCTCATATTCCCCTCAGTACTTAGCACCATTATTTTCCCCACTAGTACTGAAGCATAGTTTGTTAAATTAACAAATCAGCACAATTATGATTTGCTCTGGAAGGGAAGTGGTCTATGTGGAATCTTAAAGGAAAACCAAGAAATAAAAATGTTAGCTTTTAATCTAGCATCGTTCAAGTTAAAATTGTGTGCCAAATGTACACTAGGAGAACTTGCACTATTTACATAAAAATACTGGAAAAACACCAGAACCACCGCAGTTGGATAAACATTCTACTCCTTTGTTTCCCTTTAAAACAATGATTAACTTTTACTACTGTTTAATACAATGGTTTCAAACTTACATGCCTAATAGACATCTCAAGAGTTAACCTGTCCAAAACTAAACTCTTAATATATCAATCACTAAAAACTGAACTAAAATAATAATATTTCTCCACACACATTCTTCCTCATCTCTGCTAACTACAATTTCATCCTTTTACTTGTTCAGGACAATAATAGGGAGTAGTTATGTCTTTCCTTGCGGCCTCTTATCTTCAAATTATATCTTGGATGTGCTCATTCTATTTTTTAAGGTTTATTTGGAGAGGGAAAGAGAGAAAGTGCACACAAGTGGGGGAGGGGCAGAGAGAGGGAGGGAGAGAGAAAGAGAATCCCTAACAGGGTCTGTGCTGTCAGCACAGATCCCAAAGCAGGGTTTGATCTCATGAACCGTGAGATCATGACCTGAGCTGAAATCAAGAGTTGGACACTCAACTGACTGAGCCACCCAGGTGCCTGGGATGTGCAATCTCATCATCTCCACTGCTGCCACCCTTTTAATCCACCATCACTTGCCTCTTGGATTACCACAATCACATTCTTAAACTGGTGTCCCTGATTCTGCCCTTGTCCCTACTGCATTTATACTTAACAGAGCAGTTGCTATTAAACAGTAAATCAGACCCTGTCTCTCTCCACTGCTCTAAGCCATCCGAGTTTTCCATTTCTCTCCCTAGTACCTGTAAGTCCTCGGTACTTTATTCTGCCCCCAATCACCCGGCTGAACCCCTCACTTTTCCCTCTCCTCACTCATTCCACCTCACCACAGTGATCTTTCAGGTGGTCCTCAAACATGCCAGCTCTGTCTAGTGCTTCAATGTCTGCAAGTACTGTTCACATCACTCTTCCCAGAGACGCCTGCACATCTCACTCCGTCACCTGTCACAAATTTTGTGCAAACGTCCCTCGGTGAGACCTACGTTGCCCACCTACTAAAAACTGCTGCCCCATTCTAGCACCAGTGCTCCCCACGGCCCTCACTCAACTTTAGTTTTCTCCACATCACTTGTATTTACTTATAATAACCTACAATATTTATCTCCCTCCGTTGAAATGTAAGGTCCATAACAGTAAAAATTTTTGTCTGCTTTATTCACTGTTCACATAATGGTGGCTAGGAAATACTCACTAAACATTTTTGAATGACTTATGTTCCATATAACCGTCAGGTTCCATTCAACTGTTTAAAGGAACGTGAAAAGTCTGTTTTTGCTTATAAAAACATATTTTAGTGATACAATCATTGACTGACACTAAAATATTTGCAAACAGTATTATCAAATATAAACACACTGGAGAAAACCAATGTATTAAATATATTAAATATATTAAACATATTAAAATATTAAAATATATTAAATATGATGCCAGATAAACTTGTTTATGGGCCTCAGATTAAAATTTCTGTATCTGGGGGCGCCTGGGTGGCGCAGTCGGTTAAGCGTCCGACTTCAGCCAGGTCACGATCTCGCGGTCCGGGAGTTCGAGCCCCGCGTCAGGCTCTGGGCTGATGGCTCAGAGCCTGAAGCCTGCTTCCGATTCTGTGTCTCCCTCTCTCTCTGCCCCTCCCCCGTTCATGCTCTGTCTCTCTCTGTCCCAAAAATAAATAAACGTTGAAAAAAAAATTAAAAAAAAAAAATAAATAAATAAAATTTCTGTATCTGTTTAATTGAATGGTACTCCAAAAATCTGAGTATAATTTCTCTTAAAGTGAAATATTTAAAATTCTTATAGCAAAACCACTGAAAGGAAAGGTATAGGAAACCAGGAATATAATAAAAACTTGCTAATGAAGTAATGGCAGAATAGTTAGCTTATATTTTGTATTAATATTTATTCACTGTAACGATATTTCTAAGTTTCAAATTATGTAATTCTTTGCTTTTGTGTTCAAATGTACACTTTTCACACTTAAACCTTCAAAAATAAGTTGCATAAATTAGCTGTTTAAAATATTAAATTCATCTGCCCCGACAAAATTCCCAGCTAAGTCAGTCATTTAAAGATTTAGCATTTAAAGGTTTAACTTACTTCAAGGCTCCTGGGTGGCTCAGTTGGTTAAGTGTCCTACTCTTGGTTTCTCGGCTCAGGTAATGACCTCATGGTTTGTGGGATCAAGCCCCGAGATGGGCTCTGTGCTGACAGTGCAGAACCTTCTTGAGATTCTCTCTCTCCCTCTCTCTCTGTCCCTCCCCTGCTCTCACTCTCTCTCAAAATGAACATTTTTAAAAAAGATTTAACTTACTTCTAAAACAGATTGCACTTTTCTCTGTGAGAAGAAAACTAGCCAATTTATTCAAGACTATTTATGTACAATTATAATTTTATTACACAATTGCCTTGTTATTCAGAAACAAGACAGTCATAATAAGCCATTAAGTCCTACAATACAGGCATGAATTAACAAATGTAACTGAGAACCACTAAATCAATGAGTAACGACCGCTACATACTTTGCTCAGTTGTTTTAAAAACAATTCAGCTGTATTTGTCAGATACAGGTCTATTACATGCAGCGAATGTCATGACAGCAGGCCTGATAGGCATACACAGAAACTTATTGGCAATTAATTTGTATTACGTCCATGGCAGACAGGGGGGAAACATGGTGGGACTGACGCTGCCATCCTCAGAAAAGCCTGTTTGTACGGTTGGCCTTTAGCCGGTGCCTGACAACTTGGATTTTGGGAGTGTTCCCACCATTCCCTAATTGCTAAGAGTGGCTCACCGTGTCTAAACTGTTTGTGCAAACCATATGGTTTATGCTGAACACCTGCTTTCCTTCTGGGAGTCTGAAATTTTGGTAATGCTAACCAAAGGATGCCCATGTGACAAACTCCTCATAAAAACTCTGTTTCTAATGGGTTTCCCTGCTGGACAACATTTCACACATGCTGTCATAGTTCAACACTGGAGGAATTAAGCACATCCTGAGCGACTCTATTGGGGAGAGGACTCTTGGAAGCTTGAGCCTGGTTTCTTCCGAACCTCATCTCATGTGCCTTTTTCCTTTGCTGGTTTTGCTTGTGTCCTTTGCCTGTAATAAATCTTAGCCATGAGTATGAGTATGTGATGGGTCCTGTGAGTCCTCTTAGCAAATCACCAAACCCAGCAGGGGTTGTGGAGATCCCTGCCACAGTTGCAGGTGCAGAGTTCTTCTCCGTAGAGCTGTACCTTAATGCTCTGCATTTCTATATATTTTTCTATATATTCTCTGTAGAGCTGTACCTTACTGCTCTATATTTCTTAGAGTACATAGCATAACCTTATACATAACAGATATGAATCATGTTTGGAGATTTTATATACTACCCTCCTAGTCTATCCAAAATAGCTGCATTTCCACTTCAGCGTTCGTCAACATTGGTGAACTACTAAATGGCAAAAATATATGTGGCAATAATAGCACCATTCAAACAAAGGAAAAGTTTTTGGCAGGTTTGAGTAACACAGTTGGATAGATTGATTACTTTGACCATCTGCAGTCTACAGCCCTCCAATTTGTTTTACGAATGTTTTGGTAGTTTTCTGCCTGTAGACATCCTAAAGAATATCCAAAGTATTCTTAATTTGGTTTTATCATCAGCTCACATTCTTTGGGATTCAGCAAAATGTGACGTATTTAATTGCATGTGACTGACAGAAGTCAGGCAGTTTTTCAAGCTTCTGTGTTCACTACTGCTCTGGAATGTTTCAAAGAAGTGAACAATCCATGCTTCCTTATGCTTTATGTAATTTCTTTAGAAGTAACCCCACCTGGGGCACCTGGGTGACTCAGAAGATTAAGTGTCCACCTCTTGATTCTGGCTCAGGTCAGAATCTCACCGTTTGTGACTTTGAGCCCCACTCAGGGCTCTGCACTGACAGTGAGGAGCATGCTTGGTATTCCTTCTCCCTCCCTCTCTCTGCCCCTCCCCCCCGCTCTCTCTCAAGAATGAATGGATGGATGAATGAATGAACATTAAAAAAAAAAAAAAAACAAAAAAACAAAAAAACAAAAAAAACCAAAAACTAACCCAACCTCTTGGCCAGAAGATCAAAAAGACTGCAGAAGACACTGATACAGAAGAAACATTAAAATAAGGTAAAAGAAGACCCAAAGGCTGAAAGGAGTTAGTGGGCAGGAGGATACACCTAGGTTAAAGACCGATCCAGGCCACCCCTGTACATCCTGTACAGGCCACCCCAGTACATCCCAAGAGTACTTTCTTGGTCTTGAAGTGTCATAGCAATAACAACAAAAAAAGCGTTATTATATTTAAAGCAAAATTCATTATCAAACATGGAAACTTTATATCAAATGCCAACTATACAATTCAAAAAAAAGCAACAAAACAATGAATTTTTACAAAACAGCAATTCAGGGACTCTACCTCTCATGGACTATTTCCAGAAGAGAAACTATAACATTAGAATTCATACTTGACTAATATATACATATGATCTACAGTATATATATGACAAACTATACATTACATACAACATATATGACAAGTGATATTACTAACATAGAAAACAGAAATCATGAAATTACTAACATAGAAAATATAAGTCATTAAATTAGCAAAGAGTCAAACACATGGAAAAAGTCACGGGGTGGAAGTAGCCTCCAGAGGTCATCAAAGCATCTTCCTTTTAAAACACCACACGTTGGTAACTCCCAGATCCAAGAAAAGCAATGATTCCGCCATCACACTTGATGGAAGAGAATTTCTGTTTTGGCTTTTGGGAAGTGGGGATACTGGGAGACAGGACATTCTAGAATTTTCCTTAAGTTCCATTCCCAACATAGTCAGTGATCATTGTGCTAACGTCTACAAATGCGCTTTGGTAATTTACGTCAGCAGCTCTATTCACTGTCAATATCACTGGCAAAAGAAGAATATTACGAAGTTTCATTTTCTATCCAAATCAGTTGATCACTTGCTTTTCTGTTGATACATGTCCTACCAACAGTTTATGATCTTGTCAAAGTTTATGTAATAACAAGATCAGGATTTTCAATTCTACATCTAATCTCTAGGTCAAGCTACCTTTACTCATCAAATCAAAGTGAAATTCCAAAAGAAAACGTGAGGAGTACTACTTTTCTTTTCAGAAAGAACACAAAAAAGCCTATTTTATAAAGACAAAGATTGTCATGTCGACACCAGTTTAACACAAACACTGCTTAACTGTCACCCAAAAGCTGAGATTTTTCTTGTTTCAGGTTATAGTTTTCACTATTTTGAAATCGTAAAGTTACTGCGACTTTAGAAATCCACTGTAGAATAAGGATTATGTAATTGTAAATAAAAGTTAAATTTCAGAAGTATTAAGGTATGTAACAATGAAACATTCGAAATGCGATCTGCTACTTAAGACAAACTTTAATTCTGTTTAAACATAAGATGAAATGTGCAACTCAGACTAAATCAGTGTATAGTAAAAACCAATAGTGTATATATAGATAATGAAGGTATCATGGAAACTGGTTAAAAATTATAATGAAGAGAGAACTAGTAAGAATATAGCAACCTGGCTGAAATTGATATTCATTAGGGTACTCGTCACATCAATAGGGAGCATTTGGACTCTGTGGTCTTTATCAGTGTCCCAGCTGGTAATGGTTGAAGGTTAATGCCTTACCCCATTCTGTTCAATTTTCTATCCTAATTAGCCCTCCAAATCTATAGCTGTGAGCACCAAGTGTCTGTGCTCAAAAGAAACTAATTAATGCTAGCAAATTAGATCAAGTCCAAAGATCCAACAGCCAAACTCTTAGTTAAATGCTCCTTGTTAATAGGAAGTGTAGCTGTCAATAACTGCTGTTGGTGACTATAATGAGGCATCTTTCTTTCATTGAAAGTGATTTCATTTCTCTTTGTCCCTGGAAAAGCTGTTCCATTCCCTTCACAAACCTAAGTTGCTGGCAGTCTGACCCAATTCTTATGATCAGCTGGGTTGAAATGACATGCAAAAAATATCAAACAGAAAAGCTTTCCTACATAATCAGGTTTCAGGCACTTAGCAGAAAGTCAGATCACTTATTAAAATTCCTATATCTTTATCCAAGAACTATACAATTAGCACACATAATGCTTTTATATAAAATCCTATAAGTATTTAATAAAGCAAAGGCCGTAAACAGTAAATAAACTACAAGGGAAGTGTCCTGATTCTAAATTACATCTTATTGTTCAGTTCAAATGCAGCTGTTCTGCTACTACTTAAGCATATGATACCAGTGTATGTTCTTTACTAAATCACATGGTTAGGCAGGAAGAATACTAAAGATTATTGTTTATAAAATAATCAGTTTTAGATTCTCTAACTCTGTTTTGGACCACATGGCCTAAAAAAAAAAAATCAATATACGATTATCTATAAAATATTCAAATATTCAAAAACCAATAGTTAAAACATGTTCTCATAGAGACAAATGCATTGAAGTAACCCAAGCAGACCTGAAATTTTAAGATGCTTTCAGTCTTCTGAAGATTTTAAGCATATTAAAAAAAAACAAAAGCTTAACCAAGGCAATGCCCGAAAAACTTAACTTTTGATAAAGAAGTGATGAATCACTAAATTCTACACCTGAAACCAATTTTACCATATCTGTAAATTAGAATCTAAATATTTAAAAAGTGAAGAGTAAACATTTTTCTGTACCATTATGATAGTAGTTGTACAACACAAACTAGTAAATATTTTAAAGTTATACTCTCTTTCCTTCATTTCAAAAACCAAACACACAGTTACATTGACTAAGAGTAAGCAAAGGCAGTTCTGAAACCCAAACTCTAATTATTCTGCATTTTCATCTGAACAGTGTGAGTAAAACCTCAATCTATAATTGAATTAGCTAGGTTTATTTCATTCTAGATATCAGAGTAATGTGTTAAAAACACCATAAATATAGCTCATATTCATCACTTTGGACCAATTATCAGTAATGAGTAAATTTTCCTAGTAGTGACAAGTTAACCCTGTAACTTCATTACACGTTGTTAATTTTTTTCCTCCCTCACCTGAGTCAGGATATTTAGTTAGTTATTTTTTTTAAGTTCTGAGGCAAGTGGAGGATTACCTCTTGAGATGATCAGCATGACACCTGCCAATGCCAGCGTGGCACCAAACCCTGTCTGCAGGTGGCAATGGGTTAATTTCTCCTGACACCTGGGGGTGTGGGTGGAAGGGAGGTGCTCTGATTAAACAACTAATTCATGGTGAAAGCAAAGCTAGTATCGCAGAATGATACTATCAACTTATTGATAATATACTTATTTATGGATGGATTTAATTTAATTCTAATTTATGAATGGCTCTCAAACTGGAATAGGTCATAGGAAGTCATTTAAGAAACAGAAATGATCATCACACAAGGTCCGCTCTGAGAAATTACTCTATCACTGCTCCCATCGATTCCAAAGGTCATTCTCAAAGAAGAGCATCAAAGGGACAGAAATGTTCCCAGCATCCAAACGTTGTTGACACAGTCCCGAAACACAGGTGACAGAGCCTGGCTCTCCTGTCGAAAAACTTGCTATGGAACTGCAGCCCATCGTCCTCACAAAGAATCACTGAGGTCCCTCAAGGAGGAAGAGACTACAGGGAAAAGTGGCTCCGCGGCCAGAAAAACAGTCTACATCAGCAGAACTTTGCTACTTCCTTTAGATGGCCATTCCATGAGGTAGAATTTCTTAAAAGGGCATTTCTGCAGTAATACTGCGTCTGCTTTTCTAATTACCCACCATTTGTGGTCTCATTTTTCACCTTCTGCTCCGTTTACATTTTTTCACTAAATGTTATATATTAATCAACAATTAGCTCTAGATTTATAGAATACAGGAATAATTCACGTTAAGAAACATTTTCCAAAGAAAATATGTGCGTGTGGGTGCCTAGTGCATGCATTTACAGAAATATCTTTCACTCAGAGATGTAAAATACAGAGAAGTAAAAATAAAAACAAAAACAAAAAAAACCCGGCCTCATTGTAAGTAATACTGGGATTCCATTAACAATTCAATAATAGACAATGACCTCAAAGAAAATCATCTTAGAATATATATGTCTGTGTGAATATGTTGATGAAGAAAAAACAGGTACATGTTACATTTGATGTTTCTTCTTTCCCTATCAAAATCGCCAGAATAACTTGTTTCTCTAAAATACTCATACCAAGTTTTTCTCTACATACAACTGTACTTCTGGGAAAAAATATTTTTTCTTAGTAATTTGGGAGAATATTTTTAAATTGTAAATGAATTGAACACCGTCTGGAAGTTCTGAAAGCTGAAATATTGGTATCTCAGTGAAAGGGTGAGAAACAATTCATACATATTAATTCATTGACTATTTGACTCTAAGGCTAAGGATTAAATTCAGATCATATTATAAAAAATGTATTTGATCTTTATATGAATATTTGAATCTTACCTTGAACTTGTTCAGAACATCTCTCTCGGGCTTTCTCTCTCATTATTTTAGGGATCAAAACATCCTTTTCGACATGTCTGAGATGCTGCTCTGGAAAAAAAAAAAGATCTTTCTTTAATATAGTGAAGTTTCAATTAAATCACCAGTTTAGGGAAGAAATAAGCACTCTGGTTTATTCAAAATAAAAGCCTATACAAACATACTAAAAACTGACTCTTAAAACCTCATAAAATTGTGGCTATTTTCGTCACTAAAAATCATTCTAAATATTTCTTATACACAACGGAAAAAAATGTGGGACATAGACAGTGTCTTTCTAAAAATTTCTGCAAGCTATATTGTAACACTTTATTTGAGAACATATTCCACGCAATCTTGTCAAAATTAAAGTCATAAACTAAAACAGTATAATTTTGCTTTTTAATACAATCCACAAAAAGAGAATTTTTATCAATAGTGAGATCCAAGGATAGATGAAGAGATCCAAGATTAAGAGATTCTCAACCTGGTAATAAGAGTAGCCTAAGAAAGAAAGAACCGTCAGAAGAAGAAAAAGTAGAACTACGTGTGCACATAAAAACAGCATGTGAGATTTCTGTGCATTTTAAACAAAACTACCACAATTAGACTAAAATGATAGACAGAACACCTGCTCCAGGGTCCTACCAGTGTCTTAAATTCATAGAGAGTCCTGAAAAATAAAAGCTACTCCGATGTAGCTTGGGCCGGTGTCGTCAGAAAAATCAAAATGATCAGGAATCTCTTTGAAAGACAAAAGGCAGATGAGATCAGATTAAAGGAGGTAATCATATACCCACAGGTTTTTCCGAGGGAAAAAACTGATGCCAAAAGTACGTACTGCTCCATGCACCGAAGCAGCAAACATGGGCAGCAAGAGACTTCCCTGAAGAAAACCAAAGCATAATTGGTTGAAATACCTCAGTAGGAGCAAATGGATCACCTCTTCTGCTGCCTCCAGACCCATGGGTAAAAGAAGTAAATACATGTATCTATCCCCAAAGGATCAGAAAATTTCCCAGTATCTAGCGACACCTAGGAAGACCAGGAACCCCTCCACTTTCCCTGGTACTATGTGATTCCTAACAATCTCTGGATGCAGGCAGCTACGAACTGATAGAGAATCTGCAGACAGTGTAAAAGGGCATGTCAAAAAGCAAACAAAATCAACAATAAAACAGCCGAGGATCACCTAAATTTGATGGACAACACAGTGAAAGGGAGAAACCAACTGTAATGAATCAATAAGAATCGAAATCTTGAGAAGAGAGTAAAAAAAGAAAAAAAAAGATTTTAGAGTAAGTAAATATACTGAGGTAAATAAACAGATGTGAGTCCTCAGACAGAAATGAATCAAAGATTACCTACGTGCACTTTGAAATGTCTGAAGCTCAAAAATCCGAAAAGCTTCAAAAGGGAGAAAACACTACCCTCACCGTGGAATGGGCATCAGATTTACATCATGTTTCACTGGCAAGCCATGGATGCATGAAGACAACGGAGAAGTAACCTCAAAGTTCTGATAGTGCATTATTTTATAACCAAGAATCCCCAAACCAATTAAGAATGAAGTTCAGGTATGAAGGGACTGGAACATTTACCTCTCGCATACCCTACTGAAAAGAAGGGTATTGTTGTCTGATAAGCCACCAATCAAACATAGTGGTATAAAACAAACATTTTGTTATAGAGAGAGATCCTACAGGTTAGTAATTTGGAAAGGAAAAGCAGAACTGACTCCCCTCTGCCTCACAGTATCTGGGACCTCATCTAGGAAGAGTCAAATGACTGGTATTGACTTCAACAGCTGCAAAAGCTGAGTCTGGAAGACCTACTTCGAAGAGGACCTCTTTCTTCACTTGTGTATTTGACATCTGGACTGAACTGGCTGACAAACGGGCCCAGTGAGGACTGTAAACTACAGCACCTACACAAGGCCTCTCCATTCGGTTTGGCTTGGCACAGTAACAGGTAGGTCAGGAGAGGTAGGAATGTGAAAAGGAATTGTCTAGAGAGTAAGTGTTTCAGGAAAACCACGTGAAAGCTGTAGGTTTAACCTTTCTGACCCTGTCACAGAAGCCATGAAGCATCATTATCATTTCTACGGTAGGCACTACATTGATCGAGTCGCCAACGACAGGCTATACCCAAGCACAGGGAAATTAGGTCGCCATTCTTTCTTGCAAGGCCACATTACAGAAGAGCATGAGGAATGCAAGATAATGTTGTGACCTTTTTTTTTAATTGTTTTTTTTTTAAGTTTGTTTATTTTGAGAGAGAGAGAAAGAGGGAGAGAGAGGAGAAGGACCGCAAGCGAGCACAGGACGGGGGCAGAGAGAGAGAATTCCAAGCAGGCTCTGCATTGTCCGGGCAGAGCCTGATGCAGGGCACAAACCCACAAACCACGAGATTAGAGATTATGACCTGAAGTTGGACACTTAACCAACTGAGCCACCCAAGCGCCCAATGTTGTGACCTTGGTAAAACAAAATCTGCCACAAGAAGTAAGAGAGAATATCCTCAGGTAAAATAAAAATGAACTCATGATGCACAAATGTAATATAAAACATGAATTTAAATTTACATGTTAAAACTACAAAGTATCTGAACCATATCATTAATTAATTTGACCCATTTATAGAATATTCCACTTAATAAGAGCTGAATATTAACCAAGATAAACCATAGTCTAGACCATGAAAAATATCTCAATAAATTAAAAGAATCAAGTCCTACAAAGTATGTTCCCCGACACCAACGTAATTAAGTTAGAAATCAGTAACAGAAGGATGTCTTAATAATCTCCAAATATTTGGAAACCAAGTAACACACTTTAAAAAAATTTTTTAATGTTTATTTATTTTTGAGAGAGAGAGAGAGAGAGAGAGACAGAGCATGAGTGGGGGACGGAGAGAGAGAGAGGGAGACACAGAATCCAAAGCAGGCTCCAGGCTCTGAGCTGTCAGCACAGAGCCCTACACAGCACTCACACTCACTAATTGCAAGGTCACAACCTGAGCCAAAGTCAGACGGTCAGCTGACTGAGCCACCCAGGCGCGCCCCCCCCCCAATGACACACTTTTAAATAACCCATGCAGCTAAGAAGCAATCAAAAGGGAAATAAACTATTTTGAAATAAATGAAAGTGAAAATATATCATAATTTGTGTGAGACAGTTAAAACAGTACTGAGAGGAAAATCTGTAGCACTACAAGTCTACATTGGAAAAGAAGAATGGTCTTAAATCAACGACTTAAGCTTCCACCTTGAGAAACCAGAAAAAGAACAAACTAAACACAAAGCAAACAAAAGAAAATAAATAATAAAGATCAAAGCCAAAACAAATAAAATAGAAAATAAACAAAATGATAAAGAGCAATGAAACCAAAGCTGGTGCTTTGAGAAGATTATTAAAATTGATAAACCACTAGCCAAGAAAAGACAGCTATCACAAACATTAAAAATGACACACATTTTGGGGGCGCTTGCGTGGCTCAGTCAGTTGAGCATCTGACTCTCGATTTTGGCTCAGGTCATGATCTCATGGTCCGTGGGATCGAGCCCCAAGTCAGGCTCTGCATTGACACTGTGGAGCCCGCTTGGGATTCTCTCTCTCCCCCATCTCTCGGCCCCTCCCCCACTTGCATGTGCACAGGAGCAGGCTCTCTCTCTTGAAATAAACTCTAAAACAATGATTTTTAAATGATAATGTACTCAAATAATCTTTAAATGTAAGCCAATAAAATTAACCAAACAACCAAACTAACCAACCAAACAACCAAACAACCAAAGCTAACTCAAGAAGACATAGATAGAGAACCACTCCAGCCCTGTATCGATTAAAAAAAAATGAATCAGGCCATCTGGGTGGCTCAGCTCCTTAAGCATCGGATTCTTGGTTTTAGCTCAGGTCATGATCTCACGGTTCATGGGTTCAAGCCCTGCGTTTGAATTTTATCCTGAGAACAATGGGAAGATGCTACAAATTTTTAGGCAAGGAAAACCTTCTTTCATTTACACTATGCTGACAGTGCAGAGCCTACTTGGATTTTTCTCTCCCACTCTCTCTCTCTCTCTGCCCCTCCCTGGCTTGCTCTTTCTCCCTCTCTCTTTCAATAAATAAACAAATAAACATTAAAAAAAAAAAAAAAGAAATTGAATCTGTAGTTAAAAGCCTTCTCCCAAAAAATAATTCCAGACATAGATAGCTGCACATGAATTTGACCAAACATTTAAAAAAGAAATAATACCAATTCTATACACTCTTAAAAAAATTGCTGAGGCCAGCATTATCCAGATACCAAAACCAGGCAAAGACATTAAAGAAATCTATAATATCCCATCATAAGCATAGATGTAAAAATCTTAAAAAAAAAAAAAAAAAAAAGAGTGGCAATTTAAAATCCAATAGTATAAAAAAGGATAATACTTCATGACTAAATGAAGTCTATTCCAGGACTGCAAGACTGACTTAACATTCAAAAATTGATAAATGTAATTCATCAGATTAAAAAGCTAAAAAAGGAAAAACATACGGTTATCACAACAGACACATAACATACATCTGACAAAAATCTAACATCCATTCCTAATAAAATCTCTCAGTAAAGTAGCAACAGAAGGAAACTTCCTGAACATGATAAATAACATCTACAGAAAAAAACCCACTTGCAGATGTTTTCCCCCTAAGATATGGAACAAGATAAAGAAGTCTGCTCTTGCCACTTCTACTCAGCATTATACTTGACATTCTAGACAGTCTAACAGAGTAAGAAAAATAAAAGATCATCTATCTAGAAAATCCAATAGAGTCTACAAAAAAGCTATAGAACTAATAAGGTTTCCAGATATAACATTAATATACAAAATTCCACTGGAGATGACAAAATAAAATAAAGCTTTTTAAAAAATGAGCTAAATAAGGCTCAGCAACCTGCAGGACAAAGAATAAAAGAAATTAAAAAAAAAAAAAAAGTCTATCACTTATTTTACCAGAGTCTGAGAAAAAAAACAAAAAAGAATGCAGAGCTAAAAAAAAATACTTGAAAAAATAATGGCTGAAACCTTTCCAAATGAGGCAAAAGAGGGGTGCCTGATGGCAGATTAAGCATCTGTCCTTGGCTTAAGTCATGATCTCAAGGTTTGTGAGTTCCGGCCCCACATCGGGCCCTGTGCTGACAGCATGCAGCCTGGTTCAGATTCTCTGCCTCCCTCTCTCTCTGCCCCTCCCTTGCTCATGCTCCATTTCTCTGTCTCTCTATCTCTCTCTTAAAAATAAATATTAAAAAAAATTTTTTTAAATGAGGCAAAAGACATAAACCTATTAATTCAAGAAAAACAGTTAAAAACCTAAGAAACACATCATACTAAAATTTCTGAAAATGAAAGGCAAAGAAAAATCTTCAAAGCATCGGAGAGACATATAGTAGAACAAAGATTCAAATGACAAAGGATTTTTTTTTTTAGGATTTAAGATGAAATAAAGACAACTGAGATGAAGAGAAGCTAAGGTAATTTCTTGCCAGCAGACCTATTCTCAAACAATGGCTAAAGGAAGTTATTCAGACAGGAAGGATATGGTAACAAAAGGAAACTCAGAACAACAGGAACAAAGAAAAGGCAACAGAAACTATTCTTTCCTTGAGTTTTAAATATTCTTTTTTAATGTTTATTTATTTTGAGAGAGAGAAGGAGAGAGTGCAAGTGGGGGAGGGGCAGAGACAGAGAGGAAGACAGAATCCCAGGCAGGCTTCCTACTGTCAGTGGGGAGCCCAACACAGGGGCTTGATATCAGGAACCATGAGATCATGACCTGAGCCAAAATCAAGACCAGGATGCTCATGATCTCACAGTTCATGGGTTCAAGCCCTGCATCAGGCTCTGTGCTGACAGCGTGGGGCCTGGAGCCTGCTTCAGATTCCGTTTCCATCTTTATGCCCCTCCCCTGCTCACTCTCTGTCTCTCTCCCTCTCTCTCTCAAATATAAAATAAAAAAAAAAAAATTAAAAAAAAAATGACTATACCATAAAGGGGAGAGGGTAAAGTAAACTTTGGGGGTAGCAAGATTACCTATATTCCACTTACATGATAAAATGTTCATGCTAACAGACTGTGATAAACTATACACATACACTATAATCTTTACAACCACTAAAAAAAAAAAAATTAAAAACCATTATAGATAAATCAGGTGGAATATTAACAAATTGAAAGTATTTTCTCTGACCATAATGGAATCAACTAGATACCAAGAACAGAAAGTAGCAGGAAAAATTTCCTAACAGTTGGAAATTAAACACCACTCTTCTAAAGAATTCCTAGATTGAAGAAGTATCAAGGAGAGTAGAATAATACAATGACCTGAATGAAAATAAAAACAAAACTTACTAAAAGCTAAAGCAGTGCTTGTAGGCAATCTATAGCAATAAATGCTCATATTAAAAAAGAAAGTCTCGGGGCGCCTGGGTGGCGCAGTCGGTTAAGCGTCCGACTTAAGCCAGGTCACGATCTCGCGGTGCGTGAGTTCGAGCCCCGCGTCGGGCTCTGGGCTGATGGCTCAGAGCCTGGAGCCTGTTTCCGATTCTGTGTCTCCCTCTCTCCCTGACCCTCCCCCGTTCATGCTGTCTCTCTCTGTCCCAAAAATAAATAAACATTGAAAAAAAAAATTTAAAAAAAAAAAAAAAAAAAAAAGAAAGTCTCTTGGGGCACCTGGGTGGCTCAGTCACTGGCTCAGTCAGTTGAGCATCAGACCCTTGATTTCAGTTCAGGTCATGATCTCACAGTTGGGTTTGTGAGATGGAGCCCTGTCTTGGGCTCTGCCCTGACAGCAAGGAGCCTGCTTTGAATTCTCTCTCTCTCCCAATCTCTCTCTCTCTGCTCCTCCCCACCTCATGTTCTCATTCTCAAAATAAATAAACTAAAAAAAAAAAAGTCTCAAACCAACACTCTACATTTCTATCTGACAAAACTAGAGAAAGATCAAAAAGAACCTAAAACAAGCAAATAAATAAAAATAGGAGCAGAAATCAGTAAATATGGCAAAAGGGAAACAAATGATATAATCATTACTGAAGAGTTTCAGGTTTTTGGTTTTTTTTTTTTTAATTTTTTTTTTCAACGTTTATTTATTTTTGGGACAGAGAGAGACAGAGCATGAACGGGGGAGGGGCAGAGAGAGAGGGAGACACAGAATCGGAAACAGGCTCCAGGCTCTGAGCCATCAGCCCAGAGCCCGACGCGGGGCTCGAACTCACGCACCGCGAGATCGTGACCTGGCTGAAGTCGGACGCTTAACCGACTGCGCCACCCAGGCGCCCCAGGTTTTTGGTTTTTTTAGGGGGGAAAAAAAAAACTGGCCCAAATGTCCTCGTTGACAAAGTCTATGAAATATTTAAAGAATAACACCATTTCTAGTCTCTTCCTAGCACATTTTATGAGACCAGCACTGCTCTGATATCAAAAGCAAAGGCAATATTAAAAACATAAAACACAGACCAATAGTCCTCATGAATATAGACTCAAAATTCTCAACAAAATATTAGTAAATCAAATCCAGGAATACAGAAAAATAAAAATACATCATATCAAGTTGGGTTTATTCCAAAGATACGAAGCTGGTTCACTATCCGAAAATCAATCAATATGATTAATAGTCGAAAAGAAGAAAAACGTATGAATCACGTCAATTGAAGCAGAAAAAAACATTTAATAAATTCAATACCATTCATTAAAAACAAACAAAACTTTCAATAAACTAGGAACAGAAAGGAACCTAATAGAGTGCCTACAAAAACCCTATAACTAACATCACACTTAATGGTAAAACACTGAATGCTTTCCTTATAGGAACAGGAATACAGAATAAAATTGCATAGAACTATATACACACATTGCATATACAGATAAAAACTGGTGAAAATTGAAAAGGTATATAGTCCAGTTAATAGTATTGTACCGGCTTCAATTTCCTGCTTTTGATATTATACTACCATTATACAAGAGGCATTGTGGGAAGTAGCATGAAGGGCATGTAGGACTCTATATAGTACTTTTTTTGTAACTTCCTGCGAGTCTGTAATTGTTTCAAAATAAAAAGTTAAAGAAAAAGAAATTCTATAAGAAACTACAGAAGAAAATCTTCATGACCCAGAGTTAATCAAAGAGTTATATATGACACAAACTCATGATTCAGAAAAGAGAAAAAGAATAAATTCTACTTCATCCAAATTAAAAACTTCCACTCCACAAACACTGCTTTTAGAAAGATAAAAACAAGCCACATATGGGAAAAATTATTTGCAAATCTCATATCTAAAAAAGGACTTGTATTCAAAATATATAAAGATTTCCGTAAACTCCAACAGCACGAAAACAATCCATTTAGAAATGGGCAAAAGACTTGAACAACCACTAGATAGGAGATATAAGTATGGCAAATAAGCATATGAAGAGATGCTCAACATCATTAGTCATTATGGAAATCCAAATTAAGGTTACAAAAGTTATCATTAAAGACCTATTAAGATGGCTAAAATAATAATAATAATAATAATAATACCACCAAGTGCTAACAAGGATGCAGAGTAACCGGATCTCTCATACATTGCTGTGGGAACATTAAATTGCACAGCCATTCTGAAAGATAATCAGGTAGTTTCTTATAAAGTTAAACATGTATTTACCATATGACCAGCACACCCCTCAGGATTTAGCCCAGAGAAACGAAAAGATGTTCACACAAAAACCTGTATACACATGTTCACTGAGGCTTTACTTGTAATAGCCAAAACTTGGAATTAACCCAAAAGTCCTTCAATGGGTGAATGAATACCAGTTCATCAACATAATGGAAAATTACTCAGCAATAAAACAAAGAACTACTAACATGCAACAGCAGCAGCAATTTGAATGGATCCCAAGGGTATTATGTTGAATGAAAAAAAGACCACCTCAAAGGGCTACGTATTACATGATTCCACTTAAATTGACAAATTAGAGTGATGGAAAACAGATCATTGGTTGCCAGGAACGAGTGGAGGAGGCAGTATGACTATAGAAGGAAACATGAGGGGTTTCCTTTGTGGTGACAGAACAGTTCTGTATGCTGATTGCGATCATGGTTGCTTTCGTCTTCATATGTAATAAAATGTCATAGAACTATACACACACAACATGTAAAATTTGGTATAGTTCAACTAAGATATGTACCTGAGTTAGCATACTAATGTCAATTCCTGGGTTTCTTAGGCACAATTAATTATAGCTGTGTGTCCCAACTTTTTCATTCTAAGAGCCCTTTTTAGACCTTTCTTATCGCTAATGCTCCCCATGATATGTTAATACCACAGGAACACTGCATGCATAACAGCACATTAAAACAACAAGATTATTTTCTCCCTCCAATACCAATTTTTGCTCTTCTGAAGGCAGTATCATACTCAGTGAGGACCTGTACTATGGTTATGAGAGAAAATAGCATTAGGAAAAGCTGGAGAAAAACTACATGAAAAATGTCATCTTTCACAGCTTGATAAATTATTTCAAAATAAAATAATGTTATTTTTTAAAATTTTCTTTTTACATTTATTTTTGAGAGACAGAGTGAGACAGAGTACAAGCAGGGGAGGGGCAGAGAGAGGAGACACAGAATCCCAAGCAGGCTCCAGGCTCTGAGCTGTCAACACAGAGCCCGACGTGGGTCTCAAACCCACCAACAGTGAGATTATGCCCTGAGCCCAAGTTGGATGCTCAACTGACTGAAGCACCCAGGTACCCCTAAAGTTATAATTTTTTAAAAAGCTTAAAAATGTATAAGACAAAAGGAGTGAGAATAACCAAAACAATATTAAAACAGAAGAACAAATTTGGATGACTTCCACTCCCTGATTTCAAGTCTTACTACAAAGCTAGGGCAATCAAAGTGGTGTAGTACTGGAGAGAATTTGGATAAACAAATAGATTAATGTAATAGAGTCCAGAAATGCTTCCACATTTATACAGTCACTTTATTTTCAACAAATGGTGATAAAGACACCTAGATAAACACTGAGGGGAGAGAATCAGTCTGAACCATCTGACCTCCTACTTCACAATACCCAAAAAAGTTAATTTGCCACAGATCACAAACCTAAATATAAAAACTAAAACTATTAAGCCAACCAAACAAACAAACAAAAACTCAAAAACAAAAAACTTCAACTCCTCGGAGTAGACAAAAATATTTTAAAGACACAAAGGGAAAAAGGATAAATTTGATTTCATCAAATATAAAATCTGCTGTTCATCAAAAAAAACACCGTGAAGAAAATTAAAAGACAAGCCACAAACCAGAAGAAAATTTTCACAGTATATAGACAGACAGAGACACAGATCTATAGAGAGAGATTTGACAAGGACTTGAATTTAGCATATATAAATAACTCCTACATATCAATTACAAAAATACAAACCACCCAGTACAAAAGGGACAAAAGGTTTGAATGGACTCTTTGAAAATATAGACAAACTGTAAATAAGTAAATGAACAGGTGTTTGTTTAAAACATTAGTCATGGAAAAAATACAAATGAACCCCATGATACTATTTCATACCCACTAGGATGACTAAAATTAAAAATACAACACCAAATATTAGAATGTGGAGCTACTGGAACTTTCATATGTTGCTGGTAAGAGTGTGAAAAGATGAATTCTTTGGAAAACTGCTTAAGTTATAGTGAAATATACACCTAACCTACTTTCCTACTTTCCACTCTTAGGTATTCATTCACCCAACCCAAATGACAACATGTTTCCAGAAAATGACTTGTGCAAGTCTGTTTATGGAAGCATTCCTAATAGCCCCAAATTGGAAACAACCTAAATGCCCAATTGAATATTATTTAGCAATGCAAAAGAATTAACTACTGATATACTCAATGTGGGTGAATCTCAAAAACTCTGTTGAGAACAAGAAGCCAGGTGCAAAAGTACCTACCACATGATTCAAGAACATGAAAAAAAATCTATGGTGATAAACAAAACACTGGTTATCTATGGGAGTTGAGAAGGATATTCTTTTGCGGATGTCCTGATTGGGTTGTATACATTTAACAAAACTCACAATCTATAAATTTCACTGTACATTTTACCTCAATTTAGAATAGATTAGCTGTAAAACATTTTTAAAAATCTGTTCTCATGATTTTAACACACAACTATCACAACTTTGTGTGATTTTAACACACAACTATCAGAAATTAAGTAGACAAAAAGTTTTATAATTCTCTCCTTAAAGACACTGTTGATCTTTTATTAGATTTACTTACACTGGTAAAGGTAACCTTTTCATAAGCAACATGTAATTATTTACTGCTATTATATAGGTTCACCTGAATTTTTTATATTGTTCTTACAACCCAACACAGTCTTACTTAACTCTCATTAGTTCTAATAAATTATCAACTGTCTCTTCCAATTTCTATGTACACAATCACAGGGACAGCTCTGCAGCTCTTCTTTTCTGGCTCTGTCCTTTAGAAAAATGGTAAGCAGAAATTAACAGCACATCTGTCTTGGATGTTCAAATTTTATTTAGAATTTTTATAGTCATCTTCATGTTGAGATTTGCCTATGACTTTCCTCTGTATTGCTCTGGTATCTCAGTTACATTATTTAAACAATAAACTGGGGACCTTTCCTTTCCTTCATTTTCTCTGGAACACCGTATAAAATAAAGACGATTATCAATTCATTCGTTCTTTCTTTCTTTTGAGAGCAAGCAAGCACAAGCAGGGGATGGCAGAGAGAAAGGGAGAGAGTTCCAAGCAGGCTCCCTGCTGTCAGAGCAGAGTCCCACACAACATGGGGCTCAATCTCATGACCCGTGAGATCATGACCTGAGCCAAAGAAATCAAGAGCCAGAGGCTTAACCAGACTGAGCCACCCAGGCACCCCATTATCAGTTTCTTTAAAGTCTGATAGAAACCACCTGTGACAGTCAGTTTTATGATTCCACTTGGCAAGGCTACAGTCTCCAGTTATTCAAACTAATCCAGGCATTGCTGCAAAGGTACTTTGCAGATGTGATTCAAGTCTATAATCAGTTGACTTTAAGCAAAGGAGATTATCCTAGATAATGTGGGTGGGCCTGATACAATCAGTTGAAAAGCCTTAAGAACAGAATTCCATCTGGGAACTATAGCTTCAGCTCAGAACCAAGAGTTCCAATGCTGTTCTGATAGCCTGGTCTGCCCTACGCGTTTCAGACTTGCCCAACTAGCCCCCCCAGTTACATGAGCCAGTATCTGGCCATATACATATGTATGTGTGTATGTGTGTATGTGAACATAACACACAATAGCCCTATGGTCTCTGGTGGTACACCAGCTATTAGGGCCTAGGTCTTGGAGTACGTGGGAGAGAGACAGACACAAAGAGAGCTTTAACTACTGATTCCATTTTCTAAGAGCTTTTTATTTATTTTTAAGTCAGTTGCAGTTTTAATAAATTTCTATTTCTCAAGGAAACTATCCATTTCATCTAAATACTCAAAATAATGATAGGAAGATATTCACATGATATTTTCCCTCTTTACCATACCTATACTTGTTTCCCAGTTTTCACTGCTTACGCTAGAGCTCAACAAACTATTTCTAGTTAAGGACCAGACCGTGAATACTTCAAGCTTTGCAGGCTACAGACCATCTTTACCACGTATGTTCCTTTTTTTTTTTTAAATGACCCTTTGAAAATGTTACTAACCACTCAGTTTACAGGCCTTACCAGATTTTGCCTAGATCATGCTTTGCTGAAATCTGGCCTAACTATTTAAGCCTTCTCTTTCTCTTTAGCTTTGCCAGAGCTACTGTTTAAGATGAGAAAAAGAACAGTGAGCTTATAAAAGGCACTGTAAGTATGGATGGAGCGAAAAAGGGCAGTTTCGAGGGAGATCCTACAAGATGCCCAGGGCTTACAGGGACTAAATAAAGAGGATTCAAAGAAGGTTCCCAGTTTTCTGGCTCCTGGTGAAATCGCTGTGACCACTCACTGACACAGGGAACACAAAAGGAAACACCAGGGGGGAGAGGAATTCAGCTGTGGACATGGTGAATTTCAGATGCCTGTGAGACACCCTGCGGAGTGGAAAGCTGATCTCTCCTTGAAGGGAAATAATAAAACTGGGGGCTATCTCCACATACTTCTTTTCTCCTGGTCTGCAGCATACATCATATGAGGCATCAGTGATTAACACGATAATTACTGAATGGAGTAGAAGAAATATTGTGATATACTGACCTATTTTATAAAATCAATTTTGAAATGTTACCTCTTCCTTTCGCTTACATAGCTTTAATCTATACAACTTATTAATAATGTGTCTTAATGAATCTACCTTTCGCTCTGTAAATTTTGCAGTGGTCTTAGATAACAAAAGCACCAATTTTTTAATCACTTCCTTAAATACAGACACAGCTGTGTAATATTAAACCATTTTCCCATAAGAAATTATAATAGAAATTTACCTATATAATGAATTCTAGGTTATAATTCCTATTTAAACACGGTTTTTAAATGGCTTGCAAAAACTTCTCCTGATTCCTCTCAAAAACTTCTCTCATTCCTCTAAAACCTCCTAGGGCAAAAAAACAATTCTAGAATCACAGGAGAACTGATTTAGATTTTCCAAACTCCTGGTGTTAAATCAGAAATAACAGGCTTAAAAATCTATAAATTCTGCTAAAGATTTTCCCACTTGGTAGCATATCAACCACTGAGTATATTAATTATGGTTTTATACGTATTACAAAGCTATCTTCAACACCACAAACACTGTAAAGATGGTACTTTTTATTCATAAAATTACAGAGCGATTCTCTCAAAGTCAATGTGATGATGCCTATATGTTATACATTTGTATAAGAGTCTGAAAAAAAATCAAATTTTGAGAGTTTGCTACTATATATAGTCATATGAATTTATACTGAGATAAAGAATCAGGATAATACCACCAGGGAAAATTTCCAAAGCTCTAACTTCTCAACATTCTATCATCACCTGAAAGTCAATTTTCACCTTTTTCACTGGCTGAATTTGTTAGCTCAGATTTTGCTTTGGGGCTCACGTGTTCTTGCAGTATGGCAGTAGTAGATTAGAAGTCTACTGACAACAACACTTGCTATGAATCCACAGAGATAACAGTGAGGCAAATCAGAATATTGCAGAATCTTTGACTGGAAAGAAGTGACACCTGAAGGGCAAGGTATGCCTTTTCAATAGTGAAAATGTTCTAATTTAACTAATTTGATTCTTGTTTAGATAATGCCACTTTTTTTTTTTTTTTTTAACTTTCCAGTTCTATTTATTTGCTCCTGAAGACCTTTCCACACTACTGTTACTCTGGAGGAAAAACAAGAAAAATGCTTGCAGTAAATACGCAACAGTGTTCTCATTAGCAACAGTTTCTATCTTTAGATTCCTCTTCTTTACTAGCTACCAAGAGCTTCAAATCCAAGTGCCCCAGGGCAGATAGTAACATGAACACTACACAAAGACCAGCGTTCTCAACTGCTACATTTCCAATAAGTGCTTCGCACCAGGAAGACCGGTGGACTCCAGTTCTCCTCAACAGCCCAAAAATAGGGATCGGATTTCCATGGTCTTGCCAGCTTGTTGGTTCCTTCTTGCTATAATAAAATGAGGAAGGGGGGTGAAGGGCAGAGGTACTCAGGGAAAATTAAGACAGCCAAGATCAGTGTTCCTTTCACATTCTTTCCTCCAAGCCAAACGTGAACGGACAAAACGAAACCGGAAAAGGAAGTCAGCGATGGGAGAGATTTCCTTCCCCACAATATTCCCGCCTGCCTCCGGCCACGAAACCTCCAGGTGAGGGTGATCAATGCCCTGCAGCCTACTTAACAGCCCTCCCAGGTGAAGTGCTCTATTCCAGTTTGCAGATAAAGGAGTGGAGGCTCCCAGAGGTGAAACGGCCCAAGTGTGATAAACTGGCAATGCCAAGATCACGTAGCCCAGGTCCCCAATTCCCTTCCGCGACACGCCACACACATGGGGTGATGGCCTATTTAAGGGGATTCCAACAAACAAGGTTGTCTGAGTTTCTGAAGTTAAGGGTGAAACAACCCTTACACAGTAAGGGCGTTTCAGGAACTTCAGAAGCACAAGCAAAAATAAAAAATTCACTCTTCTCTTTAGATTTTCTGATCAAAAAGTAAGGGTAAACGGAATGGTGATCCTCTGATTCCTACCATGTAGAAAATTATTTAAAAGAGAAAACACACACACACACACACACACACACGGAGCCATTTGTCAGTTGGCTGGAAAAAAAAATGTCTTCAAAGAAAGTAAACATCCTGTATTAGCTCAATCGGTAACAATCTAATGTCCTATAAGCTCACCCTTAAACAAAACATGGAAAGCACATCAACGAGAGAGATGTGCCTGTTTCTGTCTGGCTTCCGGGTCAAATACCACCTATCCCTCACAATAGTATGCTTCATTTGAACTACTTTGTCCTATCAGCTTTCACTGCTAATAACCACCTAGTTCACACTAGATGTGCCCACTTCCAAAAAGCACCTATTTCTTGGACCTCAGATTCTGCAGATTGCTAGGTGTGAAAACTTCCTCTTCCACCCACATTACTTTAACCCATGACGAGGCCAAAAGGGGACAACCAATTAAAAGTATACCAAAGCAGGAAATCAACTTATGCAGGAAGACATGCCAATTTTAGCAGCATGCTGCAATGTCCATGGTGGCCATAATTTCGTGAATGAGAAGGTTTCACATTTACGGTAAAATTCCGGTAAAACTTCAAGACTACCCTTTCCTGATTTTCTAGTAGAAAATCAGCAGTGTTGTGGGAGACAGGAGTCGGTATTTGAGAAAGGAAGAAATGTCAGGATGCCTGTGCTTTCTCAGCAATTCACACCTAACTGATTTTTCTGATGTACATCTAGAACATGGTAGACTATCCTCAAATCTATGACCGCTCCTCAGTGCCTCTGGCCACTCTACTCCACCATTTCTTTTTCATCTTATAATACATCATAACATTTCTACAAAAACAAAACAGAACAAAAACCCTGTGCCACTTTGTAACAGAGTGGGGGGATTAATTTTGCATCCACAGGTTATTCACTTACTTCAAAGATTCAAATTTTGCTCATGCCACTCATACTTCTTGGCGTGGCCTTCAGAGCCAGTGTGCGTTAACGGGAAAACGAGTCCCACAATACAACTTCTTTTGGGGAGGAGCATTTCCCAGGATGATTTCCTCTGGCTAACAACCTTGGCTGAAATACCAGGTCTCTTCTAAACAATAAATTTCCCCTAAATGAGGATGCTGAGATGAACGGACTGTACAGGCTGAAGGCAAACCCTAAAGGAGTCTCAAAAATATTCTGAAAAATGGCAATAATCCTAGGAAAAGGATGAACGCTTCCAAGGTAAGATCTGCTCCCACTCCTCTTGCGGCTATCCCACAAGGTTCTACCTTTAAAGATGCCGTTGTTCATGGCACCTGGCTGGCGCAGTCGGTTAAGCGTCCGACTTCAGCCAGGTCACGATCTCGCGGTCCGTGAGTTCGAGCTCCGCGTCAGGCTCTGGGCTGATGGCTCAGAGCCTGGAGCCTGTTTCCGATTCTGTGTGTCCCTCTCTCTCTGCCCCTCCCCCGTTCATGCTCTGTCTCTCTCTGTCCCAAAAATAAATAAACGTTGAAAAAAAAAATTTAAGAAAAAAAAAAAAAAAAAGATGCCGTTGTTCATGCCATGTTCCCAGTGCTTATTTCCATATCCAAATCTACTCTGCCCACCTTTTCAAGCAGCTACCGGCAATTTCCAAGTCTTAGCAGCCATCACAATTTCAACTTAAAATTTCAACAATTTAAATCTTCATTCTGCCATCCTGATGGTTACGTTATCCTCCTTGCCTAAAAAAAAGCAGCTTATGTGTATAGGGTGCCCAGAAGAGGCACAATAAATATTTGCAGAAGGAAGGAAGGAGCGGTAGGAGTTGTTTTACAAACGTCACCACAGGCAGGAGAAGGTACTTCTGAGCAGAGGCTCAGAAAGCTCAAAGCCATCTTCCAACATTACGCAGCAAATCAAACTCCAGCTCAGTCTTCTGCCTTTATTTTCCATCTTCTACCTCTTACTTTCTTAGCAAGGTCTTCCGATTAAAAACAAACTCAATACTTATTCCCTCCCAAAGTTCTGCCTGACCCCAGCACCTGAAAGTGCTCTCTCCTTCCGTAAGCCCAAGATTTTGTGTGCACCAATGCTCTGGCTCTCATCACATCCGGATTTAACATACAACGTCACACCATCTGTGCAACCTTCTTCTCCCGACAGATTGGTGGTCGCCATGGACTGAATTCTGTCCGACTTTCCCCACCCCAATCATACTGAAGCTCTAAACCCTAATGTGACTGTATTTCAAGAGGCAATTAAGTGTCAAAAGAGATCATATGCACAAGGCCCTAATCCGACAGGTGGCCTTGTAGGAAGAAGAACCAGCAAGCAAATCGGCCAGCACCTTGAGCTCGGACTTCCCAGCCTCCGGAACTGTGTTAAAATAAATTTCTGTTGTTTAAGTCGCTCAGTCTGTGCTATGTATGCTGTTATACTAGGCCGAACAGATTTAAGACAGATTTTGGTACCAGAAGTTCTCAATTTTAGCTGCATCTAACAAACCACCTGAGAGTGCTTTAAAAATTCTGATGCCTGGGTACCACCCAGACCAGTTAAATCAGAAATGCTGGGATAAACCCAGGCACTGGTATTTTTAAAAGCTCCACAAATGATTCCAATATGTAGCTAGAGCAAGAAAGCTGCATGAAACTTAAATTTTGATGGGGTTCAAGACCATGTCTAACTCATCTCTATAATTCCCTCTAATGGCTGGCACATGGTAAATATGCAAACTGTTTAAAAAATGACACATGATTGGGGCGCCTGGGTGGCTCAGTCGGTTGGGCGTCCGACTTCAGCTCAGGTCACGATCTCGCGGTCCGTGAGTTCGAGCCCCGCGTCGGGCTCTGGGCTGATGGCTCAGAGCCTGGAGCCTGCTTCCAATTCTGTGTCTCCCTCTCTCTTTGCCCCTCCCCCGTTCATGCTCTGTCTCTCTGTCTCAAAAATAAACATTAAAAAAAAAATGACACACGATTATGAGAGTTTCAATATCTGATAATTAATATTCATTCTGTTAACAAATATTTATTAGGTACCTACTAGGCATCAGTCACCATGCTAGGGGCTGTATACACAGAGATGAGTAAAACAGGCTAGGTTCCTTATGCAGCAGCCAACATAAACATTCGAAACTCTACATTTCAACATGCTTAATTAATATATCCTTTGATCCATAAAAAAACTCTAAGTTTCTCAGCAAAAATACAATGCAGGATATTAAATACCATGTTCTTAAATTGTTTTTCCCTTAATCTCTTTACCTAAAAATATTAAAATAAGAACAGGTGAACATAAGGGAAGGGAAGAAAAGTAAAATAAGATAAATAGTGGGAGCCAAACCATAAGAGACTCTCAACTACAGAGAACAAACAGAGCTACTGGAGGGGAGGTGGGTGAGAGGTGGGCTAGATGGGGGCTGGGCATTAAAGAAGGCACTTGTGGTGAGCACTGGGTGTTGGATGTAAGTGATAAATCACTACATTCTACTCCTGAAACCAATACTATCCTATGTGTAGTATTGAATGTAAATAAAAACTTGGAAATATAAATAAAAATGCTAAAATATAATCAGGGCTGGTGGGGGGAGAAGGTTAATTTGGGAATCAATGTTCTTATTTGGCACGGATTGATCCACTTATATCAAGCAGAAGGTAATATTTCTTGCATTTTTTTGACGTCCATAAACTTAGAGGATTCTACAATAACGATACTAATCCGGTCACTGGGAACATAAACTCGGAAGTTATTCTCCTGTGGTGAAAGAACCCCTTGAGACCAACGGCCAAGTATTTACAATCATACAGGTTTGAGGCTTAAGAAGCTTTAGCAGTTATCTGAGAAACCCTTCTCTCCTTACCCCAGCATCCTCAAACCTGAGATTATGCCACTTAGAATAGGGCCTGAGGTTAATGACAAAGTCTAAAACAAGAAGGCATCCTTACTCATTCCCAAATTCAACTGGATGCTTCTCCCAGGATTGGTGGGCAATCTCTCGCCGTCTAGATGTAATTAACTAGTTTTTCTTTTCTAATCATCTAGTCTCCAGTAAACCTAAAGACGTGAAATCATATGAAAAGCATTTACTGTTTACTACAGTTAAATACTTTCATTCTCCACCTGACAGTTTCCTTCATCTCTCAAATTATTTGATACATACAGACAAATCATACCTGTAGGTTTCACTTTACTTCTCAAGGAAAAACCTCTGGATCTAGAATGGAAACTCTATACCCAGATTATTTGATAGTTTGGTAGTTTTTAGAAATTTCAAATATTTTTAAAATTTTTCTTGAAAGACTGTGGAGTCACGCAAATGATTCTACAATAAGGTGTGGGGGCGCCTGGGTGGCTCAGTTGGTTAAGCGGCCAACTCTTGATTTTGGCTCAGGTCATGATCTCAGAGTTCCTAAGTTCCAGCCTCACATTGAGTTCCACACTGACTGTGCAGAGCCTGCCTGGGATTCTCCTCCTCCTCCTCTTTCTGTCCCTCCCCCATTCCTGCGTGCTCATGCACTTTCTCTCCCTCTTAAAGTAAGCACAACTTAAAAAAATTTTGTTTAATAAATAAAGTGACGTGTGAAAAATGAACAAGAACTAGACAGATTTGGGGATGTAAGAGAGGGAAAATTCTAAGAAGAAGGAACAGCATGTCAAATGGCCTGGAGGGAAAAACACAAAGCACAGTTTGGCGTATGTTAGGTATAGCTTAGGCCAATGTCATTACCACAACCCCATGATACTTCACACCTGGACTCAGAGCACACACTTGTGTATATTTACATATTTGTGCAAGTACCCCTTCCTACCTGACCTACCACTATCTGAACTCTCACTACCTGAACAAAGGTTCCTAGTAGCTTCAGATAAATGATTTTTAGGACCGAGAATGTTGAAGCCTTCACACCTGCAACCTTCTCAGGACGGCCCTCGGGCATGGCAGCTTTCCTTCCTGTGGCCCCTCTCCCAGTCTCCTGCCATGGGCAAGGACTGCCACATGGCACAAAAGCCCAGCACCCTGGCCTCCAAAGTGGGACAGGCCCTGCGCTTTGTGGTGCACCAGAACTGATCAGGTTGCGACAGGCCTTCCCTGAAACCACATCCTTGCTGAGCTTCCTCCCCTTCCCTGTCCTGTTCCCTTGGTCCCTTACAGGTTTTTTTCTAACAGCACTCCATTAACAAATCATTTGCATGTAAAACATCCAATGGTACCCAGACCTTGTTCTCTGATGTCACGACCAAACAAAGGAACCAGGGTTTGTCAAAGAAACGACTAATTCTATGGATGGGCCAGAATAGGTAAGAGATGAACCAGAAATACTTTGTGTGAGAAAAAGAGAAAATGCTCAAAAACAGGATGGGAACATATCACAAGGGCCCAGAAGCTAGTTTAAAGGAACTCCCTCACTGGCCAAATCTGGGAAAATGTAAGCACCACCATAATTACATACAGTAACAAATTATAAACCCCTGAAAAAAATAGGAATTCATGAGCCCACACCTATAATGAATCTACAAATAAATGAACAAGAAACAAAGTGGTCTCTTGCTTACAGCAAAAGAGCAACAACCGACTGATCAAACAATGTAGAGAAAGTGCTGGAGGCAGAAAATCACCATTCTGCAACCATTAAGGAAAGACTGAAACAAGCAAAAATCATCAATGGATACTATATCAAAAGGGACATTTCCATGAGGAATGGATATCTGCATAGTCTTAAATTAGATTGTACTCTCCACAAATTACTTATTAATTACAAGAGAGGAAAAACAAAGCAAAGCAATGGGACAAGCCCCTGACTGATCAAACTTAGTATAATCTATGAGAGACAGAAAGATGTCATATACCTCCGGATGTGATACCACGAGAAAGACACGATACCACTTCTACAGTATTCTGCTGAGAACACATAACCTGGATCTAATGAAAAGTCAGGTGAAAAAAAAATGAAAGCATGTTCTACTTGCCTAAAAATTTGGAGTATCTTCCCACTGTTCTCAGGATAAAATTCAAATTCCTTGAACTCGTTTACAAAACATTTCCTGATTCACGATGTACAACTCTCATCACAAGTATACTCTGAGTTTACAAATATACAGAATTTACAAGTGAGGGGAGCCTGGGTGGCTCAGTCGGTTAAACATCTGACTCTTGGTTTTGGCTCAGGTCATGAGCTTGCAGTTTGGTGGGTTTGAGCCTGTGCCAGGCTCTGCACTGGCAGCACTGACCCTGCTTGAGATTCTCTCTGCCTCGCTCTCTGCCCCTCCCCCACTCAGGCTGTCTCTGTCTCTCTCAAAGTAAATAAACTAAAAAAAAGAAAGAAATACATAAAATGTATAAGTTAAACATACTTTTAGCTCTGAAATACGAACGTAATTGATACTATCCAGATACAGAAGCCATAATCAAATCAAAAATTTTCTAATCAACTACATAACCTTTCACGTATGAATCACAGTGTTCTCAGAAAAGATTCTTTAAATCTGTTTAGGTGTCTCACTTAAAAAGTAAGAATTTCCTAAAGCTAATCTACTACATCCCCATAGGAACCACTAAAAGAACCCCTGCAATCCAAATACTCTAAGAGCTGCCCTGACGACATCCTCCCAAGATATACCTTCAAATTCTACTCATGGAATATCATGAAATTGCTGATCCCACTTTCTACTCCCTGAGCCCTACAACTGTCCCATCTTCCTCCCCTTATTAGATTTCTGGAAAACACCAATAAAGTGGCACACACACGATTAAGGAAACTTCTCTCTGCTGCTATCGCTCCATCATGCAAAAGTAGAGAATGAATCCACATTAACGGACAAGGGAAGGGAAACTACATACCCCCTAAAAGAGGGAACAAGAAAAACAACAAAAAAAGAAAGGAAGCCCTTATAGTTATTAGAGAAAATAAGCAAAATTATTAGGCCCAGGTTTCTGGAGTTTGTGATCTGGGAATACAGTCATGTGGGAAAATGTATCTGGAATCTGGGAACAGCAAAGAAACAACTGGGTGTTCTTTCGTACAGCCCTAGGCTTGACTTTCCATTACCAGGCCCTTTTAAAACTTGTTATGAGAGGAGGTTAATGTCTAGAATTTTGTTGAATAAAAATAGAAATAATTTCTGACCGGTGGAAAAGATAACCCCAAAGATGACAGTGTATGGCCTGCCGTAAACTAACCACCATCACCAAGCCATCGAGGTACCATTCACGGCTAAAGAGGTAGGGATAATTTCCTCTGGAAATAGGAAGATCAGACTGATAAGAAAACAAAGCTAAAGACTAAGTCAATAAAGTGGAAGAGTTCAGAACAGCGATTTCTCCTCTACTGTTTGCATATTAGAACTGCCTATGGACTATTTTAAAATGTCAGAGGCTTAGCAAATTAAAGCTGAACATCTGGGAGCGCAACCCACACACTAGTAGTTTTTAAAAATTTAACCTCCTCAGCCACTTTTCTTGGGTGTTGTGGACCCCCTCCAGCTTTTTCTCTCTGCATTCAAATAGTAAGAGAAAATAATGAACCTAACGAAGTACGGCTGAGAGACTTACAAAGCGTGCCTTTATTACCTCTACGTTAACAATAAGGAAAATAATCTAAATAAAACTACATATAAGTATGTAGCCTGCACTTCACTGCTGGGTTCAGAGTTTCTTGAGAAAAGTGGACCCTACGAAGTTAGTTAAAGGCTGTTGCCAAATGAAGATCAAACCTGTATGAAGATTTTGAAAAATCTAACATAAACCAGTGAAGGCAACCTACAGAATGGGAGAAGATGTTTGCAAATGACATATTTGATAAATAAATATTCCAAAATATATAAGGAACTGATACAACTCAACACCCAAAAAACAAATATTCCTGGGGCGCCTGGGTGGCACAGTCGGTTAAGCGTCCGACTTCAGCCAGGTCACGATCTCGGGGTCCGTGAGTTCGAGCCCCGCGTCGGGCTCTGGGCTGATGGCTCGGAGCCTGGAGCCTGTTTCCGATTCTGTGTCTCCCTCTCTCTCTGCCCCTCCCCCGTTCATGCTCTGTCTCTCTCTGTCCCAAAAATAAATAAACGTTGAAAAAAAAAAATTTAAAAAAAAAAAAATTCCAATTTAAAAAAGGGACGAGGAACATTTTTCCAAAGAAGACATCCAGATGGCCAACAGACACATGAAAAGATGCCCAACATCATTCATCATCAGGAAAATGCAAATCAAAACTACAATGAGATACCACCTCATGCTGTCAGAATGGCTAAAATCAAAAACACAAGAAACCATAAGTGTTGGTGAAGATGCGGACAAAAAGGAACGCCGGGGAATGCAAACTAGTGTGGCCACTGTGGGAAGCAGTATGGAGTTTCCTCAAAAAGTTAAAAACAGAACTACCCTATGATCCAACAATCACATTGGGTAGTTAGCTAAAAAATTCAAAAACATTAATTCAAGGGATACATGCACCCCTGTGTTTACAGCAGCATTATTTACAACAGCCAAATTATGGAAGCAGCCTAGTGTTCATCAATAGATGAGAGGATGAAGATGATGTGGGGTGTGTGTGTATATATATATATAAACATATATATCAACCGTTGCACACACATATATGTTTATATATATATATACACACACACACATATATAATATTCCCATGTGTGTGTATATATGATGTGTGAATCTTATTCAGCCATAACAAAAGAATGAAATCTTGCCCTTTGGAACAACAGGCATGGAGCCAGAAAGTATAATGCTAAGCGAAATATGTCCGTCAGGGAAAGACAAATACCGTATGTTTTCACTCATATGTGGAATTTAAGACTAAAAAAACAAACAAATGAAAAAATAAAAATAAAAGAAAGAGAGAGACAAACCAAGAAACAGACTCTTAACTACAGAGAAACTGGTGGCTACCACAGTGGAGGTGGGTGGGGGGTGGGTGAAATAGGTGAAGGGGATTACAAGTACACCTATCACAGTGAGCACTGAGTGGTGCATAGAATTGTTGAATCACTATATTGTGCACCTGAAACTAACATACCACTATGTCAGCTATACTGTAATTCAAATTTAAAACTTAAAAAAAGATTTTTAAAAATCTAACATAGGGGCACCTGAGCGGCTCAGTCAGTTAAGCGGCCAACTTCAGCTCAGGTCATGATCTCGCGGTCTGTGAGTTCGAGCCCCACGTCGGGCTCTGTGCTGACAGCTCAGAGCCTGGAGCCTGCTTCAGATTCTGGGTCTCCCCCTCTCTCTGCCTCTCCCTCTCTCTCTCTCTCAAAAATCAACAAACATAAAAAATTTAAAAACCTAACAGAAATCAGTGGGAAAACAGACTTGGCTATATTCACCTCAATTGACCTAACTATCTACTCATCTACTCAGAAACACATCTACTCAGTGTGGGCACATACCACTGTATAAAAAGCAAGAGAAATAGCAAAATGTAAATCTGTGCTTCAATCCAGGAACCAAACACAAATGAACTTAAACAAAAAGCTGGCTTCAATACATTTGTATTCTGGAATTTACACCGACAAGAATATTTCAAAACTTCCTACTTGCTGACTCCACTTTCTTGTTTCCCATTCCAATCTTGCTTCCATCCCTGCTTAACAAGTTTCCAATGATCATACTGTTGGCTTTGACCATAACCAACCACCCAGTTGCTAAAGTAAAAAACCTGCTAATTATCCCTAATGCCTCCCTTTGCCTCACCACCTTTATTCAACGCAACAGCAGGTCCTGTCAATTAGTCCTCCAAAACATCTACTGAAGCTTTCTCTTTCCAGCTTTTCTAATCCCACTCCAGGCCAAGACACTAACATACCTAGCCTGGACCACTGCCACCATCTCTTAACCTGTCTCCCTGCTTCCACTCAGGACTCCTCCACACTGCATGCTACCACTGCGGCCAGAGTAGTAAAGACATCATTTCTATTGTGCCACTGCTCTCATTTTTTTTTTTTAATTTAAAGTAATCTCTACACCCAACATGGGGCTCAAACTCACAATCCTGAGATCAAGCGTTGCACACTCCACTGACGGAGCAGGGGAGCCAGCCCTGTCACTGTGCTCTATAGAAGCCTCCAGAGGCTTCTGAGGGGTGCCTGGGTGGCTCAGTCAGTTGAGCCCCACGATGGGCTCCATGTTCACAGAGCAGAGCCTGCTTGGGATTCTCTCTCTCCCTCTCTCTGCCCCTCCCCCACTCACGTGCACGCTCTCTTTCAAAATAAACAATCATTAAATGAATGAATGAATGCAAGCCTCCAAAGACTTTTGATAACATCAGGAAAAGTCCAAATGCTTTCTTATCAGGGCCTTCCAGGTCCTGCAGCATCTAGCTCCTGCCTACTTTCCCAACATCCTTCCTTATGAACCTCCTCCACGCTCTGGCCCTCATTCCAAACATTTTAAGCATTTGCTGCTTCTGACTGCCCAGCATACTCTTTCCCTACCTCTTCACATAACTACCTCCTCTTGTCCTTCAGATTCCAATTCAAAGGACACTTCCTCATAGAGCTCTTCACTGCCTACTCTGAGGTCAGTCCTCTTTTCACCACCTACCACATGATACTGCTTATTTTCTTCATGTTGATCATAATCTGGCAAAGTATATATGGGGGTTCAGGGGTGGGCTGTCTTCTTTCTTCTACCATTGTATGCTTGTGACATATAATGGGCACTCCCGTTTTTGTTTTCATCAGAGGCATGGTCTATAGCATGGACCCGGAAATGAAATTACCAGGGCTCTATTCCAGCTTGGGCTCTACCAGCAATTAGCAGTGTGGACGTGGGCACACCACAAGATTGAGTGGGTTAAGAGTAACTGGACAGTAAGAAAGTGGAAACAGCAAGTGAGACTTTTTTCTAAATTTCATGTATCTAAACTCAGAATGTGGACATATGAAAGCCTTTGACCTCTCTGAGTCTGTTTCCTCATTTGTAGATTACTTTGAATGTCACTTTCAGCTCAGATGCACTAGAATTGTAACAGGCGTCAATCTACTTTCCAACCTAATTTTTCTTACCCCTCATTTACACTCTGCAACTAAATATCACACAGTGATATTTTACCTCCTATACATTTGTTCATTCTGACGCCTCCTCTCCAAGTCCAACCACTGGAAATTATCCTTTAAAGGCTAGATCAATTATTAACGGCCTCATAAAGTCTGTTCCAATCACCTGGGCCAAAATTGGTGTGCTTGTTAAGTGTTCCAGAAATTTTTATGCTTTAAATTAGATTAGTCCCTAATCTCTCTCCGCCTCAGTTTTATAACCCATAAAATGGTCTACAATATCACATACTATTGCTGGATAATTGAGAATACTTAGCTTGATAATAAAGCGTTCAAAAAATGTATTATTTGTTGGCTACAGATATTTTCCGCTCTTCTTGAGAGCCACCAAATGAGTTTTCCATTTCTGAATCTCCAAACGTTTGAAGCCATTACTCCTCCCAACGCCTTATGAATAGTTTTCCTATTCATAAAACGAAGGGCGTGGACTAGACCAATCACCACCCCTTCAAAAACGAAGTCCTCTATACTTACACGAATAGCCTACAAAGATACCGTACGTGAGCTCCTGTAACACAAACAGCTTAAAGCAAAGGCAGCGCAGGTGAGCTTCTTTAAGGACGGGAATTCGAGGGAAACTACTCCCTCATATAGAAGTGGGCTGGAAGCACTAACTGATCGAGACCCTGGGGACCCTTTCTAAAGAAACTGACCCCTGCCACAATGATGGGTCCTTTGGATTGTTGTTTTTAAGTTATCTTACAGATACTTAAAGGAGTCAGTACCCGCCCCCCGCCCCCCAGAGGGACGAGAAAGATGAGACCAGCCGCGTTAAGAAGGAAATGTTTGTAAGACAAATGGACGACCGCTTGGACAACAAACCCAATGCCTTTCACCTAACCCTAACCCCAAGGCGCGAGCCGATGACCCAAGACTGCAGGGAAGACGCTGGGGCCGCCAGAAACCCTAAAGCGGCCAGCCGGGCGGGCGTGAGCAGCCGTCTGCGGAAGCGGTGCAACCTCAGCGCTCGGCACCTTTCCCAGACCGGCCCCCAGCCGCAGGACCACAGTTAGGGACCCGGGCCCGGACTCCTCAGCAACCCCCGCGTCCCGCCCCCGTACCTGCGGGGTCGAGCGCCATCTCGGCTGGAGGAGAGGAAAGCAGCCCGCGGCCGCTCCCGGGCAGGGGGAGGGAAGGGGAGGAGTCTGGGCAGGGAGGCACGTGCGGCCGCCCGGAGCTTCCCCGAGGTGGAGGAAGCCACGGAGGAGGAGCGCAGTGCCCTTCGCGGAGCCCGGCACGCAGGCCCCTTTCCTTCCTTCTAATTTCCCGAGTCGCTACTTCCGCTGCGCATTGCGCCTGCGCCCTTCTGGCCCCACCCCGAAGCCTGGAACGGACTTTGCCCAGGGAATGACTGGGAAGGGGGCGTGGCCTTGTGTGCCTTGGGGGCGGGCTGTCTCAGAGGCTCGGGGCCTCGCTTGGGGCGGAGCGCTAGCGCCCGCTTGCAGACCCGGGTCTGCGGAGACCCGAGCCGAAGCTGCTGGCCTTTGGGACTGCGCCTCCCGTGGCGACTAAGTTCACGGCCAAACCCTTCCCTCCGCTCCCGTCTTCGGAAGACGGAATGAATCACCCTGTTTATTTTATCTTCGTTAACGTTCGTTCATTCATAAATTTCTATTTCATGCCTGCCAGGTTCCAGCCACGGTTCTGAATACGAGGGGTAAATACCTAAATAAAAATAAGGGCCCTATTCTCGGGAAGAATCGTGTTGGCAGGGGAGTCAAATACAAGCAACACGCTGTTAAACGTCATAAACGCCACACGTGCAAGATATGAACAGCTTGTTCTATAGAGGTGGTATAGTTCGTACAGTATCATTATCTGTCCCACAAATCAGCAGCCTGTGGCTTCCCTGGAGGGGGAAATAAAAAAATGGGCGCTAGGACATATTGTCCTTAGGGCGTACAGCCTGATTTGGGTGATGTTACAAATCCCGATTCTGCCAGTTAAAGCCGTATGTTTTTCAGAAAAATGAAGGAAGGTGACAGCTATACTCCAGAAGAGCCCCAACTGCCCTCTTCTCGATAAAAGAAACTTTCTGGTGGCAGTTATTCTCATTTCCGCTCACCAACCGGCCTTCAGAAATGCTTCCTTGTCACATCCATGGTCAGCTAGTTCGAGCCTCCAAAGGGTGAGGTGCGGCCGGGGACAGATGGGACAGATGTTAGAAAAACAAGGAGCAGCTGCTTCTTCCCTGGGAGGGATTTAGAGCTTTCAAAATGATCCCCTCCCCACCTACCTGCAGTCCCTCCTCCCCTGCTGCTGCTTCAGCCTGGTCAGTTGGCAGAAAAAGCAGCCACAGTCGAGCCGGGTTGGGAAAGTGGGTCTCTGCCCAGCAGGTCTTCCGTTTAAGGGCCTATTTGGGCATAACGGCCCTTATTACAGCTGTAGGTTGAGGTGCCAAGGTGAAGAATTAATGTTTCACTCAGCCAGTCAGGAAAGCAGGTCTGTTTTCTTGTGTGTTTTATAAATGGGTTTTGAAACATACCAAATTCATTCTGATGCCCCTTTTCTTTTTCTGGAGATGGAAGATTTAGTTTAGAAAATAAATCTTTTTAAGGAGATGAGGTGGGGTATAAAGACACAAGCCAGACATTCACACTTGGGTAATTACACTAAATTTTCCTATATATGCAAAAGGATGTCAGGGAGAGCTTTAGTCAGAGACCTAAGTACCTCTACCGGAATCCTGCATCACCACCTAGTAGCTCTGTGACTTGAATGAATTCCAACGTTTCTTTGGACTTTAGTTTCTAATTTGTAAAGACGTTGTGAGGAATAAATGTGTTATCATTTAACACTGTTTCAGTCGCTGAAAACCCACTTGATGGCCTTTGCCATAACTGAGTATTGCTTGAAGCTTTATTATTTAATATTTTTAAAGTAACTCACTGAAAAAACAAACTCAGATGGGCACTATCTACTTCAGCTTTATCCTATGCAATAATATCTGTAAAATCATGGGTTTTGTGTGTCCCATAAAATGGGCTGTTAGACATCTCACACTATGAGAAGCACTAGCATCTCATTGCCTGGTACATAACAGCGTGCCCCTCTCCTGTCTCATAGATCTCCTTGATCTATGAAATTAGATCATTGGGGGGCAAAGTCTCTATAAAGTACCTGGGAAAGATAACTCATGTATTAAAAACTAAATCATAGAAATGTAATTGGTAATTCAAAACAAATTTCCTAAGATAGCACATTATTTAAAAAAAATTTTTTTTTTAATGTTTCTTTCTTTCTGAGAGGGAGAGAGAGAGACCAAGTAGAAGTGAGGGAGGAGCAGAGAGAGAGGGAGACACAGAATCTGAAGCAGGCTCCAGACTCCGAGTTGTCAGCACAGAGCCCAACGTGGGGCTCAAACTCACAAACTGCCAGATCGTGACCTGAGCCGAAGCTGGACACTCAACTAACTGAGCCACCCAGGGACCCCTAAGATATGGATAGTTCTTTGAACAATAGCTGAAATAAGAACATAAAGGGGAGGAGAGCACACTGTCCTGGAAATGAGGAACTCTGTATCAGCCAAGCATGATCTCTAGGGCTCAGACGATATCTCGTACCTAATGGCCGCACAGTAGCTTTTCACAAAGGACTGAATGCCAGAGTGGCTAGGAAGGACTTGAAAGATGAAGTAGAAATTATGGTTGGCCTTGAAAGATGGCTAGCATGAGTCAGCAGAGTGTATGTCACACCAGGAGAAAAATAAGCAAAAATGTCTGAGATTTGAGGTGTTCTTGAGGGACAAATGAAGCATGGGAAAGACAGAAGGCAAGAAATAAAAACATACATGCAAAAGCAAAAGCATAGGGGTAGGAAGCCCAGGGCTGTGTGGACAGTCATGTTGGAGGGCAATGTCTGACGCCATTCGTTGAAGATTTGGGAAGCTAGGATACTTACGAATGCGACTGAAAATGTTAGAAGAGCCAGATGCTCAAAGCCTTAAACATTAGGCTGAGGCGTGTTTGAAGCTGTAACCGGTCAGGGGCTGTTGAAGGTTAACAAGTAGAAAAATGGCCTTTTGTCAAAGTGATGTGTTTTAAAGACGATTTTGCATAGGATAGATACAAGTGGTGACGAGAGACGCAGGGGGTAAGCAGAACGGTAAGGAGCTTTTGTAATAGTTCAGGCAGGATCTGAAAAGAGCGTGAACTAGTCTATGTGGCTATGTAAAAGACAGAATGGATGTGAATGAATGTAACTGGGAAGGAAAAATCCATTCTTCATAATCGACCTGGAAGAATAGAACAAGGAGTCAAGAAGGACTGCTAGGCGATTCCGTTCCTTGGAAAATGTACACAGACAAATGAGAAAATCATGGCCATGCACCCATTCATGCCTCAAATGATCTGCTCTTGATCCTCATTACCGGGGAGCCAATACTGAGAGGGAGAGACCAGTTAGGAGGAAACTTCAATGACCCGAGGGAATATTTGATCCATGGCAGAGCATGTGAAAGCAGAGAAGTGAGGGGCTTAGTATGTAGACTAGACATAAGCACACACACACACACACACATACATATCTCTTAGTCTAACATCTAAGGAATTCGCAGGTACAAACAAATATCTTAATTGTTTATTGCCTCAATTCTAACTAGATCTAGCATAATTTTTGGCTCTATGTGGATACCTATTAGTTACAATAAAGGTTGAGATAACCCCTGCTTGCTTCCAACTCTGCCCCAAATCAGAATTAAAGATTTCACCTATTGCTTTGTTCTGCCCTGTCTTTGAGCCAATGAGAATTACATTTGGAGTAATATTAGAAGCCCCATCCCTACCAGTACCTGAAGTTTGAAATGGCTAGCCAACTTCTTGGCTGGAAGATCACTATCCGAGGGTTCCTGGTGGCCTTGTCTGCTTACTGAGCTGCATGATTTAGCTCCCAGCCCCCAGGGCCTGTGCCTTCTCCTTTTTCGATAGGCACAGGTCCAGATTGGTACTTCTATTCGTTTGTTAGGGCCGCCATTACAAAGTACCACAGAATGGTTGGCTTAAACCACAGATTTTCTCACGATTGGAGTCTGGAAGTCCAAGATCAAGGTATCTGTAGGTTTGGTTTCTTCTGAGGCTACTTTTCTTGGCTTACAGGTGGCCATTTTCTCTTTGTCACTTCACATAGTCTTCTGGATGTGCGTTTCTGTGTCCAAATTTCCTTTTTATAAAATAAGGAGACCAATCATATTGGATTAGGGCCTACCTTGATGACATCATGTTTAATTAATTTTCTTTATAAAGACCCTATCTCCAAATACAGTCACATTCTCAGGTACTTGGCTCAGGACTTCAGCATATAAATTTTGGGGGGACACAGTCTAGTTCTTTACAAGGACCAGAACATTTCCCGGAATCCCAAATCACTTGGCTAGAGCCCTGACAACTTGCCTAGATTTAGCCTCTCCCCAGAACAATATACTTTGTCCCTGACTTCCTGGTGGCTGAATAGGTTCTGCTTTGCTATGGCTCATTCCACTAACTCCTCCTGGCTCTTTAACATATCTTTATTTCATCTGCCAACTGTACTGTTGTAACTCTTAGTCTAAGAGCTACCTGCTTTTGCAGAGATGTTTCCAACAGTCTCCTAACTTCTCTCAGGTGCTAGGCTGATTCTCCTGCTATCCATTCTTTCTAACTCATTTCATCCACAACAGCAAATATGATCATAAAATTTCTTATGTAAAATCCCTCAGTGGTTCCTCATATACATAAAATCCAAACCCTTTCCTTTAATAAAGTTCATGAAGCCTTTGACGGACTAGTCTCCCCGTTTCATACATCATCTTTTCACAACCAAAAGGTTTCTGCTTGTACTGTGCATTTTCCACTGTATGAACCTATAGCAATAGTTTATAAAGTATCTGTGGAGAATTTTCGATGCACTATCCCAGTAAAACAGGTAAGATTCTGTATTGAACATAGAAACTTAAAACTGATTTCAGAAAGAATGTATAGTTGGGGCGCCTGGGTGGCTCAGTCGGTCAAGCGTCTGACTGTTGATTTCAGCTCAAGTCATGATCTCACAGTTTGTGAATTGGAGCCCCACATAGGGCTCTGCACTCCAAGTGCAGAGCCTGCTTGGGATTTTCTCTCTCTGCTCCTCCTCTGCTTGTTCTCTCTCTCTCTCTCTCTCTCTCAATAAACACATAAACTTAAAAAAAAAAAAAAGAGTGTGTAGTGGAAAGAGAGGGACTTTGGAACCAAACAGAGCTAAATTCTAATTCCTCTTGCCTTCTTTTACTTTTTAAATTTTTTATTGAAAAAAGTTATACTTTCAGGGATCGTTTCTATAGTTCATAACTTTTTTATTGAGATATAATTTATATACAGAAAAGGGAACAAATCTGTGTGCAGCTGAAAAAATTTTCATGTGTGGATACACTTTTATACCACACCTGTGTCAAGACCTAGAGCATTTCTAGTCATCCAGAAGGTTCCTTGATTCTTCCTCCTAGTGAAGCCCCACATAAAAATAACTATCTCCTGACTTCTATGAGAATTGATTAGTTTTGTCTGTTTTTGAACTTATATGAAAGTAACAGTGCAGTGTAATCTACCATTATCTGGTGTCTTTTGCTCAACTCAATAGCTGTGAGACTCATTCACATGGTTGAATGTATCTACATATCTGCTTTCCCACTTCTAATTTAGATTTGGTAAATCGTTTCTCCCTCTGAGCCTCAGTGTCCTCAGTCACACCATCCCCGCCTAATTTATTTGAGCATTAAAGAAAACCTGTAACAAACAGTGATAGCGGTTTCTAGCACACGGTAGGCCATTGCTAGATTCTAGCTATTGTCGCTGTGATGATTATCTTTTATTTTTAGAATTCAGTTCTTTTGAACTATTGCACTATATTCAGGGGTTTTTTGATGTAGTACTTCAGAGCTACTCTGCCTTCAAGGCTGAAATCTGGGTAACAATATGTTTAAATCAGTATTATGTGAACACCCTTCAAATGAACAAAGGAGATTTAACAGTGTGCCCTATCACTTATCAGGTGAGAAAAAAAAAGTGTGAAAAAAAAATCACCTCTCACCTCTGTGGAAGGTTTTTTATGTTTTATGTTTTGTTTTTACTGTGAATTATTTTCTGGGTGGCCTCCTTTAAGCAGACCACAATTTTTTCTAGGGTCGCAGACTTCTATTCCTAAAAAATGCTAAAAAAAATGATAATAAAGATAATGATAAGACTATGACATGAGTTATATTGGATTTCTCTTACCTTGTCTTGTGCAGATGCCATGATCCTTTGTAGAATTTCTCACAGGAGCTGGCAAAGTTGACAAACAAAAACAGAAGTGCTTTTCATTGTACAGTGTGTCTGAAATGACAATGACATTCTGGTTAGATGGCCAGCTGCACTGAAAACATCTCAAGGATCTTTTGCTTATTTAGAGAAAATAAAGTTAGTGAAAACTAACAACTCATTCCAGATGTTTCTGCACTATTGATCTGTCAGAGGACAAACCTCCTGAATTTATTACCCACTCCTCCCCCAAGACGGAGAACCTTCCATGCGCCAGGCACTGTGCTGAGTCCTGGAATGAATAAGTAAGATGAAGTCCTTGCCCTTAAGGAACTCAGAGTACAGGGGGTGTAAGACAAACACATGAACAAATAATTACAGTCCAACATGTTAGAAGATGATGCGGGAACCCAGAGGGTGAAATTAACTTGACTTTCAGAAGACAAACATAAACATGAACATTAATGCTTATATTTGAAGTAACTTCTTAAAAATTATTCAATAAGAGAAAGACAGGGGCACCTGGGTGGCGCAGTCGGTTAAGCGTCCAACTTCAGCCAGGTCACAATCTCGCGGTCCGTGAGTTCGAGCCCCGCGTCAGGCTCTGGGCTGATGGCTCGGAGCCTGGAGCCTGTTTCAGATTCTGTGTCTCCCTCTCTCTCTGCCCCTCCCCTGTTCATGCTCTGTCTCTCTCTGTCCCAAAAATAAATAAAAAAAAAAAAAATAAAAAATAAATAAAAAAAAAAAAGAGAAAGACAAATGGAGTCTTAGTCGATTGCATTTTGCTGTATAGAATAGGCATAGGTTAATCATCACGTACCACAAATATGGTTGAAATAGCTAGATTGGCCACTATTAGTTGGGACCACATAGACAACATCCAAGGACATAAAAATCAAGTGTTGAGAATTGCTTTCAAGTTTCGATGCTTTCTCCCTAGTGATGCGCTCAGACAAAACAATCCTATATCATTGATCCTGGTATATTGATCAATAGGACATGAAGCAGTAAGTCCAAATGAAGAGCTCCCAAAAGTTCAGGCCTTGACCTTCAGTAAAGAAGAGTGCTTATACAGATCTATTTCATTAACTAAGTTCTACGTCATGGCGCCAGGGATCCCAAGGTATGGATGAAAGGCTTCCTATAGAAATGAGGTATTGCTGTTGCCAAGCCATGTGACTGCCCTTTGAGGGGAGGGACTGTATCTTCTGCATCACTGTAGCACCTCTCAGAGGACTTGGCATCTGGCAAGGTAGTAAGCTCCTGTTACTGGAGAATATAGGGGCACCATGTGAAACTAATATGGGTTACATGACCCACTGATTATTACTCCTTAACATCACTTCCATCTCTTCCCTGTCCCTAACCTCTACCTTAATTCAGCCTCCATTTTGCCATTTCTGATCTTTGGCTAAAGATAACTTTCAGGTTTTACGTGCTTTAAGATATATTTTCTGGTCAAGACACCCCCCTCACTTAGAACACGAGATGCACATTTATGGCATTGTCGGCTTGGCATCCTGTTCTTCTTTTGGACACTGCTCCTCCCCTAATTCATTTTATTAGATTGGTTTCTGCCAATGTCTTCATGTTCTTTTTTTTAATTTTTTTTTTATTTTTTATTTAAAAAAAAATTTTTTTTTCAACGTTTATTTATTTTTGGGACAGAGAGAGACAGAGCATGAACGGGGGAGGGGCAGAGAGAGAGGGAGACACAGAATCAGAAGCAGGCTCCAGGCTCTGAGCCATCAGCCCAGAGCCCGACGCGGGGCTCGAACTCACGGACCGCGAGATCGTGACCTGGCTGAAGTCGGATGCTTAACCGACTGCGCCACCCAGGCGCCCCAATGTCTTCATGTTCTTACATGACATCTCTCTTTAACCGTATTCATTTGCCCAAGAATGAATACATGACCTAGAACAGACCAGTAGAGTTTTGCCTAGAAAATATTAGCTGTGGATCTAAGTATACCAGTTCATCTCCTGAGGGTGGAATTTTAAAATGCAAAATGTAGAAGCCGTTAAGAGACTAGTTTTCTGCCATGTAGAGAAAGTTATTGCTAAGGAAAAAGGAAAGGTGATGCCTAACAAAAAAGGTACAGAGATTCTCCCCACACTCCCCTTACTAACACATTTTAGGGCCACACATTTAGGGATGACAACATCCATACAGGGTTTGAAACTCAGGTTGTAGCTGCTCTGAGATTTCATTTCTGTGTCTGCCTTTCTGGGTCTTGGATCTTTGAGCTACCAAAGACTTATACGTAGGACATGTCTTACACACGACTGCAAATCTTCTCAGCCCCAATTCTTGCATGTGGCCACTAGTTCTCTGTAAGCCTTCAAATACCTTAACATAAGCTGGTAGTGCCTTGTACCTCTCACTTGCTTTTTTGACACTACTGCATGAAACACCCATGAGGATCCTCTGAGCCGTCACATGTCTACAACTCAGAAGTGTAGGGGAAGTTAATGCCTGTGCGGTCATCTTGATCAATAGTGAATGGAATCCAACGGATAAATGTGTCCCACTTTTTATTCCTGCTTCAGTTCTGAAGCACATTTAAAAACAATGTTTATTTATTTTTGAGAGAAAGTGAGCCAGAGTGCAAGCTGGGGAGGGGCAGAGACAGAAGGAGACCCAGAATCTGAAGCAGGCTCCAGGCCCTGAGCTGTCAGCACAGAGCTCGACACGGGGCTCAAACTCCCAGACTGTGAGATCATGACCTGAGCCGAAGTCGGACGCTCAACTGACTGAGTCACCCAGGTGCCCCCTGCAGCACATTTTATCAGACCCCTCCAACAGCCTCATGGGATCTAACCAGTCACCTGTGAAATGGGACACTCATTAAAACATGCACGTATTACCTTTCCTTCCTCCCCTGCTTCACTCTTCCCTGACCCTCCCTGCTGTTCCTTGGGATAATATTCAAAGACCATCCACTTGCACGTTACCTAGGCGAAAAGAGCACTTATTCATTGCTTCTGACTTTTTGTTTAAACTGTTTCAAGTTGGTTCCTGCTCTTTGCTACTCAAAGACATAGTCCAAATTAATTCAAAGCCCTAATAATGGTTCCCTCATTGCCCATAGAATACAATCATACAAGCAACAGAACTGGATGGGAGCATATGGCAATCTGATCCAGAATTTACATCCTTAACATATCGGGTGCCTTGTAAATGTTTATCACCCTCTCCCAGTCGATAGCTAATCAATTTCTGCCTAAGTATGCCACGTGCCTTTGAGAATACATAAAAATCCAGGCACATACACACACAAAATCCTACTGTCTCCAGGATTACCCCAGCTCGCTATTTGTTCTTTTCCTATTGTCACCTGTGTCTAGCTCCCACACTTTATTTCACTGTTTATCTATTGTTGAAGTTTTAGGCTGCTTCTAGTTTTTCTTTTAAGGTTAACACTGAAGTGAATATTCTAAAAATAAAGTTTTCATCTCTAGCTCTGTTGATTTCTGAAGGATAATTCCTAGAGGTGGAATTATTGGGCTAATTGCTGTGGACAGATCACCAAGTAAAGTCACTTTAAAGATATTTGCTAAATTGATGCAAACAGGCATTTTGTTACAACTCACTAATTTTTATTAGTAGTGAAAAATATTTTGCATGTATTTTTAATAGCCTTATTTTCCTTCTATGAATTGTTTATCCATATTCTTTCCCATTTTAAACTAAACCACTGCCATTTTTCTTACTGATTTGTCTATTGCTTTTTTATATGAAGCCTTGTGGCACTTATTATTTATTTATTGTCGTTGTTTTCCTTTTATTTTTATGAATAATAATTTGACAGACTCACATACATACGCAGTATTTTTTTTGGTTATTTATCCCATTATTTAATTCTTGGTGAGAGATAACCCATTCTATCTTCTATATTTTTTATTTTCTATTTCTTTAAATAAATAGATTGCTATTTTACAGTTATTTTCTTTTCTTCCTCTTTATTTCATTTTATTATGATGAGACATAAATATCTATCTTTTTCTCCAAATAACTAACCAATTCTTCGGACACTGTTTTCCGAGAAGTATTTACTGAATAACCTACCTTTTCCTTTTAAGTTTTTTTCTGATCTTGGATCTATTTCTAGGCTGTTTGTCCTGTCCATCTCCCTGCCTAATTCTGTGATTGTGGCATAGTCTTTTCAACTGACTCTTAAACTTTGGATAAGTAACATGAAAGTACAACTGATGTTTCATTTCTTCCTGTATGAGGCCATGTCTCACCATACTCGAGCACTGACCTTACAGAAGGCTCAAGACAACGTCTCTGATTGGTGTGTGTCAGGACAATGAGCAGGGTCGCTTGCCCTGTCCATCCTGGTTCTGTGCCTGCTGGCTCCTAGTTTGGGAGAGGACAGATGAGGGATGGGCTATGGGGGCCCATATCCCACTCCCCAGGTTCAACTAAAGAATGATTCTTGACTTCCCATCTTTGGTTGCAGAGCATGTTTATATTTATTCCATACTATCCTGCATCGTATGTTGGATCCGAGGGAAGCGGATGCTGAGGTGGACATTAGCACACAGAAGTTTGCTAGAAAGTGCTTTGGTGGTCAAGACTTTTGGGAGAGAAGAGAAGGAAACAGGATTAGGTAGAAGAAGGAGATGAGCTGTGGTGTAGTCCTAACAAGGACTTCGCCAAGTTCTGAAGCTGGATGACCTTTCTGAACTTGTCCTGAGTTGAGGCAAGGGAGCTAGGCTTCATAGCCTCACATTGACCAAGCACTGGTAGATGGCCATCCTAGAAAGGGGCATGGCCTTGAGTGAGGCATGTCTCTTTAGCATGTAGCACTAATCATAATTATAATGGCCATAATTATAATTACAAATTAACATGAATTTGTGAGATGCATTCATTATTATATGTCCCTCTCTATATCATAAGCTCCAGGAAGTAAAGGACCGTGTCTATTTTTTAATCACTATTGCAGCCTTAGAGCATAGCAATTTTTTGTTGAGTATATACTTAGAGTTAAGCACTCAATAAATAATTTCTGAAGAAATAAATGACTAGAGGAGGCGATATTATCTTCTTTGTCTATATTTTACAGTGAAGAAAGTGAGGCACAAAATTTAGCTAATAAATGCTAGGGCTGGGATATAAGTCCACATCTGTTTGGTTCCAGACGCCATACTCTTTCCACTATGAAAGTGTCTTAGCTCAGGCTGCCAAAACAAAATACCACAGCCTGGATGGCTTAGACAAAAGAAATTTATATTCTCACAGTTCTGGAGACTGGAAGTCCAAGATCAAGGGGCTATTAGGATTGGTTACTGGTGAAATCTCTCTTCCTGGCTTGTAGGGACACCTTCTCGCTGTGTCCTCACATGGCCTTTTCTCTGGGTTCACACATGCGCACGCACACACACACACACACACACCCCTCTCTGGTGTCTCTTCCACATCTAAGGGCACCAGTCCTATCAGATTAAGGCCCACCTTTATGACCTCGTTTAACCTTCACTACCTCCAATCACAGTGGGGATTAGGGCTTAATATGAATTTTGGGGGAGACATGATTCAGTCCATAATGGAAAGATTTCCAGGGTTTATTATAAAGACACACAGGTTTAGGGGAGCCTACCCTAGGCAGTACTGTGGCTCTCTCCTTCTGCCTTCTCTGCTCCTGTTATGGAAATAATGCTGCCATTTGTGTCCAATTATGTAAGAAATAAGAAAAAACCTGAAAAATGTTGAATGAACGATATGAGAAACTTAAAAAATAGACACCAGTAGGGCTCCCGGGTGGCTCTGTTGGTTAAGTGTCAGACTTTGGCTCCGGTCATGATCTCATGGTTCACGAGTTTGAGCCTTGCATGGGGGTTCGCACAGATGGTGTGGAGCCTGCTTGGGATTCTCTCTCTCCCTTTCTCTGCCCCTCCCCCACTGTCTCTCTCTCAAAATAAACACACTTAAAAAAAAATAGATGTAGTACTTCAACATTAGGATTATTGGGTCCTCCCCTAATAAGCCATTCCAAATTGCTGCCAGACCATGAAGAAACTTAACCACTGTATCAAATCTGCCCCATATTTTCTCATTAAAAATATTTGGCTTTCAGCTTCTCTTCCTTGTATTCTGCAATAGTTATGGTCTTCAGCCATTAATCTGGTTCGTCCTCCATATTTGGGCTAGTTTTCACCCTGAGAAGAAAATAGGACCTTATCATTCCCTTGCTTAGTCTCATTTCTTCCTGAGGCAGAAAGGTTCTAAAACTTCATTGTACGTCAGAATCACCTGGAAAAGTGGTTAAAACACAGGTTTCTGTCCCTTCAAACCCCGCTTCCCCAGCTTCTGATGCTGTATGATTGGGGATAGACCTGAGAATTTGCACGTCTAACCTGTTCACAGGTGATGCCAATGAAACTGAATCCAGGACTACCTTTGGAGAACCTCTGCCCTACAGATAAGGCTAACCACAGCTTTTGCCTCTATCTGGCCCCCGTTTGCTTATCCCTCTCCTTCTTATCCTTCTGCATCCCCTCCTTCTGACTCCCATAGATCTTACATTCTACCCATACATTTTCACCATCTCTGGAACACCAGGCACTATCATACTTCGTGCCTTCGTGGCTGGCAAAGCCTATTTCTTACCCAGCTCACATGCTCCTTTTCTGGGCAGCCTTCCCTTACTCTCTCAGAGTATTTTAATGATGATTCCACACTGTGATCATATCTCTGTTTTATATTACTGCTTTATTTTTATTGTTTTTCAAGACTTTTTCCTTCGCTATGCGTTTGGGCGGTACAGGGGACATGTCTCACTTTTATATTCCTGATGATTCACACAGTGTCTGCCAAGAATAGCTGCTTGGTATATGTTGAGTTTGTGTTTAAGGTAATTCAGTTTAATTATTCATAAAAGGCTTAAGCCATTTATGAGATATACGGTAACTCTGACATCCTGTAAGTTCCCTTTCATTCTATTAGGATCCGAGACCCTACAGGGGAGCATTTCAACTTCTCTCAGCCACTGTGCATGGCTTTCCTTATTCATTAGCTCTTACCTTCAATTTGTCTATGTAGCTGACCTCCAATCCAGGCTTTGCTGATCACATTCTTGTCTGGCACCCTCTAGCATTCTCTTGGGCTTACACATTTACTTCTTGAGGTTCAGACTGGGTTCTCTCGCTCTCTGCTCACTAGCCTCCCTGGCCTCTACCTCCTGCCAGGATAGTATATTTTGCTTGATGTGATTTGGCTCACTGGTTCCTGAATTTGAAACTGTCTGTAATCACTAGACTAATGGCCCATACACCTGCAGTCACTAGGACCTGGAGAAAGGCTCCTGGTTGAACCTCCCTCCTTGCCTTCCCTTTTGCCTAGTGCCCACCTGTCAACCCTTTTCCACTGCCCATGATTCATTATTCAACCATCCTTCAATTCATTCTTCATTCTTCGACTCAGGGCTCGCAGGTGACAAAGGGTATTGCATCATCTACTATATTTCTGCTTCAAACTACTTATGATTACACTCTGAAATCATAAAAGGGGGAAAATGCTGAACTGGAAAAGAAAGAAAAAAAAATTCCTGGGTGGCTCAGTCAGGTGAGCATCTGACTTCAGCTCAGGTCACGATCTCGTGGTTCGTGATTTTGAGCCCAACATCAGGCTCACTGCTGTCAGCCTGCCAGTGCACAGCCTACTTCAGATCCTCTGTCCCTTTCTCTCAGCCCCTCCCCACCTTGCACTCTCCCCAAAATAAATAAATAATAAAACATTTTTTTTTCAATCACAACCCACCTGTGAAATATTGCTAATGACAGCCTCTTCAATTTATCATTAAGAGGGCAAAATAAGCTGGATTTTCAGAAGATACGAATAACCTAACTCTTCATTAATTATACTGGAAGTATATAGTATTCCAATTATACAAATTAACAGCCATGAAAAATTTCATACCCTGTTTACTTTCAGGGTGAAATACACCTTCTCGGATTTGTAGATTATTTTTACTTTATAGGTTGGGCTTGAGTATAAATGATAATACATTTCTCAGATAAGCTAATAGGTTAAAAACAAAAAAGAAGCCACTGTCAACTTCTGGTAAACCAGATGCAAGAGATAATAGCTAAGCTACTATGTCGAATTTCAAATTAATAGTTTTAATTGTACTTGAGCAAAATAAATTGACTTTGTAAAAAACTCCTTAGTCTTAGAAATTATGGCATTTCTCATTTATATAAGAAGTTTGATTTTATCTTTACTAGATGAAATTCCCAATAATAGGTAATTTCAAATAATTACTCATATCAAACAAGAAGAATAGGTGATATATAGCCTGATAAATATTATTCTCTAGGGTTGAAATGTTTCTAATTTTGATTCTTTGATCTCTTGTTTCCAAGAATAGATCCTTTTCTCAGTTTTAAAGGTATAGAGATATTTCTTTCTAGTACAAGGGGAATAAAACAATCTTGGGATAATAGTAAAAAAAAATGAGGAACAATAATTCTTACTAATGTCCAACTTGCAGTATTATTGTCAATGTTAAATAAAGGAATAATTATGGAAATGCTAACCAATACATGGCACACAGTTGGTGGTCAATAAATGTTAGATGTCCCATAATAGCACCACAATCTGTGATTCCCAGAAATAACTTAGGCATCCATGGGCTTACTTACAGGAAATAAAAATGGTCATAAACAGTTATATTTTCTGGTCAAGTAGAGTTTATTGCTCCTTGGAATGTTCTTGAGAAGAATTGTTGGAGCACATGAAGTACCCAGTCAGACACATCTGGTATTCTAGAAAGCTATTGGAGGTGGAAAATCTCAGTGCCCTGGGGAATATGCATTTTCCACTATGCAAAACAGGATCACATTCACCAAGAGATTTATTGTCAAGAGTTGAGACAAATAGGAAATCATTAAAATTGCTGCTTCTGCAAATGGATTTGGAAGCTGGATGTATTGGGATCCAACCACAGCCCTCATTTTTCTGATTTTCTGTGACCTCCACCCCCAACCCCCACCTCCATCTGTCCTTTTCAAATGCCCTTTTCTCTGAACAAGATTGAAACTCTATTCACCTACTTCTCCCCATGCCTTCTGGCCTTTTTTGCTCTCTGATTAACCCTCTTCCATTTTTATTTATTACAAAATATTTTTTTAATGTTTATTTTTTGAGAAAGAGAGAGAGACAGAGTGCAAGCTGGGGAGGGGCGGAGAGGGAAGGAGACACAGAATCCGAAGCAGGGTCCAGGCTCTGAGCTGTCAGCACAGAGTCTGACACGGGGCTCAAACTCATGAACCGTGAGATCATGCCTTAAGCCAAAGTTGGACGCTGACCCGACTGAGCCACCCAGGTGCCCCCAACCCTCTTCCATTTTTAAATCCTTGCCTTTTCCATTATGCTTGATCTTGAGATCTATGGCCTTCTCTGTGGCCTTTCTCTTGAGAATTAATCATTTTTGGAGAGGCAACTGTTGCAGTTTATATGGAAGGTTCCCAAATAGCACTTGAGTTCCAATTTCTCAGCTTTCAGGTTTGCATCTTCAGCTCTCTGCTGAATAATGCTGACATCATATCCATACCTCAAACTCAGCATATTAGAAAACACTTACTTCTGTCATCCATATGTCTCGATATTCTCAGAACTCAGTCCATGTTTATCATTTCAATCATGTTTGAATCAGTTCTGCATTTCACTCCGTAAACCTAAATCATGTTGTGTAACCTTCCGTAATACCATAGATCTTTCCTTCCTGACAGTAAACATCTTTCTTCAGACCCACATCCTTTCCCGCCTGGACTATTTTTGTAGGCCGCCAGCTACTTCAGACCTGCAGACTTTCTTCTCGACAATTCATTCTGTGCACTTCAGGTAGATTACGCCTTTTAACAGCCCTTACTAACTCATCATGGCATTGCTTACTGAAAATTCTTCAATGACACCAGATTTTTCACAGGTTAATTTCCAAACTTCCAGGCCTCCTGGGCCCACGTCTGGCCTAACCTGCCTTTATAATCCCAGTCCTTCCCACTTATCACAACTCCTCTGGGGCCCCATTTCATTCCATTTATAGGAGATTTCAGATAGGTGTAACTCTTTAAAGGGAGGGTAAAAGGGACCTAAAACCTTCCTGACATACTTTATTTTCTGTCCAGAACACCTCCTCATGATTACAGACCCCTACTTTAGAGACACAACTGATTCCACAAATATAAAGTGGCACTAGGATTCTAGAAGTTGCTTCTAAAAAGCACTTTTTTGTCACCCTGCTATAATCTATACGCTGAGAACTGGCAAATTACCCAAGTGTTCTCTTAATTCATATAAAGATCATAAAGGAAATAGATTCTTCAATGTTTGCATTTTTCATCACTTTAGAAATTAAAAATTTTTTATTATTAAGTATTTTAAATAGACAATATATTAGGTACCCTCTGTACTTATCATCAGATTTAATAGATGAGAAAGGTAAAAGAAAGGTCATATTTACTGAATGTCACTTTAAAAGATGTTCTTTATTTTAGTTCATTCTACTAATTAATGATTTTCTCACTGAGAACTATTAATAATTAGATATTATGATTTTAATCTATTGATTAAGAAGCAAATAAACTTGCATTCATTTATTTGGCTGTGTCTATGAGAATAACAGGATACAATGAATCCTATGACCCAAACTTCCTATTCACCTGAAGCTCTATATATTAATACTGTGCCAATGACTCAGAAAATATTTAAAAATATTGATAGTTGTGTAACATTTGTGTTTTATTTTGTCTTCTACTTGATGGGAATTGAAACAGTCTATCTAGGAAACATTCTTTTATTAGACCCAGAACTGAGTTAGCCAGTGAATTTCCCATCATATCTTAGCTGCCAAGAAACTTGCAGTATTTAATTGCTAAGCTTCATAAATTATCTCATCCCAGGTCCCTGTACATCTGTTATTCTCCTTCTTTTTAGCAAGTTTTGTACTTTTAATTCTTACCTGTCTTTCTTACATGTCTTAAAAGATGACTATAATCATTTATTGAACATGTGGGGGGTTTAAAAAACACAGAAAAACACTAATGTGACATATTGATGAAAAGCATCAGATAATTCCAAGATCAGTTTTCCATGGCAAATTAGTCAAATTTCTTAAGATATGACATCACTAGTTACTTGTTTTAAATGGGAACAATTAAACCTAATTTTTTTATATGTGTATGAAATCCACAGTAATCTAAGGGGCGCCTGGGTGGCTCCGTTGGCTGAGTGTCAGAGTGTTGATTTTGGCTCAAGTCATGATCCCAAGGTCATGGAATCAAGCCCCGCTGAGCCTCGAGCCTGCTTAAGATTCTCTCTCTCCTTCTCTCTCTCCCACTCTCCTCCTCTACCCTTTCCTCTGCTTGTGTGCATGCTTGCTCTCAAATTAAACAAATAAAATAATAAATAAATAAATAAATAAATAAATGCTTCAATTTCATTTTAGTGTTTACCTTCTCTTTAACATCAGACTTCTTACCAGACCAGTTAGATAATAAACAAAGAGCTGATAAAGGTTTGTCAACTTTTCTTATCATTTTGATAAGATTGTCAAGGATTCAAATTCAAATGATTGAAAAAAAAAAAGGAAAAGAAATAAGATACCTGATTAATTTACAAATGGAGAACTATGTTGCCCACTAAACTATCTCATTGTACAAGCGAGGCATCTCAGTCTCTGTTCATAGCCCGTTTGTAAGTTTGGCCCCTGAATTCACTAAAGGAAAACAGTGGCAAGAAGTGACAGGACTTTGAAGTAGAAGAATAAGTAGATCTTCATTGACTTGCTCGATGGAAAATGAATCCATGCCTAAGTCCAACCTAGAGCCCAGATTTCTTGAGAGGCTTTTCCAGGAACATTACAGCTGAAATAGAGAAAGTTTTCATTGTTTTTGAGTAATAGCATAACCTGAGAGTTGGCTAAAGTAACCACTTTGAAGGACAAGATTTATTTGAATTTATGAATTCTCTCATGTCCGTTGAAAAGCTATTCCCACTGTTGAATTACTACAGGCTAGGCATTTGACATAGGTGTTGATCATGCATTGGACCTCAAGACGCTATGTCTACAAAGTAGTTATTAATTATTATAATAATGTTGAGAAGTGGGTTGAGCTTTATGGAGATTGGGCATAAGAGGGATACCTAATGTAGCCATGGCTGGAGTGGAGCTGAAGGTCAGAAGTCCAGAAAGTCTTCTTAGAGGGACCGACATTTAGAATGGAGATCAGGGGCACCTGGGTGGCTCAGTCGGTTAAGCGTTTGACTTCACCTCAGGTCATGATCTCGCAGTTCGTGAGTTCGAGCCCCATGTTGGATTCTGTGCTGACAACTCTGAACCTGGAGCCCGCTTTGGATTCTGTGACTCCCTCTCTCCTTGCCCCTCCCCTGCTTATGCTCTGTCTCACTCTCTGTCTCAAAATTAAATAAACATTAAAGAAAAAATTTAGAATGTGAGATCAATAGGAGTATTCAGACTAAAAAACAGGAGTGGGAAGAGAACAATGTTCCGGATTGAGGAAAGCATGTGCAAAAACTCTGAAGGAAAGAAATCTTGATAGGTTTTAAAAACCTAAGGAAGTTCAGTCTGACTGAGGCCTAAGAAAAACTGTAAGACGTGAGGTTGTAGATACAGGCCCCTTCACCTTACAGGTAGAGTTAACCGGGTTAGCATTGGTCAAGGAGCAAGGAGAGGACACTTAAAGAGCAAGGAGAGGACACTTAAAGGTTAAACAGTGAAGTGATACGAGATTACATTTTAGAACAAAAGACTTCAAACAGGGTAGGCTCATTCACTGGGGCTCAAGGGGTCACAGGCATGAACAGTTTTAAATAATCAATGTTCATTTCCTCCGCTTCCTTTTATACTCTTTCTGAAAGAGGATCTCCTTAAGAAAGCACACACTTGCAGTGAAGGCATCACGCAGTGTTCTTTTCCTTCATGTACCTTACACCTGGCCTTCCTCTTTACAAAAAAAGAGACCTTCCCCTCACCCATTCTGAATGAATCTTGCTCTGGTGGGTTATTCAGGAGCTCCAAAAATGTAGACAAATCACAATACTGCTATCGGTGAAGTCTTCATTTCTCAAGACCTAGTAAATCTGCTTGTAGATTTGAGATTTCCCCTTGTTTAAAAATAGTTTTAAGTGCAAAACATGAAACCAGAGACAGATTGTTAGAATGTTTTGAAGTTAGGCATATAGCAGAGTGGAGATGCAGGAGTAATGCTAGCTCTTACTTAATAATTTTGTCCCTTTTGGGGTGTCTGGGTGGCTCAGTCGGTGAAGCGTCCAGCTTCGGCTCAGGTCATGATCTCACAGTTCATGAGTTTGAGGCTCAAGTCGGGGTCTGTGCTGACAGCTCAGAGCCTGGAGCCAGCTTTGGATTCTGTGTCTCCCTCTCTCTCTGCCCCTCCCCTGTTCACACTCTGTCTTTCTGGCTCTCTCTCAAAAAGTAATAAATATTAAAAAATTTAAAAAAAATAAAGTGGTCTGGTTTCTTTCTTTTGTATGATGCTGTCCAGTTTTCTTAACACCATTTGTTGAAGGGACTTTTTCCCATTGGATATTCTTTCCTGCTTTGTTGAAGATTAATTGATCATATACATGTGGGTTCATGTCTGGGTTTTCTATTCTGTTCCATTGACCTATGTGTTTATTTCTATGCCAGCACCATACTGTTTTGATTACTACAGGTCTTATGTTGAGTGCATAAATTATTATAGTTGTTATAGCTTGCTGGATTATCTCCTTTATTATTATATAGTGTCCTTCTTTGCCTCTTGTTACAGTCTTTGTTATAAAGTCTATTTAGTCTGGTAGAAGTATTGTTACTCTGGCTTTCTTTTGACATCAATCTGCAGGTGTCTTTAGGTGTCAAATGGGTCTCCTGTAGTTAGCATACAGATGGTTCCTATTTCTTTATCCATTTTGTCACCCTATGTCTTTTGATTAGTCCATCTACATTCAAAGTAATTAGTGACAGATATGCACGTATTGTCATTTTATTACTTGTTTTGTGGTTGTTTCTGAAGATTTTCTCTGATCCTTTCTTGTCTTTCTTTCTTTTGTGTTTTGCTAATTTTCTTTTGTGATACATTTGGATTTCTTTCTCTTTATTCTTTGCATATTTATTAGTGGTTTTGATGTATGGTTACCATTAGGTGTGTATATAACATCTTCTGCATATAGCAGTCTATATTAAATTGATGGTCACTTCCTCAGCCACAGCAATTTCTTATTTGACACATCTCCAAAGGCAAGGGAATTAAAAGCAAAAATGAACTATTGGGACCTCATGAAGATAAAAAGCTTCTGCACTGCAAAGGAAACAATCACAAAACTAAAAGGCGACCGACAGAATGGAAAAAGATATTTGCAAATGACATATCGGACAAAGGGCTAGTATCCAAAATCTATAAAGAACTCATCAAACTCCACACCTGAAAAACAAATAATCCAGTGAAGAAATGGGCAGAAGACATGAATAGACACTTCTTTAAAGAAGACACCCAGATGGCCAACTGGCACATGAAAAGATGCTCAACGTCACTCCTTATCAGGGAAATACAAATCAAAACCACACTGAGATACCACCTCATGCCGGTCAGAGTGGCTAAAATGAACAAATCAGGAGACTATAGATGCTGGAGAGGATATGGAGAAACAGGAACCCTCTTGCACTATTGGTGGGAATGCAAACTGGTGTAGCTGCTCTGGAAAACAGTGTGGAGGTTCCTCAAAAGATTAAAAATAGACCTACCCTACGACCCAGCAATAGCACTGCTAGGAATTTACCCAAGGGATACAGCAGTGCTGATGCATAGGGGCACTTGTACCCCAATGTTTATAGCAGCTCTTTCAACAATTGCCAAGTTATGGAAAGAGCCTAAATATTCATCAACTGATGAATGGATAAAGAAGTTGTGGTTTATATACACAATGGAATACTACTCGGCAATGAGAAAGAATGAAATATGGTTTTTGTAGCAACATGGATGGAACTGGAGAGTGTTATGTTAAGTGAAATAAGTCATACAGAAAAGAAACAGATACCATATGTTTTCACTCTTGTGTGGATCCTGAGAAACTTAACAGAAGACCATGGGGGAGGGGAAGGGGAAAAAAAGTTGGGGAGGGAGGCAAACCATAAGAGACTCTTAAAAACTGAGAATAAACTGAGGGTTGATGGAGGGTGGGGAGAGGAGAAAGTAGGTGATGGGCATTGAGGAGGGCACTTGTTGGGATGAGCACTTGTTGGGTGTTTTATGAAAATCAATTTGAGAATAAATTTCATATTAAAAAAATAAAATAAAATAAGAACATAAGTATTAATATTTTAAAAAATAAAAGTAAATTGATGGTCATTTAATTTGAACACATTCTTTTCTCCTGTCCTTCCCACATTTTAGTTATATGTCATCATATTTTATATCCTGTTTTTGAGAGGTGTATGACTGATTTTTTTACAGAAATATTCATTCATACTGCTTTTGAGTGTCCTATTCTAAACTATTAATTTTTGGTCCTTGCCCCTCAGAGTCCCTTTTAATATTTCTTGCAGAGTTGGTTCAGTAGTCATGAACTCCACTAGAGTTGCCTGCAGATTTTTCTCATTCAGCACTTTGAATATATCATGAATATATCACGGCACTCCCTTCTGTCTTGGAAAGTTTCTGTTGAAAAATCTCCTGTTAGCCTTGTGGGTTTTCCCTTGTAGGTTAATGATTTCTTTTCTCTTTCTGTTTTTAAATTTTTTTTCTCTGTCACTATATTTTGCAAATTTAATTACATTATGCCTTAGTGTTTGTTCTTTTTTAAAAAATTGGTTTCAGGAGTAGAATTTAGTGATTCATCACTTACATGTAACATCCAGTGCTCATTGCAGCAAGTGCCCTCCTTAATGCTCATCCCCCCACCTGCCTTCCCTCTAGCTACCTTCAGTTTGTGTTCTATAGTTAAGAGTCTCTTATAGTTTGCTTCCCTCTCTGTTTTTATCATTTTATTTTTCCCTCCCTTCCCCTATGATCATCTGTTTTGTTTCTTAAATTCCACATACAAATGAAATCATATGGTATTTGTCTTTCTCTGACTGCCTTATTTCACTTAGCGGAATGTATTCTGGTTCCATCCATGTCATTGCAAATGGCAAGATTTCATTGTTTTTTTTATGGCTGAGTAATATTCCACTGTGTGTGTGTGTGTGTGTGTGCGCATCTGGGCTCTTTCCATAATTTGACTGTTATTGGTAGTATTGCTATAAACATTGGGGTGCATGTGCCCCTTCAAATCTGTATTTTTATATCCTTTTGAATAAATACCTAGTAGTGCAATTGCTGGGTCATAGGGTAGTTCTATTTGGTGTGCTTTTGTTCATTCTGCTTGGGATTCTCTGTGTCTCCTGGATCTGAATATCTGTTTCATTCCCTGGATTAGGGAAGTTTTTAACTATCATTTCTTCAAATAAGTTTTCTGACCCCCCACTTCTCTTATTATTCTGGGATACTACAATATGAATGTTATTACATTTGATGGAGTCACTGACTTCCCTAAGTTTATTTTCATTCTGTATAATTTTTTTCTCTCTTTCTAATTCAGCTAGATTAGTTTTCATTACTCTGTCTTCCAGGTCACTAATGTGTTCCTGTGCTTCTTCCATCCTGCTTTTCATTCCATCAAGTGTGTTTCTCATTTCATTTATTGTGCCCTTTATCTCTTCTATATTATTCTTTTCTTTCTGTTAAGGGTGTCACTATGTCTTCCAATCTTTTCTCAAGTCCTGTGAATATCCTTATGATCATTGCTTTAAATGCTCTATTAAAATCTATTTTGCTTTGATCTCTGGCTGTGGCCTTGTCCTATTCTTTCATTTGGGATAAATTTCTCTGTCTCCTCATTTTGTCTGCTTCTCTGTGTCTGTTTCTGTGTGTTAATAAAGTCATCTGTGTCTTCTGCTCTTGAAAGTAGTGACTTTCTGAAGAGGATGTCCTGGAGTGCCCTGCAGTACAGTATCCCCTGCTCACCAGAACCTGGCACTTGAGGAGAGTACCCTATATGTGTTGTTTATGTCTTGCTGTTGTGACTGAATCACCTTTCCTTTTGGTTCACTTATCTGCACTGACTCTCTGCCTATTGTGGCCTTTGCTTACTCTGTAGTGTTAGTGAGACCCAGTCAGGCCAGCTTTGAGGGGTCATGAGAACCTGGGAGCAGGGCAGCGGTGTTAGCAAAATTTGCACTGGGCTAATAGTCCTATGCTTGATCTTCCAAAGTGCTTCAAGGTAGCCTGGGGCACAAGGCTGGGCATAGCATGTGACAGTGGCTAGAAGTGAGTGCCTGGGTGTGGTGTGGTGGCTTGGCCAGGTACATGGTGGCTACGGTGTACCTGGAAACTGGGTGCATCCTGCATGTATGCAGATTTGACAAAATCTTCCCTAAGCCCATGGCTGAGGCTGATGGGCTTGGAGTATGTTGAGTCCTCAGGAGAACTCCTGATAAGTTTTGTTAAAGCTTTTTTGGTATACTTCTCAGACATTGGCCAAGAAAATATCTCTAACAACCGGTAAAACATCTTTCACAAGTTAAGCAGTAAAACTGCTTTCACAAGTTAAGCAGTGTCCAATTGTGTGATTTTTATAGGATAAAGGAGGACCTAATTATGTTATCAACTGATATATCAATGTAAAAACTTTAATAATATATCATGCGTTTTTTGGCATATTACTTGGAAAGAATTTAAAGACATGACTGTCATTGCTATAACATTTCTCCCTGGCCCACATATGGAATCAAAGCTTATCAAAAGTTATATCTATAAGGTGAAAAAATGGGCATAGAATTTATTCTGAATGCTTTATCATTCCAGAAATATGTAATGTTTATTCATATACACATAAACTAATAGAAAAAAGATTTATCTATCTCATTAAGAGATGGTTTTCTTATAAAATTTTACTTTCATATGTAATAAGTATTTTTCTAGACATGTAATATATTTCTGTTGTTTTCATCAGTTATGTTGTAACATAATTATAACAGTAACTCAATCATCTGTAAGAACATAATAATACAGCCTTATGATCACAGGAAATTTTTAAACATTTATGTATACGCATACGTTTTGCAGTGTGATAGGACAATCAACCAGGACTGAACAATATTCTTTAGGATGAAACCTGCGGGAAAAAATGTAATGGAAATACAAGTTTATGAGAAAAAAATAAACCCTTGACATTTCTAGTTGTTAGAGAAGTACTTGTTCATATATTTTTTAAAAGGACGATAGATAAATGATACATTTGGATCTATTTGAAAGAGAACACAGCTGTTTTACTTATTTATTTTTTGTATCAGTGTTACATCATACTGGATATTCCATCCTTTGTAATCAGCTAACCTTATAGTAAAATGATTTTATGTGAACTTAAAAATGTGTAAGAAAGTACACATATTTTTCAAATTTTCCATAGGAGGTTTGTAAGCAAAACAGTTTAACAATCATTGTAGAAAATCTGTTTGAGTACATATGAAAAGGAACAGAAGTGGGGCAAAACTGGAGATAAGAAGTCTAGCTAGTATGATGTTGCAGTACATAAGGCAGGATAATGGTTGCCTGGACTGGGTAGGACAATGGTGATCAATAGAAGTAGATGAATCTGAGAAACATTTGGGAGGTAGAATGAGTAGGATATGCTGAGAGATATGAGAGGAAGGGGGAAGGATGACACCCAAGTTCCTACCTGGGTAACTGATGTTACTGAGAGAGGGAAGCATAGTAAAGGAGCAGGTGTGGGACAGAAAGTGATGCCCTGTGTATGTGTGTGTGTGTGTGTGTGTGTGTGCATGCACAGATGTGTGTGGTGTGTTTGTATGTGTACTTTCATACACTAATATGGAATTGAAGGTGAGGAGAGATACTTGGGCTACAGGTTTAAACTCCATGAGCATAAGAATATATACATAGTAACTGAATCTGCAAGAGTAAATGAGACCTCCTAAGAAGAGATGTAGGAGGAAAATTGGGACCATGTGATGGCATGGAAAACAAGAGAAGGCAATGTTTCAGAAAGAAAGGATTATTCAGTGCCAGCAAATGTTACAGAAAGGTAAGGTAAAGGAAGATGGGGAAGACCTTTTCCAGAATGGTTTCAGCAAAGAAATGGACACAGAAGCCAGTTTGGAGGGGGAGAATAGATGTATGCATACACCTATACCCACACCCACATTCAAGGTGGGGCAATACAACTACAAGGTTGAACAGCTGACAGTGTATTCATTTGGTGGTGATAAGTAAAACTGCTAGTTAGTAGAAAACATTTTTATATGTAACGAAAAAATGTGTGGCCAATTTATGAATTGAAAAATCATGTTCTTTATGCTTTAAATAATTAAGTTTTTCCTGGAAAATGCAACTTTATAACAACTTTTGCCTCATCCTTTACTATTTAACCTTGATTCAATAGACAGGGATGTCTACTCAGTATGAAGCACTGGCCTAATCTGGGGTGGGATAATGAATCAAGCATATAGCCAGATCTCACAAGATGCCAGAGGAGTTAACATGTCTTGAAAAACACCACACTATAAAGAAGTGATATGTGTCACAAATACACAGTTTGATTTTGAAAATATAAATATGGGTAAATATTTTTACACACACTGTTTAAAGTTTATTTTTATTTATTCTGAGAGAGATAGGGAGCAAGCAGGGGAGGGGCAGAGAAAGAGGGAGACAGAATCCCCAGCAAGACTCATGCTGTCGGCGCGAAGCCTGATGTGGGGCTCGAAGTAATGAACTGTGAGATTATGACCTAAGCCAAAATCAAGAGTTGGACACTTAGCCAACTGAGCCACCCAGGTGCCCCAATACGGGTAAATGTTTTTATCTAAAGGCTTTAAATACAATGTACACAGAAGACTGGTTTTAAAGTTCTAGTAATTAGATCTGCATTCTTCCACAGTGTCTCTGCCTTTTCCCAATTGTCATTTCTTAAAGAGAACACACAAGTAAGCTCAGAAAATTAACAAAATAATGAAGATGGGGCCTACCTCCCACTTTGGGTTTTTATGTACCAGACTATCAAAAGAGAATGTGCTGTGATACACCAGCTATTTCATTATTTATTCAGATTAGTCTGCATTTTAAATGGAAATCACAGTATCCAGAGTAAAAAAAATAACTATTCACTCAAATGTGATTCTCCTTTCTTGGCTCTTCTTTGCGGACGGTCTTGAAGTATATCTCTCTTTTCCTTCTTAACTTCTCATATTAAAAATTGCTTAATTAGGGGAAAATATGAAATTTTCTTCTCTCTTTTTTGAGGACTCATGCAATTAAAAAGTTGAGAATCTGCTTGGATGTTTGAGGAGCACAGATTACACTGAACAATCCACCCTTAAAAATTAAATAGAATGTTATAATCATAAATAGCTCTGCCTTGCAGTCATTTCTGTAATTCCGTCTAACATTCATATTGTCATTTGATTAGTTAATCATCCATTTTCAAAGGTGTGAATGTGTTTTCACACTTCTGCTAAGACAGTGTTAACTATGAAACTATAGATAGCAATAGAGATTAATTATCTATTGCACAAGTTCCCACACCTTGTGCTTACCAGATAGAGGAAGAGAGTGTATGTCTTAACACAGGTGTGATTTCAGAAATGGGGAAAAAAAATACTTGGTCAAATGAGTTCAAGGAGAACTTTCAATTGACATACCTTTAAAATGTTCACTGTCTTTACACTTTTAATTTTACTTCATAAAACAATTGATCTCCCATGTATGACCAGATTTATTTCCTGAGTGGATTAGTGCCTGTCTTCAGTTATAAATGAATGAGTGAAGGCATTTTACAAATGAATCAGTCTCTCATGAAATTAGAAAGGGAACAGAACTCTATCAGATTTTAACAGCTGTCATTCCATTAGGACAAAGACAGACATTTTAGACTTGGTCTTCTGAAAGGTTAAGTAAATACATTGAGCCTTCTGAGCACTCTAGGAAGCCCAAATAATAATGGTAATAATAATAGTAACTATTATTATAGTTATAATAGCAATAAAGTCTCCATCTGGCTTTTGGTTTGCTGCTCCCTGAGCCTAATGAAGTCTGTTCATCTCGAACCTGGTTTACCACTTCTTTGGAGACCGATTTTTCTCTCGCAGTGAGTTGAGCTTTGATGGGTAGGGTATTGTGACTGAAAAGAGAGAGTAAGGGATAGAAGTTTATCTGTAACTGCATTCTGTTTTGAGGTAAAGATACGCTCAAATTTTGATCCATCATGAAAGGTAATAATTCCTCAGTCCTAGATCTGTATTAGCTTTGATCTTATGCTAATGTGATGCAATTGATCATTAATATCCTAAAAATCTTCTTTACGATGTAAACTCAGGACTGAAAAGGACCAAAAATGTTCCAACTCATAAGCTTTCTGCTTTCTTCTTTCTTCAGATACGTGGGTGAAGGTATTCTCCCAGGTGTGGTTCTGTATGGACTCAGACAAACTTGCAGACCGCTGAGCCACAACCTTGTTTTTAAAGTGCCTCCTATTATAAATATATGGCCCCAAATTGCTTCTTCTTTCTTGGTCTGGGTATGACACCAGAGAGGCAAAGGCCAAGGGTTTTGGTAGCAAGAAAATGAGATAAAAACCAAATGCCATTGGCTTGTTAGACAAACTGGCATAACATTCCAATATTTCTTACCAGTCCTGTCAATTCATATTTAGTTACTCTTCTGTAATCTACATTCCCAACCCCATGCTAATACACTCTCCGTTTAATGAATGAGAATGGGCATCACTTATCACCATAGTCCCACTTAGATTGAGGACACTTTAGTTCTCAAGCTTATGTTTTATTTTCCTCGAAGGCCTGGGTTAACCAGAAACTTCCTGAGAAAATTTAGGCTTAGCAGCTTCACTGGTGACTTTTCAATCTTGGAACAGCAACAGTTAAGAGAAAAGGAGTTGAAAAGAAGATGGTGAAATGTCATCAGGACAGAGACTTGTTCTTACAAAAGATTCCAGAAAAGTAAACTTCACCTTCATTGGGCATGCCTCCTGAAGAAGAATGCCATGTCCTCATGTGTATGTTTTAACCCTTCAGCTTTGCCCAACTGCTGACCTAAAAGAGAACAAACACAAATGGATTGAAAGAGAAGGGGAGTAGAGGAGCCTGGGTGGCTCAGTCGGCTGAGCGTCCGACTTACGCTCAGGTCATGATCTTGCAGTTCGTTGGTTCAAGCCCCATGTTGGGCTCTGTGCTGACAGCTCAGAGCCCGGAGCCTGCTTCGAATTCTGTGTCTCCCTCTCTCTGCCCCTTCCCTGCTCATGCTCTGTCTCTCTCTGTCTCTCAAAGATGAATAAACGTTAAAAAAAAAAATTTTTTTTTTTTAAAGAAAGAGGAGGGGAGCTTGGAGTCTAAGAAACTAAGACATCTTTCCCTGGAAACCTCAAATCTGAAGTTTAAGATTTTGAACGCTTTGATCAGCTTCAAAAAGAGAGCATGTTTCCATAAGAGCACCACACACATTTAAAAATGTGCTCCTTGGAACCATACATTGGCTGGCCTCATTATCTATAGGCCATTTGATTTGGGGCAAAAATATAATAACTGTGAAGTTCCTCTTAAATTAACAGCTGGTTCTGAAACAACGTTTCTCTGGGGCATGAAATAGATGACTTCTCCCATTCTTGGGAGTAGTCTAAGCCAGAGAAGGCCCTGTGGATGACGTACATCCCCTCTTCATCCCTGTCTTTGAGTATGTTCTCTGAATAATTCTGACACATCCCAGAGCCATCTAGAGACTTGAACCATGTACAGGCCATCCAGTTAAGCCCAGATTTCCAGCCATCCACACCAAGTTCTTCAGACATGTGGGGAGGCTGTCTTGGATTCTCCACACCAACTCTTTTGCCACAGCTGAAAACCACTGAGTGGCCTCAGTCAATGTCACATGGGGCAGAAAAATCACTCCATTGAGCCTTGCCCAAATTCCAGACCCACAAAATAATGAAGTATCATTAAATTGCTATTGTAAGGGGGCACCTGGGTGACTCAGTCGGCTGAGCATCCGACTCTGACTCAGGTCATGATCTCACATTTCATGAGTTCGAGCCCTGCATCGGCCTCTGTGCTGACAGCTAGGAGCCTGGAGCCTGCTTCGGATTCTGTGTGTCTCTCCTTCTCTCTCTCTGCCTCTCCCCTACTTGCACTGTCTCTCTGTCTCAAAAATAAAGAAACATTAAAAAAAACAACAACAACAACCTTAAAAAGAGTCATTATTGTTTGAAGCCATTACATTTTGGTGCGATTTCTTGTGCAGCAAATGGTACTTGGAAAGGAGGTGCTTCACCACAAAAATCTTAAGTATGTGACATTGGCTTTGGGACTGGGTGGATGCTGGCAGGACCTCAATAATACTGTAAATATAATCTCAAAGAGCTTCAAGAGGCTGCTGCTGAGGGCTCCTATGACATTGAGGAAGGTGTTATTTGGAGATGAGGAAGAAAGGGAGCTTGCCATGTAGTGGCACAGTTTGCCAAAACTGTTGTCTCTAGAGACGTGGAAAATCAAAAAGGGTACTACTTAAGGAATTCATGGGCTTGGCTGTGGAGATTTCCAGGCAGAGTGCAGAAAGTGCCAGCTGACTTCTATCTAGTGATTATGATAACTTAGAAGAAGAAAGAGAGAGGAAATGAAGAAGAAACTATCAGGTTTTGAGGCAAATACAGAAGAATTATATACCCAGAACTTGCTGGGCTTGAAAATAAAACTGTTTTCTATCCCCAGTCCAGTGTGTCCCAGTAAAAGATTTTCAAAGTAATAAATGGCAAGATCAAGTCCAGAGTCATTAGTAGAGCATATCCTCTCATATATATATATATATATAGCTTTAAGACCCTTTATTAGGATTTCAGAACATTTAAGGGTAGACTTTTATAGATTGTCTCAGTTAAATGATAAAGCTTTCAAGAATTTTGAGGGTGTTATTCTATAGCAGCCTTAAACATGGCTCATGTATAGAAGAACTTATCTCAGAAAGAAATGTGAGGGCCGCCTGGGTGGCTCAGGCAGTTAAATGTCAACTTTGGCTTGGGTCTTGAGTTCGAGCCCTGCATCGGGCTCTCTGCAGACAGCTCAGAGCTTGGAGCCTGCTTCAGATTCTATGTCTCCCCCTTTCTCTGCCCCTCCCCCACTCGTGCTCACTCGCTCGCTCTCTCTCTCTCTCTCTCTCTCTCTCAAAAATAAAAAAAAAAAGAAAGAAGGAAATGTGGGTGCAGGTTTGTTTATTGGAGTTTATTATAAATTGATATAAGAAACTCAGAAAGCTGTTGAAGGAATCAAAACAGCTTGCAATGCAAGACACAGCGATAGCACAAAATTAACTTGAGCAGGAAGCAGGCTATGAAAGCTATCTTGCTGCAAACACAGGCACTTTTTCTATAGATGAGAAGTGATGGTTTGGAGGAAGGAGTCAAGAACCCACAGGTCCAAGCCAGGAGCCAAGAATAATCCATTCACAGGGAGCAGAACTGGACCCTAATCAATGGATTAAAGTGGTGCCATGTGCCTGAGTGGATTTCAGAATTGCTATGGGCCTGTGATTGCTATGTACTTCCTGTTCCTTGCCTTTTTGGATGGGACTGTCTATTATGGCCATCCAATCTCTGTTTCACTGTTACAGGCCGAGAAACCTTTCTCTTTAATTCACAGGTCCTATAATCAATGGGAACTGTACTCGATCACCTATGGTGTGCCATAAGACTTTTAAAGAATGATCACAGTAGCTGCATTCATTACAATCTCAAAATGGGAACAATGCAATGTCATTCAACAATAAAAAGAAGCCAGACACAAAAGACTACATACTGTATGATTCCATTTATATTAAGTTCAAGAACATGCCAACTAAGCTACAATCATAAGGGTTACAGGAGTGGTTGGCTACCTCTAAAGAGAAGAGGAATTGACTGGAAAAAGGCTTGAGAAAATCTAAGGTAATGGAATATTTTTTATCTTGGTCTGGGTGATGGTATATGGATACATACATATGTAAAAATTAATTGTGCTATGCACTTAAGGTTTGTGCATTTTTATGGTGTCACTTCGATCACAATTAAAACTAAATCAATAGGCACTGTATTGGAAAATCCACGTGTGGCTGTCCGCCTACTGTTTAGGTAGATACACACTTGCACTGAATTCTTTCACTATTCCTCAGGTCAATCATTAAGGGGCTTAACAGTGATTTCCTCTCTTCCTTCTCCGTGTATTGGCTAAGAGGGAACTTCATTTTTGTGTCAAGGAATCCTCATAACAATGATATGATTTAATCAGCACTCTGTATTCCTTGTTTTATATTAGAAGAGTCTCTCAGTTTGCATCATCCCCTTTGCAGAGTCTCACATTAATTTTGCTCTTGATGTTTCACTTTTGACTTATCCCGATTGTGGAACCTAACACTTTTCATCATCAATTTTATTTCAAAATCTTTTAACGTCAACATTTCCCACGTCAAGCTTCAAATCACAGTCGAACAATTCATAAACAATTAGAGCCATATTTATTTATGGCACTGATTGGCATTATGCAAATTAACTCCATTTATAGCACAGCGGCTTTTATAACTAGAAAAAGTAACATTACTTTATATGTTAAATATATTTTGTTTTCAGATGGGCTATCTGAAGTTTTGTTTCTTCTCTTTTTTTTCTTCCTTTGCTTGAGAAAAATTCACTGCATATTGCATGTTCCAAATTTAAACCTGACACCTAGATAGAAAACTGACAAACAGGAAACGACTAAAAGGAAGAGGTTCTTCCTACCATGTTTGATACCATCAAAACAGACGCTTTTTGTAAAACCTTTCTCTTTTTTTCTTTTTTTTTGGGGCACAAAGGGGTGGGACAGTAACAGTGTCAGTATATATATTTATCCCTTTGTGCCTATGTTAATAAAAAACTGATTGAATGGTTAGTGCGGTCTCTTCTGGTATATGCTTTATAATTTGGTTGGGATTAGAGTATTCAGCTTTCACACCCTTTGCCTAGAGAGTTACAAACCAATAATGAGAATCAAGTGCAATGTGTCCCTCTTATACCATTTTCCCCAACCCTTAGAGATGAATCATGCCATATGCCTATTTCCTACATTCCTAATGAAGAAGGCCAATCAGTGCGCATGTAACCCATGGAGGCTGTTATCTATTGACTGAACCCATGAACTTCAAGTCAGTGCCTTAGATACAAACGCTTCCATCTTTTAAACAAAATGAGGCCTGGAAATAATCTATTGTTTAGGTGTGAAATTCTGGATGTTTTATAACTAGCCATGTTGGTCACCCCTGAATTAACTGTTTTAATTAGAGTTTTTAAACAAAAGAGTAGTACATGCCCATTATAAAAATTAAAACCAGACAGAAGCATATTTTTTTATATACATTTATTTATTTTTGAGAGACAGAGAGAGACGCAGCCCAAGTGGGGGAGGGGCAGAGAGAGAAGGAGACCCAGAATCTGAAGCAGGCTCCAGGCTCTGAGCTGTCAGCACAGAGCCCGATACGGGGATCAACTCACAAACCATGAGATCATGACCTGAGCTGAAGTCGGACACTTAACCGACTGAGCCACCCAGGCGCCCCACACAGAAGCATGTTAAAAAAAGTGAGTCTCCCCCCTGCCTCCTCTGCCTCTCCCCTTAACTCCCTTCCTACACAGTTACCTTCTTAACAGTTGGTGGGAATCTTCCTATTTCATCTATTTGCCACTTAAATGCAACATATATCTAGATAACGATCTTTCTCTTTTTACGCAAATGAAGTTATACTACAAGTAACGGTCTAAAGTTTATTTTGTCCCCTGAAACACATACCTCATCTTGTTACTGGTAGTAATCTACCAGCTTCAAAATTTTGAAACAAAAAATTTTGTGACTGATTGTAACAATAATTTATGTTTTTACAAATAATATATTGTATTCATAGAGATTAAAATATTACAGAGAGGCTAAAATCCCTTTGATCTTTGCTTTGATTTCTGCCCCCACACTTAATACCTCTCCCACCCATCACCACTGTTAGCAGCTTTGCAAATGTCCTTCCAGACCTTATTCTGTGCATTTATATATCATTATTTACAGAATCATAACAATGTATGGTATTGTTTTTGTGTGTATTTGTTTAACTTAAGTAGTTTTCTATTGTATGTAAGGTTCCACCGTGTTCTTCTTTACTCAACAATTTGTCCTGGTGATCATTCCATGTTAATACATGTAAATCTATCCCACTCTTTTAACTAAGCCTCTTGTACATTTTGTTTAGCACCTCCACTATTGGAGGCCATTTAGGTTGTTTCTTGTTTTTTTTTTATGCTTAAAAATAATGCTACCTAATCTTTGTAACTTTAAATGTGGTTCCTTATGTAATTGTACAAAACATGTCAATTTATAAATACATTAAAAATGATACCTGCCTGGGGCCCCTGAGTGGCTCAGTTGGTTGAGCATTCATCTTTGGCTCAGGTTATTATCTCACAGCGGTCGAGTTCAAGCTCTACATCGGGTTCCCTGTTGTCAACACAGAGCCTGCTTTGGATCCTCTGACCGTCTCTCTGCCTCTCCCCTGCTCATGCACTCTCTCCCCACATGAAAAAAAAATGATACCTGCGTGCCAAAATTTGTAAGTCATGGGTAGTAACCTGAGCATTTTATTTAACTGATAATAAAAATAGAGTAAAATGTGTGACTTTATCAATAATTCTGACAATATCAAAGTGTTTCATTTTGTTCAGAACAAGGGAAGTTAGTGAGAAGTGAAATTACTGGGTCACAGACGGTATGTAGATTTTTGTTTAATAAATAACAAACATTAATTTTTGTTTAATAAATAAATATTTAATAAATAATAAATGCCACTGAATTGGCCTGCAAACTGTACCAACTTCAGTTATACCAGCAATGCTTATTCCTTCACCTTATTGCTAATAACATTGTCCAGTTTTGAAATTTTTTATCAATCTGATAGGTGAAGAATGCTATAGAATTTATTATAATTTGCAAGCCTTCAAACCGTGCCATCAGCATTCCTGGGTGTCCAGCTTAAAGATGGCAGACGGTGGGACTTCTCAGCCTCCATAATTTCATGAGCCAATATCTTATAATAAATGTCTTCATATACACATATATTTATTTATATACATATATATGAGATACATAAGATAGCCCTAAGATAGATCTTATGACTAGTATATTAGTCAAAGTTCTCCAGAGAAACAGAACCAATAGGACATATGTATATGTATATTTTATATGTGTATGTATGTATATATATCTATATATCTTTTACATATATATACACACACATATAATATATATCTTATATGTATATATATAATATAGTCTTATATATATATCTTTATACATATATGCACATATATATATCTCACATTTATACACATACATATACATATATATCTTACATCTGTACACATATACACACATCCTATTAGTCCTGTTTCTCTGGAGAACCTTGACTAATATTCTAACCATAACCTACGCAATTTTGTAGACAGTGAACATTTTTATTTTTATTTTATCTTATTTTTTTAATTTAAATTATTTTATTTTTGGGAGAAAGAGAGCATGAATAGGGATGAGAGGCAGAGAGAGAGAGAGAGAAAGAGAGAGAGAGAGAATCTCAAGCAGTCTCCACGCTCAGCACAGAGCCCAATGTGGGCTCCATCCCACAACCCCGGGATCATGACCTGAGCCGAAATCAAGAGTTGGACACTCAACTGACTGAGCCATCCAGGCACTCAGAGAACATTTTTAATTGTCCTGTTACAATTAACAAATTTTTGTACAGCTATTAGATATCAAGACTGTGCTATACATTGCAAGGTTTATCTAGAGAAGCAAGGCATAGCATAGTGGTAGTCGATCTCTCTGCTGTTAGTCGTGGCAGTTGTGTATTTAGGGAAGAAGAAGATTACAGAGGGTCTTCAAGAAGTTCTGGTGGCATTTAAGACATGTCTTGATTTTATAGATGAAAAGTGGCCACAAATTATTTGACCCTGTTCCTACTGAATCTGGACAGGTCTGTGACTGCTTTGATGAGTAGAGTATGCCACCAGTGATAACCAGGGCAGTTTTGACCTAGAGTTTTAGAGGGCTGGCACTTTCAGCTTTGGTTTCTGTGAACCCTGAGTCACCACGTGGCAGTCTGACTATCTTGCTAGAGAGTAAGAGGGGAGCCAAAGTGAGCCTAGCCCTCCAGCTATTCCTGTGAAGGTACCAGTCTAGTAAATAAAGATTCCTTGGATTTTCCAGATGAGCCTAGCTGCCAGCTGAATACTTTCTGGCAACCCTAGTGGATCCCATGTGTATCTGAATTCCTGACCCAGAAAATTGTGAAATGTAGTAAAGTAGTTTATGTTTTAAGTCATGAGTTTAACAGTGATTTGAGTAGCAGTAGATAATTGGAATAGAAGCCGATATAAAAGTGTGATCTAAAAGGAAAGAAAATGTTTCAGTTGTATAGATTAGTCCTCAGGGAGGACAGAGCGTATAATGTGAATCCCTTGTGATGCAAATCTTTCTCTTAATTTACAGTAACAGAGAGCCATTCTTTCCTACATATTTTTGTGCCATACCCACACACTTGTTACAGAGCAAACACAAACCCTAACAGAATCATCTAGGAATAAATGACAATATTCGGCCCCTGAAATAATTAGGTGTTTTTAGATAGCTTCAATCTTAATGCAGAGTATGATGATTACAGCTTAACTCAGCCTGGGACTTGCATCCTAAATATTAGGACAAGACAGGAGATCAGCTGGTACAATTTCCTTACTTTATATTTAAAAAACTGTGTCTGAGAGAGATTGAGCATTTTGGCTAAGGACTCATGAATGATTGTGTCAGAATCTGGAATAGACCTTTGGCTTCCTAACCCTTCTTCTGGAGCCTATTACTACACTACATTGCAAACCATCAGCCCATGCAAATGTGTGTGCGCACAGACACATAGGCACAAAAACATAACTGGGCTTTAAAATTTGAGAACTCAATCATTTTAGTACTATGCAACAATCCGATTTCTAGGACCAAATAATTGTTAAATGTTTTTTTAATGTTTATTTATTTACTTTTGAGAGACAGAGAGAGAGCACAAGCAGGGGAGGGACAGAAAGAGAGAGACACACAGAATCAGAAGCAGGCTCCAGGCTGTGAGCTGTCAGCATAGAGCCCTACGCGGGGCTCAAACCCACAGACCATGAGATCATGACCCGGGCTAAAGTTGAATGCTTAACCGACTGGGCCAGCCAGGCACCCCTAGAACCAAATAATCATTTTAACTACCAGCATATACAGTGGTGTACTTGTAAATGTTTAACAACCGGCTCTTTGAAAAATGAAGAAAAGTCCTAATTTGTAGTATTTGCTGATTCTGTAGTGTAGATAATCCCACTGTGACCAAATTCAAGCTACCCAACATGAACTTGGGAATTAGAAGAGATCTGCCAAATCAGCTTTCTGAGCCAGTATGAGCCAGCTGTAGCACATTAATGATTATACCACTTTAAGGAAAGCCAACATAAAAAGAGACCTATTTGAAGTGATTAATCACAAAAGATTCTTTACAAAATACATCACTGCACCACTTCTTTAAAGAGCTGGAACTTTTAAGTGCATTAAAATATTATTTGGGAAGAAATATTTCAATTTACTTATAACTTATAAGCAATGAAACATTGCCCCAAACAACATTTATAGCCATTATGGACAATACTTTGAAGAGCTGGAACTTTTAAATGCATTGAAATATTATTTGGGAAGCAACATTTCAATTTATTTATATAACTAATAAGCAGTGAAACATTGCCCCAAACAACATTTATAGCCATTGTGGACAATACACCAAATATTGCCCACGCCCCTTACATTTTCAAGACATTCTTGTAGTTGTGTTGGACCCAGGCAACAAGTTTATGTCAGTGGCTCATGAGTGGAAGTGATACCAAGGACACAGGTAGTTAAAGACTATGAGTTCTTCATGCTTTGTCATGACACAAAAGCCTTGGAAGCTACAGGTTGAAATGGTGACATCACGAGATGAAGGGAGCCTGAATTCTTGAATCGCCAGATGGAAGTCAACTCTGCCGACCCTCTGCAGACTTTGCAAGAACAAGAAGTCATTAAAAAAAACTTTTTTTAACGTTTATTTATTATTGAGAGACAGAGAGAGACAGAACATGAGCACGGGAGAGGCAGAGAGAGAGGGAGACACCAAATCCGAAGCAGGCTCCAGGCTCCGAGCTGTCAGCACAGAGCCCAACGCAGGGCTTGAACTCACAAACCAAGATCATGACCTGAGCTGAAGTCGGACACTTAACCAACTGAGCCACCCAGGCGCCCCTGGAATAAGAAGTCATTTTATCTGTGTATGAAACCACTGAGATTTGGAGGTTTGTTACCACACCACAGCAAGAATTATCTTGACTAATAGAGTTATAAAAGCAATTTCATGTGTTTGAACTGATGGAAACAATGAAGAGCTATAACTTAGAGGAGAACGGAAATAGGACAGAAAGTAGGAGAGAGTTTCCAGCTTCTCATTAAGCAGCAACTGTTTCTGATTATAAACTTCTGGTGCCCTTTTAACATAGGAGTAATGCTCCCTAGACTATTAGGATACCTCTAATAGAGAGCATTGATTTTCATTGATTTTCATTTCAGTTGAAATTATAACAATATTTCTACATCCCTTTTAGAGCTATCAAATCATTTTCATACCCTATATTAATTACTTCTTTTATTTATTTGTTCATTAAGCAACCATTTAATGAGTGCTTGTGATATTACAGTATGAGATGCTAGAAATATAATGGTGAGAAAAGACAGCACAGGCCCTGCCCTCATGGAAGTTCTAATGCTGGGGTTTACACAGTTATTAATCAAATTATCTAACAATGTTAAGGGTCTCGGAGTAAAAGTATAGCATGCTGTAAAAATGTGACAGGGGCATCTTATTTGGATGTGTTTGCAGTCAAAGTGGAAGGGAAGTGATATTCTTTCCCCTGACGAAGTGATATTTGAATCAAAACCTGAAGGATAAATGAGTTAAAATGAAGAGGGAAGTTTCTTCTTGCTGCTTTAACGCATTACCACGAACAACTGCAGGAATAAATAAACATAATTTATTAGCTCATAATTCTGGAGTCCAGAAATCTAGAATGGGTCAGCACGGCTTCATTCCTTCTGAATGAATTCCTTCGCTCTCTAGGACAAAATCTGCTTAAGGAAAAGATTGCCTTTTGTTGATTCTAGAGACTGCCACATGCCTTGACTCATGGCCCTCTTTTAGTGATGGCATCTCTCTGAGCTCTGTTTCTGTGGTCATATCTCCTTCCCTCTGATTCCAAATTTCTTCCCTCCCATTTGATTACATTGACCCACATGGATAATCCAAGATAATCTTCCCTTCTCATGATCCTTAACTTAATCACATTTGCAATGTGGCCTTGTCATGTAGAGTAGCATACTCACAGGTTTGGGGCATGAGGACATGGACATCTTTGGGGGCCGTTATTTTGTCTACCACATAGTACGAGACATTGGAAACAGGATTTATTAAAGTGCTGAAATAGAGGGACATGTTGCATTGGAAATACAGGATGAAGCTTCTGTGACTAGTGTCAGAGTAAAGGGAGCACAATAATGTGACATTGGCCTAAAGAGAGAGGCCAGGGTTGGGCCCTGCAGAAACCTGTTGTTTTAGTCGGCCCAGGCTATCCGAACAAAAACCATTGACTGGGTGCCTTAAATAACACGTTTATTTCTTATAGGACTGGAGACTGGGGAGCTGAGATCAAGGTGCCGGCCAATTTGGCTCCTGGTGAGAATGGTCTCCCTGGTTTGCAGACAGCCGTCTTCTTGCTGTGTTCTCACATGCAGAGAGACGGCAAGAACAAGCTATCTGGTATCTTCTTATAGGGGAACTAACCCCATCATGAGAGCTCTACCCTCATGATGTCATCTAAACCTAAATAATTCCCAATCCCCTAACATTGGGATTAGCACTTCGACATATGAATTTGGGGAGGACATAATTCAGTGCATAGAACCTGCAGACTATTTCAAAGGTTTGGGTATATAATTATCATGGGAGTACTGGCAACCATCTTTATTTATCAAGAAAAAAAATCTATCTATCAAGAAAAGATCACCTACGGGGACTTTCATCGTTGTTTCTAACCCTGAGGTGCTGTGGAATTCAAAATGTGCCAATAAAAATTCACAATAACTTAATCTCATAAAATGGAGATAATAATCGTACCTGCTACACAGAGTTGGTATAAAAAAATTCATGGAATCACTTACAATAGTCTCTCGGAAACATATAAAGCACTACATAAATATTAGCTACTATACCTAACTGTGCAAAATCAAATCTTCTGGTGTTAAGAGAAAGAGCAATGTTATGGTTTCCCAACCCCATGAGGTTTCAAATGAAAGATGAGTGAGATGAGGTGAATGGGGGATGAGGAAGCTACACAACAATTCAGATTAAAAATGAAATGGCAGGCTAGAAAGTACAAAAAGAAAAAACAAACAAAGTGGCTATCTAGTTGTATTCCCTGGTGAATCTAGTTCAAATGGACAAGGCAGATTGAGTGCATAAAAGAACAAATGAAGCACAGTTTGAAAATCTCTGGGAATTCTGAGATGTCTTAGGCTTCCCCTGATGGAGCTGAAAATCATAGCAAGCAGAATGCCGGAAGCGTGGTGTATTATCAAAGGACAGGGAGCCACTTATTCAAGCTAAACACTTAGTGCTGTCATGCTGATGTGACCAAGAATGACACTCGGGCACAGATATGGGGCCATTTTTGTCAGGATAAATACTCCACTCAGTAATTTAATATCATGGGTTGAGTCTGCTAAGGCATATAGACATTGTTTGAAGTTGGTCTGGAATGACAACTTTTCCACGCAACCTGTAAGGAGTGTTGTATTCTAGTAACTAGGAGGTACAGCTTACTCAAAGTTATTTGAATTTACACCGTCTTGAGTTGGGTTTCCCCAGAGTGGACACTGAGATAAGGATTTGAGTATAATAGCTTATTTAGGATGTGACCCCAGGAGGCACGAGCACTGTAGGAGTGTGGACAAGTGAGACAGAGAAAGGAAAGCAGACAGTATGGGGTGAGCTAAGAAGCAGGTTAATGCCAAGGGCAACTGGGATCCAGTTCTCCTAGAGACCTGGAGGAGATGGCATAGCAACGTACTTAGAGCTGCCTGCTCACCAAGGGTGAAGACCCTGGGGTACTTATACTCCAACTCGCGTCTGTCATTGGCTAAGGACTGCTTGGGGGAGGAAGCGTCAGTATCTGAGAACCAAATCTGCTCTTCCAGTCAGAGAAAGCCCTCATGGTGTGCTCTCAGTGGAAACTGTAGGCAAGCACAGGACAGAAAGTGTCAAGAGGATATGGGTATCTACTGTGTGTATCTCAAACTTAACAAAATCTTGGCATCAATGAAATGTATTGAAATGTACATATCATGGGGCGCCTGGGTGGCGCAGTCGGTTAAGCGTCCGACTTCAGCCAGGTCATGGTCTCGCGGTCCGTGAGTTCGAGCCCCGCGTCAGGCTCTGGGCTGATGGCTCAGAGCCTGGAGCCTGTTTCCGATTCTGTGTCTCCCTCTCTCTCTGCCCCTCCCCCGTTCATGCTCTGTCTCTCTCTGTCCCAAAAATAAATAAACGTTGAAAAAATAAATAAGTAAATAAATAAATTAATTAATTAATTAATTAAAAAAAAAAAGAAATGTACATATCATGACTCAAATGTTGTGATCAATTCCCTCTTGCTTACCCAAGGATACCACTCTAAGGTTTTTTTCCCCTGTCTTATGCATCATCAAAGTTTCCCTCTGAACTGGATTTATTTTTGCATCATTATAAAAACATCCTCTGCCTTCCTCCCCACTGTGTCCACTTCTTCTTCTACTTGATTCCTGATGTCTCTCTTTCCTTTTATAGCAAGCTCATTGAAAAATATCATTTTGTACTCAATGCTTATAATTCTTTTTCTTCCATTATTTCTGGAATCAATTAGAAATGTATTTTTGCCCTAGTCTTTACACAAAATAGATAATGATAAGGCCGTCAATAACTTTCAAGATAATAAACTCAATTATCAATTCTCAGCCCTTATTTTATTTATCAACAGTATCTGACACAGTTGTATACTCCCTCCTTTTATGATAAACTTTTTTTCCCACTGGAACATCACATTCTCTTAGTTTTCTGCCCATCTAATTGATGTTCCTTATGTGTTTCTTTTGCTGAACCTTTTCCAGTTCCTCCTTATCTCCTTGACTTCCATATTTTGAAAGCCCTCACCCCAATCTCAGCCCTTGGACCTCTTCTCTTTTCCATCTGCCCTTTGATGATATCAACTGGTCGAATGACCTCAATCTGGGTACTCATGATTCCCAATTTATATTTTCAGCCCAGACTTTTCCATTCTAGTGGTTCTTACTCCAGGACAATTGTGACCCCTACTCCGACCCTAAGGGATATTTAGCAATGACTAGCTATATTTTGATTGTCACAACTGGGGGAATGGGTGCTACTTGCATCTAGTGTGTAGTGACCAGGGATGCTACTAAACATCTAACAATGCACAGAACATCTCCCCACAACAAAGAATTATCCAGTCCCAAATGTCAATGGTGCTGATATGGAGAAACCCTACTCCATTTTCATATAAACAACTGCACATTTAACATATCTGCATGAATGTCTAATACACATCTCAAACTTAACATCTTCAGAAGTCAGTTCTGACCAACACCCCCAAATCTGTCCTATTTGCATCCTTTTATGGTTTAATTAATGGCACCTCTGCCCTTATGGTTGCTTAAGCCAACAGTGTTGGAATCATCCTTGACAACTTTCTCCACCTCTGACATCCAGTCCATCAGCAAACTGTGCTCAATTTTGAAATCTCCTCACCTTAGCATTATTATCCAGGTTCTAACCAGTAACATCTGTTATATTATGTTATCAATCTAGTGAATTATTGCCTTCATTTCCAATGTGTTCCCCTGTTCCCAAGTCTCCTATAGTCTATCCACAAGCCAGAAGTCAATGATCCACTTAAAATACATGTCATGTCACACTCTGCTCAAAACTATCCAAGGACTTTCTGTATCACATAGAATAAAAGTCAATGTCCTTTAAATGACCTAAATGGCTTACTTGATTCATCTTTCTTTTACTGATTTTAACCCCATTACTCTTGTCCTCACTCAGCCACACATACTTCCCACTTTGCTCTTCTGTGAGCATAACAGATGTGCTCCCACTTCTGGGCTGTTGCACTTGCTGTTTTCCCAGACTATTCGTTGCTCCTCCTTTACCTCCTTGTAGGCTCTACACAGATGTCCTCTTCTCAGGAAGGACTTCTTCCGACATCCAATTTAAAATTGTACCCCCTTTTCACTCCAACATACCCTGTCTTCCCTCATTGTGTAGTTTTTTTCCATCACTATATTGATCAGTTTCCAGCATGTTACATATTTTACTTATTTTTCTCATTTATTATCTGTCTCCTTCTTATATGATACCAGTTCCATGAGGTCAGGAAATTTGTTTTGTATACTGATGTATCCACAGTGCCTAGAATAGTGTCTAATATGAAACAAGTATTCAGTATTTATTGAATAAGTGAATTAGTGAACAAAAACGTACAGCTGTCTTTGTTTTCTATAACTGATGTAATTTACTTTTTGCTCCTATTCTCAGTCATGGCAGGGAAAATAAAGAATAATGTAAATATGTTAAGTCAGTCTTATTGGCAAGACATAGAATAACAAGAAGTCTTATACATTCCTTATGAGAGCACAATTTGGCAAAAACATTTTAGGAAAGAACTAGGTATTGTCTGATAAAAGGCAAAGATTAACATATCCTACAATCCAGCAATTCCATTCCTAGGTATATACTCTAGAGTTGAGAAATTCTTGTCCCTGTGTGAAGCAAATTTTTTCATAACAAACCCCAAAGATAATCTAGACACAGACAGGAGAGTGGATAACTAACTTCAGGTGTAATAAAACATGAATGAATTATAGCTACATACAGCAATGTGAATGAATCTCAAAATAATATTGAGAAACAACAGCAAATCGTTCATACTGATTTCAGAGTTTGTTGGGAGGACTTCGCTGAAAATGAGCGAGCTGGCAGGTGACATTTTACTCCCCTATCCTCAAGCATAAGCACAGAGACACCTGCAGGAGGTAGGGCTGCACGGACACTTGCTAACCCGCTAGCAATACACCATGCCCGTGAGCTCTCCTAAGGACTCACCCACTCCAAGCCTGCTAGCCTCAGGCCTGGGCTCGGGGCAATTTTGTTAAAATCCTGAGGGGAGGGTGCACAGCTTCCACCACATGCTGATTCATTGCACTGCGCACAGCTGCACGCCCATGGCCACCCTGGCATGCATCCTCCAGCTACCGCAGTGCTTCAGGGGATCACACATAGGACTAAAGGCCCAGTTCAAATTTGGCTATCATCATCACCCTGTTCCCAATGTCCCCAGTGGGCATACCCCCCCCCAGGGCTGCCCTGATTGTGTCCTGATAACACCACAGAGAGCAAGCAAAAACCACAACAGGCAGAGAGTCAGTGCAGATGACTGAAATGAAAGGAAAAGTGACTGAGACACAACAGCAAGGCATAAACAACACAGTAGGATACTCTCCTGAAGTGCCAGGTTCTGGTGAATAGGAGACCCTGAACTGCAGGGCACTCCATGACCTCTTCTGCACAAAGTCAGTACTTTCAAGAGCAGAAGACACGGATGACTTTCTTAAGACACAGAACAGGTACAGAGAGGCAGAGAAAAAAGGGGACAAGTTTATCTCAAATGAAAGAGCAGGACAAGGCCACAGTCAGAGATCAAATCAAAATAGATGTAAGTAACATGCCTGATAGAGAATTTAAAGCAATGATTTAAGGATACTCACTGGACTTGAGAAAAACTGGGAGGCATGATGACACCCTTATCATAGAGATAAGGAATAGCATAGCAGAGATAAAGGGCACAATAAATGAAATGAGATACACACCTGATGGAGTAAACAGCGGGATGGAAGAAGCACAGGAACAAATTAGTGACCTGAAAAGTATCAAGCTGAATAAAAAGAAAGAAAAAAAATTATGCAAAATAAAACAGACTTAGGAAACTCAGTGACTCCATCTAATGTAATAACATTCATATTGGAGGAGTCCCAGAAAAATAGGAGAGAGAAAGGGGGTAGAAAATGCATTTGAAGAAATAATAGCTGAAAACTCCCCAAATCTGAGGAAGGAAACAGATATCCAGCTCCAGGAGGCACAGAAAAGTCTGAACAGAATCAACAAAAGCAGACCAACACCAAGACATATTGTAATTAAATTTGCAAAATATACTGAGATGGAAAAAAAATTTTTTTTAAAGCAGCAAGACAAAAGAAGTCATTAACTTACAAAGGAAAACCCATAAGGCTAGCAGGAGATTTTTCAACAGAAACTTTGCAAGCCAGAAGAGAGTTGCATGATATATTCAAAGTGCTGAATGAGAAAAATCTGTAGACAAGAATACTCTATAAGGCAAGGGTGTCACTCAGAACAGAAGAGGTATAGAGTTTCTCAGGCAAACAAAAGCTAAAGGAATTTGTGACCCTAAACCAACTCTACAGGAAATATTAAAGAGGACACTTGCAGAGAAAAGGAGAGACAAAAGTGACAGTAAGGAGATAGGAAACACAAAAAACAGTATAAATGAATGTTTTTGCAAAAAAATCTGTCAAGCAACTTACAAAAACAAGATATAAATTATAATAACATATACCTAAAATGTGGCAAGGACAGGAGAAAACAAAGGGTTTGAACTTGAATGACCATCAACTTCATATAGACTGCTATGCAGAAAAGCTTATACACAAAGCTAATGGTAACTGACCATATATCAAAATCCACCAACAAATATGCAAAGAATAAAGAGAAAGAAATCCAAATATATCACTAAAGAAAATCAGCAAAACATGAAAGACAAGAAAAGATCAGAGAAAATCTTCAGAAACAACCACAACACAAGTAATAAAATGACAATACATACATATCTATCAATAATTATTTTGAATGTAAATGGACTAAGCAAAACACATAGGGTGACAGAATAGATAAAGAAATAAGACCCATCTATGTGTTGCTTACAAGAGTCCCATTTTAGACCTAAAGACACCTGCTGGTTGAAAGTGAGAGGATGGAGAAACATCTATCATGCAACTGGATGTCAAAAAAAAAAAAAAAAAAAAAGCAGAAACAGCAATACTTTTATCAGACAAAATAGACTTTAAAATAAAGACTGTAACAAAGACAAAGATAGACACTATGTAATAATAAAGGGGATAATCCAACAAGAAGACATAACAGTTGTAAATATTTATACAACCAACACAGGAACACCCAAATACATAAAACAGTTAATAATAAACACGAGGGAACTAATTGATAATAATACAATAATAGTAGGGGACATTAACATCCCACTTACATCAATGGACAGGCCATCTAAACAGAAAATCAACAAGGAAACAATGGCTTTGTATGACACCCTGTACCAGATGGATTTAACACATACATTCAGAGCATTTCATCCTAAAATAGCAGAATACACATTCTTTTCAAGTGCACACAGGGAATTCTCCAGAACAGATTACTTTTAGCCCACAAAACAAGTCTCAACAAATTCAAGAAATTCAAAATCAAACCATGCATCTTTTCTGAGTGCAATGCTATGAAATTAGAGGTCAACCAAACAAACAATATGGAAAGACCACAAATACATGGATGTTAAATAACATGCTACTAGACAATTAATGTGTCAACCAGAAAATAAAAAAAAGAAATTAAAAAGTACACGGAAGCAAATGAAAATGAAAACACAACTCTCCAAACACCTGGGGTACAGTAAAAGTGGTTCTAAGAGGGAATTTCAGAGCAATACAGGTCTACCTCAAGAAGCAAGAGAAATCCCAAACAATCTAACCTTACACCTAAAGGAGCTAGAAAAAGAACGGTAAACAAAACCTAAAACCAGGAGAAGGAAGAAAATAATAAAGATTAGAGCAGGAAAAAATGATATAGAAACTAAAAAAACAAAAACCAATAGACCTGAGCCCAAATCAAGAGTTGGATACTTAACTGACTGAGCCACCCAGGTCCCCTAAGAATTCTAAAATTTATATGGAACCACCACAGACCCGAATAGCCAAAGCAATCTTGATAAAGGAAAGAAAAGCTGGAGGTATTACAATTCTGGGCTTCAAGTGGTAGTAATCAAAATAATGTGGTATTGGCACAAAAAATAGACACAGATCAATAGAACAGAATAGAGAGCCCAGAAATAAACCTACAACTGTATGGTGAATTAATCTTTGACAGAGCAAGAAAGAATATCCAATGGGAAAAAGACAGTGTCTTCAAAAAATGGTGTTGGGAAAACTGGACAGTATGCAAAAGAATGAAACTGGACCACTTTCTAATACCACACACAAAAATAAACTCAAAATGGATTAAAGACCTAAATGTGAGACATAAAACTATAAAAATCCTGGAAGAGAACATAGGCAGTAACCTCTCTGATACTCGCCATTGCAAGAGTTTTCCAGATGTATCTCCAGAAGCAAGGGAAACAAAAGCAAAAATAAACTGTTGGGAGTACATCAAAATAAAAAGCTTATGCACAGAAACGGAAATAATTAACAAAGCTTAACGATGACAACCTGTGAAATGGGAGAAGATATTTGTAAATGACATATCTGATAAAGGGCTAGTATCCAAAACATATAAAGAACTGATACAACCCAACACCCAAAACCCAAATAATCCAATTAAAAAATGCCAGAAGACATGAACAGATATTTCTCCAAAGAAGATATCCAGATGGCTGACATATACATGAAGAGACGCTCATCATCAGTTATCATCAGGGAAATGCAAATCAAAACTACAACGAGATATCACCTTACACCTGTCAGAATGGCTAAAATCAACAACACAAGAAACAGTAGGTGTTGGTGAGGATGTTGAGAAAAAGGAACATTTGTGCACTCTTGGTAGGAATGCAAACTGGTGCAGCCACTGTGGAAAGCAGGATGGAGGTTCCCCAAAAAGTTAAAAATAGAACTATCTTATGATCCAATAGTGGCACTACTGGAGATTTATATAAAAAATTCAAGAATACTAATTCAAAGGGATACATGCATCCCGGTGTTTATAGCAGCATTATTCACAACAGACAAGACATGGAAGCAACCCAAGTGTCCATGGACTGATGAATAGATAAAGAATGAAATCTTGCCATTTGCAATGACATGAATGGAGCTAGAGAGTATAATGCTAGGCAAAATAAGTCAGTCAGGGAAAGACAAATGCCGTAATATCTTACTCATATGTAAAGAAACTTATGTTAAGAAACAAAACAAACAAAGGAAAAAAATAGAGAGAGACCAATAAACAGACTCTAGCTATAGAGAACAATCTGACGGGTACCTGTAGGGAGGTGGTGGCGGGATGGGTGAAATAGGTGATGGGGATTAAGGAGTGGACTTGTCACGATGAGCAATGGGTGATGTATGGAAGTGTTGAATCACTATATTGTACACCTGAAATTAATATAACACTGTTAACTAACTAGAATTAAAATAAAAACTAAAAAAAAAGGAAGCCATCAAACTGGTTGATGTATCCAAAAAAGATGGCTTTCTGTAGCTCAGAGCAGGGCAGATGATGTTAGAGAATGGATGTTGAGGGGCGAGCAGAGAGTATCAAACAGAGATGATCATTGTGCTTGCTGTATTGGGTTTAATCCACTATCTTCAAAATTCCTAAGGAAATATAATACTAAATAATTTTATGATTTGTTTTCTCCTATCTATGGAATGCATAGGAAGAGTGACCAAATGACTTGTCAGACCTTGCTTTTGGTAGTTCAGTCTTGCCATTAACATTTAATTAAAGATTATTCAAAGATTAGTAGTTTAGTTAAAGATTCATAGTTTGCATAGAGAAAGGTGGTAATTTTCAAGTTCAGAAAAGCAAGAGGTAACTCTGTCAGTTTTTATCCAGTAGACTGTAGGAGCACAAAAGTTTCCAGTCAGTGGCACTCCAGTGAATTCTGTCATGAATCTGAACCACTTGGTTCAGATAGATCAGCCCTTGACAGACCTGTCTCCATTTATTGTTGAGGCCCATAAGTGCCCCAGATAAAGGTCTCTGACTATAACTCCACATCCCAAGACTCTCTCTGGACCTCACCTCCTTTCTGCTCGAACCTTAACTTCCCCCTTTGCTTCAGCCATGATTTTCCTTTGGACTCTTGGGATCTTGAATAACTCACATCCTTCTCTCTCTACTTGCTTTATACAATTGACTCTGGGTCAACTCTGCTACATTCCAGTGCTCATTCCTGATTCTCAGAGCTTACATTCTGGAAATGATGCCGTGTTCAGAGCCCCGCAGCCCACCTGCCTGGCATGAGCATTTAGAAGACATAGAAGAGAGTAAGTCCACTACTTCATGGATAAAAGACCATTTAAGGCTCTTCAACTCTTGTTATTATTTTTACAAACTTTTAAAATGTTTATTTATTTTTGAGAGAGAGAGAGAGAGAAAGACAGAGTGCAAATGGGGAAGGGACAGAGAGAGGAGACGCAGAATCCGAAGCAGGCTCCAGGCTCTGAGCTGTCAGCACAGAGCCCGATGTGGGGCTCAAACTCAGCAACTATAAGATCATGACCTGAGCTGAAGTTGGACGCTTAACTGACTGAGTCACCCAGGCACCCCAACTTTTGTTATTCTAGGTCTATGATCTCCAAGAAAATTCCAGATGAGTTTTATAAGTCCCTTGTGCTTGGGAAAGCTGACATAAGGATTTTGATCACAAACAACTAACTGGCCCACTCATATATATTTCCATCTGTTTGGATGTAGTTAATTTATTCAGTTTCTAGGGACTGATTAATTCTGAGAAAAATGATAAAGCTAAATTTCTGAATGTATACCACTGATCAGAGTTTGCTCTTCAGATTCCAGTGCTTTTTGAGCATTAGCCTGCCAACCGTCTTACCTCTCCCATCAAGATTTCTGCAGGTATGGGGGCTTCTCTTAGTTTGTAACTTGCTGTCCTCCAGTCTGCCTTCTTCCAACTTGTTGACTTTTATGATGTGTTCTTTGCAGCTTAGAAGATAGGGATGTTTAGGTAGCGTAAATGACTATTATGTCATGATCGAAGAGGATGCTCTACAGGTTGGTACGGCAGGATAAATCCATATTGCACCACTTACGATACAGTATTGGAATTCTGCCTTCATAATTAGACATCAACTGAAACTTGGGAGGAAAAAAACATAAGGAGTGATTATAGAGGGATTGGTTTTCTGTGAGGAAGTGATGAAGTCTCAGGTAGTCAAAAGTAGTGCTCTGTTGGTGCTACCAGATGCACCTTTCAGGTGCCAGTTGGGACCAAAGAATGAGACTTATAGTTTTCGATATGGTTTTCTGTCAATTAAATTTGCTCATACCAACCAAACACTGACTAAAGTACGCTTTCCTTTTTTTTTTTTAAAGCTTCTGTGCCTATTGGCCTCTCAGGTTTTCCCATCGTCTTCAGAGTGTCTCCCGATCATTTTTTAAAATCTTGTATCTTCAGTTCTGTGAATTTTAGTATCTGAATCTGGCCTTGCTCTGACTCTGCTTTTCTCACATCTTACCAAAGCTCTTCTGTTTTTTGACTTCTTCCTGTCTGCCATCTGATAGTGATTTATTATTTAGACTTTGATACTAATAATTCATGGATAACTAGTTCTAAGGCAACGGTGGAAACAGTTTCTACAAACAGACTTACAATGACAAATCTAACTTCTAGTCGAGTATTCTAGCATCAAGCATGCAATTGGGGTCTACGAATATTAGTTGAATGAATAAATAAATAAATGAATCAAAGGTAGTCTTTATGCTTCCATAAAATGCACAAAAACCACACATTCTTAGCAACAATTATATATTTTTATAACATAATTACCAGCCATTTTACCTTGAAAAGAGAGCAAATGTGTATGTGTGGATATTTTTGGTATGTTTGAAAACAAAGCATAGCACATACAAAGCAGAACAATAGGTAACACAGCCATCTGCAAGACAGTGCAAAAAAAAAAAGGTGTTATCAGATTTAATGTACAAATGGTAAACATTCAGTAAAACATTTTAGTAAATCTCAGAGACTCATAAATAAGAAAGCATAATCTACATTCAAATTGTGTAAATAATGCTGCACTTCACATTTAAGATTTTGAGGTCAGTTTATAACTCTACGCTAAGGAATGGGTACCCGCCATCTTCAAGATTCAGGTTTTTTTATAAAGTTTTTTTTTGAGAGAGAGAGAGAGTGGGGGAGGGGCAGAGAGGTAGAGGGAGGGAGAGAATCCTAAGCAGGCTCGGTGCTGCCAGTGCAGAGCCCAATGCGAGGCTCAAACCCACGAGTCCTGAGATCATGACCTGAGACAAAACCAAGAGTCAGGTGCTTAACCAACTGAGCCATCTAGGCGCCCCCAAGATTCACATCTTTTATGGCAGAAATTCCAAGAAGAGAAACAAGTACAGTTTTAATTTTTGGCCCTGTTTTTCTTTTAGTTCTAGAATAATTTATCCCATGGCGATAAAAAGGAGTTAAGACTTCCCTTCTTCCATGTTTTCCTGCAATTAGGCTATCGCAAATGTGTGTCTGAGTGGCTATCATCCTTTTTGTGCTCATGAAGATACCACAGCATTTCTCCCTGCTGAGCAAGGACCAATCAACACAGATTTCCAGGTAGCTTTTTGGTCGATCTTACCTGGTGCCCCCAAACTTAGGTCATTCCTTACGTGAGGAAAAAAATCATTTGCCAAGTACCAGTCTCCATCTCATGGCATATTTATGATAAAGGGGACTTTTATCTCCCAGAGGGCCATTTTAACAATGTTTCCCAGTTTACAGGACTTCCATTGGGGCCTATGAAGAGTTTCCTTTGTTTGGGGGTGCCTTAGTCACTGATGATGTCTCAAGTCTGAGGTCGTTCTTGGCTCCTTTGAGGCCTGGAGTGGAAATAGCTACATATGGCGGGAAAGCAGCATATGGAGCATCCAGTTGCCTTGACAGAGTCTTACCTGGGCCCACACATGTGCCCACTTTCCTTCCTTTTTCTCCGAAATGTATTCCTATCCTCGAACTTGCCAGTGATTCTCTAGGATGCAAGCTTCCCAAGGGCTATGGCCACGTCAGTCCTGTTCACCACTAAATGCTCAATTCCTAGAAGTGTCTGGAATAGTGTATGTGCTCAATGATGACAGTGGAAGGAAAGAAGGAAGGAAGGAAGGAAGGAAGGGAGGGAGGGAGGGAGGGAGGGAGGGAGGGAGGGAGGGAGGAAAGAAGGAGACAGCTTGGATGATCATCCACTCTTGGTGCCCTACTTATCTGGTTTGTACATTCTAGCTTTGTGTGCCATCATTGCTTGGTGAATATGATTCCACATCCCCTTTCCCTGCCCCTGAACTGTTTCTGCTGATGTCTGTTTGACTCCTTTTGGTACTTGATTTCTGTTTCAGTGGCCATATGTATTCTCTTAGCATTCTAGGGGCTATGTTTTGTTTTTTCTGCCATCAAGAAAATTTATTTATTAGATGATTTCTACCTATAGTAACAAAAATCCTGACTCATCTGCTTTAAACAAAAGGAATTATTTCACATAGCATGAATTCCAAAGACAAAGCAACTCCAGATAGAATATAATTAGGACTCTGACTCTGCTTCTTGGGAGTTCTTGTGGCTCTGCCCTCTTTGTGTTGACTCTTCCTTCCAATATTTCCTCTCATTGTTGTAAGATGACTATACCAGTTCCAGCATCTCACCTAGACATGAAAAAATTCAGGGGCTGAAAATAAGCTGGCTTTTCCTTTGTCTCTAAAGTCCTCTAGCTGACTCTCTATCATGTCTTATTTGTCATATCTGAGCTAAGTTCTCACGCTAGAACAAGAATGCCATAATTGATCTAGACTAGTTAGGATCCCTTCCTTGGGGTGATATGAGCCAGCCCATGATGCCAGGGAGGGGGGTGGGAACTTCAGGAAAACTGAAGTCGTGTTAACAAGGAAGAAGGCAATAGCTATTGAGAAGCTAATGGTCTTAGTTTGGGTTACCCTAGAAGCAGATCCTAAAACAATGTGTAAGTTGTGTGTTTAGGAGATGAAACTAGGAAACATAAGGGAAGTAGGAAAGTGAGAGAAGGAAGGAAGCTAGCTAATTAAGGGTACACTATAAATCAAGTTACAAGAATGGGCAACTGAAGATTAATTCAGCAGGGGAATCCTGGGAGTCAGTGTAGACACTTCTCAGAGTTATCCCAACCAAGTTGTCCCATTTGTCTGACAACTGCCATCTGCCATTGGCTTAGGGTTCCTCCCAGTTGTATTAACCCCCACAGCACTTCCAGCCTGCTACCCAACTCTCCTCTGGCACAGAGTCACAGGTGCTTTTGGTAAGACAAATCCTACAGGATATGGGCGGAGCACTGACAGCATCTGCTACAGCAAACAGCATGCTTTGCTACTAACATGAACTATTTAAATTTGTGAGTCCACCTTCAGACTTTTAGAACAACAATGCCATCCCCAGACTAATTTAAAATAAATGTAATCTTCATCATACCATCATACCATGTGCCTTATACAACACAAACAGTTGTTCCAACCGAGCAGAAGAGATTTTCAGAATGAATTCCATGTTCTTGATTACCCTTGAGACTCAAATGTCAACTTGGAAACCAGCAGTGGCAGGAGTAGGCCTGTGGGGAAGTCCGCTTCAGATTTTTTTTCTATGTTAAGTTACTTTTTATAATGCCATATTTTTTTTAACAAGGCATAATATTTTCAGAAGAAATATCTTTTTAAATAGGAATGAATTATGTAGCTCTAAGATCTTTTAAAAAGTCACTTAAAAAAAACCCACCTTCTTTTAGAGCAGCTTAATGTTTGCAAAAACATTTAGGGGAAGATACAGAGATTTCCCAGATACACCAGACCCATATATGCATAGACTCTCCTGGGATCAGAATCCCTCTCAGAGTGGTAAATTTGTTACAATTGATGACCCACATTGATATGTCATAACCACCCAAGTTCCATAAGATACATTATGGTTCACATTATGGTTCATTTTTTCTGTTGTACATTCTATGGGTTTGGACAAATATATAATAACATGTATCCATTATTATAGTAACAGAGTACTTTCACTTGCCAAAAAAAAAAAAATCCTCTATTCGTCTCCTACCCCCAACTCAGCCCCTGGCAATCTGATATTTTTACTGTCTCCATAATTTTGTCTTTTCCAGAATGTCATATAGTTGGAATCACACTATACCTTTGTCATATTTTTTCACATAGTAATAAACATTTATGGTTTTTCCGTATCTTTTCATAATCTGATAGATCATTTTTTTAAATTGCTGAATAATACTCCAATATCTAGATGTATCACAGTTCATTTATTAAAAGACATTTTGGTTGCTTCCACATTTTGGTGATTATGAATTATGCTGCTATAAATATCCATTCACAGGTTTTTGTGTGTATCTAAGTTTTCAACTATTTTGGGTAACTACCAAGGAGTATGACTACTTGATTGTATGGTAAGAGCACGCTTGGTTTTGTAAGAAACTCACCAAAATGTCTTCCAAAGTGGCTATATACCATTTTGTATTTTTACCAGCAATGAATGGGAGTTCCTGTTGCTTCACATCCTCACCAGCATTTGGTGTTGCCAGTGTTCTGGATTTTTCCCAGTCTAATATGTGTGTGATAGTATCTCATTATTTTCATTTGCATCTCCCTGATGACATATACTTTTCATACACTTATTTGTTATCTATATATCTTCTTTGGTGAGGTATCTGTTAAGGTCTTTGTGCCATTAAAAAAAATTTTGTTGTTGTTTTTGTTGTTGTTGTTGTTGTTTTACTGTTGAGTTTTAACAGTTCTTTGTATTTTGGATAAGATATGTCTTTTGCAAATATTTTCTTCCAGTCTGTCTTCTTGTCTTCTCATTCTATTGCCAGTATCTTTTACCAAGTAGCACGTTTTAATTTTAATGAAGCCCACCTTATCAATTTTTTAAAATTTTGTCTTTGGTGTTGTATCTCAAAAGTCATTGTGATACACAAGGTCATCTAGGTTTTCCCTTATGTTATCTTTCAGGAGTTTTATACTTTTGCATTTTACTTTATCTATGTTGAGTTAATTTTTGTGACAAGTGTAAGGTCTCTATCTAGATTCTCTTCCTCCTTCCCTCCCTTGCTTCCTTCCTCTCTCTCTCTTCCTCTCTTTCTTTCTTTTCTTTCTTCTTTCTTTCTTTCTTTCTTCTTTCTCTTTCTCTTTCTCTCTTTCCTCTTTCCCTCTTTCTCTTTGCTCTTTCTCTTTCTCTTTCTCTTTCCTTTCCCTTCTCTTTCCTCTTTTCTCTTCTTCCTCTTTCTCTTTCTCTTTCTCTTTTGCATGTGGATGTCCAGTTGTCCCAAAACCATTTGGTGAAAAGACTTATCTTTGCCCCATGGTATTGTCTTTGTTTCTTTGTCAAAGATCAATTGACTATATTATATAGGTCTATTTCTGGGCTCTCTATTCTGTTCCATTGTTCTATTTGTTTACTCTTCTATCAATACCACACTGTCTTGGTTACTACAGATTTACAGTAGGTCTTGAAGTTGAGTAGGGTTCATCCTCCAACTTTTTCCCCTTTAATATCATGTCGGCTCTGTTGGATTTTTTGCCTCTCCATGTAAACTTTAAAATCCATTTGTTGATATCCACAAAATAAATGGCTGGGATTTTGGCTGGTATTGCATTGAGTCTGTAGATCAATTTGGTTAGCAACTGATATCTTAACATATTTAGTTTTCCTATTCATGAACATGAAATATTCCTCCATTTATTTTTCTTTAGATTCATTCATCAGTTTTATCATTTTCTTCATATAGGTCTTCTACATATTTTGTTAAAATTATACCTGAGTATTTCATTTTGAGGAGTGCTAATGTAAATGGTACTGTGTTTTTAATTTCAAATCCCACTTGTTCATTGCTGGTATATAGGAAAGTGTTTCACTTTTGCATATTAACTTTGTATCCTGCAATCTTGCTGTATTCACTTATTAGTTCCAAGAGTTTCTCAGTTCCTTTGGATTTTCTATATAGACAATCATGTGATGTGCAAACAAAGATAGTTATATTTCTTCCTTCCCAATCTGTATGCCTCTCATTTTATTTTATTGTCTTATTGCATTGGCTAGAACTTCTAGTACAGTGTTGAAAAGGAGTGGTGAGAGGGGAGGTCCTTGTCTTGTAGCTGATCTTAGTGAGAAAACTTCAAGTTTTTTGCCACTAGGTATGCTGTTAGCAATAGATTCTTTTGTAGATACTCTTTAGCTAAGGAAGTTCCCTTTTCACCTTTTTTTTTAATTAAAAAGTTCAAATAAAATATTTTTTCTGGGGTGGAATTATAAATAATTATAAAATAAGAGGATACACTTCTGTGTTGTGATGGGTTGAATTTTGTGTCCCCAAATTTATATATTTAAGTCCTAATTCCCAGTACCTCAAAATGTAAACTTACTTGGAAATAGGGTCGTTTTTGATATGATTTCTTAAGTTAAGGTGATGTCATACTAGAGTAGGGTGAACCTCTGCTCTAGTAGGACTGGTATGCTTGCAAAAAGAATATCTTGTGAAAGGACAGATATGCACACCATGAGAATGCCACATAAACATGAAGACAAAGATCAGGGAGATGCATCCATAAGCCAAAGAATGCCAGGAAACTGCCAGGAGGTAGGTGAGATGCATGGAACAAGTTCTCTCTCACAGCCTTCAGAAGGAAACAACACTGCCCACACGTTGATCTTGGACTTATTGTCTCCAGAACTGTGAGACAATAACTTTCTGTTCTTTAAGCCACTCAGTTTGTGGCACTTTGTTATGTCAGCTCTAGAAAACTAATATCATGTTGTGATATTTTTATGAAGACTTCCTTTTAGTATAATTACTAGTCAAGATTTCTGAGAAAGGTTGTCCCTTTAGATGTGGATGAGTGTTTGTGGTTCTGGTCTCTTAGCACCAGTAGTAAATCACAAAGATTTGGGTCATCTTATCCTGGCTGCAGGAGTGGAGGAGACAATGTGAATATATATTTCAGGAACAGTTAGACCTGCCCAGATTTATCAGGACAAAAATCACTCTAGGAAAAACATTGCTGCCATGATTACTGGAGACTTTCAATAATTTTTTTCTTTCCTTATTATGAAACTGTATACTACTTGCCTCTTACGTGTCTGATAGTCACTTATAACCTATACATTTGCTTACTGGTCAGTTAGACTAGAGGTAGAGAAGGGATGTGAGAAGCAGAGAAAGATTCAAATTACCTTGCCAAGAAAGTTGGGATACCGAGGGTGAGGTTTAGATGGAATTATAGTTCTAAAATTGCCAGCTCAGTTTATTTTATAAGGAGCCCTTTAACAGTTTTGCAAAAATTGTTTTAGAGCGCCCATCCAATAAGTGTTTGCAAAATGTCATGTGTGTATTACCCTGGGGAGAGAATGTGTTGTTCCAGTTTCAACGTGAACTGGAAAAAATGATGTCAACAATAATTTGAAAATCACTTTGTCAGGCAGGATTGGCATTTTTGAAATGACATTAAAGAAGCTTTATTGCATACTTTCTTTTTATAATATTGAAATACTCTGCATCAGTCAGTGCTTTATATATCTTATTTTTAATTCTTAAAGGCAGCCAGGTGGTCATTTTTTTGTTATGTTATGTTATGTTATGTTATGTTATGTTATGTTATGTTATTTTATTTATTTTGAGAGAGAGACAGCATGAGTTGAGGAAGGGAAGAGAGATAGAGTAAGAGAAAGAGAATCCCAAGCAGGCTCTGCAGTCAGCAGGGAGCCCCATGTGGAGCGCCATGGAGATCACGACCTGAGTTGAAATTAAAAGTTGGAGGCTCAACCAGTTGAGCCACCCAGGCACCCTGGTCATTATTATTTCTATTTTGCAAATGGCAAATGAAAGGCTCAGAGAAGTTAAATAATTTGCCAAAGGTCGCAAAGCTCATAAAGAGTGAGGACTCCTAGGGGTACCTAGGAGGCTCAGTCAGTTAAGCGTTGGATTTCAGCTCAGGTCTTGATCTCATCACTTGAGTTTGAACCCCACGTCGGGCTCTGTGCTGACAGCTTGGAGCCTGGAGCCTACTTCAGATTCTGTGTCTCCCTCTCTCTCTGACCCTCCCCTGTTCATGCTCAGTCTCTCTCTGTCCCAAAAAAATAAACATTAAAAAATAAATAAATAAATAAATAAATAAATAAATATAAAAAAAATTAAAAAAAAAAAAGAGTGAGGACTCCTATATGATTCTGTCTTGCTCCAAAGACTGTTTTTATTCTAAGTCCTTTGCCTCTTTGTTCAATGGTAGTCTTCTCTTTAAAACCCTTCTTTCTAAAACTTTATAAGTTTTGTTAAAGCCAGTTGTAAGCATCTACTAGTGTAAGATTGCATTGTTACATAGTATAAGACCTATAGACAAAGTAAACTCTAAGATTCTTACCAAATTCCACAATTCTGGAGAACTGTGAGAAACCCTAGTTTTTTGCCCATCAGGGCCTTAAACAGAATGAATGGAAATGTGAGGTCTCCTGACCGGGCTCTCACCCTTATCTGTTCCCCCTTACAGAACTTGTTTAAATTGCAGCCAAGCAACTTTGAAAAGGCATGAATAAGGTCATGTCATTCCCAGGGCGCCTCAGTGGCTCAGTCGGTTAGGTGACCGACCGACTCTTGGTTCGGCTGGGTAATGATCTCACAGTTGCAGGATCAAGCCCACATTGTTCTGCTGACAGAACAGAGCCTGCTTGGGATTCTCTCTTGTCCTCTCTCTCTGCCCCTCCAATGCTTGCTCTCTCTCTCTCTCTCTCAAAATAAATAAATAAAGTAAAAAAAAAAAGATCATGTCATTCCCTTGCTTGAAAGTTCCCAGTGGCTTTCACCTGAACCAAATCCAAGCAATTTGCCATACCGATAAGCTTTAGAGGGTAAAGAGAGAATCATAGTTATTGATAATTGGGTTAAAGGGCGTAACTGGGGTATCTAGGGTCAAACTCTTCCTTCAAGGTTCTACCTGATCTGTCCTCTGTTTATCTCTCTGACACAGTATATTTTAAACCTCCCTTCACTTCCTCTCTTTAGCCACACTGGCCTAGTTTCTGAGCCTTGAACACATACCTGCTAGTTTCTGCCTGTAGGTGTTTGCTGTCCTTCTGACTGAAATGCTTTCCCCAGACCTTCACATGCCTCTTCCTTTCTCATGGTTCAAACCTCAATTCAAATATTTCCCCTCTTTCAAAGTGGTCATTCTTGTCCACCAGAGTTAAAGTGTCCCCTGCCTCTTCACTCATTCCTTCCCATAGCATCCTATTTTATCTTTTTCCTAGCATTTGGTGGATATTTATTTCTATTTATTCTTGTATGGGTTTAGTGTCTGAATCCCTCTACTATTAGATAAGCTCTTTGAGGACAAGGACTTTATCTTGTTCACTGTGTGGTACATAGCAGTTTCTCAAAATATAAATTTTGGTTAGCTGGCTCTTTCTAAAAAATATGGCTATTAGAATAACTTTCATGTCTGTAAGAATAGCCACACTGTAAGAATAGGGACACATCTGTCCCCTCTCTACCTCTCCATGCTCACTAGTCACCCCCAGCTCCCACCATCTCTGACCTTCTGTGCTCAGGTCTCAACTTATGGGACTCTCCTCCCTGTGCATTCTTCCTTCTCCTTGTCCCAGACCTGCACGCCCACTGGAATTTCTTCACTTGTCTAGAATGTGGTCCTCATCGTATCATGGATCTCTAGTATTCCGACACCGCTCACACTTTATAACCTTTATCTGGTTAGTTATTTTCCTTCTGTTAGATCATCACCTCCATCAGGAAGATGCCATGTCTCTCTTGTTGATTTCTGTATTCTGAAACCTAAGATGCTACCCACCATGTTGTCATACTTGGCCCATGAATGAATGAACGCACAAACGTGCAGATCTCTCAATATATTTGCCTCACTCTGGCACTCTCTTCGATTTTTACATCCTTGCCTTTATCCTAAAAATATAACAGTTCCACACACCAGGCATCAGCACAGGATTTATCACCACCTCCTGATTCATTCTCAATTTCTAGATGTTAGGATATCCTGCTGTCCACAGCATCAGTGCTAAGCTAAAAATCTTCAGTCTCTTATTAGCTTTCAACATCTAATGAGTCACCACATGTGGTACTTGTTTAAAATTGTCTTGCCTTTTTCCAGTGCTTGGTGCCAGATATCTGCTGTCTTGTCCCTTTAACAGAAAGTCTCCTTATTGCCATCATTATGGTCAAAATTGGTGAATACACCTGCTGTCAGATTTTAGTGGATCTCATGGTGTGCAATCAGCTGTTGTTTGAGCTCTCTAATTTCAGCATTAGAGTACTGGGAGATCAGATCCTGCCTGCCACAGAGAATTCTTATGGCACAGAGAGACTGATGTGTGGTGTTAGAAGTAAGCTACGTGCCCCAAGTACCTCTGAATTAGTGTGATGCCAAAATCAAGATCACTGGCACAAATGCACACTTAACCTCAGCACTCTGTACCCCAAATGATAATGGGGAATAGGTTTTAAATGGTGAAAAATTTTAGTTATTGCTTTTACTTATTTGTATTAGGGATAGAGCTGCTAATTCTTTGAGGATGTTTGTGCATACACAGAGACCATCTATCATCACTCCCATGGAGGAGCAGTATACCAAAAGCTCTGGATCAGGACTCCTGAGATTAAATCTCAGCCTCTCCTTGTTATATGACCTAGACTAAGTGTCCGTTTGCTTGATTGCAAAATGCAGATTACAGTAGTAGACAATTTATAGACTTGTGTAGGTCATGGACTTAATACAAATAACAGGGTTCGACATGTATTATGCGCTGTTATTATGATCATCAGTTATCGTTATCCCATTCTGCTAACTATTCAGTCAATAGAAATGGAGAAATTAAAAATCCAGTAGCTGGTGGGGGGCGCACCTGGGTGGTTTAGTCGGTTAAGCATCTAACTTCAGCTCAGGTCATGATCTCATGGTTTGTGTGTTTGAGCCCCGCACCCGGCTCTGCACTGACAGTGTGGAGCTTGCTTGGGATTCTCTCTCTCTCTCCCTCTCTCTCTGTCCCTCCCTCACTTGCTCATGAGTGCGTGCCCTCTCTCTCTCTCTCTCTCTCTCTCTCGAAAAAGAAATCCATTAATGGGGCATGTGGGTGGCTCATTCAGTTAAGCGTCAGACTCTTGATTTCGGCTCAGGACAGGATCTCATCATCCCACATCAGGCTCCATGCTGGGTGTGGGGCCAGTTTAGGATTCTCTCTCTTCCTCTCTTCCTCCCACCCCCCGCCTTACTCCCTCATGCACACACATGTGTGCACTCTCTCTCTCAAAAAAATAAAAAAATAAAAACCCATCAGGTAGATTTTTTTTTGGCAAAACATATTAAATTTATTTTATTTTATTTATTTAATTTAATTTAAATTTTATATTTTTAAGTTTTATTTATTTATTTTGAGAGAGAAAGAGAGCATGTGAGCAGGAAAGGGGCAGAGAGAGGGAGAGAGAGAATCCCAAGCACTCTCCACAACATCAGCACAGAGTCTGATGTGGGGCTCAAACTCACGAACCATGAGATCATGACCTGAGCCAAAATCAAGAGTCGGACACCTAACCAACTGAACCACCCAGGTGCCCCCAAACATATTAAATTTTAATTACTACCCAAATCGCACTTGCATTTTGCCTAGGACAAGTCACATTTAGAGAAGGAAGGAATTATGAAAGCAATTCTTCATGCTTTAAAGCTGTTTAAAAAGTTATTATAAGTTGCCCTGCCATAATTCATGTCCTTGTACTATTTTTCTTACCTGTCACCCTTCCTTAGCACACTGCTTTTAGCAGGCTACAAGTGGTTTTGTTTAACTACTTCTAGGTCTGCACAGTGAACTAAAGGACATTTCTGGATATTTTTCTATTTGAAAATCTATAGAAGTAACACATATTAGTTGTAAAACATTTAAAGAATATAAAAGAGAAAATAAAAATTATAGTCCAAACCAAACAATAATTAAAAAAAAAAACTCCGAAACTTTTCCATTCTAATCCTAATTCCCAGTAATCGCCATTGATAATAGCTTAGAGTGTATATGAGTATATCCCTTCAAATGTGTCTTCTCTCTATTTATCTATCAGTGTGTGTGTGTGTGTGTGTGTGTGTGTACATATATATACATACATAAATACATATATGTCTGCATACATATATATCACATGAACGAAAACAACACTGTTCTATAACTCACTCTTTTCTCCTAAAATACAACCTTGACATTTTTCTGTCCACCAAGAAATGTAAAAATGACTCATTTCTTTTTTAAAATGGCTGTGTTATTTTCTATTGCATGTTTTGGAGACTGATGCATTGGTGGTACCTAAAGGAGCCCATTTTCTGGTGCCCACGACTTTGTGCAGTTCCCTCCCACACTGACACTGAGCTTGGCTGTATGACTTGATTTGAACAAATGGATAGCAAAAGCTTGATAGGTGCTACCACAAGGGGGCTTGTCCTCTTGGGATGCTGTCTCCTGAAAACCATCTGCCATGTAAGAAGTCTGACTACGATGACAGCACCATCCTGTGTGGAGAACCAAACTAGCCATGTGAAGAGAGAGAGGCCATGTGAGGCGCACGGAGGCACTTGACATGAGTGATGCCTTTTGGAACTTCCAACCTAGACAAGTCACCAGCTGTTGTAGCACATGATTGACTACTAGTCAATACCATACCTGTATTCCCACCCCACAGAATCATGAGAAATAATAAATTATGTTTCTGTTAAACTATATGTTTTGGAGTGGTTTGTTATACAGTATTAGACAACTGAAATACTATAATTTATTTTTCTAGTATTCTTTAAATAACTGTATGGATTAGTATACACTTTTTGCTATTTAAAATTTTTTTTCTTTTCTTAATGTTTATTTACTTTTGAGAGAGAGAGAGAGAGAGCGAGAGAGTGAGAGAGGGAAGTGGGAGAGAGAGAGAGATAGGGGCAGAATTGAAGCAGGCTCCAGGCTCTGAGGTGTCAGCACAGAGCCTGACACAGGGCTTGAACTCACAAACCGTGAGATCATGACCTGAGCCAAAGTCAGACACTTAACTGACCGAGTCACCCAGGTGCCCCAAACTTTTTGCTATTTAAAAAATTTTTTTTAATTTAAAAATATTTTTATTTATTTTTGAGAGAGAAACAGAGAGAGAGAGAGAGAGAGAGAGAGAACGAGCAGGGGAGGGACAGAGAGAGAGGGGGAGAGAGAGAGAGAGAGAGAGAGTTTTGAAGCAGGCTCCAGGCTCTGAGCTGTCAGCCCAGAGACCGATGCAGGCCTCAAACTCACAAACCACGTGAGTTGAATGAACCCAGGTTGAATGCTTAACCAACTGAGCCACCCAGATGCCCCTGACTTTTTGCTATTTTAAACAAAGTTTAATAATTATTCTTTTATAGATACATGTGTACACTCATGTCAGTATTTCTATAGGATAGGCTTTCCCTTGATAAGATTGTTGGGTCATAGAATACAAGGATTTAGCATATTGATACTGTTGTAATATCCTTTCATAAAGGCTATATCAGTTTACATTTTCACCAACATGAATTACATTGCCTATTTCTTTACATTCTTGTTAACACTTTGCAATCAATCTTCTAATTTGCCACTATATTTCATTGTTATTTACTGAGCATTTCTTTATTAGTGTCTGACTATGATTTTAACATCTACTTTTACCTCTTCTGGGACAATTTTTACGTGGATTGTTTGCTTTTCTCATTCTTGATTTGTAAGAACCATTTAGGTATTAAACATGTTAGCCCTTCATCTGAGCTAAGTGTTCAGAATATTTTCTTCTAATCTATTTATTCAAACTACATACCTTTGTTTATGATAATTCTCAGTTTACAAAGGTAATGAAATTGCATGTTGTCCGGTCTTACAAATTTTTCTTCATGTTTTCTATATTTCTTGGCAAACTTTATAATTATCTTCCTTATAGTGAGATTACAAAACTATTTACTACATTGTCTTCTATAACAAACACAGATAAAATAGATTTAAATTGACAAATAGATTAATTTACCTAGAATTTTTTCTTGTGGGTGGTGTGAAATGACATAATATTTTTTCCAGGTAGATAGCCAATTGTCTTAAAACTAGTTATTGAGGGGCGCCTGGGTGGCTCAGTCGGTTAAGCGGCCGACTTCAGCTCAGGTCATGATCTCGCGGTCATGAGTTCGAGCCCCGCATCAGGCTCTGGGCTGACCGCTCAGAGCCTGGAGCCTGTTTCGGATTCTGTGTCTCCCTCTCTCTCTGACCCTCCCCCATTCATGCTCTGTCTCTCTCTGTCTCAAAAATAAATAAACGTTAAAAAAAACCACAAAAACTAGTTATTGAATAGTTTTCCCTTTCCTTACCGATTTTAAATGCCATTAAGTTTACGGGAAGAAGGTGGAGCAGGATGATCCTAGGCTTACCTCTTCCCACAGATAACACATAGATAACACCTGTATCAGTGTAAACAACCCAGAAAATGACAAGAAGAGGCCACAATAAAGAGGGAAGGAAGGCCAGAGACATGGTCAGGAGCCAAACTGACCATGAGACTGTCTGTGGGAAGGAGGAGAAGCAGGGGGTACAAAGGGGGAAGAGGAGCAGGTCCCACACCAGGTACCCCAGGCAAGGGTATCTGCACTGGGAAGATAAATTCCCATAACTTTGGTTTTGAAAACCAGAGGGGCCAAATTTCATGAGTTCTTATAATCAGAGAGGCTTAATACCTGGAAATTTAAAAATTAGCAGGCTCAGCTCTGGGAGAGCCAGAGGGCAATAGGAAACTGAGTCACTGCTTTTAAAGAGACAGCATAACAAACAACCCCACTGAGATATAGCATAGAAACACAATTTGAAAAATGGAGTATATGGGAGGGAGATTCGTTTACTAATCTCAGAGCATGTGCTGGAGGGGCGGGGATATTTGGGAGACTTCTCCAAAAACAAAAGAGCTGGTTGGCACCATTTCCTTCCCATGATCCCAAGTCAAGATACACAGACATCTGCCAGTAACAGTGGAGACTAATGCTGCCCACCTGGCTTGCTAATAGCATGCCCTGACCCTGTGCCTTTCTGCAGACTTGCCCCTCACAGCCTGGACTGGGCAGAAATTTTCTCAGGCAGCTGCAGGTCCTATCCCACAGCAGACTCGCGAGGACCTTGCTAGCACCATGTGTCCTGCCCCCATATTTTCCACAGACCTTCCCCCTCCAACAAGCCCTTGCCAGGAGTACATCCAAAGTGGTGTCACAAATATGGCGGTGTGCAAACAGCCCCAACAGGCACCAGTATCACTCCAATTAACTCTTGCCCTGATAAGAAGGGAAGATAACCACCCACACCAATTTGACTGTGGTCCCAGCAGTGGGCAGGGGTCAGATATCTGGTCTGGTCTGACTGCATCCTGCCCACCGACAAAAACTTTTTAGGCTACAACACAGGAAAATCACCTGCAGTCCGATGCTACTGCAAGTACCTGGTCTGACTCAACTCAAGCCCAAGGGGCCCCAGACTGGCCCACTAACAACACAGGGACCAAACCCTGCCCACAACAGGCAGAGAGAGCCAATGCAGATGACTAGACAGAAAGCAAACATGGATTGATCACAACACTAGGACACTTAATAAACATAGAAGACACCCCTGAAGCACCAGGTTCTGGTGAACAGGGAATGGTGAACTGCAGGGCACTACAGAACCTCTTCTTCATAAGGCCACTAATTCAAGAACAGATGTAGCTGACTTTCCTAACACACAGAAACAGAGAGTTAGACAAAATGAGGAGATAAAGGAATATGTGTCAAATGAAAGAACAGGACAATATCATAAAAAGAGAGCTAATCAGATGGAGATAAGTAATATGCCTGATAGAGAATTGAAAGTAATTGTCATAAGGATATTCAGTACACATGAGAGAAGAATGGAAGACCTCAGTGACACTCTCAATAAAGAGAAAATATAAAAAAGAGCCAATCAGAGATGATGAATTCAATAACTGAAATTAAAAATACACCAGAGGGAATAAATAGTAGATTAGAGGAAACAGAAGAATTGATCAGCAACCTCGAGGACAGAGTAATGGGAAGCAATCAACCTAAAAAGAAGAGAGAAAGAAATAATAAAAATAAAAATGGAATACAGGAACTCAGTGACTCCATGAAGCATAATAATATTTGCATTATAGATATCCCAGAAGGAGAAGAGGAAGGGGGGGGTAGAAAATGCATTTGAAGAAATAATAGCTGAAAACTTGTCAAATCTGGGGAAGGAAACAGAAATCCAGATCTAGGAGGCACAGAGAGCCCCCAACAAAATCAACCCAAGGAGGTCCACACCAAGACACATAGTAACTAAAATGGCAAAAAGTAATAAAGAGAATGTTAAAAGCAGCAAGAAAAAATAGTTACATACAAGGGAAACCCCATAAGTCTAGCAACTTATTTTCAGCAGAAACTTTGCAGGCCAGAAAGGAGTGGCAGGATATATTCAAAGCACTGAAAAAACAAAACAAAACACAACAACACCCTGCAAGTATACTATATTCAGAAAGGCTATCATTCATGACTGCTAAATCAGCTCTATAAGGAATGTTAAAGGGGACTCTGAATGGAAAGTGAGGACCATAAGCATGACCATATTTTATGTTTTTATAAATCTGTTTATATATATATATATATATATATATATATATATATATATACATATATATACACACACACACACACACACACACACACATATATATATATACAGTAACAGTGGAATATATATATACATATATACATATATATGTGTATATATATACATATATACACACACACACACACACATATATATGTGTGTGTGTGTATATATATATCAGATTGCATATCAGGCCACAGAACAAGTCTTAACAAATTTAAAATGGTTGAAGTCATACCATGCATTATATATATTAGTCAAGAGATTCACAAAATAAAAGGATGTAAAGTATGACACCATACACTTAAAACATGGGAGGGGAGAGAGAAGTAAAAATTTAGTGCTTTTAGAATAGGTTCAAATTTAAAAGACAATCACCTTAATATGGACTGCTATGTGCATAAGATGTTATTTATAAACCTAATGGTAACCACAAATCAAAACCCAGTATTAGATATGCAAACAATATAAAGAAAGGAATCCAAGTATATCACTATAGAAATGAGACAAGAGAGCAGGAGAAGAAAGGAAAGAGAAGAACTGCAAAAACAACTATAAAACAAGTAACAGAATGACAATAAGTACATACTTATAAATAATTACTTTGAATGTAAATGGACTAAATGCTCAATCAAAACATAGGGTGATGGGATGGATAAAAAAAAAGGCAATCTATATGCTGCCTTCAAGTTTCATTTTAGACTTAGACATATACAGATTGAAAATTAAGCAATGGAAAAGCATTTATCATGCAAATGGAAGTGAAAAGAAAGCCAGGGTAGTAATATTTCTATGGGACAAAATAGACTTTAAAACCAAGACTGTAAGAAGAGATAAATAAGGACACTATATAATCATAAAAGGGACAATCCAACAAGAAGATAGCAACTGTAAATATTTATGCATTTAACATGGGAGTATCCGAATACAGAAGGCAGCTAATAGCAAACATAAAGGAAGTAATTGATAATAATACAATAACAGTAGGGGATTTTAATGTCCCCCTTGTATTGATGGATAGATTATTTAAACAGAACATCAACATGGAAACAATAGCTTTGAATGACACATTGGAACAGATGGATTTAACAGATATATTCAGAATTTTCTATCCTCAAACAGTAGAATACACATTCTTGTCAAGTGCATATGGAATGTTCTCCAGAAAAGATTATATATTAGGCCATAAAACAAGTCTCAACAAATTTAAAACTATTTAAGTCATACCACGCATCTTTTCCAACAACAATGCTATGAAACTAGAAATCAACTACAAGAAAATATATGGAAAGACCACAAATATATAGAGGTTAAATAAAATGCTATGAAATAATGAATGGGTCTACCAATAAATCAAAGAGGAAATAAAAAAATACATTGAGACAAATGAAAATGAAAAACAGCTTCCAAAATCGTTGAGATGCAACAAAAGCTGTTCTAGGAGGCAAGTTTATAGCAATATAGGCTTACCTAAGGAAGAAAAAGTGCAAAAAAACCCCACAAAAACCTACCCCAAAACCAATAAACAAAAAAAAACAAAAACCCACACCAAAAAACAAAACAAAACAAAACAAAAAACTAACCTTACATGTAAAGGAGCTAGAAAACAAAGAAAACATAAAACAAGGAAAGGAAGGAAATAATAAAGATTAGAGCAGTAATAAATGAAATCAAAACTAAAAAGAGCAATAAAAAAGATCAATGAAATGAGGAATGGTTTCTTTTTTTTTCTTAATTCCAGTATAGTTAACATACAGTGCTGTATTAATTTCATGTGTACAATATAGTGTTCAACAATTGTATACATCACTTGGTGTTCATTGTAGTAAGTATACTCTTAATACCCTTCACCTGTTTCAACCATCCCCAACACACCTTGCCCCTAGTAAACACCATTTGCTCTCTATAGTTTCATTCGTTTTGTATCTTAAGTTCCACGTGTAAGTGAAAACATGGTATTTGTTTTTCTCTGAATGACTTATTTCACTTAGCATTATACACTTGAAATCCATCCATGTTGTTGAAAAGATCAACAAAATTGAAAAACTTTTAGCCAGAGTCATAAAAAAAAAAAAAAAAAAACAAGGGAAAGGACTCAAACAAACCAGACGAAGACACCACTAACAAAGAGAAATACAAGCCATTACATCTGATGACTGTAGGTGCCAAAGTGCTCAGCAAAATATTAGCAAACCAAATCCAACAATACATTAAAAAAAAAAAATCAGGGGCGCCTGGGTGGCGCAGTCGGTTAAGCGTCCGACTTCAGCCAGGTCACGATCTCGTGGTCCGGGAGTTCGAGCCCCGCGTCAGGCTCTGGGCTGATGGCTCAGAGCCTGGAGCCTGCTTCCAATTCTGTGTCTCCCTCTCTCTCTGCCCCTCCCCTGTTCATGCTCTGTCTCTCTCTGTCCCAAAAATAAATAAACGTTGAAAAAAAAAATTAAAAAAAAAATCATTCACCAGGATCAAGTGAGATTTATTCCTGGGATGCAGGAGTGGTTCAGTATTTGCAAATCAATCAATAGGATACATCACATCAACAAGAGAAAGGATAAAAACCATATGATCATTTCAATAGATGCAATAAAGGCATTTCACAAAGTACAACATCCATTGTGATAACAACTCTCAACAAAGTAGGCTTAGAGGGAACACACCTCAACATAATAAAGGCCATATATGCAAAACCGATGGTGAACCTCATATGCAATGGGGACAAACTGAACTTTTCCCCTAAGATGAGGAACAAGATAAGGATGTCTACTCTTACCACTTTTATTTAACATAGTACTGGAAGTTCCAGCTGCAGCAAATCAACAAGAAAAAAGAATTACAGCCATCCAAATCAGTAAGGAAGAAGTAAAACTTTCAGTATTTGTAGATGACATGTTACTATATACAGAAAACCCTAAATACTACACACACACACACACACACAAACACACACACACACAACTACGAGAACCAATAAATGAATTCAGTAAGGTTGCAGGATACAAAATCAATATACAGAAATCTGTTGCATTTCTATACACTAATAATGAAGTAGCAGAAAGACATTAAGAAAACAGTCCCATTTATAATTGCACCAAAATAATAAAATTCCTAGGGATAATCTTAATCAAGTAGGTGAAAGACTTGTACTTTGAAAACTACAAACATTGATGAATCAAATTGGAGATGACACAAACAGAAAGATATTCCATGTTAATGGATTAGAAGAACAAATATTGTTAAAATGTCTATACTACCAAAAGCAATCTACAGATTTAATGAAATTTCTATCATAATACCAATAGCATTTTTCACAGAACAGATCAAACAATACTAAAATTGGTATGGAACCACAAAAGATCCTGAATAGACATAGAAATCCTGAAAAATAAAAAGAAAACTGGAAGTATCACAATCCCAGATTTCAAGATATGCTACAAAGCTATAGTGCCCAAAACAGTATGGTACTGGCATAAAATAGACATTGAGCAATAGAACAGAACACAGAGTGCATAAATGAACCCACAGTTATATGGTCAATTAATCTTTGGTAAAAGAGCACAAATAGGCAATGTGAAAAAAGAGAGTCTCTTCAACAAATGGTGCTGGGAAAACTGGACAGCAACATGTAAAAGAGTGAAACTGGAACCACTTTCTTACACCACACACAAATAGAGACTCCAAATGGATTAAAGAACTAAATGCGAGACCTGAAACCATAAAAGTTCTAGAAGAAAGCACAGGTAATAATTTCTCTGACATTAGCCAGAGCAAAATTTTACTAGATATGCCTCCTGAGGCAAGGAAACAAACAAAATTAAACTATTGGGACTAGAGTCCTGTCAGGAAGATGGCGGCGTATGAGGACGGTGGGCTCACCGCGCATCCTGCTGATCACTTAGATTCCACCTACAGCTGCCTAAATAACCCAGAAAATCGCCAGAGGATTAGCAGAATGGAGTCTCCGGAGCCAAGCGCAGATGAGAGGCCCACGGAAGAGGGTAGGAAGGGCGGAGAGGCAGTGCGCGCTCCACAGACTGGCAGGAGGGAGCCGGGCGGAGGGGCGGCCCACCGGTGGAGCAGAGCCCCCGAGTCTGGCTTGCAAAAGCAGAGGGGCCCGACGGAGTGTGTTCGGACAGCAAGCGGGATTTGACATCTGGAAGGTTATAAGCTAATAGCTCTGCTCGGAGAATGGGAAGGCTGGAGGACAACAGGAGGGAGAGTTGCTGAGCCCCGGACGACAGAGCTCAGTTTGGCGGGGAACAAAGGCACTCGCCAGCACCATCTCCCCTGCCCATCCCCCAGCCAAAATCCCAAAGGGAACCGGTTCCCACCAGGGAACTTGCTGGCACCATGCAAACACCCAACGCTGTGATTCTGCGGATCCATCCCTCCAGCGGGTCTGACTCCCTCCCGGTGCCGCAGGGCCCCTCCCGAAGCAGACCTCTGAAGGAAAAGCGAGCTGAGCCTGCCCCTCCCGCCCCTGTGCACCTTGCCGATCCACCCCAGCTAATACGCCAGATCCCCAGCACCACAAGTCTGGCAGTGTGCAAGTAGCCCAGATGGGCCATGCCACCCCACAGTGAATCCCGCCCCTAGGAGAGGAGAAGAGAAGGCACACACCAGTCTGACTGTGGCCCCAGCGGTGGGCTGGGGGCAGACATCAGGTCTGACTGCGGCCCACCCACCAACGCAAGTTATTCAAGACAGCACAGGGAAAGTGCCCCACAGTCCTGCACCACTCCAGGGAGTATCCAAAATGACGAAACGGAAGAATTCCCCTCAGAAAAACGTCCAGGAAATAACAACAGCTAATGAACTGATCAAAAATGATTTAAACAACATAACAGAAAGTGAATTTAGAATAATAGTCATAAAATTAATTGCTGGGCTAGAAAACAGTATAAAGGACAGCAGAGAATCTACTGCTACAGAGATCAAGGGACTAAGGAACAGCCAGGAGGAGCTAAAACATGCTATTAATGAGCTGCAAAATAAAATGGAGACAACCACGGCTCGGATTGAAGAGGCAGAGGAGAGAATAGGTGAACTAGAAGATAAAATTATGGAAAAAGAAGAAGCTGAGAAAAAGAGAGATAAAAAAAATCCAGGAGTATGAGGGGAAAATTAGAGAACTAAGTGATGCGCTAAAGAGAAATAATATACGCGTAATTGGTATTCCAGAGGAGGAAGAGAGAGGGAAAGGGGCTGAAGTTGTACTTGAAGAAATAATAGCTGAGAACTTCCCAGATCTGGGGAAGGAAAAAGGCATTGAAATCCAAGAGGCACAGAGAACTCCCTTTAGACATAACTTGAATCGATCTTCTGCACGACATATCATAGTGAAACTGGCAAAATACAAGGATAAAGAGAAAATTCTGAAAGCAGCTAGAGATAAGCGTGCTCTAACATATAAAGGGAGACCTATAAGACTCATGACCGATCTCTCTACTGAAACTTGGCAGGCCAGAAAGGAATGGCAGGAGATCTTCAATGTGATGAACAGAAAAAATATGCAGCCGAGAATCCTTTATCCAGCAAGTCTGTCATTTAGAATAGAAGGAGAGATAAAGGTCTTCCCAAACAAACGAAAACTGAAGGAATTCGTCACCACTAAACCAGCCCTACAAGAGATCCTAAGGGGGATCCTGTGAGACAAAGTACCAGAGACCTCGCTACAAGCATGAAACCTACGGACATCACAATGACTCTAAACCCATAACTTTCTATAATAACACTGAATGTAAATGGACTAAATGTGCCAACCAAAAGACATAGGGTATCAGAATGGATAAAAAAACAAGACCCATCTATTTGCTGTCTACAAGAGACTCATTTTAGACCTGAGGACACCTTCAGATTGAGAGTGAGGGGATGGAGAACTATTTATCATGCCACTGGAAGTCAAAAGAAAGCTGGAGTAGCCATACTTATATCAGACAAACTAGACTTTAAATTAAAGGCTGTAACAAGAGATGAAGAAGGGCATTATATAATAATCACAGGGTCTACCCATCAGGAAGAGCTAACAATTACAAATGCCTATGCGCCGAATACGGGAGCCCCCAAATATATAAAACAATTACAAACATAAGCAACCTTATTGATAAGAATGTGGTAATTGCAGGGGACTTTAACACTCCACTTACAGAAATGGATAGATCATCTAGACACACGGTCAATAAAGAAACAAGGGCCCTGAATGATACATTGGATCAGATGGACTTGACAGATATATTTAGAATTCTGCATCCCAAAGCAACAGAATATACTTTCTTCTTGAGTGCACGTGGAACATTCTCCAAGATAGATCACATACTGGGTCACAAAACAGCTCTTCATAAGTATACAAGAATTGAAATCATACCATGTATACTTTCAGACCACAATGCTATGAAGCTTGAAATCAACCACAGGAAAAATGTCTGGAAAACCTCCAAAAGCATGGAGGTTAAAGAACACCCTACTAAAGAATGAGTGGGTCAACCAGGCAATTAGAGAAGAAATTTAAAAATATATGGAAACAAACAAAAATGAAAATACAACAATCCAAACGCTTTGGGATGCAGTGAAGGCAGTCCTGAGAGGAAAATACATTGCAATCCAGGCCTATCTCAAGAAACAAGAAAAATCCCAAATACAAAATCTAACAGCACACCTAAAGGAAATAGAAGCAGAACAGCAAAGGCAGCCTAAACCCAGCAGAAGAAGAGAAATAATAAAGATCAGAGCAGAAATAAACAATATAGAATCTAAAAAAAACTGTAGAGCAGATCAATGAAACCAAGAGTTGGTTTTTTGAAAAAATAAACAAAATTGACAAACCTCTAGCCAGGCTTCTCAAAAAGAAAAGGGAGATGACCCAAATAGATAAAATCATTAATGAAAATGAAATTATTACAACCAATCCCTCAGAGATACAAGCAATTATCAGGGAATACTATGAACAATTATATGCCAACAAATTGGACAACCTGGAAGAATTGGACAAATTCCTAAACATCCACACGCTTCCAAAACTCAATCAGGAGGAAATAGAAAGCTTGAACAGACCCATAACCAGCAAAGAAATTGAATCATTTATCAAAAATCTCCCAACAAATAAGAGTCCAGGACTAGATGGCTTCCCAGGGGAGTTCTACCAGATGTTTAAAGCAGAGATAATACCTATCCTTCTCAAGCTATTCCAAAAAATAGAAAGGGAAGGAAAACTTACAGACTCATTCTATGAAGCCAGTATTACTTTGATTCCTAAACCAGACAGAGACCCAGTAAAAAAAGAGAACTACAGGCCAATATCCCTGATGAATATGGATGCAAAAATTCTCAATAAGACACTAGCAAATCGAATTCAACAGCATATAAAAAGAATTATTCACCATGATCAAGTGGGATTCATTCCTGGGATGCAGAGCTGGTTCAACATTCGCAAATCAATCAATGTGATACATCACATTAATAAAAGAAAAGATAAGAACCATATGATCCTGTCAATCGATGCGGAAAAGGCATTTGACAAAATTCAGCAACGTTTCTTAATAAAAACCCTCGAGAAACTCGGGATAGAAGGAACATACTTAAAGATCATAAAAGCCATTTATGAAAAGCCCACAGCTAACATATCCTCAATGGGGAAAAACTGAGTGCTTTTTCCCTGAGATCAGGAACACGACAGGGATGTCCACTCTCACCGCTATTGTTTAACATAGTGTTGGAAGTTCTAGCATCAGCAATCAGACAACAAAAGGAAATCAAAGGCATCAAAAGTGGCAAAGATGAAGTTAAGCTTTCACTTTTTGCAGATGACACGATATTATACATGGAAAATCCGATAGACTCCACCAAAAGTCTGCTAGAACTGATACATGAATTTAGCAAAGTTGCAGGATACAAAATCAATGTACAGAAATCAGTTACATTCTTATACACTAATAATGAAGCAACAGAAAGACAAATAAAGAAACTGATCCCATTCACAATTGCACCAAGAAGCATAAAATACCTAGGAATAAATCTAACCAAAGATGTAAAAGATCTGAATGCTGAAAACTATAGAAAGCTTATGAAGGAAATTGAAGAAGATATAAAGAAATGGAAAAACATTCCATGCTCATGGATTGGAAGAATAAATATTGTCAAAATGTCAATACTACCCAAAGCTATCTACACATTCAATGCAATCTCAATCAAAATTGCACGAGCATTCTTCTCGAAACTAGAACTAGCAATCCTAAAATTCATATGGAACCACAAAAGGCCCCAAATAGCCAAAGTAATTCTGAAGAAGAAGACCAAAGCAGGAGGCATCACAATCCCAGACTTTAGCCTCTACTACAAAGCTGTCATCATCAAGACAGCATGGTATTGGCACAAAACCAGACACATAGACCAATGGAATAGAATAGAAACCCCAGAACTAGACCCACAAACGTATGGCCAACTCATCTTTGACAAAGCAGGAAAGAACATCCAGTGGAAAAAAAGACAGTCTCTTTCACAAATGGTGCTGGGAGAACTGGACAGCAACATGCAGAAGATTGAAACTAGACCACTTTCTCACACCATTCACAAAAATAAACTCAAAATGGATAAAGGACCTGAATGTGAGACAGGAAACCATCAAAACCTAGAAGAGAAAGCAGGAAAAGACCTCTCTGACCTCAGCTGTAGCAATTTCTTACTTGACACATCCCCAAAGGCAAGGGAATTAAAAGCAAAAATGAATTACTGGGACCTTATGAAGATAAAAAGCTTCTGCACAGCAAAGGAAACAACCAACAAAACTAAAAGGCAACCAACGGAATGGGAAAAGATATTTGCAAATGACATATCGGACAAAGGCTAGTATCCAAAATCTATAAAGAGCTCACCAAACTCCACCCCCAAAAAACAAATAACCCAGTGAAGAAATGGGCAGAAAACATGAATAGACACTTCTCTAAAGAAGACATCCGGATGGCCAACAGGCACATGAAAAGATGCTCAACGTCGCTCCTCATCAGGGAAATACAAATCAAAACCACACTCAGATATCACCTCAAGCCAGTCAGAGTGGCCAAAATGAACAAATCA